>NC_087581.1:18086257-18705257 GCF_036250125.1 Pseudopipra pipra | reverse complement strand
CCAACATGCCTCTGTTTCAGAAGATATGGGAGAGTGCTTTAAATCCATCTCAGAATTTCAGTTTCTACTGCACTGTGAATAGCCCACAGCAAGAGGAAGATACAATATTTTTTTAAAGAACCTTTGGAACAAATACTTTTCGCTTTCTTGTTTTCTGACTATTGGAAGCATTCATGTTTAGAACCACGATAACTCACCCTTCTGCTGGAAGTTGCTGTGGCCGTTACTACTTGTGTGCAGTGTAAATACAGTTTAGCCACACATAATACACAAAGGATGGCACGAATTCTTTCCTCTGACACTAGAGAAGGTCTTGAAACAAAATAGACAAAGATGCCAACTTTCTCCGGTATTTTTATTGTTCATTTGTTAGATTCCTGGGTTACAGGGTGCTTTTTTAAACTTCAATTTTAGTAATAATAACTGTGGTAGGGAAAGGAACATTTTAAAGGAGAAGTATAAAGAAGGGAAGTGCCTAGCTCATTGCAAAAGACAGTTCCAAGTATCAGAACCTTAGGGGTATTGTCAAGTCCTATTTTTTATGATGGCAGTGAGTTAATGATCTGTCTGATGTCATGGGAAATTTTCCACTGATTAGGTAGAGGCAAGATTTTAGCCATGGATCTTCTGTCATGAAGGTCATTCTTATTTCACACATTTGACAGTATACAATGAGAAAATAATTGGCTCTGAAGGAGTAGGTACTTGTCTAGATTAAAAAAAATGGATGTAATCATTAACTTCCAAGGGAAGATTTGTGAATCCCTAAAAACTGCTTGTATTTATTATTTTTAAATTCAGAGGGAGGCAAAGGAGAGATTTTTTTTTTTTTTGTAGTTTAGGGTGGCCAAACCAGGCACTTTTCTCTCCTGTCTTTCAGCTTAATAGAAGGACATCCTGTGGCCACTTGTTTTCACTGAGCGCTGTGCTCATGACATAAGTATTACATTGTAGCTATAATTCATCTTAAAGACTGTATCTGCTTTCTCTGTTTGAGTACCTGCTACTCCCTTCAGTTTATGAAACACCTTTCACTATATGCCAAAAGAAGATACAAATCTAAAGAGGAGCTGAGTCAGGGAAAAAGAAAAGGGAGACAAAGGTTGTAGAGACAAAGACTTTAACAGGCAAATTTAGTTAGTAAAAATATGAAGTGTTGAAAAAACTTAAAACTGAAACCACAGCATGGCTTTGTTTATTTCTATAGTATTCATTATGAAGTCCATTACTGAAGTTCTATTTACTTAAACTGTCTTTAGAAGAGACATTTTGCTAGACTTCAAAGGATAACAAAGTATTAAACAGTTAAAGAATTTCTCACTGAAAGCAAAAAGGATAATAATAAGCATGTGTGAAGAATATTGGCATGGAAATTAATTTTTATTTAGGGGGTTAAAGAAATACATGGTGACTTAGGGACAGACTGTGAACATTTTTCAACATTTTCCTGCTTCTTACTGTAGTTGGTGTACCTCACCTGTAGTGCATGAACTGATCAGGTTTTGATCATATGATTCATCCTGATCCAGGAAAGCTCCAGATAATGTAGAGCCAGATATACTTCTATATCAAAGCATAGGGTTTATTTCAAAGCTTTAGGCAAATCTAAATTCTAATCAACACATTTAACTTCTATCCATCTCTGAACTTGTTTGTATTTTAAGGTTATGTCTTGTTGTCTAGGAGTATGTAACACTTAAAAAGCTGTCTAAGAAGAACATCACATTTGCAAGTATTTAGAAGCCAGGAAATGTCAGAATTAAGGATTACTATGAAATCTTTTTTTCCTGTAGTTGTGGCTGTTCTGTGAAACAGGGACCAATTGACTAGGCACCATTTTCACAGGCTAGCTCATGTCTACTGAACACTGCATAAGTCTATTTGTCTCTAAATCAGACTAATTTTATCTGCATTGCATACCTTTTGACCGAGTCTGTGATTTTTAAACCTGATTATTACTACATGTAGTAACCAAAATGATGTTTCTCCAGTGTGAACTTGAGGATATATGTTGAATGTCTGAAGGAGAGCCCAAAGGCATTGTGGCAGTGCAAAGTTTAAATAATTTTGGAGTATTATATGTTGCAGAAGTGTCCAATTTTTTTGTGCAGTCTGTCCTTCATAGGGTTTTGAGAGCAATCCACTGCATTCAGCTGTTCCTAGACCTGCTTTATGCCTTGCCTTGGAGAAGGGTAACTAGAGCACTCAGGAGCTAAGGAACAAGTTAAGAGCAAGCTAGAAGCAACCTGCAATCTTTGGTTAGATAGAAACATGCTGTCTTTTCCGCTGGACTTCTATATTATGTTCATCTCTGCTGTGCTGAGGAGTCAAATCTGAACATTAAAAACATTACCTTTTCCAACAGGACCTCTGTTCTAGGGCCTGTCCATTTTGCACAATAGGAAGAGCATAGTAAATGGAATGTTAGGGAAGAGAAGGGTTTCCTACTTAAAACAGCTGAATGCTGAGCTCTGGATTCCAATCCTGCCTCCTCTTTGTGGTTCTCGTAGTACTAGCAACTCAGAGCGTAAAATTACAGTCTTACTTGCTAATTATGAATTCATTATTGTACAGGTGGCTCTATGGAATTTCTGACCTCTGATGCATGCAAGAAATTTCATCATCACATGTGAAAGCTCACCCAGACACCTGAAATCAATGACCTCTCTATAAGCAGACATTATACCCCCTCTCCCTCTGTATTCTCCATAGTTGTGTCTAGGAAATAAGTTAAACTTCATGAAACAAACACTGCATGTTTAGATTACCTCTAAAAGCAGAGGAAAGTCTTCTCTGAGAGGCAGGCTTGGCTGTAATGACCATGAGGTTGTGGAGTTCAATGTTGAATGAAGACATAGCAGGACAGCCATGAACTTCAGGAGAGCTAACTTTAGTCTCATTAGGGATCCTCTTGGAAGAATCCCATGGGAACAGGCCCTGAAGGGAAGAGGAGTTCTAGAGAGTTGGTTGGTATTCAAGGATCATTTCCTTCAGGCTCAAGAACGATGCACCCCGATGAGAAAGATATTAAGCCAAGGGGGCAAAAAACCTCTGTGGATGAATAAAGAACTCCTGTCATTACTCAGGCGTAATCAGGAAACACACAGGAGATGGAAGCAGGGTTAGACCACTTTGAGTGAATATAGAGAGGTGGTCAGATTAAGTAGAAAGGCCAAGGCCCATCTAAAAGTAAATATGGCCCAGGACATCAAGGATAACAAAATGGGCCTTTTTCAAATACATCAGTATCAAAAGAAAAACTAAAGATAATGTGTGCCAATTAGTAAATGTAGAGGGGACCCTGGAAACAGAGGACACAGAGAAGGCAGAGCTATTGAATGCCACCTTGGCATCAGTCTTCACTGTCAAAACCAACCCTCAGGAATTTTCTGACCCAGGAGACCCGGGTAAAGGAATGTTGGAAGGAAGACTTTCCCTTGGCCAAGGAGGATTGGGTCTCAGAACACCTAAACAAATTTGACAACCGCAAGTCCATGGGCCCTAATGGGATGCATACACAAGTGCTGAGAGAGCTGGCAGACATCATGGCCGGCCCGTTCATGATCATCTTTGAAAGGTCCTGGAGATCAGGAGAGTGCCTGAGGACTGGAAGAAAGCAAATGTCATCCCAGTCTTCTAAAAGATCAAGAAGGAGGACCCAGGGAACTACTGGCCATTCAACCTCAGTCCCTGGGAAGGTGATGAAGTGCCTTGTTCTGGGGGCCATCTCTACCCACGTGGAAGACAAGGTGATCAGTAGTAGCCAGCATGGATTCACTAAAGGTAAATCATGCTTGACCAACCTCATTGCCTCCTATAATGAAACAGCCACCTGGCTGAGGTAAGAGCAATGGGTATTGTCTGCCTCAACTTCAGCAAGGCTTTCAACACCGTATCTCGCAACATCCTCCTAGGCAAACTCAGGAGTGTGGACTGGATGAATGGACAGTGAGGTGGATTGAGAACTGACTGAATGGCAGAATCCAGGGAATCATAGTGGCACAGGGGCTAGTTAAGGGCCTGTCACTAGTGGTGTCCCCCAGGTTCAATACTAGGCCAGTATTGTTCATCCATGACTTTGATGAAGGGACAGATGCCTCTTCAGCAAGTTCACTGACAAAGGTTGGAGAGATGGGAAGAGAACTGTCTGATATTCAACAAGGGCAAGTGCAGGTCATGAACCTGGGGAGAAATAACCCCAGGCACAAGCACAGGCTGAGGACGAACCTCCTGGAAAGCAGCTCTGCAGAGAAGCACCAGGGGGTCCTGGTGGACAGCGAGCTGTCTATGAGCCAGCAATGTGTCCTTGTGACCAAGAAGGCCAGTGGTGTCCTGGTGTGCATTAGAAAGAAGGTTGCCAGCAGGTCGACGGAGGTGATCCTGCCCCAGTGGGGTCTGGAATGCTGTGTCCATCTCTGGACTTCTCAGTACAAGAGAGATGTGGAGCTCCAGGAGTGGGTCTAGTGGAGGGCTACAAAGTTGATTAAGGGACTGGAGCATCTCTCTTACAAGGAAAGGCTGAGGGGGCTGGGCCCATTCAACCTCAAGAAGAAACAACTGTCTCCAGTCAATAAGTATCTGAAGGGAGGTGCCAAAAAGATGGAGCCAGGCTTTTCTCAGTGGAGCCAAGCAATAGGGCAAGAGGCAATGGGCAGAAACTGATGCACAGGAAATTCCACCTGAAGATGAGGAAGGCTTCTTTACTGTGCTGGTGACTGTGCACTGGAACAGATTGCCCAGAGAGGTTATGGAGTCTTTATAGCTGGTGGCAAACTTGGACAAGAAAACAATGCCAGAGAATACCAGAATGTACAGTGCAAAGTTCTGTGTACAGAGAAGAATGGGAGAGGAGAGAACACAGGGAAATCAGAAAAAATGGATGGCACTAACAGAAAATTTTCTTTAACGACCTGAGTATCATTTAATGAGAAAAACTGAGAAAGGGAAAAATAAAATATGTAGAAATAGGTAATGAAACAAAATGAGATCTGGAAAGAGAGAGGAAAGGGTGATATATATCACTTACAGATCACAGAATTGTAGTTTATTTACTCTCATGCATGTCTTTCCTTATATGTTATCTTGTAATTTTCCAAGGTCAAGTGTATGACTGTGTCCAGATCAGTAAGTATTCTTAATAAGGAACGGCTGGTGGTATTGTTTAAAAAAAATCCAGCAAAGGAAAAGAAAAAAGGAAAAAAATCCTTTATGGTTTGTTTTTTTTTTTTTTAATGCATGACTCAAATAAGTGCATGCTCCTTTTTTTAATTTCTTCCATGTTTAATTAATTCTAGCAATAAATGGGAACAAATAGCAGCATTTCTTATCTGGAATTTGTCGGTAACCCTAAGCATTGGTTTGGATTTCATGTATTCTATTACAGTTCATCTCCAGATGAGTTAAATGTCTTAGGTATTTATGTGAATTTTTATGAAACAGTATACTAAGTAAATTGATTGCTGTCCAGTTTTCTTTGCTGCTCCTCACTTGTGTAAAGTGGTGCCAACTATGTTTTCCTTTCATGCCCTCAGATGAATTATGAAACTATCTTTAGACAAATAAAACATATTTTTCCTCACCAAAGAAAATGTAAGTTTGGCTCTGTGATTAATATCTTGTGATCTGATGAGTGAGCTCAGAAAGTATGTCTGGGTTAACCAGCATGCACTAGTTTTGGTGATGCAAGCTTCACTATGTATTGGTACTGGAATCTTTATAATTAACTGTTGCAATCACAAACCACAATTTTTGGGATTGCTTTTAAAAATAGATACGGCATTTACATGCCTGCAATTTTAATTCAAGAATAAAATGTGCTCCATGTAATTGCTGAAAGTCATGCAGACTATTTGTGAATTGAAATCTGCAAAACATCTCAATTCTCTGGAAATTGTGGTCATGAAAACATTGGAGTTTGGGTTTTTTGTAAGGATTGCATTGACCAGTTATGAGGACATTTTATGTCTTTTATTATAAACTATGAATCTGTAGATTTGAAAGCAGAGTGTTTCTCTCTAACTACTTGTAATTATTCCCCCCAGAGTTTAAATTAACTGGTTTAGCTGTTCTTTTTAAATTATTTTAAGAGAGACCATATACTCAGGGAAGAGTTGATAATTTAAAAAGAGTTTTTCAAGGCCCACAGGGCATAACCAAGTTGTAGCTGTTGTCTGGGTAAAAACAGCACTTCTAGCTTTTCCATTTCTTTTTCTTGTCTTAAAAGTTAGAATCTGATTTTTTTTCTGAGATTTTATGTTGAATAACATTGTAACTAGACAGCAATTATGTAAAATTTATATACCATGTGACAAAATGTTGCAGAACTTTTTAAAAACAGGATTAATGTATCTCCTGGCATCAATTAAAGATTCTTCACTGTGTAACTGAATAGTAGTGAATACTGTCTTATAGGTGATACACTACTGAACAACATTCAATAAATAACACACCTGACAAATTTTTTTTAGAACTGAGCACAGTGATCCTTTGTGTTCATAGAATTTTCTTATTACTTAACTGCTCAGAAATGAATCTGTTAAGGTTGCCAATTTTTAGCCAAAGCCTAGAAGGAAATGTGTCTGATACCAGTAGGAAGTTCAGTAGAAACATTAATATATATGTTATCTGATAAATATATTTCTGAGAATGGTATGCCTCATTAAAATGATTAATTCTAAAGTATGAATAAATTATTATTTTTAAGCAGTTGTATTTGAGGGAAATATCAGTATGAAGGCCATATTCAGCCTGTTTTATCAGCCACCAAGAAACTTAAGGCAGCTTGTGGTAGAAAGGTTGAACATTACTTGTATGTCAGCTAGCACTGCCACGTTCGGCTAGAGTTGTAAAATATGATTTCTCATCATGGTAAAATTTGAGTAGAAAATTGCTAGAAATATTCCTTATCAGGTTGTTCAGATCTGATTCTAATTATTCTCATCTCTTGGCAGTGTTTGCATAGATTATAGAATTCAAAGTGAATTTTGCCACAGCTTCTCAAATATTTAGATCTTCCACTTATTTGTCAAGAACCAAAGGAAGGTATTATTTCCTCCTATGAGGAAAGGCTAAGAGAACTGGGTTTGTTCAGCGTGGAAAAGAGATGGCTTAGGGGTGATCTAATTGCAGCTATACAGTACCTGAAGGGGCCTAAAAGAAAGATGGAGAGGGACTTTTTATAGGATGGGACAAGAGGGAATGGCAGTAAATGGTTCAGATTAGATATTAAGAAAAAATTCTCTCTTGAGGTTGGTGAGACACTGGAGCAGGTTACCTACAGAAGCTGTGGATGCTCTAACCCTGCGAGTGTTCAAGGCCAGGTTGGATGGGGCTCTGAGCAACTCAGTCTAGTGGAAGATGACCCTGGCTATGTCAGGGGGATTGGGTGATCTTTAAGTTCCCTTCCAACCTAAACCATTCTATGATTCTATGATTCTGTATGTGCCTTAAAATGAAGAGATGGCTGTAAAGTAAAGTTGGCAGATATTTGAAGCCAGGAGGTTTTAATCCCCATTTAGTTGTATGCATTTCACATTTTGGAAAAAGTTAAATAATTGCTTCTGGTTTTAAGAAAGGTACAGGGCTTTTTGCAACTTTTATAATGCAAATAATCTCATTATTTCAGAATTATAACTAGTTATGTTCAATCAAATACTGCATGTGAATTGCAAATCCAGTCTTTTTATGCTAATGAACATCATACAGTTTGTTTTAAAGAGAGAGGAGTCAGTATGTACTAGTCTTAACAACAATACACTGTTGTCATATCAGTGGCTCTTCACTGCCTTTCTTTAGGTCCTGTTTTTAAAAAAAAAACCACACACAACAGAAAATCTGTTTAATACGCTACCTTATAATGTTGCCTTGGCAGTGATATGTCATTATGTTTTGGGAATAATCAATTCTAAATTGCCCTTTTGATGGTTAGTAATGAAAGAAGATCTGGAAGTGCCAGACAAAATGACTATTCACAGGGACAACCTGTACCTTTCATATTGAATTATACTTCTGTTATTTTCATGAAGAAAATTTGAAGGATAACATGTATAAAAATGCAACACTGTTTCCCAGTATTGCTGGTTTATTTTAAACCAGAGCACATAAACAATAATTCTGCATTGAAATGTGACCACTTTCTATTTGGTGATGTTTTCTTTGGAAATCTAAGTGTCTTTCCTGGGAGAGGATGGCAGACAGAGAATGAATTTTGTGCAATATATAAATGAAAACAATCTGTTAATAAATCTATAAATATATTCGCTTTGTTTTAGAAAACAACAGCAATTTAAAATCCTCTGTCAGTGGGGTAGCCTAAAATTGAAGGAAAATAAAAGCTTTATTGTGGTCAGGGGGCATTCAGTCAGTTGAAATTCACACTGCTGCAGCTTTCAGAGAGTTAAAGTGGGATGGTAGAATTAATAACCAAGAGGTGAAATACACTTATCCTGAGCAAGTAGAAGAGCAAGAATGGTTAGATAATCAATGGTCTTTCATTTCATCCCAAGGTGTACAGAAACAAGAGGTGGTGTGTAAAAGGCTGGATGACAGCTCCACTGTACAGAACAATTACTGTGACCCTGACAGCAAGCCTCCAGAAAACCAAAGAGCCTGCAACACTGAGCCTTGCCCACCTGAGTAAGTCATTAATCACTAAGATGGACAGCTTTTTTGCATAGATAGAAAACTCTTTGTAATCTATAATAAATCGTATTGAAGAAATGTGTATAAAATTCTGATCTAGTATTCATGTCTTGTCTTATCAGAAAGGATATTTGGGTCTGGTTTTTTGGTTATGTTTTCTGTTTCATCTTGTCCTTCTAAAATCATCTGCGGAAAATTCATTTAGCTAGAGGAAGTCTGATTTGGCTGAGGAACAGGTCATACATTTTAAGTGAAAAGAGACTAGCGAAACAGTTCCTTAGAGTGTGAGTGTCATATGCAGTGAGTAGTGCAGAGAGTAGAACTGGGGACCATTCTAAAGGCAACAATGATAGAAGAATGTTAAGGTGAGAATAACTTTACCCTAGTTAATAATATTGCATCCTAAATGTTTGCTATATTTTAAAGTATGTTATATTAAAACTTGGGTTGAAGTGATCATGTGAGAGGTGGCAAATATAGAACCTGCTTAATACACCAAATCATTTCGTGATAATAGTTTTGTCAAACTTTCTCTCCAACATGCTCAGTGTTGTACAGTAATGCTGTGTGTTTTTAAGGATTAGGTGCCTACATGGTTACTGCTATTTAGATTTATTTTTAAAGATAGCTGTATGCTATATATTGAAAAGATAATTAAAAACACAGCAGCTCATTTGATTGAAAATGAAGTGTGGCAAGGACCTCTAGCATAGCTTACAAAAGCTGTTTAGAAACAGTTGTGGTATTTTGCACTAGAGAATAATATTAGCATGTGCACAACAGCTTCTCTTATGTTTCAAGACAAATAAAACTCATGGAAAAGCTCAAAGACACGAACAGTTTATTGATTCCCAAGCTCTGGTTAGTTTGACTTTGGTGATAATCTGTAGCTGTATTCCAACTGAGCATGAAAATCATTAATGCTGATTAAATGTAGATACTGCACAATACTTGTAAATGTCTCTTAGAAACTGCTAAATTGTGACATGGAGGACACTGGGAGGAATGGGACAAGATTATTGTGCATTAATAAAATCCTAACAGGTGTTCATGAAGCCAGTATCTTCCTAGAGTATCAGCTGCTTCCTTCATGTTGCGCCTGGTTGCAGAATGGCAATGTCTTCTACACTTACTTCTGCTGTGTCATATACCTTACTCATTTGACATAGAGCAAAATGAAGCCATTGCACTGCTGTCATCTTGAGTGTGAATGTGAATTTGCTGTCACACAAATAAGTCTAAAGTAGGTAAAAATCATTGTCCCCACAGTCTGTATATAAATACATGTTTATCTTACAAGGATGTGCATTTGTACTCTGTTTGGATAACACTGCTTAGCAGGGCTGTAAGTGCACCAACTATACTTTCAGACCATTTACCTGAGAGCAGGACTTGAGAAGTGGTCATGTTTGATCAGTTCCTTTTTACCAAACACATCCCTATCCCTTCCTTTGTGTGGCTTAACTATTAACAAATCAGTATTTTAAAAAGTAGCATTTATACAGTTATTCCAAACTGGTTAAATTCTCTTTTTTTTTTTTTTTTTTCACTGACATTACTTAAAAAACAAAAACTAGGAAAAAAACCAAAAAAACAGCCCATGAAGTGGAACACTTTGGATTCTCCATCCAATACAGCAGGGACATGGATGGACATGGAGAGAAGTCATCAAGATTCAGATAGTGGGTAGTGTGTGTTAATCAGTATCTACTTCAGCATGTCAGGGTAGTTCAGCCCACATCTACCTTCATTCTGATATTCCCCACAGGGTGAATACAAAGTGCCAAACTCCTAAGGAAGGATTCTTGATTCCTCATGTTTTAAGTAGTCTAGATTTCAATTTCTTAAATTTCAGATTTCAAGAAAATATTCTTATAGTTCTGTGAGTTATGAATAGTAGTCTTGTAATACACTATAAATAGTAAATGTACATGAGAGCAAAGGCACTTGGGCAAATCATAGCACTAACTAAAAATTAACACTTCAGCCTCTTGAAAGCTCTGAGGACCTTCAAATTCTCCCTATTCTGGTAAAAGCATAAGCAACTTTGATGAACAATTACAAACTAATTTCCTTTTGCTGGGAAAGTAATGACAGAATACAGCACATTTGTTTCCATCTCTCCATCGATCTAGTTTTATATTAGAATATATTACATATTATGTAACACAAGAGTGGATAGCAGCACTTTTTTTTTTGACAGCAGTTTGAAAAATTGAAAAATCTTATGAGGCAAGTCCAAGGAACATCTACAGTGACTGACATGCCTGGCATTTTTTGCTTGTTGGCGACATGTGATAGCATACTAGATTTCACCTTCATCCTTTGCAAGGATGACTCAGGCGAGTATCTAGTCAACATATGAAATACTGAAGACCAGTATTGGTCTTGACAATATGAAGAAATTTTTCCAATTAATTGCTGCATTAGCCATTCATCAGTAGGAAAAAAGAAATAACGTTACAGTCTGCTGTAATGTAACTGTAGCTGCTTTAGTCTCTGCAGCAACACAAAGTAATATTTACAACTCTTGACTTTCACTACACATGAAGAGACACTCAGAATTTCCCTCTAGCA
Source organism: Pseudopipra pipra (assembly GCF_036250125.1). Classification (NCBI taxonomy): domain Eukaryota; kingdom Metazoa; phylum Chordata; class Aves; order Passeriformes; family Pipridae; genus Pseudopipra; species Pseudopipra pipra. Next base: position 18,694,040 of record NC_087581.1, on the reverse strand, counting down.
CGTATCATACAGTGCTTTAAATTTTTAAAAGATTTATTGAGGTCATTTTTTATGTGATGAATTCATGTTTTGCTGGTGTTTGCTTTACTTACTCAAACAAGAATATTTTGCTTTTCAGTGTAGACTTTTTAAAAAAAGTTTAGAAATGTTTCATAATGAGATGAGGATTAACTCTCGGAAAGCCCAATTTTGAGATCAAATTATTTTATTGTAATGATACTAGAGGGGCAAACAGCTTGGCTTTCAACTTGTGATGTAACTTACAGAAATGGTTCCCAAACATTTCCAGTTGCAAACCACTTTCAGAGAAATAATTTCAGGCAAGTTAAGTACAAATCTACTTAAATAACTGAAGTTTTGTCAGGCTCAACACTCCTTTCTAACTGCTATAGGCTAGGATGGAAATTGCTGTTCTGAAAAAAATACTGAGTAGTGTTATTATTGGAAGATATGATTGCAGTAGGGCATAAATTAAAATGTTCAGTAAAAATACTTGTAAGTTTCTACTTTATTTAATTGTGTATTTTTAATAATTGTTTAGGTTTAGTAATTTAAGCTGTTTGCACTTGGGGTTTGTGCAATTATCTACTCTATTTCTGAAATGCATTAACTGAGTCTCCTAATGTTTTCTATCCAGATGGTTTATAGGAGATTGGTCAGAATGCAGTAAGACCTGTGATGGAGGAATGCGCTCACGAACGGTTCTCTGTATCAGAAAGATTGGACCTTCTGAGGAGGAGACACTGGACAATACCAACTGTTTAACACACCGGCCTATTGAAAAAGAGCCCTGTAACAATCAGTCCTGTCCCCCACAGTGGGTCGCTTTGGACTGGTCAGAAGTAAGGAAATTTTGCTGTGTTAGCTCATTGGTAATAGTGGAGACAAGCGCCCTGATCACTGAATATTAGTACATTTTCTGTTGCTGCTTGCTAAGCAAAGGATTAATAAAAAATTCAAAACCTCATGGGTTTAATATTGAAGCAGTTTTTTCTTTCCTTCAGTGTTGTCAGTTCTGTTGTTTTTTTCAAATGATTGTGACCTGTTTTGATTAACCATAGTAGGAAAACAGTAAAACACAAAAGAGAAAAGTAGTAAAAAAAAATGCAGTGAAACAAAAAAAAACTGTATTAGCCATATGGTATGAAGCAATATTTTAAAGTAAAAGGTAATTTCCATTTCCATTGTTTATTGAATAGTAGAGGTGATGGATTTCCAGTATCAGAAGCCATAACAAACTGCTTTCTTTTTTTTTCTGAAGTAATGATGCTGATGTAAAGCATCACATTTCTTAGCAAAACGCCTCAAGAGGCAGACCTGAAAGTTGGTTTTCTATTTATAAAATATGTTGTTAAATATGATGATATCTGTTATAGTATAGTGTAAGCTAAGCTTATAGTATACCTTATACTTATTCAGATATTAAATTTGAACCAGTGCAGCTGAAAGGAAAGGCAGATACATTTGAATGGAACTGCAACTCATGCAAATTAGAGTGCGAAAGTGTTTGTATACCTTTTCACATTCTTGCTATTCTAGACTCCTCTCTCACCCCACTTTTTATCTCAACGTACCCTTTAGAGTACATAGAAGTTAGGATTTCCTGAGTTTCCATGTCTGTCTTTGCTTTCAAATGCAGCCATATAATATAGTTGGTTTCATAAATTGATCAAACTATGTTTTAAAATCAGTTAGTTTGTGGGTTTGTACCTCTTAGAAAAATATTACTGAACTTCAACTTTTGAATTGCAAGAAGTGTTCTAATGTTGTATTTTCACGCCAGTTTATACCTGTTTGCTTTTGCTATCTGCAACAGTACTTCTTCCTTTCCAGCTACTATTCATCATAAATTAATTAATCAATCACATTCTTCTTTTATGTTTCAGTTTGAAGTTATCTTTGTTTGAAACAGATGACTAGAGTTAAATGAATATATTATCCCAGAGGAGGTTTCACCTGTGCCTCAATGTTTTGTTTCTTTCCTCTTATGAAAATGCCAATAACCTACAGTGTGTCAGTGTACCCTAAATAAGGTGCTTCTCTCCCACAGCTATGACATACCAGTTACCTAAAGTCATTTTACACTCTGTTAATATATGCAGATCCTAATCCTCCTTTTTTAATTATTTTTAAATGCATCTTCTTGCATGTCATACTGCCAAAATTCACTACATTTCAGTTATTAATGTCTTCAGGGTTGTCCAGTTCTTTCTCTAGACCATACCTCTTTAGCATCAAAATCAGTTAGTTACCTGTGCTACCTGCTAATTTCAGTAGTTTCAGTAGAATCACTGAATTCTGAGCATCACACTGGTGTAAGCTGCCATGGTAGCTGTTGTTCATCTGCTTTCTATCTGAATTTCACATTTGCTTGTTCTCCATCTGTTATTCTTAGCTAAAGAAACAACTTCTGTAGACAGTTTTCTTTTTATTATTACTATATACACTTACTATGTAAGTTTCTTTTTGAACAAAAGAAAAATGTGTCAATTTGCTATTCTGTTCAACTGCTTTTTTTCTGTAAGGAACTATAAGTGAATGCCATTTTAGTGAGCTTTTATATCAAAAATCTTATAAAATATGTGAACTTCTGAATTTTTGTTTTGTTTTTAGTAAGTTATCAGACAAATGCTTTTGCTTATATTCTCACTCCCCTGTTGTTTGCCATCCTTATGCTTGAACAACTTTTTAAGGCCTTCATACTCAGGGCCTTAATGGCCTTTTATACAGCAGAAGTATGTTATGATTTTGAACAAAATGATTCTAATCTAAAGGTTCAAACTGTGATAAACTTCTGGTTGTGATAGCTTTTAATCAAGATTGCGAATAAGTCCCAGCTTCTTTCTGGTATGAATTTTGTTTGTATCTTGTCAGACTGTCTTGACTGGTGATACCATTTTAATATAATGAGAAAAATAGCTTCTTTTTTCTCTTCATCGTTCCCAGAAATTTAATGTATTAAAATCCATGTAATAATATAAATGTAAACATTTTTATATGTATGTTTATATGATTTTCTGACAGAAGCATGAAAACGAAAACAAGAGTGAACTCAAAAATTGAAGAGTAGAATATTCCTTCCGTTGAAACCAGTGGCAAACCTTGCTAATTTTCTCTGGAGTGCAACTTGAAATTTTTTTTTTTTTGATACTCAAAACAACTAATACATAATATAAATAAAACAATTATAGAAGTCCTTTACTTGCTTAGGCACTTGCTGACAATCAGTATAATTACACATTTTTTAAGTTTTCAGTGGGAATAATAAAAAAGAAATTATGTATCTTTTGGGTTAGAGAAACAAAAACATTTTGTAAACCTAAGATTAAATGAAGTCCTCAGGAAAATGTAAAAGTGCTTTTATCAAATTGAGATGAAAGCTAACAGTGTCTAGCCTATTGGAATGTAGTCATTCTCAGGTAATGCCAGTTTTTCTATAAAGATTTTCAGACTTCACAATAGTTGAGCTTTGTCAAAATTATTCTACCCACTATAAATTATTTCTCTTGTATTTTAATAATAATAATAATAATAATAATCAGCAAAAATATTTCTTGAGAAAAGCCTTAATCAGACAAGGGCATTTAATTTGCATTATTTATGCTCATGACTTCGAGGGAAGGAGTCAGAAATTCTAGAAACATTTAGTAGTGAAAGATACTTCTTCCTCATTTGATTTCTCTGGGTATTTTGTCTTGCATTTGCTTTGGAGACATACACTGTTTTTGTTAAATTTAACTTATGCTTTTTATTTGTAGTGATTTGGTATTACTACCTATTTCCTTATTTCATTTCTGGGGATCAGATATAGTCCGTCTTATTTAGTAGAATTTTTACTATAACTCCACAAAAAAGAACATAGGGATGTTGTTTTCGTCTGGTACTAGTAGCTGAAAGACTTTTCTCAAATGGCATCTTAGATAAAAGAATGTGTCTTCAAGCAGTACAAGAAAATGGATGCTCCTAGACTCAAATTTTGGTCCCCAAAGTCTTGCTTGTTTGCTAACATATTCTAGGGATTATGAAATCGCTTGGGCACATTGGGTTTTGATATTTTGACAAAGTCCTTTCAAGCTTGTCACTTTTCTGTTTGTTTTTGACAGAATGACTTGATTTTTAAGTATTCAGGTAGGAAGGGGCACTTGCTGCTTCTTCCTACTAAAAAGTCATGCATTTTGCATGAAATGCTTGTATGGGATAAAATAGATACAATATTCCTTGGAATTTGGACCAGAACTGATGAGTGTCATGATCATGACACTGAAGACCTCACATATTCATTGTCATTCTTTTTTGCCTCTGTTTATAGTTAACATGTTTGTAGTTCTGAACAGAGAACTTCTCTTACTTCCCTCCTTCATAGTTTTCTAGTAAGCAGGCACTTAGTGTACACAAGATTTGGGATTAAAGTCCCTTCACAGTGAGGATGTTTGAACCTGGTTACTCTGTATCAGAATTCTGAACACTGAACTACCATAGATAAGGAGGCCTTACCTTGACAGAAAAAAATAGAATAGGATAGGAAAGAAAAGGTTATATGTCCATTTTGCAGTTCTGGATTATAAACTCCAGTTGCAGGACCCATCTTTTCACCGCCCAGTTTAAGATCCGAAGTACAAATGGAGATAAGATTTGGCATAAACCCAAATTGACTAGTATTGACTAGTTTAGTTGCCTCCCTCAGAGAAATTTCCTTAAAGATCTTGTTTTGAGGTATATGTAGATATATAGATATAAATCTTTACATATTCATAGGGTATATCCTTACATAATACTGTGGAACTGTTTAAAAATTTCTGTAGGTTAGTCAAAGGTGCTTCAGGATTAGGCATACAACAGTGAAGTTTGCATCACTCAAGTAATTTTTTTTGAAAATTGATTTTGGGGGTGTTTCTTTTTTCCCCATATATATACTGACTTGTTTTAGATGTGTGGTATGCGACCTCTTGAACATTGCTCCAGTGCCACATAGTATTATTTCCCATATAATGTTTTGTCTTTACATATTAAAGGCATATTGAAAGGCTTAGTGTAATCTGTATGTAAAATTTATTCTATCAGAAATTGATTCCGGTCCAAATATTGCAGATGTGCTTATGGGATAAAGCTTAACATGCCAGTAGGGAATTCTAAAACTGTGCTTGCAATGTCTCCTATTAAAGAGGGACTGATTTGGGGAAGGTCTTGAGTTTTAATTTTGTTAGCACTTGTCTCTACCCCATTCTGCAGCTGTGCTACTGTACATGACACTTAATGGTCAATAGTAAAAAGGAAGATGAATGGCAGGAACACCAATATGAAGGAAGATGAGGGAAAACGGAGATCATCAGGCCTGCTTATGATTTATTATCTGCTTGCTGTTAGAACAGCACAAGATAAAATGAGGAAAAACAAAAACTGTGAAAACAGAATTAAAATTTAAATGGGAAAGGAGAGGAAAGCATGCATGGTGGGAGAGAGTACAATATTTTTGTATATCTGAATAATCTGGTTTCTGTGGAGTCAAGTAAAACATTTATCTTCCCTTATGTATATTTAGGAAAAATGTGTTCATTGTGAGTGAGGTGGATAAAGGCTGTACTAAGGTTATATTGAGAACAGAGAGTATTAATTTCTGAAATGCACACTCAGGTTTGTTTCATAGTAGTGTTACATGTGGTAGATCTTTCTACTTGGCTGCAGTGTTTTTCTTAAGCCTAACATAAAGGCTCATGTATATAAAAGTAAATAGTAACACCATAGCCTAAATATAAATGGAGAAGGAAATCTACTTAGAAAATTAAAACTTAGAAAAGCTTGTACGTAATAAAGGAATCATCTGTCAGCTTGTTTGTCTTTCCAAATATTTAAAAATTATTATTATTATCATATGATGATTATAGTTTAGTTATAATATCATAAATATATTTCACTGTTTTACATAATACCATTTCTGACAGTTTTATTGGCTTTTTACTGGGACTCTAATTATTTATTTGTATCAATATTTTTTCAGTGCACACCAAAGTGTGGCCCGGGATTCAAACACCGAATTGTTCTGTGCAAAAGCAGTGATCTTTTAAAAACCTTTCCAGCCGCGCAATGCCAAGATGAAAACAAACCGCCAGTGCGCATCCGCTGTAGTTTAGGCCGATGTCCTCCTCCTCGCTGGGTCACTGGAGACTGGGGACAGGTGAGATAGTCCATACCAGTCTTCGCTGCTGTTAGTCTCCTACTTTAGCACCTTTTAGAATACGATATTGCTGGAAATAGATAAATGACAGTTCCCATGACTGAAACAAAAACTTATCCCCTGTCTGTGTCAGATTGAAATGTGATTCTTTATGATGGTTGTCTGCCAAACTATAAGGGATTTGCTGAGAACAATCTAGTTTGTACTGGGTGGGTTTCTTTAAAAAAATTTAATAGTCCTCCCTACGTTTTTTGGAAGGGTAATTTGGGATACAACAATGTAGCATTTTTTAGTATTTTTAAATTGCCCTTAACTTCCATGAGAAACATGATGGAAATACAAAGCCAATTCCTATTTTAGTAACATATCTATATCTGTCTCTGAAAAAAACCCGCTTTGAAATCAATAGAATTTTACATAAGATACATTGAATTACCATACAGGAAGCTAAACAGTTACAGGACAGGCTGAATAGTGCTGCCATTGTGCAGTGTTTCTAAATATGATTTACTAAGTTTCCTTCTTTCTTTATGTTTTCGCATCTCAATTGTGATCAGTGGCCTGTTTCTAGAATAATAAGTCAGTGATTCAGTTTCTGTTTGCTGGGTAATTTGCTACTTATGAAAATAAAACACTTCGGCTTAACTAACCAGGGAACAATCATTTGTGATATTACAGTCTAGTCGACTTTTCTTTTATGGTACTTGTTCAGATGCACATTTATGTTAAGGTGATATTGTACTAAAATTGTAGCTGTTTAGTTATGGAAATTAAAACTGTTTTGGAACAGCAAAGTATTTTTGTTCGAAAGTCACTTTACTTTTTCCTTATGAAAAGGTTCTCTAACAGATTTGAATTCTTGTTCTTTTTGATTTTTCTTCTTTATTCTAAAGCGATTATGTCTCTCTTAAAAAAATTCATTTAAACTCAGAATTATATACGAAATAGTGTGAATTATATTCTTATACCTCAAATCTGAACTTTTCAGGGAGTCAACATGGCATTGCATTTTCTTTTCCTTGAAAGACAAATGCTCTCATGTGCTATCAAAAATAAAAATTCTAAACCATTTAATGAAAATTATATTCTCTATATTTAAAAATTGGATCCAAGTTTCTGAATTTTTTGTCTTTCTTGCTTTTTAGTGTTCTGCACAGTGTGGTCTTGGGCAACAGATGAGAACAGTACAGTGCCTCTCATACACTGGTCAAGCATCCAGTGAGTGTCCAGATACTCTTAGACCTCCATCAATGCAGCAGTGTGAAAGTAAATGTGATAGTACTCCCATTTCCAACACAGAAGGTAAGTTTGCCATCTTAATATAATTTATTCTGAAAAGAATAAAGCAACATGGTCAGAATGACTGCATTTAATTATTAGTAAAAATCTATATGATATCATCTCTCAGCAAATTACTTTTTTTACAATTATTTTCTGATTAGTCATTGTAGTTCAGTGGTAAAGTCAATGGAAACCTAAATACAGGTTCTTTGTTTAAAAAAATACCCTTAAAATATATGTCATGAACAAAATACTATTGTTTGTGCCATTGGTTTTCTAGTCTATTGTTTCAGTGGAAATGTTCATAATAGCAGTGGGAGCATGACATACCTTTTATCCACTGACCTTCTACCTGATATATCAGTGTTAAACACAACACTGTGGTGGAAAAAATAGTAAATACTGTATTCATTTGAAGACTGGAACCATAGATTTAATTTGTTTTTTAAAGGCAGGTTTGTCCTACAGTCTACCTGGGTTTGGTGGTCATTCAATGCCTACTGTATTCAACTGTGTCCATGCCATAGATTCAGAATTGTCATAAAAGTCTGTCAGCTAGACATGTGTGTGGTGAAATGGTAGCACACTAAAATCTTCCCAGAAATACACTGATGGTTCAATGTATGAGCACTGTAATTTACTGCTTAGAAGTTTTAATTTAAAATAGAGGCTTATCATCCCATGTTGTCATTTGAAAACATTTTCATAATACAATTTTTGTGTGCTGTTCTAATTCCCATTATTTATATTATTTCTATAATTTCTGTTATTATTAATTATAATATTAATATTTCTATTAATAGTCCTATTATTTCTATTAATTCCTATTGTTCCTTTTATTTCATTGTTTAGTGTTCTCAAGTGTCATGGTTTGAGAGCCCCAAAATCCAATTCCCTAGTCCAAGCCCCCTCCCACATCTCAACCCAATGTGAAATGGTTTTTCCAGACACTACACGAGACTCAAAATGGGGGAAAGGGATTATATATTACAATGACTGTACAAATAAATACTACAATACATTATATACAATCTTAGCTATCTCTACCATGACATAAAAGTATTTACAATGGATCAAATCTCTTCTCCCTTCCAAATAAAAGTCTGGGAAAGGAAAGATCCTTTCCAGTCTCAGAGCACCAATGTCTCTAAGGCAGCAGGTTCTCTCTGTCTCTCTCTTACATGCAGCAGCTGTAGTTGGATCTCTGCCAGTACACACGAGGGGGTATCCAAGCCCCTCGGCCCATCGTCTCCAAGTGAGGGTCTTCTCTTCCGTGGGCTGCGTAGCAGGGACAAAACTCGCTTCACCACGTCATATCATGGGGTGTAAGACCCCCATGAGGGTCCCTTCCTCAGGGGATTCACCCCTGAATCAGATCATCTTGGGAAGCTTCCAGTTGAAGGCCTCTACCTCAAGAGTTCTGTCAGAGCTTCTGTGCTCTGATCTCAGGCTGCTAGCTTAGGTTGGCAGCAGCGGCGAGGAGGGCCAAGGTCACCCCCTCCACATTCCTTCTCAGAGCTTTTCAGCTCCTTTCTGCAGTGCTGTAGCACTCTAAGACTCTTTCAAGTAAGAGTTCATCATCCTCCTCCTTTATAGGAGGGGTCTCCAAGGAGTTTGGGGTCTTTGGTTCAGTTCTTACCCAAAACTCTGTTTCTGTAGAGCTTATGCTCTCTCTGCTGCTGGCTCTCTTTTCTCTCGAACCACTTTGTGTCTTCCTTGGCTGCATGCTGTTTGATGTTTCTTCAGTTCTTATCTGTTGGCTCTCTGTCACTGTCCTCTGTCCGCTGCTGCCTCTGCCGCTGCTCCGTCTGCCCACTCATGGTGGAGAAAACTCCTTTAGCTTTCTAGCTACAGGCACTTAGCCCAGTTTAACACTGTTCCAAGTCCCTGCAGCCCCCAGCTGGGGCTGGGGGGACCAGAGCCCCCCAGAGGGGCTCCTGCCCCTTCTCCTCATGGCCTCAGAACATGGCCACCTCTCCTACACCTACAACTACCTTCTCTTCCGTTCTGCTTGTGATATGTTTATATTTTGCAAAAGCACTCATTGGGTAAAAACCTCAAGGGTCACCACCCCCTGGGGTTTTACCATTTTATAACTTCGGGGGGAAAACTGTTTCCCCCCACCACATCAAGTAATTTTTAAGTGGTAATTATCAGTCTAGGAAACATTGTACCCTTTAAAGCTCAAAGGCTACATGATATTTACTTTACAAACACAGATGTTGACTTTCGTCCAAAGTAAGGAAGGTAGTAAATTACTTATTAAGTGGGCATGAATCAGTCCCAGTCTTCTTTTAATTTCAAGATGACAAGGTCATATTTTTATTTGTGGTAATTATGCTAGTAATTCTTCAGCATTTTCAGGAAAATATGCTAATCTCTTATAGAAGAATGCAATCAGGGGGTTTCTGTGTGTGATCTCTGTACACTGGGTGGCCGTGAACTTCTTTACAGTAGAACTGTACAGGCTAACTATGAACAGTAAGTCTGTTGGCAGTAGTGGTTTTTAGGGATCTATACCTTCACTGGAAAATTCTTGAGATCTTCAAATAGAAAATGTTGAAAATCACTTACACAGTATTTCAGATGGATGTCAGCTCTCTGGCCTGTACTCTGAGAGAGCCAGGAGCAAGCCAACTCCTTACTGACAGCCATCCAGGCTTGTTAGCGTGGTTAGGAAGAATCTGAGGGAAAAAGATTGTGACCTGGCTATCAGTATTTGGGTTTGAAGGAAGGAGTCAGGTCTCCCAAAGAGAGGCTTTGTCTGCTCAGGAGTGCATGTGTGTACAAACCATACCTGCCCACACATGGGGACTTTGTCTACACGCCACCTCATAACGCTGCCTTGTGCTTTGGGCTCCATTGTGGGGCAAAGGCAACTTCAGCAAAAGCTCATTGGTTTGCAGCAGGGTCAGGTTAGCTGAGTGGGTTTGCTTCCTGTTTCAAACCCCAGCAAACCTGATTCCCTTTGCTTCCAAACTCTGGTGCAGCCTATGGAACCCATTCAGCAATTTCTGAACAATTTAGTTTTGCTAACCAGAGTTAAAAACATGAGGGTTTTTTGGAAGCTTGAGCCACTATGCAGTATAATGATCATGTTGGTAAAGTTTGGACAAATTTTCTTGGGGAAAGTAATGGATTGTTTGCATAAAAAAAGATTAAAAATTTTAGGGGTACTGGAATACTAAAAGAAAGTTACAATGTATCTTGTCATGTTTTATATGTACTTTAGCTCTTTGTTTTTCCAAAACTTTTCATTGGTGATTTAGGATATTGTAGATATGGTTTTGATGGGCTGCCGCTGATGAGGGTAACATTGCATTTGCTGATGAAATTGAACTACAAGCAGCACCTACAACACCATTTGATATGTATTCAGAATTATTTTATTCTCTTAAGTACATATATATCTGCTGAATCTAAACTGCTAAGGCCCATCTAAAAGTTCACCTGAAGAACTATCTTGTCTTTTTTTATGTCATTTCAGTTTTCCTTATACACCTTTGCAGTTTCTTTCACTGGAGGCAAAGTGACATTCTGTGATTTTCTTACTGTAAAATGATAGATAACATCATAATATTGTCTGATCTAGCCACAAACTTCAGGAAGGGAGAGTTTAATACATGTAGCTTACTGAAACTTGTTAACAGTAGTTACTAGGAGCAAAAAGGGCTCTGCTAAACCTCTTCCATTCAACCACAGTCCTATGAAGAACAGGCTACTTCTTCAACCACCATATCTATTTCAAAACTGATTTTTAAAACAGAAGTTGTGGGCAACATACAGAATGTTGTCTCATTGCTGTCCAAACAGCATTAGCTGAACCAGTTCAGTTTTACTCAAGAGGAAGGATAACTTAAAGGAACATGAAAAAGGATAATTTCAAATCCTACTTTTAGCAAAAGTGGAGTTAGTGGCTTTACTTGTGTTTGACTAAATACAATGTGTAGGAGGGTTATTTTTGGGAGTGAACTTCTTAAGTCTTGTCAAGATCAAGTGCACCTTTTTACTCTTCGTTTGTAGTTTGCCATCTGTCTCTCCTATATTCATAGTCTTCACAAACATGAGGAACTGAAATATTTCTGGAAGAGACTTGATCTTTTTTGTGAAGACTTTTTGAAATTCAAACACAGTGACCATGTGTGGTAGAGAAATATGTCTGTTTCAACCAGCTACCCCCAGTATCTTTCCTTTTGGCATTCAATTATGTTTCCAAATTAAGAATTAAAAAAATAGAAAAGCAGTATGTAAAATGTTGAGTAGGTGGAGTAAGAAAATTGCAAGTGCTGTATCTGTGTTAATGAAATGAAAGTTTAAATAATTTCCTGACCTCTACTTGCTTAGCTAAAAACACGCATATTGGAATTATCAGAAATGCCATTCAGAATAGACCCATAAGTTCAGCCTCATGAATACTTTCCTAGGTTCAAATACTAAATATTCTCATTTGCACTCAACTTGCTACTACAGTATGCTTGCAGATGTCAACACACTGTCCATAACTACCTGTCCCAGAGTAAAAATAATGTGATAGGAGATTAGGATTGTACATGCCAATTGTGTTTGTTTCAGTACTGCTTTTTTCCTTTTTTTACTTGTTTGGTGTGTCTGTTGTCTCTTTAATATTTGGTTTACAGAAGGAGTCATGCCTTGAACAACAGTATTGTATCTTCCTCCAGTCATCACTTCTAGTTATCAAATCAATACAAAATGTAATAATGGTCGAAGTACTAAATATTTGTTCATTACCTTTAGATTCACTTTTTATTTGTAACTATTGTAATTTGAGAAAGATTATGGAAAGAGTCCAGTATCAAATGCAACCTTAAAAGAGTAAAAATTTACAGCATTCTCTTCAGACAAATAATTTTCTGATAAATGAATCTAATTTCATTCTTTCCAACACTTAATTTATTTAATTCAACCTTAGAGGTTTTACTTTTTCTCCATATACATCTCTTCCAAATTCCTATGTTTGAAGCAAAGCTCCGTGACAAAGTCCCATTTTTAATGTGTTTGGAAGGCACTGTGCAAATGCTTTAAACTAAAAATCTGTCACAATATTCACTTTAGTGAAGAGGAAATCTGCAGAGGCAGCATTTGAGCTGTAGAACCTGTGTACCCCTGAACTCTCATATGGAGATCCATATCCATTGCATCAGGATGAGAACTGAGCAAGGAATAAACTTTTCCATTCCCTGCAGTGCTCCTGTAATGTACCCCCAAAGTCACTTTAGATACATTCCACAGAAGGGGATGCAAAGGAAGGAAACCTTCCTTTGTGACTTGATCTCTGTTCTCCCTTCCTAGGAGAGTTACCTGCTGGTATGACATAGGCTGCTGAGGCAGTAAGCCCAGCATATATGGAAAACACAACTTTGCAAAAAGCTTTTACGTGTCTGTTATAGGCATAAAAATGCCTTTCCCTCAGACATAAAAGAAATCGTAGATGTGTGGAACCAAGCGTGAAGTATAATCCACCATTCAGTTTGGTCACTGAACACGCACTGTTGGTGCCATTATTCATAATGCTTGTTGTTTTCTCCATCCCTATTATCTGCAGTGCACATTCTGTTTCAAGGATTCTTACAAATGCAGAGCCATGGTTCCAGATAGTGTGAATAATTTCGGACTTTGGATAAGCTCTCATGGATGGATAGAATAACTCCTGAGAATGAAGCTATAAAAGTATTTTAAAAAAATTATGTTTCCTAGCTGTCTGAAGTGTTCAGTTATCTGAATAAATGGTAATTCTTCCAAGGCAAAGAGGGCACACTCCTAAATGTCTGAAGGCCCTGCGGATATTTTTATGGCTTTTTAAAATATATTGTATGCACTAGACTGGACTAGAAAGTGTAATTATAAAGAAAGCAAGAAGGATGGATAAAGTAGCATGTTAAATGTCAAATTCTCTTGGTACTTTAGTTTTTATTTCTGATTTTTTCTCTCTTCAATGTTCTTTATTATTAGAGTGCAAAGATGTGAACAAAGTGGCATATTGCCCATTGGTGCTGAAGTTCAAGTTCTGCAGTCGAGCATACTTCAGACAGATGTGCTGCAAGACCTGCCAAGGACACTGACCCACTGAAAGCACGAGAATGTGCCTTATTATTACCATTGTGGAAATGTTCATCGAAGAGAGCCACACAGCGGAATGAGATTGATGTCCTTGCAAATGCATTACCCTGTGGAAAACATAACCACTGGTCAGCCCCAGCTGACAGGATTTCAATATTATTTTAACTTCTGTGAAGTGGGATTTATTAATCCAAAGTGCTGGACACAGTATAATGAGGGGATGCCAAATTAAAAAAATGCACACAACACATATAGAATAGCTTACTGTGGAACATTTGTGTTCCTTTGACTAAATCCAATAGTCTGTTTACCTCCTTGGACCATTAAATAATTTTTATTATGGACTTAGCAATGACACTGAAACCATTTCTATTTAAAACTGTTTAGGATGTAGTTCTTATGACTTGGTCTACTATGGAAGTAAAGAAGAATCAAAAAAATGTTAAATCATAGCTTAAAAATGTTAACTACTTTATCTCTCGACATGACACCACAATTTAAATTATAAAAGGAGCATGGAAATGTTATTTAAGGAGAAGAAATTTTTTAGAAAAAGAATTATTTTTCCTTCATTCCACCTAATTCCCTATGGAGTAATCTGTATTTCCTGAACACTGCTGTGAGCCTTATATAAAGCTACACTAAATAGAACAACCATGAGGGACTTAGTTTTAAGAGATGCAATAGTTATTGCAGTGGTGCACGAAATACAAGTGTGCTATGAAACAAAATGAAATCTGCATTGTAGGATTATAGCCATTTTACCATTGTCCAAGTGAAACTGAGATTTCCACTGAAAGGGAACATATTTCAATGTCATGGAGGAGGCAGACTCCAACAGAGATGAAGACTTTGTTGCCAGCTCCTTCACTACTACCACACAGGTTGCTTAGAACTTACACTTCCGACTCCAGCTCACTTTTGTTTAGAACACCAGCCACAAAGAAGAGACAACTTTGTGGGTATCTAGATCTGGTTACTTTTGATTCTCCAAAACTAAGGAATTTGAATGCAAAAGATAAGCCTACTGTGTAATAGCAACAATCCTTTGCACAACTGAATGTATTCCAGATGTTCCCTTTTTTGATACCGTAGCAGAGGTATTGTGTATAAAAAAAAAAAAAAAAAAGGGAGTGTTCTGTTCAGGAGACCACATCTGAGTGGGCAAGGATTACAACCAAAGAATAAATGACTCATGGAGGAATCGAGATTCTGTTCAAGTGAGAAGTCAGAAGTGTGCTTGAGCCAAGAGGCCTGTTGAACTATCAGGAGTAAGGCACACTGGAAAAGGGGTGGATGGAATGAATCCTGGCCACCTTTACCTAAATGGCCAGGTGCATATTTAAAGTTGGACCATATTTAAAGCAGGGGGCAGCTTTCAGCATGAAATTGGAACAAACTCATGCCTCTGGATGAGAGGCTAGATGCCTTAACTATTCACTACCGTACTCCACTTATTTCATATTACCATATTGTTAATATTCACCAAATACTTGCATTTTTAAAAGTTAAACCAAACTACTTAGGCAAGTCACAATCAGGAATCTGGCATAAAGAAGTTAATTGTCATGCTCCTCTTCCCTTTCACTTTTCAGTAACAGACTCAACAAGGAGATAAGGAAAGTAGATACTTGTTTATATTAATATATTGTACTTGAACACTTGCATTTTACAGCAGGTACTTGATGAATGTGCTTTTGTGTCCAACTATGCCTCCTTTGTTGTAATGCAATTAAAATTATGTGAACAATAATGTGTTACAAATTCTAACTCAAATAGCACTTTTTTAAAGAAAAGTAATCTTTTCAGTGAAAAATAATTTCAAAATATGAGATTGAAGTGTACCAATGTATTTTACCAATAACAAGCCAAATATATTGCACACTATTTACTAATGTGAATTAACATGGAACAATAGATATTTTAACAGGATTCATACTATGAAATCCCCCCAGCATATTGACAATCTGTCCGTGGGGTTTTGTGTAGCCCATGTACTCATGACCATCAAATTCCTGTCATCTGCTACCTCTTGCCAGTATTTCCACTTTCATACACTTGTGACCAGTGGAATTAATTTACAGTTGGCTTATGTGTATTTACATGTGCTTATTATCTGTTGCTCTCATCAGCATGTAAACAACTTCTGTTAAAACTGACACCGGTAGATAAAAAAATCCCAGTCTTTGGGAGTTGCACATAGGGAGTAGGGGCAGTATGCAGTCCTTCTCTGTTAAGTGAAGTGACTTTCTATATCCTTTTGACAAAACACCTTGGTGCTAGCATGCCCTGGCTAGATCAGAAATATGATGAAAGGATAAGGGGTTTGTTATGGCATTCCCTGAGCAAGAGGCCTCTTTGTATCAGGGCCTAGTTTTCTCTAGGGCATCATTTTGTTTATCAGCTAATGTGTCTTTTCAGCTAACAAGAAAAGGGTGTTCTGTGTATTTAAAGAAACCTTTTCCTCTTTTACCTCACTTAGGACATTAAAGTTATAAGGAGTATTTCCAAAGACACATTTTGCTCTCTTACTGGTGCTAGAACACCAGGGATTCCGATGTTTACTCTGCAATGTAACAGCACTGAGATTGGAATTTAAAGAACTCCCTGGAGCAACATTGAATTGTATTGTTAAAGGGAACAAAATACAGAATGTATGTGGATTTACAAACTAAGCAACACTTTAGATTCAGACTAAAATATCAAACCTAATTCAGAGAAAAATAATTGGTTTCCACAGCACAGTTCATTGCTGCTGCTACACTGTAGCCATCTATGTAATCTAAGCTAAATATTCCTTAATAGTGAGAAAAGGACTATTTGTGCAGGCTATAAATATGACAGGCCTATAATCAAATAGTAGAATACAAAATGCAGAAACGAATCTGGTGCCAGTACTTCCACTGAGCAATACTATCAGCTGAAGAAGATCAAAACAGAAAGAAAAATCAAGAGATTAATCCCTCAAGGTGTATACATGCAAAAATAATCCACTTTGTTAGGAACTTTATAATGGGGTGAATGTCACATAGATATCCTTAATAATACTGACTGAAATTACCTTTGTATTATTGTGATTAGTTGCTTATTATTTTATACTCAGTATTAATGTGGTACACTGTTACAATATTATTATTATTTTTGCTTTTGTAAATTATATTCTAATTTATTGTCATGTTTCTTAACACTTGTTCTACATGCATTCTCCTGCTTGTAATGAAAACAAAAATACTGTAACACTTGATGCAGTGAAATTCCACACCAGGCACAGATTTGTTTTTAACATAGATAATTTAGTAAAATAAAACTGCAGCTTTTAAGATTGATACCCATGGTACAGTTGTCTCTTCCCTGATTCACAGTTGCTAGAATTCTGTATGCTTAACGTTTACTTTGTCAATTGCATCAAAATATATATAAGGTGTTTTCTTTCAAGTAACATCTATGTTATGCTAGAATCCTGTCCTTGGCAGCAGCAATATTTGTCATATATAAGGAAATAAGGAAAGTGAAAATTCAGGAACATGGTCATGTACATTATTAGATAATATTTTAGCCTAAGCAGTAATATAGATCAAGAATGAAATTAATGGCAACAAAAATATTCTGTACTACATGGAATTATTTCATTAACAGCCAGTCAATAATAACAATAAATGTCCTTCTTGCATTGAGTTTTTAAGGTTTTATCTGAAGTTTATCTGAAGTCATGATGTTCTTAAATGTAAAGAAGAAAGTGATTTCAGAAAACTTGGTGCATAGGTCACTGTTGCTGAGAGGTATTTCCTTTCTTACTTGGTAGAGTAAAAATAATTTGTTATGGAAATCTCTGATCAAATCCCATGAAATATTTCTTGTTTCTGAGTTAAAATCTAGTTTCTGGTTTAACAAAAATAAGCACTACTGTTATGAGTAAGATGTGAAAGAAAGTACAGAGAGCCTTAAATATTTTTATAAGGTGTTTACTAATTCTGGATATTCTTTTTTATTCTATTTACAAATGAGGATTCACAAAACAATTACTTGTTTTAAAAGTATGGGTATTTCTATCTGTATTTGATCACAAAGTTTTACTGCCCTTCAGATCAGAAGTCAAAGATGGAGTAATTTTCTCTGTAATTGTAATTTCTCTGTTGACTTTCCTCCCATACATTTACACCACAAGTTATAACCCGATAGGTTTCCCATTATTGTTCAGTTTTTAGTATTATTTTTTTCTCCCCAGAGCATTTGTGTTTTGGATTATAATGACAAACTGAGTACACTGAAACAGATGCTATTGTACTTGTCTCTCCTTTTCTCTTCCTTCTGCATTAAAGCTAACATCACCCATGATGACTATAGAATTCCTGGCACACAACATTCCCTTCAGTCTTCTTAAAATGCAGTTTTCCTGCACCCAAACTTCCTTCTGCACCTGAACTTCCTTCTGAAGCCAACCCTGCTGTTATAATTCTCTATTACACTTCTTCAGTTTATTTCTTGAGGAAATGAACACCATTTTTACCTGAGATACTGGCTTTTCCTTTCTCTGATTTCCCTTGCTATACCGCAGAACTGTTCCTTCTTGAGTAAACTCCCTGTTCTATCTAAAGATGCCTGATCTACACTTTTAAGTATCCTCTGTAGAATGCTGAATGGGCCTTGTTTATTTTCATTAATTCTTTATTATTTTTTTATTGTTATAGGAACCAAGATCCAGGAGTCTTCTGGCTTCTCTTCTAGGGAGGTTTACTGCAATAGATTTAGGATGAATCTTGTAAGACTCATCTTGAGTCAGTCAGACATCAATCTAAGAGTCTTGTAGAAGGCCATTACTAAGCTGAGGCTGTCATTCTCCAAGAAGTGACACCCTTCTGGCCATCTTCTCTTCACCACAAACAACAATTAGGTCAAGGGGTGGGTGATTGCTTCTGTGTGGTCCCTCCAGAATTTGTCCTAGACAGAATGGTGTAAGAGCATTTGCATGCACTAATCAGGATGGAATCCCAAACAGATTTGTGAGGGCTTAGTCAGCCACAGTGAACAAGGTTCACTACAGCACTAGTGAGCTGGTTGTTTCCCAATATATTTGGCCTGGATAAAGTGGGAGTTCATGTCCAGTTTAGGAAACTGAGCCACTCAGAATGTGGTATGGTGTACATTTAAGGATACTATATCCCTTAAACTGGCATACAATCTAAGCACCACACATCATTTATTTTCTTCTTTTTCTGCATAAGACTGACATTTGCATTGAGCTGGACAGGCTGCAGGACACAGTTTAGTTCAGAGGTCATATAGCTGCCAGTCAGACAATTACTGAAATCTATCCTGGAAAGGTTATGCGTATGTATTTCTGCATTAAGAGCAGGAAGATGCAATTTCTACAAAAAATAAGGCCTTTTCAGAGAAGACCCAGCAAGATCAGTAAATAAATAATCTCACTTCTTTAGTAATCTTGTTCAGAATAAATTTATCAGATCACAATTTGAGATAGAAAAGGAAGTGTTTTGGAAGCTAGAAGCGAAGGCTCAGCCACCGTGCCAGGCTTCAGGTGCTATGACCACACAGAGCGATCAGATTTGGCCTGGATGATAAGGCATAAGCCGTGAATTTTGGAAACTTGATTTCTTAATCTACATCAAAATCAGTATATTTGTTTATTCTCCATTTATTCTTCTCCCCACCTTGACATCAAAGTCTACAAATGTACACTCTCTTGCAGTGTTTATAATATAACAAAATTATCCCTCATATTGTTTGAAAACCCTTCTCACAGTATGATTATCTTTTGCAATGAAGGTCAGTCTCCTGTGTAGAATCTACCTCCGCCTGTGCTGACTAATGCTTCTGAGTAATGCTCTATCTGCAAGTTTAGTGTGAGGTAACAGTTCTGGACATACGGAATGTCTTCTGGTTATATCTCTATGAAAAAACCACAGACCTAAAGTTAACTGGAATTTCAGGAGGCAAACTTCAGTTGAAAATGCATTTTAAGTTATTATTGCTATGCTTTATAAAACAAATAATTTTACAGAAGTGCAGTGCACTTGGTAGGGTCACTGCCTCCTAACATTTCTGAATACTGATCAGAAATAGGAGCAGGACAACATGCACACCTGACAATGTGTGGTTGAAAAGTTTGCAGTCCATTTGCAGAACATTCTTTCATCCCTCAGAATCTGCTCCTCAGAATCTACACATTGGGACAGGATTTCTCTTTTCTCCATCTTCTCCTCCCCCGTGGGTGGCTGCTTCTCCTCTTTCTCACTGCTTTCACATATCTGGGGATCTCATATTTGGTGTACGCTACTGCTGTCTTTGATCAGACACTTTAATGTGAATCTTTAATGAGAATTTTACATCTGTAACTTAATGTTGTATTTTAAAAATGTTAACTTTAGGCTAGTTTCATGAATTATTTTTTGAAGTGTAAAAACAAATATAAAATCTAAATAAGAATTAAAACAAATGCTGGAAATGCTTTTTTTTTTTCCAAATAATATACTAAGTAAAGATAATTTTTAACATTTTTTCTACTACCATAATTACAGACCTGCTCAGATATTTTTTCCTATTGTGAAAAATACTGAGATAGGAAAGCATATAAACAGAAGGGACTGAGCCTCTCTTTTGGCTCAGAATCTCTCTTAGACTTTCACATTTAGCCTTTGCTGTTGAAATGCACTATCAAAACAAGACCCTCTGCAGCAAAAAGGAATCTCAATCATCTCATTTGGCATTTCTGGCTCGGTTTCATTTGAAGTTTATTTACCTAAGATAAGGTTACATTGTTGAAACCGTCCTGTCAATTAGCAGATAACATTTGACTTCAGATGTATTATTCTTCGCAAGCATTTTGTCAAGGATACGGCTGGTAAGTGATTTTCTAGAGAGGAGGGGAAGTCTGATGGCTGTAATTACATGTATCAATAAGTTGCTCGGAGGCCTTGTGAAACAGAGTGCTGAACAATGTATTTAATTAAAAGGGGAAAGGATATTAAGCTGCATTTTGTACCAGCTGCAAAAAGACAGTAAAAGGGGAGACTATTCCATTTCAGTTTTCAGTGAGGTTTAAGAAGCTGGCTCAGTACTAGTTGCTCACTGCAATTCGTGGTAAGATGTTGTAAAGCTAAGGATGGATGTCCTGATTTCTGTTTCCACGGGGTTGGATTTGGGAGTTTTTTTAACTTTCTTGTCCTGATCAGCCCAAGAAAGGTTTCAAGAATAAAGACAAATGTCTTTCTGTAAAGCATCTCCCCCAGATTTGTGAAGTTGCAACACAGTTTTTGCCACTTCTTGCAGTTGTGATGATCACAAATTTTAATGAAATAAAAGCTAAGAATGGCGTGTTTCGGGCCTCTGGATGTGTCCCCTCACTCCCTTTCTGCTCTAGTGGGAAAACTGCCATGTGGCCTGTCTGTCCTCAGTATGAGCAAAACAGGTTTCTAGTGCCATTGGGCTTGCTGGCTGCTCATCTGCACTCCCAGGCTGAGTGCAGACGCTTAGTAAAATATGTGGATGTGGCTTCAGACATTGCAGGTCCCTTGGACCGGCACCACGTAAAGTTGTTTTTGGTGGGATGTGGACTTTCTGTCGTCTGTCTTGCATGCTGGGGACAGGGTGCACTCCACGGACATGCCCTTCCCAGAGCATCTTCCAGATTTAGCCTTCCTACAGCAGCAGGTGTCCTTCAGCCCTTTGTGGGGGCTCAACTGTGGCCTGTGGCAGCTCAGGGCTGCAGCCAGGATGGTGTTGGAATGGGCAGGCCTGCCATGGGGTCTGGCTGGGGCTGGACAAGCCCTGGTCACTTGTCTGTGGTGGGGAGAGCTGCTGAGCTCCAAGCTGTGATGGGTCTCCTCTGCAAGCAGCTGGAACCCAAGAGGAGGCTGAGGGCTGGGCACAGGTCAGCCTTGCTCCAGGAAACCCTGGGTCTGAGGAGTGCTCCGGTAAGGAGCGCCTGTTGCCCTTCCTGGCTGCTTGGGCTGGGCTGAGCAGCAGCCACTGCCCAACCTCCAGCTCACTAAAGCTGGAGAAGTGAAGGGGCTGCTGCAGCTCCAAAGGAAGAAGACCCTGAATGAGAGCAAGAGAGCTTAAGCTAAGGTGGAAGACCAACAACAGTGGGTCTGGGGGAGCTATGCTGGGGCCACCCGGCTGGGAAAGCTGTGGAGGTGCCAGGGAGTAGGGAAGGAGAGTGAGGCCATGAGATGGAGTAGTGGAGGTGGAGTGTGCCTGAGGCGCTGAGGAAATCTCGAGTAGGGAGGGGATCTTGAGGCAAGGGTTGGATAAATTGGTGCAGACCATAGCTTCCAGCCAGAAGTGCCCCTACAGTGGAGAGAAGATGGCTCCTGTGGATAATGGAGTGCAAGAAACTTGTAGAAAATCCTTGACTCAGAGATATCAAAGGGACTTCTTATGCAGAAGCTCAAGTCCTCAGGGTGGAGAGCCCTTGCAGGGACTGCAGAGATAGAGAGACCCTTGGCCAGTTTGATCCCTTCATGGAACACCTGAAGCTAATATATACTATTAAAAAAGGAAGCCACAACTCTCTCAGTGACTTGCAGCAGTGAGCAGAAATTTAGATAACCTGTTTAATGGCCGTGCTCTATTTAGCAGATAAGTTAACTGCAAATGATCACAAAAAGTAGCAGTTGCAAAACTTATGTCCATAAATCTGCCTGCAGCAAAGACAGCTGCATTCTTGAATGCCAGATGCTCACTGGGTCCTGTGTAATTCTGCTGAAC
This sequence comes from Pseudopipra pipra, assembly GCF_036250125.1. NCBI lineage: Eukaryota > Metazoa > Chordata > Aves > Passeriformes > Pipridae > Pseudopipra > Pseudopipra pipra. The sequence continues at coordinate 18,671,782 of NC_087581.1, read as the reverse complement.
TGATGAACAAATGCTTACAGTGTGTGTTGACTCTCAGCTGGTCATCAGGTTAGTGAAGAGCTCCCAAGAGGTATGTTGCTTGTCAACAGTGTGAGACTTTAAGCCTTCAAAACAATAAGTCTTGAATCTCCTTTTATAAATAAAAGAGAGTGGTAACATATTTTGGTAAACTTTGTACTGAAATTTTGATCATTCCTCTGTGGCTTAAGCAACTTGGTTACAAAAGCAGTCACCTTGCATAGGGTGTCCAGTGTTGTGCAATGGAGTCTGGTGGTTACATGTTAAGTGTCAGCTTGGTTTTCCTTGTGTTTTCCTTTGTATGTCATTCAATCATATATGTTTATCTCTGTTTCGGTTCAGTTCATTCTGGTTTTGGAAGTATGGCCTATTCTTACCTGGATACAGTCTATGGAAGTTTGGAAAGGGATGCACATATGAAGAGTAAGCCCTGCTTCTCAAAAATCTTGAACCAAGATTTGGAAAAAAAAATCATACAATTGTCTGTGAAAAATAACCCACCAAACCAAAATCAAACTTCTGAATTACTATTCTCTTATTAGCCTTTTTTTAGCCTTATAGTTTACCTGTTTCACACTTCCCCCACTCTGTACATTGAGGAAAGTCAGAAAATTACTCTCTAAGGGTAAGAGGAAAGGTAGGAACAACTGTATTTATGGCATTGAATAGTCTTTTGGTAGAAAACACAAACACTTTCACACATTATAAAATTACAGGGGCTGGCGGAATAAAAAGCCCATTTTGATTAAGAATAAAATAGTCACTACACTTTTAAGGAAGTGATAGGTATCTTTCTCAGTGAGGGCAACTTTTGTAAAACTTTAGGTTTTCACCCTCATTTTATAAAAATAATGATTTGACTTCATTGGTAACGATGGTATAGAAAAATAAGACCTTCCTCCCCAGAATTGCTGTCGCTTTTCTGTTTTTGAAATTTAATCACGACTAACAAGGGTGACTGTGCTAACAGCTAAACTGTTTGGAATTCTGGATTTTGTTGTTAATAGAACTCAACATTCTTAAAATGGTCCTTAATAAAATATATGGTAGTTTTGCACATAGGGTCAAATACATTATGCTTCCTTTATTTCCTGTGCTACTTCTGTATACCATAATTGATGATGAAATAACAAGCAAATTAATGTCTAAATCTGACCATATTTACTGTGTTTTTTAAAAAAATTAGCTAAGTAAATAGTTTTATTAACTTTCTGATCATTTCTTATGTGGAAGGTGCCACAATGGTCTCTAAGCAGTCTCACATATTAGTCAAGTATCAATAATATTTTCAGAACATTTTTAGCAGGTTAATAGGTCCCATATTTAATAGATCAGAATTAAGCCTTGCAATTCAGTGCTATAACGCACTTTGGATGTTCAGCTGCCCAAGCCTTTTTTCTTGGTTTGGTTTTTCCCCCCCATATACTTGGCATTGTATTGCATTTGCTAAAATTAAAAGAAAAGTGTTATACAGAGGCAGGTCCAGAGAAAAATGCTCCAGATTACCACTTATCAGCCTTGACTATGAAACCAGACTCTTCTTTCTCCAATTCTGGCTTTGCTCAAATTTTTCTTCCAGCTTTTTGGCCAAGCTGAGTACTTTCAGAAGACAGCCTTTTGTACTGCATATGCAGCCTTGATTCACTCTCCAAGTCTGCAACATACAGAATGGGGCAGAGGTCATTAATGAAAAATTGTTCTGTGATCATTAAAGTATGCAACATAGCATCATGGACAGATGAGGGGAGGGAGGGAGTGTTGCAGACTCACAGGGAGTGTCCTGAGGTCCAGGCTTTCCCTGCTGAAATGCTGTTACTTCCCTCAGTTTTAGGAATTGCCACATTCACAGGAAAAGAATGCAGTGGTGTTTAGTCTCTTAGACTGGAATCAACATTTACACAAGGAAATGTTAGACAAGTAAGTAAACAGCTATTTACCCAACATCAGATTAACTCCATAGTTACAACATTAACTTAGATGAACCCCTGAAGGATTTTTTTTCTTTCATCTGGTGAAGACTTTCTTACTTCACATTAAGATTAAGACTCTTGCAAAATCTGTCTTGGATATAAAATGGTACATGTAATACTGAACTCCTGAGGTTTTGTTCAGATTCAGCCCCCTCACTTACTGAAACAAGCACATTCAGAACTAAGTGTGAGGCTTTGCACTTGTGCTTGTGGCTTGTTTACAGCCTCTACCTGACTGAAACTGGAGAACCCTTGGGCAAGGCTCAGACCCCCAACAGTTAGCAGAAATTTTCAATGACAGCCCTGCTGCTGAAATATGTACAAAATGTTACACAAAATGACGCAAGGGGAATATTGGACTGGTGATTTGGGATTTGGTTCTGCTTTGTGTACTGAAACTTATTTTTCATATAGGCAAACTGAAAATTCCAAAAGCATGCACAAACTATTGCTACTTCTTAAGTGAAACTAGACAGAATGGTTGTAAGTAACTTTCTGCATGGTTTGCAGGGAATATTACTAGACTTTGCTTTGAGAAGTATCTTTGTGGAAGGCTGAGCTCCCTTCCCTGTTGGATCTGACCTGTGCATACATAAACAGGTAGCTGAATTAATGTTGCACAAGCAGGTCTTAGATTCATTTCTTTGTTACCCTTGAGTGATTGATTTTGAAAATCATACTACTTTCTCCAAGATGCTTTTTTGGTTCTAAATAGACTGAAATCTTCAGTCTATCAAAGCAAATCCTTTGAAGTAAACAAGTAATTGGCAGCAATAATCAGTTGCTGTTCTCTGTGTGAATCTTGGACATTTTGACAGTGGTTTTCATAGATCTTGTTGTTCATGAGGGAACAGGGAAGTCAAAGATAAGTATTTTCATTAAGATCATTATTTTTTCTTTTAAGCTTTTCGTTTTTCTAACCATTTTCTCCAAAGCAGCTGGATCATTTTCACTGGCATATTAAGTACAGCCTGCTTGTCAGCAGAGCCACTCCTCCCAGATCTCAGATTGCATTACTGTCTTACAGAAAGCTGAAAAACAAATTGTCAAGGTGTGTATCTTTTCCTCCTACAGACAGGGACACAAAATGAAAGCAAGTCTTACCATTAGCTCAAATTCTAGGGAAGGGCTACAGAGGAAAATTCCTAATCTTGTTACTTAATATATTGCAAGCGGGCATTTTTGGGTTTTATGTAGTTAAAAGTTAAGAAAAGTTAAGAAATGCCAGGATTTAAAGTTGCTTACTGCTGAGTGGAGTTTATCATTTGAGGCTCGATGATGTGCTAAATGCAACAGTATGGCTTTTCATTCAGAGCTGGCACATGTCCTGCTGGCTCAGTTTGGGTGGAATTTTCATGTGCCTGCCTGCAAAATGCCATGTAAACAAATGTTATGGGGGGAATTTCCAAGAATGTGTAATGCTAGATGCACAAGAGGATGTTGTGTCAGTGTAATGAGATATGTCCCTTTAGTGGCATATGTCTTCACCCTTGCTCGAGGTATCCAATAGCTTGGTGTTTGAGGAAAAAAAAATGAAAAAAAACATAGGTGAGGTATGGATTCTAAACCTCAAGGCAGATCTAAAGGCACTGCACTCTGGTCTCCCACATCCTGGATGACAGTCTTAATCACAGGGTAGGAGATAATGATGCTATTTCCTTTGTGTCTTGTTTGCGAATACATGTGGACTGAGTGCATATACCCACAAGTGAGAAAAATCAACATCTCTATTCTGCAAATAAGCAATAACTTAGTCCCCCTCTGCTTAATGTGTCTGAAGTGGTACACCTAGGTTTAGGTATGTACCTAAACCTAAACTAGTTTCTTTAGTAACTAGTTGTTTACAGAGATAGATGGGAAAGCTTCGGGAACTAGGTTTTGATGGGTATCTAAATGGATGCAAGCTTCCTTATGAGCTTGATATATTGACTTCCCTTATCCTGATAGTAACCATAAAATACTTCAGGTTTTTTGCCTGAAGATCAGCCTTACAGAATTTTCCTGTGCTTATGTTAATCAAATGAGAAAAAAAATCTGTTTTAATGGTTTGCAAGCTGAATGTTCTTGGGAAACTTATGTTTCATTTAAATAATGTCAGGGATAAACCTGAGGATAAGCATTGTTTTGTATGGTTTTTTACTAAATAGAATATATAGAATATAGTAGCTGGTGGGTTTTTTTGTTTGTTTATTGTTTGGTTCTTTTTGGGGGGGAGGTTTATGGTCTTCCAAGTCTCTCTCAGCTTCTCTCCCCTCTGGTGTAAGCTGCACACTTTGGAAGCTTGGAAAGGAACAATAAGATTTGATGCATGTTTATGCAAAACAATTAATTTAATAGGTGAAGGGGATAATTCTGTAAAAGTGGCACAATTTATAAAGCACAGGATCAGCTTTGGAGTTTCTGAAGCCTCAAGAAATGGAGGATGAGAGTGCACCATATGGGATCAGAGTGTAGGACAGTTTGCACCTGACGTTGCTTTTTCAACCTTTGTACTCTGTGCAATCAATTGCTCAGAAGCCCCTGAGGCTGTCCAAGACGATACCGTCTGACCTGGTAAAATGAAGACTGAAAATTTCAGGTGAAAACAAAAAAAAGAAAAAAAATTGTCTGTTCAGAGAAAGTGTACCAGAACTTGAATTAGTAACTAACTATACTGCGTTGAGTCAAAAAATATCACAGCTCTTGTTTCAGATCTTATTGTATATAATCAGCAAGTGTGCTCCTGATGATTGTGTAGCGCTTATAATGCCAGCTGTGTTAATTTTTTTGTCCAGTCAATGCTTTCAAAGGCCATGAGAAAATGCTATGAATAAAAAGTGGAGAGACAGTCCTTAGGTTCTTAGATTCCAGCAAGGTTGACTGTGTAGTTCTGAATACACAGTTATTAAATGACAGATGATGACTATTCTGAATGGAGCTACAAAGATCTGTCCCTATAAAATACTGGAGATGCTAATGTGGCTATTTTTTGTTTCTCTTCTCACAACTTTTACATTTAAAGATGAGTTGTATTGAACTTTGAGCACTGTCCTGACTTTCCTAATTCAGTGCACTTAATTGTTTTTCCAAGGCTGCTTTTGCTTTTCTGTGGTAAGTGTAGTTCTGCTGATTTTGTGTGTTAATTGGTGTACTACTTCGTATGAAAACTCTTGCTGTGATCTTGGTATGTGATTTTAGTACACAAATACTTTAGGCACTCACAGAATACAAGAAAAATGTAGTACCAGCTTTCAATTTATTGGTGCTTATGTGAGCATTTTTTTGTTTGGCAAATCTCTCTTTGCTTTTGGATTTCCTTTCCTCAGTGGATCCGGCTCTTTTTCATTACTGCTATTGGTCAGGCTGGATGGGGCTTTGATTAACTTGGTCTAGTGGGTGGCATCCCTGTCACAGAATCATAGAACCCTCCTGTCCACAGCAGGAGGGTAAGAACTAGACGACCTCTAAGGTCCTTTCTAACCCAAACCACTTATGGTTCCATGATGTATGTTTCAAGCTTATTTTAATTTTCTGGTGATCAGAAATGTTGTCCATGTGGCAGTTTGAGCTTGGCTCCCTGCCAAGTGCCCAACACCACAACAAAAGCTCTTCTCCCCCCCCTTTCTTAAGAACACAGGGGAAGGAAATCGGAAGGGAAAAAGCTACCAAAAACTCAACACAACCAAAGCAGTATATATATATTTACATATATTACATTTATATACAGTTACAATACTATATATATATAGAAAGAGAATCCCAAACACCCCCAAAAAAGAAGAAGAAGAAAAAAACAAACAAAAACAAAAACAAAAACAAAAAAACCAGATATACACAGTAAAATAAAGAACTAGCAAATGAAATCTCAGTACTTTCCTTGAGAAAACAGAAATGTCTCAGTCCACAAATCACTGAATCTTCCTCTTGAACTCAGGAAGAAGCAGCAGCCTCTCGACAAACCACAGGACCCACATCCCCAAGCTGGAGGAGACACAGAGAGGCTGTTTTCTTCAAGTCCACCAGAAGAGAAAGAGAGCTCAACCCCTTCTCCCATTGTATTTCTATGTTTGCTTATGTAAGGAATAGGATGGAATAATGGGACATAGGTACTTCCTTAGTTTTGACCTGGTTGCCAGGAAGAGGCTTAGACCAAACCATTACAGTCTATAATCAGAGGCTGACATGGTGATTAGAACAGCTAGAAGTGCCACTTAATGAACTAAACATCTCACTGAAACTAAAAATAGTAGTATTTGTTTAATTGTTTCAATGATGAAGTCTGTTGGTCTTTTAACAGCACTTCCCACAGAAACTCTTTCCCCCTTTAGAAGAGATAATTCATGGGACAAACTCTGGACCAGTGTGCACAGGTTTGCTGATAAGAAAATTGAAGGCCTTTGAAGACTGTACATTATTTAAGTATAAAGGCTGTCTTGTAGCTCTGCTTCTTCCCATGACTTTGGCTGTGCATTTCTAAGCTTCATTTTGCTGAAAATGTTCATATTTCTGTTTTGACAAAATATCCTCCATGTACAGTCCTCCAGTTGTATAGTACTTTTCTCTACCTGTAATGTGAAATGGTAGGAGAGAAGACTCCATGTGCCAAATCACATTATGGCAAGAAAATCAGTGTTTTGAGGGGTTTTTTTTGGCAGCTCAAATTTTACACTCAGGACTCTAAGTGCACAAATAGAAAAGTGTAAGTAAGCATTTCTGACCTTCTGATCCTAGAGATTTTTCAGTTTTTGAAGCTATCAAATCTTTATAAACAGAAACTACAGATTAAAAATAAAAACTAATGTCCAGAGTAAATTAACAGCATAATTTAGAGGAATTAATTTGGTATAGTGTTTTGAGGGAGAAAGGGAAGGGGTTATACAAATCCACTTATTGCTTTTTGTTTTTTGACCTTAAACAAATTAATCTCTTTAATGTTTTCCCCTTTTATCTCCCCTTAACCATGCAAATAACTTCAAATTATGGTGTCTGCATTTAAAAAAAGTGCTTATGAAAGGCGCTTCTGAAAGTATCCCTTCAACACTGAGTTGTGAATCATATATCTTTCAGTGGTGGTGTGCTGTTGCTCTGTAATCTCTGAGGATTATTTGTATGTCTTCATTCTTTGTGGCACTTTTGAAATTTCTCTTAAGTGGCCAGATGTGTCCGCCGGGTTATTCAATTAACTTCTGCTTCTGCGAGGTTGCAGCCTGCCACAGCAAACACAGTCATGCTCCACTGACTGATGTAGCTCTCTGCACTTCGTTCTTCATTAGGAAGAACTGCTCTCTTTGAGTAACAATCACACAAATATAGATGTGGGGGAGACTATCTTCTTGCCTCAAACTCAAATAAGTGGCCTTTACTACATGTGCCCTTTTCTAGTATTGGATGATCAATACTAAAGGTAAACATGAGTTTTGCAAATGTGAGTTCCCTATCTTCCCTTTCTCTGAATTATTTGCATATCTCACATCAGTGTCAGACGAATTTTTTGTCTTTCCTAGTGAGCCTTTCCTATGTCCGTGTCTACAAGTCAATGCATTTGTTCCCTGGCTCCTTCCTTCTTCTATTGAATGTGATAAGTGCATCAATTCTTTGTCCAGCCCTTTTCTGTTCTCAGGAAGCTGTCATAAATCTTTTCTATAAGGTTTACAGTTCCCCTTTCTTCCACTGGGGATGTAAGTCATCTGGGTCTAGTGCTTTGTTGGCTTTCAGGATTCTAATTGCCTTCTTATCGGTTTTATGATGAGGATAAATATTTTCAACAATTCACTCCCCCAAGCCTAAGAAAACATGCCTCAGTCCCTAGGATGTTATCTTCTTTCCTTTTGTGTGGACTGTCTAGAAAAAAATGAATTAGACCTGCAGCATATTGACCATCTATCACTAGTTTCCTTCTTTGATCATCTAGTGTTACACATGTAAAATTTCTTTTTGTTTTGAAGGCATGCTTTTCTTTTTCTTTTTTCTTACTTTTTTGCTACCCTTTCTCAGTTGTTTTTCCATTTAGACACTGTCTTATTTAGATGTTATAATTGCTTTGGTTTCATACCATACATCTTATTAATTTCCTCTGTGAGAGGCATGAATTTCTGACGACCTGCTCCTCTTCTCCTTTGCTAATTCTGTTTTTTGCCAGAATTTTATGTTTTGCTGATGCATGGTTTTTGCAAAATAGCACACATAAAGGCAAATCCCACTCATGCAACTAAGTAGGGATCTATACTATTTTACCTGTAGCTATTTCAGTAATTCTAAATATGTATTTCTTTGCAAGTGAGCTATATTCTTAAGTTTTACAATCTCTCTTTATTGATTGCCTAGAACAGTAGGGCTTAACCAAAAAGGCTATTGTTCCTATCACTAGCAAACGAAAAGACAATCTGCTTGTGCGCTGGTTTAAAGGTAAACCAGCAGGGGAAAATGAACTCAACCCAAAAGAGAGATTATAAGTCAGAATAACAATTTAATAAAATAATAAATAAGTACGATTATACAAACAATTGGTTTTAACCCACAAAACCCAAATGTATAACCCAGCACCCTGGGGCATGAACAGAGTGGTGTTCTTTGGGCCCCCTGAGTCCAAAGTAAAGGGAGAGGGGGAAAACCTGTTGGTGAGAGTGCTGTTGCAGTCTGGTCAAGAGTGGTGGTTGCAGTCCAGTCGAGAGTGGTGGTTGCAGTCCAGTTGAGAGCGGTGATCTGCAGTCTTCCTCTGGATCCCACGAGTGGTTAAAAAAGTCCCAAGACTCCAAGATTATATATCCTCCAGTTCAGGCAGGAATGCTCAGTACCTCCCTCAGGGCGGGGGGTTCCTCAATGGGTGTGAGGACAAAAGCAACTCCTATCTCACAGGCCTCTTAACACCCAGTTTATAGCCTGAGGAGTCAGGCTCTATGGGCAGAAGGTGTAAATGGTTCATTGATAACAGTTTCTGGGAAATGGCATGGAAGGCTATAGAATACACAGTTTTGGGTTACACCCATCCAGTGATGAACTGGTCCCACTTGCAATTTTAAAAGCTCTCACTGCATGTTCTAAAGTTGGTGTACGGTATGTTTTGTTTGAAGTTGGTTTTTTGTGTGTGGTAACACCTTAGTGGGGGAGGGGGTATTGAATGAATATTTTCTGAATGCAAATGTCTGTTTGCAAATGAATCCCACAGGAGGCTGAGAAACATGAAATCAATCTAAACAATCAGATTCTTTTTTGGCATATGAAAACAAAAAATAAAAGTAATGTAATGAAAAAGTATGCAAAGTAATGTAAAATTATTGATTGTAAAGATTTAGTTATACTTGCCTTTTCCCTCTAATCTATCAAATCATGAATAGTAATCTGTTATTTGCAGATGCAACAACATTATTTGATTTTCAGACACTTTCAATATCTACATTTTATTTATTTATTGCTTTTCCAGCCTCTATTGCACTTTTTTTTGATAATCATATGTTAGTCCAGAAGAAACTAGGTGAAGTCACTGAACTGGTACCTGCATATGGTGGCGATTGGTCCCAGCTGGATGTAATTCCATTCCCTACCACACTCTGGGCCCAGCCATCCAGCTAGTTTTTTACCCACTGAATAGTGCACCCATCCAAGCCATGAGCAGCCAGTTTCCCCAGGACACTGTTCTTGGAAACAATGTGAGAGACTTTACTAAAGTCCAGACGGACAACGTCCACGTCCTTTCCCTAGTCCACTCAGTGTGCCATGCTGTCATAGAAGATCAGGTTGGTCAAGCAGGGCCTGCCTTTCACAAACCCCTGCTGGCTGGGCCTGATCCCTTGGTTGTCCTACGTGTGCACTAAGGGTGATCTGCTCCACAACCTTCTCTGGCACCAAGGTCAGGCTCACAGACCTGTAGTTGCCCAGATCTGCCTTCCAGCCCTTCTTGTAGATTGGCATCACACTTGCTAATCTCCAGTCAACTGGAAACTCTTCTGTTAACCAGGACTGATGGTAAATAATTGAAAGTGGCCAAAAGAAGAAACAGAAGAAACCTATCTGAAAAAAAGGAAGACCGAGGGGAAAAGAATTTTTAGGGAAATTCTAGAAAGGAAGAAGGAAAGAGAAAAAATGAGGAAGAAATTGAGCTGTGAGAAATTAATCTATTTGGGTTTTTTCCCTTCATGTTCGTTCCTTTTTGCTTCTGGGTACTATACATAAGTCCAAATATACCTTTTATACTATAAAGAAATCCAGTAATGACTCCAGAATTAAGAGTATGATGAAAATTTTTCTGAAAAAGCGACTAAGACTTATTTCATGTGGTATTTTTAAAAATTTCATGCAGTAATTAAGTTTAAAGGCTAGGAATGAAGTTTTTTCCTCAGTGGCTCCTTGGAGGGGAGCTGACTTTCTATTCTACAGTTTCTAATAAGATGGAGGGAGAGCATAACTTTTCTACAGCAGCAATATTTTTTTTATTTGGAAGGTTGATTAACATAAGAATACATTCTGTGAGACCTTAGTCGGATTTTTCTGTCCTGTTAGCTTTTAGACATGTTTTTATTTTATTAGAAGTGGCTTTATTTCACTTCAGAGATAAAACATTCCTATGTCTTACAGTTCAAAATTAATTTTTGGCACTACTGATTATTAATATGTTGATTGTGGTGAAGAGGAGAAAGCTTTCTGTAATCTGCCCAGGGACTGCTTCTTCAGCAACCTCCAGTGATGCATGATGATACTCTTCAGATTGTTCATGAATGAAGCAAATGCATCTTAATATATTTTAATGGTAGTTGCATTGAATCTGTGTGTTTGATAGACAATTCTGTGTATCAAATGGATTTAGAATCACAGAATCACAGAACAATTTGAGTTTAAAGGGACCTTCCACTAGACCAAGTTGCTCAGAGCCCCATCCAGCCCGATTTTGAACACCTCCAGGGATGGGACATCCACAGCTTCTCTGGGCAACTTGTTCCAGTGCCTCACCACCCTCACAGTAAAGAATTTGTTCCTAATATCTACTCTAAATCTACACTCCTTCAGTTTGTCGTATCACTATATGCCCTTAGTAAGAAGTCCCTTTCCAGCTTTCTTGTAGGCTCTCTTCAGGTATTGGAAGGTGCTATAAGGTCTCCCCAGAGCCTTCTTTTCTCCAGGCTGAACAACCCTGACTCTCTCAGCCTGTCTTCACAGGAGAGGTGTTCCAGTCCTGTGATCAATTTAGTGGCTCTCCTCTGGATTCTTTTCTTCAGGTCCATGTCCTTCTTACATTGGGTTCCCCAGAGCTGGAGAAAAGTTGGCATGAGGTTCAACAAGGCCAAGTGCTGGGTGATGCACTTGGGTCACAACCACCCCAGTTGCTCCAGAAAATCGTCCTAGAACTCTAGTGGAAGGCAATTCAGAAAACTACCTCTAAATACCACAATAATGCATGATTATATGTCTTACTTTTTCTTCTTAGAAAATGTGGTGTAATGTTTACAGCTTTCAAGACTATGTCAGTTTTGAAACTCCAAGTACTTCAGAATGGGTTTTAGGTCTCTAACAAGTCTAAAATTAAATCCTGAATTTGAAAGCTTGTCTTGAAATAGCAGGTCAGTACTCAATACCTAAGACTTCCCTTAGTTCTACCTGGATATAGAGGGGTCCAAGTACTATGCAGGGATATGCTCCCTTTGGATTCCAGCAGAATGAAGTGCTGTCTTCAAGCACTTAATTTAATTTTTGTTTGCGTGCATGGGCCAACATAGAGAGAAACTTTAGCTTCATTATTTTGGAGGTGAGTTGAACTGCTTTCAAATAGCATTGTCCCTGTCTGTCTTCTGCCTCCCTACAGCCTAAGAGTAAGTTTGGCATGGGTGCTATGGAAAAACACTTGTAAAGAGAAAAATGCCACATTAGTAAAATCCATGCAACAAGATGGAAGGTTTAAAATACATTTTTCTCTTTGGTCTTCCTCATGGACAGATTTTGGCCAAAAAAGAAACCCCAAGACAAACATAGCTTCTTGGTAACAGTAACTTCTAATATCAAGTAACTAAAAATAATATCATGTTATGTAAAATGGAAGCAACTGTTTTGGTGCAACCCATGTATAAAGAAGTAGTGCTCTTCTGACACTTTGTGCTTTGCTCTAATAGGAAAACAATTGTTTTTCAATGGACAGCATCAAAGCAAAAATGAGGTGCAAGGAGACAGAAGAGATAAGTCAGCACTGTGTTTGAAGTAGTATGCAAGTGTTTCCAGCTAAGACAAACTGACCTTCTGCAATGCTCTTCTCAGAAGTATGGCCCAGACTGCAGCACTTGGTAGTGCCTGTGTTTTGCCTGACAGGTTCTACATTTTGCTTGGGGTGGAAAGAGGCTGGTGATACAGCATGAATCTAATTCAACCCTGATACAGGACTGCTTTCAATCACTTATGAAACAATGAATATTTAATCCTTCTCTTTAGACATGAAAAGAGTTTCTTTTCTGTGAATCCTACTATGGAAGGTTTTAGCCTTGTTTGTGTTCCTAAAATGATTCTCATTTCAGAAAAATGAGACTAGTGTGTCTTTTGTAGGAGATACATCTCTCACTGTTGTTTGACCAGCTGTTTCTTATTGTTCTGGGAACAAAAATTTGGAGTCCTAAGGCACAAACTGCTCTTACAACAGCCACATCTGTTCTGATTAGGTAATGTCCACTGAAAAAGACTTCTTGAAGAAATGCAGAAGCCTTCATTTAGTCAGATATTTGGGTCTGAGGAAAGCAGTGGCTCTGCTCAAGAAGTGTCTCACTTAATAATGGTCAAAACTTTGAGAATGGGAAGGGATAGTCCTACCGAGAGCATCAACAGCAGAACATGAAGGACTGTGTTGGTACCAAAGAGTAATCACATTCTATGATCAATATCTCCCAGGAAACAACTCTCATTCTTTTTTACTTGTAACAGATTGCTCTAGTAAATCCCAAGATTAGAGCATTATATGCAAACACTATTCCCTAAACTGGTATGCCAGCAGGAACAAGGAATGGCAGTTGCTTCCCAGTTCAACACACTTTTCAAGACAATATGTATTGTTTTACTTGGGTTTTGTTTAATGAACAAAAAGATGGCATTTGATCCTGAGAAGATGGCCAGAACAAGCTATCTAAACTAATTTGCAGAGAGAGGTGCCAGAATCAAGGGCTAGATTATAGCAAAGACTGCACTGCACAGGATCAATACAGTTGGACCTGCTTAGTTACAACAATTCAGATAGAATATGTGTTCTGATTATGTGTCCAATATTTCAGAAGATGAAAAAGGAGAGATTCACCCCCAGCCTGACCACTTATAGATTCTGTCTTCACATGCAATGTTGGCAGTCTTTTTAGAGAACATCCCATTATCTCACCCTAAGATCAGCTGGCTTTCACAAATGTGAAATGCTGGTTTACATTCACAGTCACCAGTAAGTTACCTCATACACTTAACATCTCCCTTATCTTCCTTCTCTGTAGAACGTGGGCTTCCTCTCAGTGGCAGTACACTTGGCTAAAGTGTAAAGAACCAAGTGAAATCTGTCTCAAAAAAATTGCCAGAGGCATTTCACTGCCTTTGTGCAGACACAGCAGATTAGTTACCAAATGACAGATGAGAACAGTTGTTCTGATGCTTTAATTCTTTTCCTTTTCACTTTCTTCCTTGGTAAGAGGAATTATTATCACTCATATGAGGACATATAGGATATTAAATTGTTTTAGTTACTGTGTATACATGACAGAATTTGCAATGCCAACACAAGGAAGAAGCCTCTGCAGATTCCTTTTTTTTTCAGAAGGAGCACTGTAACAGACCCTTGCTGACATGAAAAGATTGAGAAGAGCTGAGTAGTGTTTACCTCCATCATACCATTTGTTCAGACCCAGAGCTGCCTTTTTATTCAGCTTCACACATTCATCCAGCCTTTTCAAAGAATCTGAGGCTTGGGGTATGCTAATTCTTGCTATTTGCAGCCAGAGGTTGTATTGCTACAGTTCATGACACATCTGGGGAAAAGAAATGCCTGTGACTGGCTTATCAGATTTTGTGCCTTAACTCTATGTTAACTTGGTTTATGCTGCTGCATTTAGTGAAGTATGAAAAGCATTTCTTACCTTACACAGTCTATATCTTATTAAGGATAAATTGCATTTCAGCAAATATCTTCTTTCCAAGGAGCAGAATTTCCCCCCCTCATACTATTCTTCAGAACATGATGAAATTGCACTTAGGTTTAACAGCATTTCACTTTTATTGCCCAATTTCCTTCTAGTGTATGGTAAAAGGCTTGCAGATAGCAGAGGAATAATGAAAGTTTAATTGTGTGATGGTTTGACCTGTCTCATACGGCATTTTGATAAGTAATCTATGAAGTACTGACTAGATGAAACTACAGCTAGAAGGTCTTGCAAGCATGTTGAAGAATAAGATGAATTCATAACGCTTGCAACTATTTGATAAAATGCACCAAAAAACAGTGTGCAGTTCAATATGAATGAATACGAAACACTGCTTTTGGTAATAATCAATTGCTAAAATAAAAAAATAACTGCTAACCAGTAGGGTAATAGCGAAGAATTTGAGAATTATAATGGTTCACAATCTGAACATCTGTATCAATGGCATCTATGCTTGTATGAATAGACAGAGGTGCTGTTTGTTAAGATTCATTCCTCTGTCCTTAGCATTGTTAAGACTTTAGTTAGACTGCTGTGTCCAGCCTTCTTTAGGTACCACAGTTAAAGAAGAATGCAGGCCAGCTAGGAGAAAAGCCAGACAAGATTAGTAGGGATGATTTAGAGATATATGCAGCATGCCTGTTAGAGAAAGAACTGAAATTTTGAGATTGTTTACACTAGAGGAGAAAAATGACATGATAAATTTTTCAATACATAAAATATTTCTGCAAAGTAGAAAAGGTTATTCACTCAGACTGGTACAAAAAGTTATGGGGCTTACTACAGTAAGGGAGATTTAGGTAAGATTTTAGGAAAATATATCTGAAGACAAGAATAGTCATGCATTGGAAAAAAAAAAATTGGGGAAGTATGGAGTGTTCAGGGACGAAGGTTAGACAAACCTCTTTCTGAAATGATGGAGGTACTTTGGTTATGTCCTGTCTTTTTGACCTGAAATGATGCTGAGTGGCTATGTAATTATTATTTAGAAAGCTCAGTAAAAATAAGATGCTCTATGTAAGCAGAGAGCCAAAAGAGCATGAAAAGAGAAGCTTCAGAAATATGAAGGCCCATGAGCTGTTGGTGTAGCTTTGTTCTTATTAATTCACTGCTGTTAAAGGAGTCTAGACTTTTGTTTGGTCATGTTTGACCTTTGAACAATATCATCCTTTTTCCATTATAAGCATTGCAGCCTGTATTCTCCCTTCCTGTGTTGCCCATATTTCTGAAGTGCCATAATTAGCACATATTTATTTTCTAGTCTGTGAATAAATACCACCTCAGCCTCCAGACTCTCTTTTTAGATGCATTCATATAATTTATAAATGTGTACTTTAGGTAATAAAGGTAGAAATCTATAGATAACTTGAGGCATTGAGTCTTTCTTTGTGTGAGATGTCTTTGAACTTGCCCTTCAACCAAGAGTTTAACATGTTTTTCTTCTAAAACTACATTCCATAGAGTGTGACCAGGAGCCAAATTCTGTCTATCCATAGCTGTGTGATACTATATTGGCTTGCTCAAATGTCTCCGAATGCTTGTGGCTTTCTGTGGTCACAAGGGACCACTACTCCAAAAGCCATATTGTGGAAATAGCAAACAGTTTGTCACTATGGAAGTTCTTTCCTTGCCTCTCCACCTCCTGTCTGGAACCCAAACTAAACCTGTGGTCTGACAACTGGGAGACCAACTGATATTTATGAAATATAGATCAGATCCAAACACTAGAATGGCCAGATGTGGGAGAACAACACTCCACTGTCTGCTGCCAGTCTCAGTAATGTAGCTACTTTGACCAACAGTTCACAAGAATATTCTCGAAATAAAACAACAACAAAAAAAACGGTTGCTTACTGTTCTGTAGTTTTTCTCATAAGGTGCAAAGTCCCAGATTTCTGAATGTTTTGGTGATGTCAGAAAGCATAGAACTTAAAGGTCACTGCAACAGAGGAAGAATGGCAGCTACTCCACAGTTCTGTAGAGTAAATAAATATTAATTTTCCATATTGAAAGGCTAATTATCATTGAATATTATGGAGTGGATATATTATGTACTATGAAGCTCTTATGCCATTCACTCCTACTCAAAATTCCTCGCTGAGTTTATCCAGGCCTGAGTTCCCTGGCTAAAAGATCCTTACACAGTTGCAGTATTTTTCCAGGTCCTTCCTCAGCCCATAGGGTCTCCTTTTGTGCTTCTGTTCCTCCAAATCTTAATTACACTATCCTAATGAATCTGGTGCACTGGGATTTTTTGGATGCCAGCCGATTTTCACATGCTATAGTATTTTGGTGTATATGGCAGTGCTTGTCTGATGTAGATTTTGTAATCTCAGTCACTCATAGCTTGGGAATTGGGATCCTGAGATTCTGACTGCAGGCACGTGGCTTTATTTAAGGGATAATATCACTGTCCTTGATTAGAACAATTGAATCACAGGAACAAACACCTTTTCCAGTTTTTAAGCATTGAGCTTTATGAAAAGGTAAGTCTTCAATGAGAACTCCTATTATTGCAATAGAATGCCACAATTTCTGAATCAGTTTGTGTTTTAAACAGCACAGGTTACAAGAATCAGTACTAATATAGTAGTATAATAGACAGGTTTCACACCATAAAAATATAGTGCATTTGAACCATGATTTTAGTCCGTAACAATGATGAATTTGCAGTGCCAGTTTCAGCCATTAAAGAATTGTAGTTTGCCAAAAAAACTGTTACAGATTGACTAGAAATAAAGTCTATGGATGAAGATAATTTTCTAAGAAGAGAGCTTGAGAAGACAGAAACATACTTGTTTTACTCTACTTTCTAATTGCCTTCAGAAACACTTGGTCCTGATACTAATTTACTTTAGCTATGAAGACTGGATTGTCTTCACCTCAGTATTTTAAAAAGGTTTATATTGGAGTTCCTGACATTACTCTCCTATCCCTTCCCTGTTCTAAGACTGTAGCTGAGGATATGTCTGCTCATGAAGTCATATGCCTGTGTTACAAAGTCTCTTTTGAAAAATATCTTTTGCATTTTGAATATCCAGGTAGCTACTGAATACAGATCTATTTCTGACTTGTGCATTCATATTTCTGGTTAAGCTCAGGAATTCCAAAAATAATATCAGGGAGGAAAACTCAGAAGCTCATTGCTTTTGTGGCTTTTTTCACTGAGGCCAGTTTTAGCCTGTGTTGCCAATGATCACTCTGTACACTTTAGTTTTACAGTGTATACATAAGCTGTGTATGCAACAAATGATGTTTTTTTAGCCTCTCCATATAGCCTATTAAACAGTAGTTGGAATACTTCCATCCATAAAGCAAAACCTTTGGCATAAATAATATTGTCATTTGGATAGGCTAGACATACTTTTGCAAAGTGATCTTGTAAAAATATTGTCTGAGTTATGACTGAGACTAAATTATATGACAGTGAAGCAGTATATTTTGGTCCCTCCAGTATATGAGTTCTGATCTTGTAGCAGTGAAACCACCTGAAATTAAACAAAAAAGAGTAGTGTGCATCAGATTTAGATGTTGAAGTAATCTGGTTTGTTTTGTTTGAGTTTTTTTTTAATCTCTTTGCAGACTTTTATGTAAATTCTTTGTTTGGCAAAGGCAAACATTGCTTACTGTTTTTTCCTGTCTGATGATTTTTATATAATTCTTATTTTCTAAAATAAAATATTATGAAACACTTTGAGGAGACTCTTTCAACTACATTATTAGTATAAGTAAGTCTGGAATAGTTGGGTGAGAATTACTTTTTCCTCTCTCATTTACAGATCTTCCAAATGCTTTTCCATTGTCTTTCAGGGATAACTTCATTTCTTTGGTGACCTAGATAACAACATCTTGCATAAGATACATATTTCTGTTTCCCCTCAAGGTCAATTGTAACAAAAACAATCTTTCTAATCTGTAGGGCAGAGATAGATATTACAGTTAACAATCCCATTTACCCCCTCATGCCCCTGAATCATTATTTAGATGTTCATGCTCATTATACCATGTTACCAAGTTAGGACCAACTCACACTCTGTCACTTGAAATAATTCGTGTGTTTCATGTGTAAACTTTCTGGTTTGTATATTCTGTAAATGAAAGGCTGAGCATAATGTAGCTGTAATGGAAATATTTTTTAAAAATGATTAAACACATACTAATTGCTATTTTCTGCCATTCTATCAATACCTGATACTACATGTCAGATCACACAGGCCATTCACACAGTGAAGAAATGGGGAAAAAATGAAAAAAAGAAGAAATGGGGAAAATTACAAGGTCACTTCTGAATTGGTGTCTCTCACTGCGTCCCAAGACTATAGAGAGACAGTTCAAGCAAGTGAAAGAAGTATCCTTTCAGTGCAACGCTGTATTAAAATCTGTTCAACTCAGAAGTTACTTCTGACGAAGAGCATATGTGATTTTGGAGCCAATTTTCAATAGCTGCTGCAAAAGCACCATCTACCATACTGTGTGCTATATAAAGAGCTTCAGCTTTCAATGCTTTATTGCTGCCAAATCAAGCTGCCAAAACTAAAGGCTATCCTAGGGCTATTCCGTAACTGTGCCCTTTTACTACTACAGACAAATCATAAAGGGCAAGTGTACAGCTTAAATAACCTTATGAATATCAGGCTGGACTTTCAAGTCCATGATTCCCATTGACTTAGGAATATGACTGCCATATCTTGCTTTGTTCCACAGCCAGTGCATTTCATAAATTAAAAATAAGAACCATAGTAAAAGCTGTTCATATCAGGAGTTGTTTTCTCTTCCATGTGATCTTATAAGTCAAGAATAGTAGATTTTTTGGCTACCTTCCCTATAATGAAAAATTTTTTCTTTTAGATTTGGAGAATTAGGCATAAAAATACAACTTTTTTTCCTGATGAGTTGAGGTTTAGGATCAGAGTTTTTCTTTTGTTTCAGAAGATGCTGTCTTGTTGTTTGTAGTCTCCTTTCACGTCTGTAAGTTTAGAGTTGTTATGGGAAGGAAGGTACTTGTACTTAGGAGTAGAAGGTTATTACTATCAACCAATTTATGTTTTAAAAAAAGAAGAAAAGGTTAGGCTTTAATTCTTTTCCCCCTTAAAAATTATTCTTCAGGCTATTGTACTGCTTTGGAGTAATACTAGACAACAATTGTAGCTCACAATCACAAGATCCTCATTCAGTGGTCAGATTTTTCATAGTAATAGCCACTTCATACTTAGTCAAGTCATGTCAATTTAGTGGAACAGTCTGGCATATTAGGTATTTCTAGCATCTTGTTTCATCTTTTATGTATGACCTAGAGGTAGGATCAAGTGTGAACAGAGAAAGCATTTTGGGTACAATGCTATTTTGGTATGTGTTTTAGGAATTTAAAAAAAAAAAAAAGGAGATATAAAGAGAAAGTGATTAAAACATAAAAAAGTTAAAATATAAATTTTATGTCTACTCTCTAAAGCTTTACTTCATGTTTTTTGCATTTGTAGTATGTACAGAAACTACACATGCACATAATAAAATAAAATGCAGCTTCAGCTGGAGTGTTACTTTTCTGAGGGTGTACAGATTCTTCAGCTCTGCAATGGGAAGCCAAGCACACAGAGACATTCAAACAGTGTGAGAGGACAGTGGAGTAGAGACTAGATATAAATGTAAAAGCTATCAGAAGACTGAGGAGGATATAAATTCTTTCTCTGGCTTTTGGTAATAGAGGCTGACAGGGAAGGCATGATGATGAGAAAGTGTGGTGATAAAGTCTGTGGAGGCAGAAACCGGTTCTTACACATCTGTGTGAGATGCACAAGAAAGACCTGCACAAGTGTGCAGTAACTTTTTAAACAAACTCTTCCAATCTGTGACTTACAAATTAAACTTTTACCACATTAGTGGGTTGTTAAAAAACAAAAGAATTGTAAAATCAAGTGGAAAACCCCATCTGTGATAGATACTGGACTGGAAGAAAAATCCTACCAAGAAAAAGTACTGTGAAACTAAACTGAATTCAGAGGAATATTTTGTTGTGACAGCAGCTAAGGTGCACAGGCTGTGTGCCTGTGCAAGGCAACCACCTGCCCTGGTTGCCTTGCAGATGTTGTGACCAGACCTTATCCATTAGAGAGCCCCACTGTAGGTACGAGGTGCCTGTTTGCATGTGACTAGCAAGCTGGAATGTGGCACGTCTGACCATGATAACTCAAGGGGAATCACTTTATGGCACTAGACTGGGATATGGCAAGCTTCCGGTACTGGCAGGGCAGGAGTGTGTTAACAAGGGATGAATCAGATACATTCAAAAACTTTTTGGTTTATGTTCCTTGTGCTGTATATACTTCATCAGGAACCTTATAAATGTAGTCACTGTATGATCAGCTCACATTTTGTTACAGTGAAAGATGCAAGAAAATACCCACATTTTTTACTGAGAAAATACAGGTAAGAAGTCCCCTCATCTTCTAACAGCCCAAGTCTATCATAATTTAAGTAATGACAGATGCATATGTCTCTGCCAGAATGAGGTAGTCTGAAGCTATCCTTTCTGTCTGAGGCTAGTTTTTATGTTGCCAAAACATAACTGTGTCTCTTGCAAACTTGATGTCCTCTAGATGAAAGCAGACAACATTGGTGTGTAGTTATTTTAACTGTTAGAGGGGAAAGGAGACAGTTTGGGAAAAAACTCTTCCCAAACCTACTCATGCTGGAAACTAACAGCTCAGGCAAAGCTACATAATGTGGCATTGCAGACTACACCCATAGCAGCCTGGGCATAGTGGTTATTTAACAGAAATAAACCAGGCTGTGTTGCACTTTAGGTGTTTTTAGCTCCAAAGCAAAAAGGGCACATTGTACTACCTTTGGCATCACTGACAGGATTTGTGAAGCAAGCCTTAAGCTGTTCTCGAGGACCTTGCTATTACCAGACATGGCCTAGAAGAAGCTTATCTACTTGAAACCCAGCTGGTTTGGAAACAAAAATGTCAATGAACATAATGCTATGTGCAGGTAAAACTTCCCCCTACCCATTTTCTTTTCATTTAGGAAAGTCAAATTCCCTCTTACAAAATGAGGGGCTCCATTAAGGCTTCTATTAAAAGGAAGGCAGGGATGACAGAAGGACTCTGTCTTACAGAGTGTCGTTAACACCAGCCCACTGTGTTGGCAGGAAAGCTGATGTATTGAAATTGGAGTTTAGCTGCCAGTAAAAATAGGTAGACCTGATCTTTGTGTTCTAGTTCAAAATTCAGTCATAGTCTGGGCTTATGTCATTTTTAGCTTATTGAAATGAGTAATCAAAAAAGCAGGTGGTGGTGGTGGTGGTGGTTGGGAAGTGGAGCATACCCAGCAAATTTAAGCAGTGAGTTGTTTATAGAAGTTATTTAATTATCAGCATTGTGGTGTGCATCTTCAGGCTGGGTGATCTATACCCCTAATTAGCATTTTTTAGAAAGGACAACTTCACAAGCATTAAAACACTGGTTTTGTACTAGTAATGCATAGATAAATGTTCCTAGCTGTATGTTACAACTATGTAGAGAATACACTCATATTTATATAAACAGGTGAGGTACTAGCCATAAGAGTGGAAGAAGGAAGCAGCTTAATGAAGATTCAAGAAAATACCATTAGTCTAAAATCTCACTACCACAGAAAAAATTCTTTCTGCAGCTGCAAAACCAACTTCACTTTTCAGCCACTAACCTAGCTCAAGATGACTCTTTCACAGAGAGGGGAACACCTGTCCACATCGTGTTTCCCACTTGCTTTTCAGGATCGATAAATAAAAGGTGTAACTCTGAGCACACCCATTTCAGTCCATATAAAATCCTGCAATCCTGTAGCATTCAACATTTCATGCAATTATAGCAATACTAGATGATGAATGAAATAGGTTTGAGTTAAAATATGATTCTGCTAGCCTAGCAGTATGGGAAACAAGCAGGATTGTTATCTGCAGTACGGGAGTTACCTTTGACCCTGCAAATTTCTTGTTTCAGACAAGTGTCATCATTTCAACTTCTTTCTGTGATGTTTTTACTCTTCGGTGTTGGCTTTACCTGACATGGTACTTCTGATATCAGCGTCTCTTGCCTTCGCTCCAGATGTCTCCTAAATGAAATGCAGAACTACTTTTGCTTCAGTGAAATGAATAAAATTTAGACACCCTAGCCTATTTCTAAGTGACTTTGGGCTGATTAGCTGTGATAATCTGATTTTAAATACACACTGATCAAGAAATGTCAGCATAGTTATTTTCTTGCTCTTGTCCTGTATAGGCAAGGTCCAGACTTTCAAAGCTCTTCTTACTGAGCAGAGCCCTAACCCTCAAGTTAAGCTTTCATCTCCGAGCTTGTGTAGTGCTTAAAACTGAGAATCTTCCAATACAGCAACTCAGAGCTGCTGCAGGTAGTCAGCAAAAAGATTCAGCTAGGAAGGGTGTTAGTCAACTTGCCCATTCATTGACTCATGCATCCTACTTTAGCTTACAGGGACAATATGTAATTAGAACATTTTTCTATTACAGGGGTGGTAACTGTGTCCTGGAATCGATGCTCCAAGTTCTTTCTAGATCTAGCCCTTACTTTCCCCATGCCAACCTCCTCTGCCTACACACACACACACATACACACACACACATACACACAGTCACTCACCTCCTTCCTCCTATCCCCGTCAGAATGGGGGTTTGATATGCCTATTTCCTGTAATCACTGCTTAAAAATTTTCTCCTCAAACAAAGCAATGAATAGAGGTAATAGTATGTGACACTAGATGTTCTCAATTTTGCCAACAGCAGCCTGACAGAAAGTTACTTAATGATTAAAAACCTTTGACTTACTAGTTTGTGAATGGAAATGTTTAGGAATGTAACCCCTCTTAACTTCTTTACACCATGGCACAGTATAATTCACTCAGCCTAAGAGGAGGATACTGACAGCTTTATACAGGGACTCACTTCACACCTCCAAGTTTTCTTCTTATCTCAAAAGTTGCACCGTGCATTAAAGCAATAGTCTGTATTAATCTAACCTCTGACATTTGGGCCATATTAACCTATCAATGCAGGTTTATGTATCTCACACCTCAGACCCTATCAAAAAATTTGGCAGTGGCAGCTTGATAAGGACACCATACTTACTGAACTTGTTCTAAAAACATCAGCAAAACCACTACTCTGGTGGCACTTTCTTTTGACTTTGCTCACTTTTCTTTAGTTATTGCCCATATGGGTAATTCATGTTCCTGTAGATCCAGAACTGCTGCAAAGAAGGAGCAATGAAAATTCACATTTATCTGTAAAAATATTAACATCCGGGGTTGTAAAATACGTGAAAAGTCTACAAACAAGTGGTTCAAGCAACAACTGCTGCGCATTCAGATTCTCTTTTTGAGAATAACACTATCCATAATGTATTATTGGGAATAATTATATTATTGGGAATATTATTGGGAAGTTGGGATCTGTATTGGAACGTGTATTTCAAGGAAGGAGACAATTACCAAATTCTCAAATTAAACTCCAGTTTGTTTCAAGAGAGCTGAGACCACTCTAAGGAGTACATCATCTTAATTCTGTGCATCATCTTAATTCTGTGACAGAGTGGTTCAGGCAGGCAATGTTTACTGTTGCAATATTTACATGTCTTTATAAAAAAACCCAAAAACTAGTAAAATTGTACTTTCAGAAAATCTTAAGACCCTGCAGATGGGGTTTCTATG
Organism: Pseudopipra pipra; assembly: GCF_036250125.1. Taxonomy (NCBI): domain Eukaryota; kingdom Metazoa; phylum Chordata; class Aves; order Passeriformes; family Pipridae; genus Pseudopipra; species Pseudopipra pipra. Next base: position 18,647,967 of record NC_087581.1, on the reverse strand, counting down.
TGTTAATTTCACCCTTGCTTAGACAAATTCTCATTAATTTTGTTGAAAACTTTTTGATTACCATATATTGATTGAACAATGATGGTGACTACTGCAATTAAAGTACAGACAAAAGCCAAGTCAGCTGTTTTATTAAATATATAACTCTAAACACCTTTAGAGAGGCTGGATAATGAATGCAGTGAGAGCACATGACCACACAACTTAAGAAACAAGTGATAGCTCTGCTTCAAAACTGTCTGACAGGTTCTTGAGAGATTCCTTTTCACACTTGTCCAGGGATATTTTTAGAATCAGCTTACAAAAGAGCCAGTGCTTTATTGCAGTCACTTTCCAAGGCAGCTCTGGCTAGCTTTACACTCCTTTTATCTCCTTTCCTTTTTTTCTCTCATTATCTTCTTGCTTTCTTCTCTTCTCCTCTTAGTTACAGGATTCCGTGGATCATAGATCTCAAAAGTGTCTTCATCTTGCATGCTTGCATCTTTCACTTTTCTGCTTCTGTCTTCAAACTGAAGTACATGTGACATCCTACAAAAATAAAACATAGCTCAAACTCAGTGAATGAATGGAAAGCTATAATTTGTAATTATGATGTGCATTGCAAGATTTTAGTATTATGATTTATTTTTGGGCACAGCAAAATAGAACTGACTTGGGTTTCTTTTGTTGTTAATTTGTTTTTTTTTCTTTTTTCTTAACAGACCCAAGTGTTATAAGGTAACTACTTTTGTAAAGGCCCATTTTGAAAAATACATCTAAATAGAGATAGAGTTGTGTCTGCTGGATTTTATTTCATATACTAAACTCTGTTTTCCTGTCTTTTTCTATTAAACATATCTTCCAAAATGTATGGCAATTTTTTCCCAGGAACAGGGACTGTTTCTTAAGTTTCGTATTAGTCACTTTGGACTACAGGGTGTATGGTTTTACAGAAGTGGAGAAGAGCTTACATGGAAACCACTTGAAGTGGTTTCACACAAAAGATCAAAAGGGGAATGCTTCAAGTCCTGCTGCTCCACATTAACTTGGCTCAGATCATGCTTTGAATACCAGACTAAACAAATGCCTTGTTCAATTCCATGTTTCTTCTCCTGTTGATTAGTAGTTTTCCCCCATCAGATATTTCCTCATTTCAGCAAATTCCAGTAATCTGAAAACATCACAATTACACGACTGAGAAGTGGGACCATATGAACCGCAGGAGGTTCAACAAGGCCAAGTACAGGGTCTTGTACATGGATTGGGACAACCCCCAGAATCAATTCAGGCTGGGGGATGAAGGGATTGAGAGCAGTCCTCCTGAGATGGACTTGGGAGTGGTGGTTGAAAGCTCAACATGACCCAGCAATGTGCATTCACAGCCCAGAAACCCAGTTGTGTCCTGGGCTGCATCAAAAGCAGTGTGGGCAGCAGGTCGAGGGAGGGGATTCTGTCCCTCTGCTCTGGTGAGAGTCTGGAGTTCTGCATCCAGCTCTGGGGTCCTCAGCAACCAAAACACATGGACCTGTTGGAGGCCACAAAGATGATTACAGGGCTGAAGCACCTTCTCCTATGAGGAAAGGCCGAGAGTTGGGGTTGTTCACCCTGGAGAAGAGAAGGCTCTGAGGAGAACTTATTGTGGACTTTCAGTACATAATGGAGTTTACAGGACAGACTTTTTAGCAGGGCCTGTTGTGAAAGGATAAGGAGTAATGGTTTTAAACCAAAAGAGGGTAGATTCAGACTAGATTTAAGGAAGATATTTTTTACAATGAGTGTGGTGAAACACTAGAACAGGTTGCCTAGAGAGGTGATGTGTTTGTATATATATTTATGTATTTTATATATAGAAAAGTTTGTATGTTCATTCTAAAAAAACCCTGCAAAACAGAATTAAATGATTTTTCAGGGCAAACACACAAGCCTAGGCAAAATCCCCACTTAATCTTTGGATTTGGTGTTCAACAATTTCAAAAATGTCTTTGACTTTGCTGGGACAACTAAAGAGCTATACTGATCTGAATCTAAGCATATCAATATTTACAGCATTAGATGTCTTTGTCAACAGTCCTTGTGATAGAAAATCCAGGAAAAAACGAGTTGCAAAAGGGAGGTCTTGCAGCTAATGAAATACTGCTTTACTGGCCCCTTGCAACATGTAAGAGGTCCTAAGTTAAACAGGGTTTTCAAAGAGCTCTAGTGCAAATCTCCACATATAAAGAAAGAGAGGGAGAACCAGTTCAGTTACTGTAGATAACAATAAGTACTATTAAAGAAACCAGACAAAATTCAAAGCTATAGACCCTATGAAATCTGTTTAAATGCTTTAGAAAATTCCTAAAAACAAAAATTGAGAATTTTAATTACAATTGATTCTTGACCATGTGGGTTTCATAAACAATTAAGAGTCATTTCCAGTGTATAAAAGTTGGGTAGTTTATAACCCTGTACACACTACTAATACCCAAACTTATTTTTTTAGTCATCTCTACAATTCAGAAAAACATAATGTACCATCACAGTGACTCATGATTGCATATTTGTAGTTTAATTATAAAAACATTGTCTCACAGTGGAGGGACTGAAGTAATTTATTTTAGTGAACATGCTTTCTGCATTTGTCATATTCTTCTCAACTTATTAAAGATGAGTACACGTATCAAATCACACTATCCTAGTCTGAATGAAAGCACAGGCCTAAAGAGATGGAGTCATCCCTTGGTGCATGGTTTTACAGTGTGTTATAGGAGTGTAAGTAGAAGTGTAGTCACACTTAGCTCTTCCACCAACTCAAATTTTCCAAGAATGCCATAGCACAGGATACAACTTGCAGGACACAACTAACAGGAATTAAAAGTAAATGCATCTGTAATTCTTGGGTCAGACCATACTGTGGTCCCAGGTAGTTTGCAAATTAGATGCACTAGATTCAGATGAAGCAATGTTTACTTCTCCCCAAGAGCTGAAAGCACAGTCTCTGACTCTTATGCATAACTTTTCACTGAGACATTCCCAGCTGTGATTAAAAATAAGCCAATATTAAGATACTTTCTGATACTCCCAGAATCAATTTCAGATGCAGCAGCTCATAGGTAAAGCAAAATAAACACAGACTGTGGTAGAGATTTTAAAAAATATTTTCCTGCTATGAACTTAAGTTTATTTTTAGCAAGTCACACATCTTCACAGGTAGACCTGTTCTGCATCTATGTAAATATTAAATCACACTGAATACTGTTTTTCAAAACCAACTGGAATTGTTCTATTTTTTACGGAATATGGGAAGTGTTTAATAATTATTTCTATATTAATTACTTTAATTTAAAATAATCTTACTCAAGTTCCTCCAACAGAAGTTTGTATTTGCATAATTTTCCAAGTGCAGAGTTAGGGCTGCAATTCCACAAATACAGGTTTCATGAGACTTTTCCTTGTTTGGTTTATAGCTCTCTTGCCTTTTGCATGCTCCTGGGTTCAGTGAGGAGCTGGCTGCCTAGTCACATTTCTGCAGTCACTGTGCTGAAAGCACTAACTTCATCTCCTTATTTCTGGTCTTCAGGAACCTATTAACTTGTGCTGACTCTTGACAGCTCATTTTAAATGAGTAAGACATTTAACTTTAAAACAAACTTTTCTTCAAAATTTAAAGGATGAAAGGTAGTCAGTTCTACCATGCAGAACTCAAAAGAAACCCTAAGTTTTGCAGCTTAATATTTTTTGCAAAAACTTAGTTTTAATAAAATAGTTTGCCAAAACTGATGACTCTGGGTTTGAACTACCTAGGTGTGCAAATTGTTGTCTTTCTTTAGTAGAAATAACTACAAAATTATTTTCTTAACACCTGTTATTAAGAGAGTGCTGCAAATCAGAACGAGCAATCTTTGCATGGATGTATTGCTGGAGAGGGTTGATTTTTACTCTGACCAGATGACAGCATCCTACAGGTTTACCATGATTCTATCCCATGTAAAGCGGGAACAGCTGTTCTGCTGCACTGCACTTCTTTCCTTCAGTGTTACTAAAGAATATACAATAGTTGGTTCTCTTCTGTATTCCCAAAATGGACTGTCTTGAAACGTTAGACTGAAATATCTGAATTAATTTAAGTTTCAGAGACAGCACAGCATTTCAAAGGTAGGTTGCTCTCACAGCCTAGTGATATTCTCAGGTCAGCAAACAGAACTTTTGAACTCCTCTAGTGAGACAGTACTTGTAAGAAAATGATACACTGTAATCCCTCTGATTTTGAGATGTGTGAGCCATGCACTGGATCTGAACCGTATGCCAGCTGCTGACAGGCGGCACTCCTGTTAAGTGTAGCATAAAGAGAAGCCTGGTAATCCAGCAGCTTTGGCCTTTCCAGAACCCCCTTTGGGAGAAACTAAAGTGGCAACAAGTGAACTGAATAATTTTGAACCTTGACAACAGTAACAAAGCACAATGCTTTTGCACTACTGATGAAGCTCAAATCGCCAGGTATAAATGCACTCAAGTATCAGTGATTTTTATACTAATGGAATGAAATTGCAAAGCTGTATCACCTAAGTCCACACTTGTTTTTCAAACTGATACAGCTGGTGGCTGTTACCACCTACCCTCCTGCCCCTTCAAACTCCTCTGCTCAAGTGGCTCTACAGAGCAAGCCTTGCACTCACTTGCATCAGCATTTTTAAGCAGCTGATCTTTGTATTAAATCATCAACAAGCATGAACAAAAGTTACGCTCTGCCAACTCTGTTGTGATGGTAGTGGCTTCTGGCAGAGTGATGGTAACTTCTTAAGCAGTTTTAGGCAGGTGCCTGCTCTTTGGAGGTGCCTGCATAGAACACTGCAGTTGGCGTTATACCCTACATTTTTGCACTAAGTAAATAAAACAACTAATCACATTGCTATGACATTTATAATATCAGAATTTTGCAAATTATGGTATAGTTTTATGAGAGTTACTGGTTCTTTCCATCAGGATGTTAAAAATGAACACAGAAGAGTAAGTACCTGTGTCAAGAAATTCAGTGCTGCTTCTTACATTGTATAGGCTGTCTAAAAAAAAGGAGCCTGGTATGGACCATAACTACTGATACTACCATTTCTTTCCAAGTTCAACATTGCTTGCAAGTAATGTGCTTCCTACTTTTCTCAATTTCACAATGCATCACATATTTAAAAGAAAAACAATGCGAAAAACTCAAGCACTACTGCTTTCCTTAAATTATACTCTACTTGGCACTATAATTTTCCTTCAAATATTGTAAACTAGTATGTTAAACTGAAACCATTAATCATTAAGGCAGGAAACATTATAACACTTTCCTTCCATCACCCTCGAGATACCTAGGCAGTGGACAGAAACTAACTTTTGAACACACACAAGTGAATCCACAGATCAAAGCAAAGGAGATCTCTCTCCCAAGGAAAAAACTTTAGCTGTTCTGGAAAAATGAACTCACTGGCACTCTTTTCACTCCCAGAAGAGTAGTGGGTGGCACAGGAATAGGAGAGAGAGTTGAGAAACACAGAAGGGCAGTTACGAGACCACAAAAAAATAAATTGAGGAAGGTAAAGACTAAAAAAAAGATTGGAATGAGAAACAAAAACAGAGAGAAAGAGACTGCTCAAATGTAAATACAGTGAAAAATGTCAAATGACAATTACAACAAACATATATTTTGAATCAAGGCAAGAGAACAAGAGTACAAACAAGGAAAAAGGATGTTTTACTATTACTATAAATACCCCACCCCCATGTACTTTACTGAAAATAATTTCAAGACCCAAAAGAGGTATTTTCTAGCTTTCAGATGAATGGAGTACTATTAGCTCACAATATTTCAGCTTTCAGCTGTTTGTGCTAGTTTGGCTGGGGTAGAGTTCATTTTGTTCACAGTGTCTAGTATGGGTCTGTGTATTGGATTTGCGCTGAACACAGTGTTGATAGTATAGTGATGTTTTGTTATTGCTGAGCAGGACTTACACAGAGCTAAGGCCTTTTCTGCTCTTCATACTGTCAGCTGGCGAGGAAGCATGGGAGTCTGGAGAGGAGAAACAGCTAGGACAGGTGACCCAAACTGACCAAAGGGATATTCCAGCCCATATGACATCATGATCAGTACATAAAGCTGGGAAGAAAAAGGAGGGGGGGAATGTTTGGAGTGGTGGTGTTTGTCTTCCCAAGTAACCATCACATGTGATGGGGCCTGGCTCTCCTGGGGATGGCTGAACACTTGCCTGCCCATGGGAAGCAGTGAATTACTTCTTCGTTTTTCTTCGCTTGTGTGTGGCTTTTGCTTTTCCTATTTAACTGACTGTATCTTAACCCATGACTTTTCCAGCTTTTACCATTTTGATCCTCTCCCCAGTCCTGCCGGTGGGGGAGTGAGCGGCTGCATGATGGTTGGGGTTAAATCACGACAACAATTCAGGTAATGTTTTATTGTTGTTCTCGCACAGAGAAAAAATGTCCCCAATGCTAAGCAAGTAAAACTGATGAAAATATGCTTAAAAAATATCATACAACCTCAGACTGTACACTTCCGTTAACTTTGACTAGCCCTTTGAACTTGTGTATTACAGGTACTGGAGGATGAAAAAATTGGCTTTAACCTCTTCAGAATAACAAGAAAGTTGCGGGTCCTCCACAGACCAAAGAATTAATAGTTTGTATTTTTTTTGTGTAGGCCTACAGCATAAAATCAGAACAGAACTTTTACAGATATTTCTAACATAATACTTTTTGAGATACTCTATTTGAATGTTATAAGCTTAGTTTTACCCCAAAAAAATTACCGCAGAAATTATAAGAAACTAATAGTTTCACTTTGTATGGGATTTCCAGGTTAAAAAAAACCCCACAGACATTAGTTTTTGAAAAGCCAACAACATAACCTAATCTTGGTGAAGACTAATGTGGTATTATATACTTCCATTGTTCAAAATAGTACAAAGCATTTTTTTCTCTTGAAAGAAGATTTAATTGTAAGTAACCTTCTAAGACACGGAAAAATCAACTTAACTATGAAAAAGCTCACCTCATTAAAAGATAAGCTGTGGGAAAATTAGTGAAGATTAGTTCTCATAATATCAGAATTAGAAATATGTAAAACTGTGATGTAAAACTGTGATGACTTACTTTTTAAATCAATAAATATTTTTCTATTAAAAATTCAGTTATTTTATGTTGATATTGTGTAACATACATAAATAGTATACTAACACTACATCCTTGACCTCTTCACAAAAAGGTTAAGTAGTTTAATGCAAGCATATGGTACTTTAAATAGACAACTGCTCCTGGTAGAGCAGTATGGAAGAATGCAAATTCCAGATGTTGTTCCAGACAGTGCACCAGTATAGAAAAACTTTACATAGCATTTACTACAAGGACACGGGAACCACCATATCAGAATGATTCATCCAGCCTAGCATCCTGTCTCTGGCAATAGCCTGTACAACATCTGATGCTCTGAAGTCAGTCAGCAAATCACCTCCCCAAGTAAACACAAGCAGTCAGCCAGTATTGTATCACCATAGCACACAGCTGAAGAGAGGGAAAGGAGAGGAGAACATTTCTAGCACAAAAATACTCAGATTTTCATAACATTCAGCTTCTCTGGACACTCTCTATTTTATCCCTCCCTCTCCCCATTCAGAATATGTCCAAATCCTTACTGTTTAAACATGTCATTCAATGAGATGAAGTTGGGGTGCTTGAAAAGGTGTGTCAATAAGCAGAAAGCTTAACTAAGGCTAATAAAGATTTAGATGATTATTTCTTCATTCTTCACTAGATTTGCTGGCAATAAAAAAAATGTAAGATTTCCAGACAGTAAATCTAACACTAGATATCCCTTGAGTAAAGCATGGATCATCTCTGAATTTAAGTCAAACAGTAGTCAAGGCTCAGATGCCTAGTCCAAATAAACTCAGACATGGAGGAATTAACAAAAATAAACACACAAAACCCCCCACTCTAAATGCTCTGAGTTTCTCATGCATGCTGAACAGCTAGAAGCAATAAATACACAACTTGAGGAGACGAACAATTCCTTAATATGAATTACTGACTGAAGCAGTGGGGTAGGGGTTAGCATTTACATATCAAGCAAGGTCTGAACACATTCTAGCAGTACAGGGGTGAAAGTGGGGAGAAAACTGGGGGGGGGGGGGGGGGGGGGAGGAAGATTTACAGCAGAAGGGTTTTTCTTCCTCTCTTCCTTTAAAAGTTAGTGGCAGTACTAAAACCCAAACAAATCCTTATTTTTTTGCCAAATAGAAAAGAAACCCCTCTTTCCAATGTGTTTCTAATATAGACCTCTGGCACTCATTTACCCTTTGTAAAAATCAAGTAAGTATTTTGTCAATTTTTTAAAAAGGTAAATCAATGGCCTTAGCAGGAGAGACCTAATACAGTGCCAGTTTTTCCAGACTAGTGGAGGAACGTTGGCTCAAGTCTGGATGGGAGGAGGGGAGCAAACATGGCTTTAATCCATCTTTGTGCTTCACTGGCATAAATTACATCAGCATTTTTTCTGTCGTTCCCTAAGCTAGCATCGGCATGTGAAAGAGACTGCAGCTTAGTTTTCAGGGGTTTACTGTGTTTGTCACAGTTAAGCTTCTGCAACTGAATCTGCAGACTGGTGCTAATCTTAAGGAAGCCATATTTCATAATCCTAAATCTGAGGTATTATAGCAAAGAAAAAACCCAGCATTTTAGAAGATTTATATAAAGCTAGGTTTATAAAAGAAATGCAACCAATATTTTTAGGTGTTTATCCTGAAGAATTTCACCATGAAAAGTTCGATAGTATATGCTGCATTAAATAGGAAATCCTGGTAACAAATTGTGAAAGACATTATCAAATTTAAATGGAGTGGATACTAACAGTGTGAATCATAATTTAGTTCTTAACAGCAATGAAATATTGCAATATAAAACCAGTCTGGCTAACTGCAACATTAACCTGATTCTGAAATTGCTATTTCCATTAAAAAAGATGCAAGCCCAAATCAATTCTAGTCTATACTCAAAAACACAAATTGAAGAGTGGTGCCTTGATCCTTTTTTTAGACTTAAATCTCTCTCAATTACAAAGCCTTTTACTGTGAGAACACAAAATAAGTGAAATATTATGTGTTTCCACTTCTAACTGTGCCAGATTTCTCACTGAAACCAACACTAAATATTCTGAGAGAAGTTTTCCTTTTATTATTAACAAAAACATTTTTACAAGAAGATACAAAGCATAAGTATTGATGCAGGATAGAGAGTACCTTCACTGAATATATAGATTTATTTTTTGTTTGTTCTGGAGAAAAATATAACTATCTCTACAAACTGGGTAAAAAACTGTACACTCAAATTGCAATTAATGTCCTGGCAGAAAGAGCTTAGCATTAGCACCCAATGTTGCCACAATATTTAAGTGGCCTCAGCAGCAGTTTTCAAAAATTCTGAACTGGGAACAGATTGGAGTATCTGACATATATAAATCAGGCTGCACTTTATATGTTTACATTGAACTTCAGTGAGATTTTTGTTCACAGAAACAATAAATTAATAAAACCAGACCATTTCCCTTTAGTTTCTGCTATAATGAGGTGATCTGATCCATGTGAAGCATCACTGTGCAAATCAAAATAATATTTTGTGACCAAGAAGAAGATATCTTTAAAAGATTTCATGGAGGCAACGATTTTAAGCAGTGTATATCAGTAAATAATGCCAGTAAATTCACCTGAATAGGTTTTAATCCTCACTATCTTAACTGAGGTTTATCACAAGTAACTTAGAGGACAGTGGTCTTGATAACATTAGTAATTACACAACATGCACATGAAACAATCCATTAAGCAAGACTTGAAATGCCTTTTTGTTTGAGATGAAAGATCTTTGCTGTCACACAATTTTCACAACAACCTTTTCACTGTAAGTTGAAGGGTATTTTCAGGCATTGACTTATTCACTTCGCTTTTAAAGAAACGTCAGTTTTCCCTACACCTCAAATTAGCCAACTTTTAGAATAGTTCAGACTCAACAAAGGTAACTAACCATATGAATTTTAAACTGAAAAACTATGTGAAAAACCATCACCTTATTCCGAATTCCCATTTTACTCATTCCTTCTTGTCCCACAGTATACCTGAAAGCTGAATGGATTTATGTTATTTCAAATAAAGAGTAAGTCTAGACATACTTCCAAAATTACTTAAGTGACTTATTTATATTTGTCGCTTAGTTACAGCACTCCACAGGGAAGAAAGAAGTTGATCTCTTCTAAAGATTAAGAAGCTTTGTATTTCACATCCTTACATTTCACCCAGGAAACACTGCAGTAGTTCAATTTTGAGGCACTGGCATCATGTGCTATTAATTATATGAACTATGTAGGATGCTGGCAGCCACAGCCAAATTCTAAATGGCTGCAGAGTGCCTTCCTGAGAGCAGATAGAGGCCAGTGATGAGATCTGAATGCTGAAAAAGAAATCCTAAACTTCTAGCCAGGTGCAGAATGAAGAAAAATTACCGGGCTACACTGTAACACAAACCCTAAAATCAACTGGAGGTCTACTTGCAGCCCTCATGTGTGACTTGATGGGATTAATAACAGACCAAATCCCTCTACTGAGGATGATATAGACTTTGGCTTATTCCCTGGTGGCAACAATAATTTAAATGCACTTCACATAATCATGTTCATCTGGTAAGAACAGCTTTCACATGCTAATATTTCAGTTTCTATACTGAATACTGAAGGTCCAGCAGAATGAATTGGGCATCTTCCATGAAGTCCATGGAAGTTCATGGAATAACATAAAACCATGCTTCTCAGAAATCAGATTACCACCATGGAAATACTTTTCAAGCAGGAACAGAATATTGCCCCAATGCGATGTTCTTATCATAAAATGGCGTGGGTTGGAAAGGACTTTTAAAGGTCATCTAGTCCAACACCATGTCATGGGCAGTAACATCTTCAACTAGATCAGGTTGCTCAGAGTCCCGTCCAACCTGACCTTTCCAGGGATGGGTCACCTGCCACCTCTCTGGGTGATCTGTTCCAGTGCCTCTACCCTCTGAGTAAAGATTTTTTTCCTAGCATGTAATCTAAATCTCTCCTCTTTTAATTAAAATCATTCCACCTCATCCTAGCACTATCTGCCCATGTAAAAAGTCACTCTCCTTATTTTTATTTTTAATTCCCCTTTAATTTACCTAAATAATTACCACAATAAGGTTGCTCCAGAGCCTTTTCTCCTCCATCCTGAACAACCCCTCAGCCTTTCCTCACATAAGAGGTATTCCACTCTCCTAATCATTTTTGTGTTCCTTCTCTGGACCAGCTCAAAAGGGTCCACATCCTTCCTGTGCTGAGGAATCCAGAGCTGGATGCAGTACTCCATGTGGGGTCTCACGAGATCAGAGTAGAATCACCTCCCTCAACCTGCTAGCCATGTTTCTTTAGATGCAGCTCAGGATGCCATTGGCTTTGTGGGCTGTAAGTGCACACTGTTCACTCATGTCCAGCTTTTCATCCACAGGAACCCCCCAAGTCCTTCTCAGCAGGGCTACTTTCAGTGAGTTCTTCTCCCAGTCTAGGTGAAGAGTCTCTACTTGTGTTTGGGATTGCATCAATCCAAGTGCAGCACTATACACCTGGACTTGTTGAACTCCATGAGATTCCCACATGGGCCTACTTCTCAGGCTTGTCCAGGTCCCACTAGACAGCATCCTGTCCTTCTATGGGGTGAACTGCACTGCTCAGCTTCATGTTGTCTGCAAACTTGCTGAGGGTGCACTTGATTGCACTGTCTGTGTCATTGATAAAGATATTAAAGAGTACCAGTCTCAAGAAGAGAATCAATGGGCAGACACATCTTTTCAATCAATCCACAAAAAAATCCCACCATGATTTGCTAGCCTATGTGTCTTCCATGTCTTATCATGCCTGGGCTTCGTGAACGAAGACTAAGGAAGGCTCTATCCACATTTATTACAGGCACACTGGTGGCTCATGAGGCCAATACGAGATAGACATATCCAATTGCAATCCATGTCTTATAAGCAACTGTAAACTTGGCTGGTTTCATGTACATGTACATGAAAGGTATGGAGTGCTGATCCTTTTGAGTTGTCAGTTACTTGATAATGACAATTAAGCTTTAAATTTAAGAACAGTACTGGAGTTGATTCCTGAACCTTTTTGTGCATTTTATCTGTGAGATTCCACAAGCAATTGGGACCCTTCATAGATATATGCTGAATTGACTTGGCAAGCAGGTGAGCTTTCAAGAAGGAAAGTGGTGGTGGTTTCTTTACTACAGAAAATTCCATCAACTTAAAAGCTGTCATAGCACTAGATATACTTCAGTATGTCAATAAATCTTGCAGTTGCAGAAAGCCTCCATTTGTTTTCAAAGATCAGCAAGAGAAGAATATAAGAAAGTCCAGAATTCTGGTTAAGGACATGATAGGTGGATTTTTATAGCAGAGAATCTGTTCCTTCCAAAAAGACCAGTATTCCATCTGGAAAAGCGTAGATAAATATCTCTTACATTTCATAAGCATGTAAGGTTGGTAAAAATTCAGCTGGAGAGCCCTGTTTTTAGGAGTAGATAGCCACGTTCTAATGTCAAAGTGAAAAGTTTAATGTGGTAAGGGTTGGTTAGTTCACTTCCACTTAAGATTCTACTGGAGAAGAATACAATTATAGAACTGTACAGAATGTATAATATGAAGGTTTGAATTGGAGTATTTAGAATTCATGTGATTTTGATAAACAAGAGTAGAAGTCTGAAAAATAGGATACAATTCAGAAAGTGCAGTGGCTGAATTCCAATAAGAGCAGTCAACAGCACGGGTACAGGACAGAGCTAGGTCAGGCAACCATTCAGTAGGGAAGAACTTGTGGCTTAGGAAGGATTGGAAACCAGGCATGAAAGAAACAATGACAAATGAAATAATCCTTCCACTCAACACTGACAAAGGCTTAGCTGAGTGCTGTATCTAGTCTCAGATTTCTCACTTCGAAAGAAGCACTCAGAACTCCCAGAATTACTTGATGGAAGGATGTTTCAGAGTACTAAGTATCACTCTTATCCTATTTGAAGAGATTTTGCATGGATTAATTAAAGCAGTCAATCTTTGTATGTAATTGATTGCATCAGAATTTTTTTCTCTGATTGCTGGATTCTCTCTATGGAAAATATTTTGTCATGTTCATAGGATCTGCATCATTAGTTTCATTATCTGCAGTTACTGCAACACTTTCTGGACTGAAATTCGGATTTGACTACAGCTGTAACTACTGGATATCATCATCAGAACCATGAAGAATCACTACAACCTGAACAGGTGTCACATGCATGCAACTATATGTGTACAGCAGTCTAAGTCCTAAGAAAATGAATAGCAGCAGTGTTCTGCACATAGCAGACATTTAGGCACTTTTCAGAAGCATTCTACTTTTAATGCAAGAAAAAAAGAAACATGACTCTCTTGTAAACAATGTGTATGGTGTTTGATAATTATTACCAGATTTTGCTGTCTAAGAACACATCTGACAATGTGTTGTGAAGAGGACTGAAGAGAAATGCATAATACTAAGTTTTAACATGAAATACCAGAATCTTTGCTGAGACATTCTATTGCAACCTCTATTGCTATTTGAGAATTATTATATATATGTCTGCAGCAATCAAAATCTAATTTCCCCTACAGAATTCCAAAGTATCATAATAAACATGGTATCTGCTCACAAAAAGGGTACTTGTAAGAAAAAAATGTCTGCAAACTAGTAGACAGACACATTTTTACAGCATCTGGGTACCTTAGAAAGACATGCTTGATCTGAGTTCTTCCAGGCAATTTTTTCCCTGTGGCTCCATATTGAGAACTATTGCTTATCCTTTTCTTTTAATGATTTGTCAGATGTCTTCAGTACTATTTGATCATTAGTTGTTCTTTATTTGCTTACAGTCCAAATAAGGAAGAGTCAGATCATTACTTCATTCTTCACTTTCTCAAAGGCTGTATAGAGTGCTGCAGACGTAGATGCAGATTATCTGGCAGAACTCAGTCACTTATTGTTAGCTTAAAATCTTAGCCAAGAAGACTTTTCCCCAAAATCTAGCTGAGATCCATCACAGTGGCAATGAAGTGTCATCTGTTTAGAGACTAATATGAAAACCAGATATGTCAAAGCGGAAGGCCTAGAGGGAATTGTGTCAATGTTCAAGAGGCATTTGGACAATGACCTTAATAGAATGCTTTAATTTGGTCAGCCCTGTTGGCCAGGCAGTTGGAGCAGATGACTGCTGTAGGTTCCTTCCAACTGAAATAATTAATCTATAATTCTTGGAGAACTTAGAAGCAGCTCAGAAGAATCTCAAAATATCAGTGAAATCCAAGGATCTCAAAATTTATATTCTATGTTTTCCCTCATCCTCAGAGTCTGAGATAGAAAAAGACATAATGAGGGAAGAAAACATAGTTTGAAGAAACAATCAAATAATTTTAAGTCATCTGAGATACAGAAATATTGGTTGTCTTAAAACACTTGTCAAGAACTTTCTTAACGTTGCTATTTTAGCTGCAGTTTTGCTGTAGCTGTGATGGTTTATGCATACAACTAAGGAAAAAGTTGTAGGCAGAGATAGCCTATTTTGTTGGACCAGCTATAATGTTTGCCTTACAAATAGAAATGACCTATCCTTACAAAACATTTTTGTTATGATTTTTTTTTGTTTTTTCCAGTCAATTTATGCAGATATTTTTTGTAAGGATCTAACAGCTCTCAGCCTAGGACTTCAGGATCACACTTCAAATCATAGTGATTTTTATCCCCTTGCTTACCTAAGGTGGGTGGTTTGGATGAAAGATAAACATGAGACAACAGGGTACAAAAGTTGCTTCCTTGACTGGGAAGTTTGAGGTAATAACTTCTGCAGTGCTTTACTGATTTCAGTGCTACTCCACTTCCTTGGGGTCACCCCGTACTTCAGATGAGCCAGTTCATCTCATCCATCATTTAAAAATACTTATCAGCCTTAACACAGAGTTCTAGAAGAAAAAGCTATATGTATTCTATTCTCGCACCTTATTTTCAGGATGCTAAATCAACCAATTTTAGCCAACTCCTGATGCAGCAGTTATCTTTGTATTTGGTCTTTTCTGCTACTCAAATTTATGCTTACCAGGGAGACTATGTTAATGCAGTAGGATTTTCATTGGCAAACACAGAAATCCAAATAAAAAAATCTCACCATCCTTCGTCATTATCCATATCAGGTTCAGAAAGCTCATTTTCAGGAGTTTCTTCAATTGCCTGGGATAATTTTGATTTAAATCGGTCCAATAGTGCCAGTGTCTGAAATTAAACACATGGTTTTAGAGAAGTTGTATATTGTTCTATACGACATCTTTATTATTTTGAGAAATAGTACAATAAGATGGAAAAGTGATCTTTCCTATAAATTCAAGAGAAACACTTTAGACAGGCAAGTGAGAGAGTGAGAGGCGGTGGGGGATGGGAACAAGATTGCCTGGAGAGCACTCATGATGTGAGTGGGCAAACAATGCTGAGGCATCAAGAGCAAGCAGGGAGTGGGCCCATCAGGTATGAAAGAGCACTTCTCTGGCCATCCAGTGAATTGAAAATGCCTATTTAAAGAACAAAAACTTGTGTTTATTTACAGAATAAAATATTTGATTAACACTGCTGACAATGAATTTTACTGTCTGAACCTGCTCTATCCTCTTGTAAAGCAATCAGTTGTATAAATTACAGCTTTGAAGACCCAGTTTACTTGATATTTACACACTTTACATTGGTATTTTAAATCATGTATGGACATTGAAACAATTCAAAGCTTTTAACTCAAATAAAATGAACCACCTTAACCAATTCAGCAGATACAGGTCCTTATGCAGCATACATAAAGCTCATACTGATTTAAATTTGCTATTTTATTCTCAAGCTGATACTGCCTAGTCTTTCAGTTACAATGATGTCATCAAATCTCAGATGACACCTGAAGATCATACCACAGCTCTTGTTTCTGATCATCTGAAATGAGATTTTGATCATACAAGAATTGTATGCCTGAGCCTTGCAATGGGAGAGGAGGGCTCTTCAAAAAAGGGGCAGAGCATACGAATAATTTGTATACCCCATAGCTTATCTCTTGCTGATATCTGAGACATTCCTGGAAACAACAGCATCAGGGAATAAGTGCTGAATTTATGTGGCAGGCTACATTTGATTTGTAGGTGATAGGCTGGCAACCTATGTTGTAAAACACCTCTATGGCTGTGTAGTTTTGTTTGGTCAAGTTTTTCAAATTTAAAAGAATAAAAACTAAACGAGAATAGAAAACAGAAATAGGAAATACCAGAAGTGTTCACTGGAATCAAATTTCCTTCTGGGAGCAATCTTAACTTGAAGAGTTTCCTGGGTTTTGAATTCTTTCAAAAATATATTTTAGCACTGCCAAATACGGATTTGAGAGATTTTTTGCATTTATTTTCTTTATTTTCTGTCTAATCTTCTGTTTAAGATGGAAGAGAGGAAAGTTTTGAAGATATTTGGGCTTGCAAATCATTCTAGTTCTATAGCTTTCCATACTATTGCAAACAAACACTGCACTTGCAACACCTGAGACAGCAAATCTCTGCCTAAGCCACCAGGAGAAAAGAAACTAATCCTTTTAACATGAAATTGTAACCAACAAAAGCCACATTCCTTTTGTCTTGTCTAATTTTCTCTGATGTCAGCATTCCTGTGAATAGAGCAGGTGACAGAAATAATTTTGAAATCTTAGTAGTCATTTTTGTAGTGAGTGACTCGATGCTATAGTGTGGATCAAATAACATTATAACTCGACCCTTGTAGAATTAGAAGGCTCGGACTTCCAATATCTAGCAATTTAAGAAAACATACCCTTCCCCCTCTTCCTTAACTGTTGCATAGAAGATGGAAAATGGTATTGTCCTGTAGGATCAATTACAAGGGGCAAAAGACTAGAAGAGGCAGCCCACAAGTGAAGCAGATGATGATAAACTTGATTAATTATTGTTGAATAGTTTCCAGTAGGGTTATGTAAATAAAAATTAAGATCTATTAAAATATACATCCCTGTCATCTCGTTTTCCTGTGATGTTCAGGACAGGGCTGATATAAATTCATTAGACATGGTTTTATGTCCCTTGATCCACACTGCCAACAGAGCTTCAGTATTCTTTGATTAAAGACAATAGGATTTTGAATGTACAAAGTTTCCATAAACTACTTAGTTTAGAGCTAAATCAGCTTGCTGCATGTATCAAGTTTTGCCAAACACCGCTTTGAAGTTACTAAGCCTCAATTTTCAATCTCTTCTCGATTCAACATTTGAATAAGAACATCTTTGTAGCTAAACTGACATGCACTTACAAACCAATGTATTTGATGTGCTGCATAGATTTTAAGTTGAAGGAAATTTCCACTTCATAGGCAGTTTCATATATTTAATACTTTCAAACTTTCCTATCTCAGAAAAAAATAAATGTTTTTGTAAAGCAAACTTTACACTGCTCATATTTGCATACTAAAGTCTACAGAAATCCTAACTAATTTTTAAACATAATTTTCATTATATTTCATAAAGCATTCTCTTCTTACAGTAGACTAATGAACTATTCCTGTTCATTGCATGACACCAAGGAGTACTCTTTAAAACATAATTTAAAATGTTAAAAACCCCAACTAGAAGAGATGCCAAGTATGCAAACTTCTGTCCCAGTGTTATCTTACGGCAAGTTGCAGAGCCAAGGAAAGCACTGTGTAGAAATGCAAATTCTCACAAATGTAATCAAGGATACCACTTCATGGCTAGCATTTCCTTTTGGAAGATTTTAGTGACTAAACTGGGAGCAGCTTCAAATACTCATTGACACTTCACTTATCTTTCTACTCGGGTAATTAAAATATTTAATTTTACAAATAAAAAGATTCTTAGAAAGGTAAATTAAAAACAGATTTTAAAACTTTATTTTTACACAAATGAAGAGATAAACATATTCAGAACCTTCTCTGTATTTTTTTTGCCCAGGCTATCAAACTATTACCTGATCTTCACGAGAAACTCCTTTCTTTGGCTGCTGCTTTCGCTTGTCTTCATATTTTCTCTTCTCCTGAAGGTATTCTTCAACAACACTGTTTGGAGCAGGTTCCTCCTCTGAATAAGGAAACATATTTGATTAAACAAATTAAATTTGGTTTAATGATTTAGTACCTTTTTGGAGATAATTTTTGACTTCTGAAATACCAAGAAAAACACTTCCATAAAACACTTCAGTTGTATTGCTTTCTCAGCAGCAGAATGATTTGCTACTTGCTGAAATGAAAAACACAACACTGTACTGGGCAGACAAGTAAAGAAATTTTTGTTTCAATTTTATTTTACTATGGAGCCAGGGAAAGCAGGATAACAGAAATAAAATCTCTGATGAAAACTGCTGAAATTCCTTTAACAAGTTGACCTTCATTCCTGAAGATCTTTCTTGGAGCAGATGAACTGTTACATGTACTAATATTTTGTGACTATTTGTTACACAGTAGACAAATATAGCCTATAGAAAAGTTCACAGTTTTCCTGTTTTGTAGGCTGAAGTAGTCACAAACCAAAACCTTGATCTTGCAAAAGGGAAAAAACCCCAGTAACATTTAAACTTCAAACAGAGTCCATTTTGTCAGTCAGAAAAAAAACCCCATTAGTAACAAATTAATATCTAGACTAGTCAACAGCTACTCTCTTTTGTTTTTTTTTTAACACTGTCTTCTCTTGCAGAATATTCACTGCCATGACAAATTAATAATTTAACGGGACAAAAACTGAATTGGGAAAATGAACAACACCATCCTTTCACATTTTCTTCCTCTTGAATAGCATCAGGACATTTCACATATTGATTTAGTATTCTTGAACATTATGTACATGTATTTACAGAAGTGTTATTCCTGACAATAAGCAGAAGAATAAAGCCTCCAGATGTCCACTACAAGTGATGAATAGAAAATATTTTTAGAGAAATTGTTTCAACAAATTTCAGGATATGCAGCCTGATGCACTGCAAATCTAAATCAAACTTCGTATCAGGTTTTTTTTAGATGATTGCTTACTGCTATAAGAAAAAGCTCCTGATCCCAAACTAATTTTCTCTCTTGACTGAGGTATTCTATGAAGTTTAAGAACATGGCTCTTCATAATAAAAGGAAATAAATTTGTAATGATGTATCTACATTTAAAATATTTTTATATTTCTGCAAATATATTATTTCCTTTTTATCCTAATTTCTATGTTGCATTTAAACAGCATTTAAACCTTGCTACATCATATTTAAAAGGTGTCAGAAAAAAAATGAAACATACAGAATACAATTCACAGCTGGTTTATTTGCTGTTTTCCAGTTGATACTTTGCGTATAATGAAGAACAGTGGATTACAGGTACCAGCAAGAAAGAAAAAGCCATCTTCTAGAATGACCAAAATAGATAAATGCATACAAACACACATTTAGGGATGATTAAACAGCTGGATGAATGAAATCAAATCTGCCATAAAATTTCATGCAGCATTATATCAGATGAACTGAGAAGAACAGAAGTACAGCGTAAAACTATCAATCATAGTGGTTCAGCTCCATCTTTTCCCCTATTAGTCAACCTCTTCTACTAATAAAAAATCCCATTCTTAATTCAAGACCAACCCCTTGTGAAGACAATACACTTTTTTTGCATAAATGCATGTATCCATACTTGTTGACTGTGTGGAAACAACATACTGTCTTGTTTTACTAACATTTAGCCTCTAGATAATTAATTTGAACTACAAAACCATCTGCTTCTTTATAGAAAACAACCTTTCAGGTGACATTTACAAAAAGGGGTGCTTTGA
The DNA here is from genome assembly GCF_036250125.1 of Pseudopipra pipra. Lineage (NCBI taxonomy): Eukaryota > Metazoa > Chordata > Aves > Passeriformes > Pipridae > Pseudopipra > Pseudopipra pipra. The sequence goes on along the minus strand of NC_087581.1, from coordinate 18,628,059 downwards.
AGGGAATAACAGTACCCTACGATTAATAGAATTGCCCACTTATGACAATCAAAAGAACTGAGAAGAGTGTTCTTGAATATGCATGAAAATGGCTACAAACATTTAAACCTGCAATCCACACTTTGATATACATATGCTGAATTTAAGAAAATGGGATCCCTAGTCATACAGGTCTTTTGACTAAGATTTACTCTAGTGCAGCTCAAATACAATTCTCATACAAAAAGGGTGAAATTCCTCTGCAGTTGTGTGTTTGTGTATTTTTATCCCACTCATATGTGTGTTAATGCAAATAATTAAAATTTCAGTTAGAGCCTTCCCTTGAGATTATTGTTTCTTTGGTCTTTGCTTGTCAAGAGTTTTTCTAATCCTCAACTTCATTCTCTCTGTCTCCTAGGAAAGCCTTTTCATAAGACAGACAAAAGATAATCAGATCCACTTGAACTAACTTCAGCATGAGTCAATCAAAAGAGCCATGCACTTGTATGCATCATATTTATGCATCTTTCATTAAAATGGCTTAAAGACATTGTATTTCTCCATGAGGTCTTACAACCTATTACTCCATATCAAAAGCAAGCAATTATACAGGAAGGATTTTCAAAAGCCCCTAAGTCAATGGGTTTCTTACACATTTTAAAACTTGAAAACTCCAATTATTTCAAAACCACAATGTACTTTTTAATATAAATTATATATTCAATTTTTGACAGGCATAAAAAGTTCGTGTTGAAAAAAAATTATTTTGTGTCTGAATGAACTGTGGTAATTAGCAAGCAAAAGAAAATGTCCAGAGGAGACTCTTGTTAATGGGAAGAACCCTTTATAATGTAAAAACAGATTGTTGCCTACTACTTCATATCTCCCAGTCGGCTTCCCAGGTCCCCTCCAAATCTTTTGCAGTAGAGTTAAAAAAAGAGAAACTACACCAATGTATGATGGACTTGACAGTCATATGAAGCTTGACAAATTTAGGTCCAGTTAGCTGATTCAGCAAAAGTATAAGGATCATGACTTTGGTAATAATCTCCTTAACCAAAAAGGATTTTTTGGACAAAAATTAACAAAACATGACATGGATACACAGAAGCGAAATAACAAATTAAATTTAGGCATTGCAAGATGCAGAAGATGACAGTTTAAGCTACAGGGATTTTGCACACTTGTGCCCTGAAGGATTTCATCACAGTGTAATCTCTCCTTTAGTTTGAACAAGTTGCTGTGTACATTCTATCAGTAAGGAAGGTGAGGAAAAAGAAAAAAAAGAAAAAGATAACCTTTCTTATCAAAAATACGTTTCATCCTACTTTCAACAGAATTTGTAAGTCTATTACTATTTATCTCAGCTAGCTTGAGTTACTATCAAGAGACTCCTCATCTTACTGTGACAAAGACTTTATTATTTAAGTAATTTATTTTCTTTCAGATAGATTCTTCTATCCTGAAATTATTCCTTTAGGGAGGAACACATGCAAACCCAGTGGTGTAATCTAACATAAGACTTTGGTTTTAGGACATGGTTTACAATGATAGCCTGAAACTAAGGAGGAGATTCTGAGGTCTTTAAACCAGAAAGGAAGAGATTGATTTTTAAAAAAAATACAGAAGAGCTTATTTTGCCCTCACCTAAATTAGGAACAGTTCAAATTATGTCAGTCTATAACTACAACACTGCAGAAATATAACAAAGGCAGAACTTGATCCAAAGGCATTGAACTGAAATGATGTTTAGGGATGGCTTAGGGATGGATCAATCCCTAATATGAAGTGAAGCAGAAAAGAAAGCTTGATAGTTTTAACCTAATTCCTAAAGCACCTGCTAAATTTAACAGCATAACAAACACTCAATGGAAGTTGTATCAGATAGGCTCTATTTCGGAAACTGCAATTTTATCTTCCACCTTATAGAAACCAAGAAATATGAATTCTAGTTCAGTTGCCTGAAAAGCATAATCACTGCTTATGCTCATACACATATTGCCCTCAATGACTGAGATCCATTTCTATCATTGCAGGTGGGGTGACTTTGCCTTAGCAAGTCCACCAACTGTGTCACAGATAAGGTACAATTTGACACAAATGTATGACAGTGTGCATAAAATTTTCCACAGCACGAACCTTTTTTTGACAAACCAAAATTACTTGTGATTAGAATCTGTTATAAAATCTACATTTTTTTTCCTTTTTAAGAAAGAGATAATGAAGCTGCTTATAAAACATTTGTTGGAAAAAGAAGGAGTTTGGTTTGCTGAAAGTATTATCAGAAACAGACTAATCTTCTGAAGGGTAAAAACAATACATACTGTCACAGAGAAAATACATGCTGATTTTGAAGGTTTAATGTCACTAGGAGAAGAGTAAGAGCCTATAGTGCTGACAATGACCAGTGAAAGAATTTTCGTTTATGTTTTTTCTTGATGAAAAGAAAGCATGAAGATTTTTACACAGACCTTACATTACAAAACATTCCTTATATGCTGGACTGCACAAAAATAATCCCATTAACTCTTGTAATGCACTTTGCATATGTAATCATGAGTTCATGCAGAACCAAGGTAAGATAATGAGAGTGTACAAAGATATCTATAATGAAAGGCATCCCAGTTTATTTAGCAAGGTTTGTGTATGTTTTAAGTGTGATGGACCCATAAATTTTCTTCAGTATCTCAAATGCATTCTTTAGTAACTTTGATGACACATTTCATATGATAAAAGACCTACTGGACAGAAATTTCAAGATATGTATGGCATAGCTAGATTAAATACCAAAGGGAAAAAACAAAAACCTGTAAAAACCTTAAAAACTCCTTGTTTGGAGTGGCAGAAGTTATGATGAAGGTTTCAGTGAATTAAAATAAGAGGCCTAAACCAGATTCCTGTATTTGTGCATTATATTCCACTTTCAGCTCATCAATATTCAGTTTATATTGCATTCTTCTGGAATTATGGAGGTACGTAGTACTGACATAAAAAATCTTCATGAGACTGAAATCTTGAAAACAGAAGCTGTGTTTGTTCCAAACCAAACAAATCTCTTCTGAATTACACAAGAAATTCTGATATACTTTAATATTTCAGGAATTAAAATGGAATTCCTATCAGAAGTGACAAATGGAGAACTTAAAGCCACTTTCTATAATTAATAGTCAAGACAATAACACACTTCTTCTAGAATTCAGGAAAAAATTTTCTTACAGCTTTATATACTATGTATATGACTATACAATATAATTTTATGCTTGAAAGAATTTATAACATACTCTCCCATATATTTTTGTTCAGAACTAGTTCTACTTGTGGTTTTCTTTGCACCTTCAAGAAATGTTCAGTTACTGTTGCTACAGCTCTGGCTGATCCTGAAGAGACACAGTTTGCCAAGAAGTAAGGTAAGAGTCAGGAAATATTTAGCAACTGTGAACAACTGAATAGATTGGCTTACAGAATGAGCTTCCAGGGTTGGACTGATTACTGAGTTTTCAGTTTTCTACAGTGAAAAAGTAACAGTTCTAGAACAAACTTACTAGTTCATTTAGCCAACATAAATAATAAAACCTTAGAAGTAATTCCTAGAGCTTCAAAACACTTATTGGAAAGAGCAGAGCAGATCTGTAAAATAGTATGAACTGCAAGTTTCTAGAAAATATTTTCTGAACTTTGGTAGCTTTTATGTACACAGTCCTAGTCTAAAATGCAGGTAATTTTTGAATGTCAGCAGATTTTGAGTACATGCTTAAGATTACTACTAAAATCAAAGCAGGCTTACAGTGAGATTTTGTCCTCTTCTGCAGACAGAAAGACATGAGGAAAAAAGCATTCACTTTAGCAAGGAAGAAACTGAATAGGGAATGCTCAGTATTATTTAATGAAATTGAAAGAAAAAAAATTGTAAATAGTGGAAGAAAACAAAGTTTTGCAAAAGTGACACGTCCAAGATGGATACTTTGATACAATGCAGCTATACCGGATCGACTAAAAAAAATCTTCATACTTAATGCATTTATGCTGTGAAGTTCCCAAATCACCTAAATTTGAAAGTTGTTGTGTTCACAATGTTCTCAAGGGTGCAAAATTTTGTTAAAAGTTTCAGACTTCAAGAAGGCATTTTTCTGTGTAAGACAGAGCTTAAATCTTTGAGTGCTCCTGACAGTACCCAAATGTAATAATAAAACAGAAATAAAACATAATCTTACATTGGCATCCTCACTTGATTTTGAGAATTTTCTTAACACTTAAATCATTTGCTTACCATATCACAATTAAACACAAAACAGAAAATACTGCATGCCTCAGTAGAACTTTTACACTTGAATGTTGGTTTTTACATTGGTTGTTAGGTTTCTCTGCTCAGACTATTTTGTATCTTTTCTGTTTTTCCATGTGTGACAATTTCATAATCCACAGAATATCAGACCATTTACAAAAATATTCTAACATGAAAAACTAAAGTATTACTTCATAAATACTCCTACTACTTTAAACCAACATATAGTTAAAACAACTGGGCAGATGTTATTCGTCTAAAGCAGATTTCACTGAAGTATATTCACAGGTTTACACTACAGAACTTTGAAAAGTGTATCTTTTTCAAATATTTGACCAAGTACTTCAAAATGCTGAAGTAATTCAGCACTCAAATTGTAGTGTTTGATGTAATTTCTGGCATCACTACAACAAATGTCATATAAAAGAAAAACATCTTATTTAAAGTTGACAGCAGTCTGGCATAGTCAATAATAACTATTCACAAATTGGAAGGCTGGTTATAATCTAACATACATGGAGGGATTTATTTTTTTTCTATGACCTCTTGAAACAATGTAAACACTTAAATTTTCACTCCTTAGTCTTTCTTAATTACTCTAATCTCTGAATACAGAAAAATATTAGGTAGGCATACTATGTCACATGAACAATTTGAAGAAGTGATACCAAATGTGATGCCAATACTAATATAGATCTGACAGTGAACTTAAAATAGATGTGTCACGCTGCCACCAGTTCATCAGAATCCTCCAGAATTAAACTCAATCCTGCATCAAGTCCAGTATGACCTAAGCCTTATTCTCACAGTTCTGTAGTCTTCAGTGAATTTCTCCCACTATGGTTGCAAGTCTTGGCTTAGACGCAATGTTTTTTAATCAAGCACAGAATCATAATAATGTGGTTACATAGCCTCTGAACTAGCATTTTTTCCTAATGCAGCCAGCTAAAAGCATAGGCAGACATACTGCAAGTGTCTGCACCATCTGCACAGACTCACCTGATACAGCATGACACAACTCACTCTCCATTCCACATTGCCCAAGAGTACAGGCGGAGAACAATGGAAAGACCTCCTGCTACATACACATTAATTTCCTGATAGCAGTATGTTTTAAATATATGCAATTTCTTATATGTAAACTAATGTGGAATAGGTAAACTATTATACTTTTAGCAGACTTCCTCCATGTCGATAGTTTTATGGCATTGAAGAATATTCAGGCCAATAAATACAAAACGATTAAGTGAGATATACTAAATGCTTTTAACTTAGGGGCAAAATTAATTACTTGGTACAAAACTTCTACCGTTGTTAGAGTTCATTGTATTCAAGATAAATTGTTTCTAAAGTCTATTCTATTCTTCTTCAGTTGTAAATTCTGTTTCATAGTAAAGGCATGCTTCATTCCTTTCACTTAACCTCTTTAAATAGCTAAGATTCCACCCTCCCATCCCACTCCCTACATAAATTACACATATCTTCAAGTATCTCCTAATAAATTAGTTTGCATAGTCTTCTGCTAGTTTTGGGTGGCTTTGTTAATTTTTATCCAATTCATCCATTTCATGAGTTCATTATCTTTTTTGGTGGTACAATACTTAGAACTGAGTGCAATAATACAACTGCACTTTTACAGTTAAGGCATTTGTAGCAAGAATCTTGCAGCAAGAATTCGTAACAAGTGACAGCCATAACATGAAGAAAATTCATGTTCAGTTTGTTTTCTAGTACAAACCTGAAACAGCTTTCACTATATTTTTATTGATCATTTTATCCTTCACCACTTGCATCTCATTTAATGTCTTTTTAATTTTGCCTTAAATTTCAGAACATGTTTATTTTTAGAATTTTTAGTTAGGTTCTCTGATAACTAGTTGAATAGGTTCTTTCCTGCCATCTATCTTTCTCAACAGGTACTGGAACAGACTCCTTCCTATAATGAAAAGGAAAACCAAGATAATTCAAGATTATTTTCAGCATTAGCCATTACCCACAGATTTTCAACAGGCTTATCTCCTACTTGCTATTTATTTCAAAGAAAGTATAACCCCCCCGGCTACCCGAGTATATAAGGGCTTTGCTTGAATAAGAGGTAGCCTTGCAAACTGGACCATAGTACTAACTATGAGTATTGCCCAAGTATTACTTTAGTGTGTCACTGTAAAGGTGGTTTTCTTTAAATTACGAAGTCCTCTAACTTAACCCACCTGGAATGGAGATAAGGTTTAAGCAATAGTGTAAGAACTGGTATATATGGTACTATTCAAGATAATTTATTATATATGTACATAAGGACTACTCTTTACCTCCTCTATACTTCTATTCGCAGTTCTTTTTTTATATGGCCAGTGACACCAATCATTATCTTGCCAGTGATTGTGCAGGATTCCTAGAATTTTTTCAGAGTCACCAATTTGTAACATTTGGTGCCAGATTTCATGTACAGCTCGCAACTTGAGTGTTTAAAAAATGCTCTCTTCTGTTTCTTCAGTTCAGCTAATAAAGGGTGTTACATCCACGTGGACTAAAATGTGCACCTTACATACTATCATAAATGTAAGATTTATGCACATTTAGAAAGAAAAAGAGTATAAAATCTTCCTGACAATGAAGTGGGCAGCTGAAGATCCCATTTTGCCAAGGTTTAGGTAATATATGGTAATGATTTTCTAAATTTGAGTTCCACTGCTGTCCCAAAATACATAAAAGTTTGAAGTCAGCAACTTTGAGTTCAAAGTTAATCATCTGCATTTAAGTACCCTTCCAAGTCAGAATGTCAAGAATACTTTCCAAGTCAGAAGTCACAGCACAGATGTAATAAAGGACATTCAGAAGGAGAAATACTACCTCATTTGAAAGAATGAATGCTACCTGTACATTGTTCTTATATACTGACATCATTACATTACTACTATTCTTAAGGAAAGAAAAGAATCTACATTTCAAGAACAGAATGCCCACATTTATCCACATAAAACACAAAACTAAAAAAACTTCTAAGACTGCAATGTTAACTGGAGATCTACACGAAACCCTTACCTTCTTTCTCTTTGGGTTTTAAAGCTCTTTCTTCTTTTTTCTGCTTTGCTTCCAGCAGTTCACGTTTCAGCTGTCGCACTTCTTTCCGTAGCTCCTCACTGCAAAGAGAAATATTTATATGAATATAATCTTCTGAGAATGTACAGCAACTCAGAAGAAATGGAATCAAAGTAAATGGGCATTAGATTTTTTTATATAAACAAATGGAAGGTATTGACTCACTAATGCTAAGAACATAGCTTAAAAATCAATTAGGAGCTAAGAAAGTTCATATTTTCATTAGAAGAGACAACAGAACATTAACAGATGTCTTATTTTAAGACCCCACAAGAAATTAAGAAATATGTCAAAGAAATGAATAATAAAATGAGGAATCCCTATCTGAAATTTGCTTTAAACATTTTAATATTTAACCATGAGAACCACACAAGGAGAATTTGAAACAGAGGCATTGCCAAATAAATATTACATATGTTATAAAACTCTGTTTACTGAAGTAACAAATCTTAGCAACCTGGATTGGAGAAGCAATGTAGTGTTAAGTGACAAAGACATGAAATGTATGTAATCATATATTACTAGAAATGAAAATTAATTTCATGTTACAAATTTTACAAAAATCTCAAGTGATAACACCAGAAAGAAGAAAATAAAATTTGCAAGTCACTGTGCTAATATCAAATGAAATATTTGTCTTCACAGAATCGTAAGGGATCTCTGCAAGATAAGCCAGTCCAGCTTCCTTGTTCAAAGCATGGCCAAACAGAGTAGATTGCTGAGAGCACTGGTTGTTAAGGTTTTGAATATCCAGAAATGGAGACTCCATGTCTCCAGGCAACTACTTCTTGTCCTTACTCAATGCAAAAAAAGCTCTTCTGTAAATTCAATTTAAACTGAATTTCAGCTCATACCTATTTGTGCCCATCTAATGGTTATCCTATGTAAAAGAATTGATAACTGCTTCAAATTTTCTGGTGTTAGAATATATATTTTGCACTTTTTAAAAAAAATTTATTTTCAATTAAGGTCTAGTTGATTTAGTATTCACCACAGTCACTGAACAGCAGAAATTATTACAATGCAGGAACATGAGATGCAAACATGTCCCTGCAGTTGTTTTATGTACCTCAATTCTCATCTGTAATATTTACAACATAACAGCCTTTTTTAAGGAAAGACTTGGAACTGGGGGGTGATGACCCCTCTTTCATTTCATTTTCATTTGTATGTACGCACAAATACAGAGTCTGTGAAAAGCACTAGCAAAAGAAGACTGTCACTGTAAATTTATTCAAACAGTCAACCACGGCAGTAGGTCTTCATTTTTAACAGAATGGTGGAAGCTACACTAAGCTACATTAACAGCTTTTTCGTAAGACTACAGTTCTACTTTTCTATCTCAAGAAGAAAATCATAGGGGAAGATAAAGAGACATTTTTAATCAAGGTAACTTGACTGCTTTTCTAGAAATTGGGAATAGTATGGTAAGCAAGCTGTATTACAATACAAATCTAGTATACTGCAACATTTTCTTACGGAAGTTGCATGGTAGGAACAACACATGCCAATAAAAGTGGTATGTTAAAATATTTAGAGTGCCAGACAGTGATAGCAACACAGTGAGAGGGAGTTACAAATGATACTTAGTAACAGAGCCTAGCATACCAGTTTTCCTGTAACAGGGACCCATTTACTCTTATGCTTAGTTATCCGAACACTACTGCAGCATTAACAATGAACTAGCTAATGACAACTATTCAGCTCCCCACCTCCTTGTTTTTCCCAATGGAAACAGGTTTTTGTACAGAACACAGAAGGTCTTAATTCCTAGAAAGACTAATTCCAAAATGGTTTTTTCAAGCCCCTCTATGATCAGTACTAGGCAAATAAAGGACTTGGTTCTTCATATAGGCTCTACACTTCTGAAACTTTTTATTCCTAGGCACATTTTGCCAATTTAGGTTGATAAGAAAGGCAATCAAAAAACGCTTCATGCTTAAGAGGAAGCCACAAGAACTGGCTGATAGGAAAGCCATACTACAGTCATTTACTGGAACAGAAGTAGAAATGGCTCCTGATTTGGTAAACAGGAAAATGTCAAACTGATAAGGCAGAGCAGAGTCCAAGTAAGGGTCTGTACCAAGTACCAAGTCTGTACTTGCCCCTTTCATCTTTGAGGCATAGGCTTTTGCATGCTGTAAATTTGCATTCAGGTTTCATATAATATAGCTGTTGGTTTGTAATCAATTAGGTAGTTGCCTGCTGTCCTTGGAAAGTTTCTGTTGCTACAAAGGCTTAGCTCTCTCTGCTCCATCCTTGTCCCACTGATTCCTAGGTTCCACTGCTACACTGAAGGCTCTCATCTTCCTCTTGCTTCCTGCTTCTTCCTCCTCTTGACACTTCTTGCCACCTGGGAGCTGCTCTCCCTCCCTTCACACAGAGAGGTACTTCCAGAGCAGGTGTAACCTTCCTCTGCAGAAGACTGAAAAAGATTTAGCTAAATGGTTCATAAGTCCAGAATTTTCAGATTCTACTCAGAAGAATAAAATGATTTTATGTAGAAAATTTACAGTGAAATCAAATCTAGGATTTCATTTGAATTTCTGTTTCAGTAGTGGCTTAGTTTGATAGCGCTGACAGGAACTATTTTACTAGTAATCTCTAAGTCAGTAATAAAGTGAATAAAAAAACAATTTTGCTTGCACCTAATGGCTGAGCAGTACCTTTTCTTAACTCCAACACAGCAAAAGTATCTTCATGACTTATTTGCAGTTTTATGTACTTCATGGTGAAGCAGGCCTCAGACAACACAGAAGTATTGGTCTGAAAAACCTTCCTCCATTTTCTATGATCTCAAGGTTAAAAGATTATTTTAATTAATTATTTCAATACATAAACTGCAAAAGTTTCTTAACTCCAAGCCTATGACTGTTTCAGAGATTAATGTCACAAGTCATACAAAGCTCGAATACCCTAAGAACCTAGACATATGCATATGGCTAGACAAACTCCACACACAATCTGATGAAGACTGCTTGACCTTAATCTTCCTACTGAAAGCAGACTTTGGCAGATCAAGATTCCATCCCTATGAAATGCAATAGGAAGAAGTGGTTTGCACACAAGACTAAAGGTTAATAACAAAACTCTTGTCTTCATTTGTCACTAAGGGTCTAACTCATAAGTGAGCACACACACAATTGCTACACTGTGCCCTCAGCTGATGAGCTGTGAGCAAGTGTAGATCCAAAAACTTGTTACAGTGTTGTTACAGTTTTGGTACCTTAGCCATTTTACTGATTCAAGCTCAGTTGATTTTTGACTTGAATAAAGTGCTGGCAAAACGCACTTAGTAGTGCTTGTTTACTAAAGGAGCTCTTCCATCTGTCAGGTTTTATTTGTACCAGAAATAAAGCTTTATATTTCAATATACTTTTATCTTAATATTGGGGTCTTCTGCAGTTCTTTTCTTAATGACATATATTCCATGCTTCAGCTTTCTAATATTTTTTACTTTGTATTTTTGATCAGGAACTAATACTTAATTAATAAAGATTAAAATCAGTTGGAAATTTAGTCAAATACTTTAAGTTAAATGAATGCAATTGTTTCTAAGTGCCATGTACTAAAGGTGTCTTTCTGAAAGCAACTAAGAGTCTTCTAAACTGACAAAGTAATTTAATTCAAAAAGGAGATGTTTTATATTCTATTCACTTCACTTTGGCAAAAGAAAAGAGAATTGATTACAGAAATAAACTCTTGACTTTGAGGTAAGTCACCATATGATCATACTCGCTTCGCTATGCAAAAGCTCAAAACTGCTCCTTTTCTTAGGATTATGGAAAGATTTCAACGATGAAATCTAATAGGACTGGCATATTTAATAAAGACTATATGGGCAATCACTACTGTCTTTTAATTTCCATAAACCTGAGTGTGAATAGGTGCATCACATTATAAAAGCTTCAGAGAACTGGCACTATATTTTAATGTAATTATGCATACTGGACTATAAGCTACATGGTGTGTCAACAGTCTCAGTACTGTGCAACAAATTCTCAGGCTGAGACTGAAGAATATTGCCATTTTACTGGGAGAAGCTCAGTAAAACAGCAGGGCCCATAGGCTAAGCATGAAGTATAAACTTGTACAAGATGATATTAAAGGAGAAGCAATACATCTTATTACGGTATCTAAGACAGATGTAGGGGGGGAAAAACCCCCACAGGTTTCAGGACACGTGCTCTTCTTCAGCTAGTTTATTTTTCTTTCATAGTTTGCTTAATAAAAGTATTAGCTTTCGCTACAAACTTTCTTTGCTTACATTGTTCAGCCACCATCTACACTGCCAGAAAATGCAGATGTATGCACTAGGGATATATAAAGACATGTATCATATATCACATATCATATATTAAGGCTGATTTTATGCACTATCTGAACCTTCTATGTTCACAGCAGATTCTGGAACAGACAGGAGACCCTAAATTTTTCCAGTTTAAGAGAAAAACCTAACTTTGCTTAATGGAAGATAGTCAACAACTGTTAAACAAAAACAAACAGAAAGACTGGAGGAGACTGACAGCATCTCTCATCCAGATCCATGCTGTATCTACCTGGATTGGAAATGCCTAGCTCAATGACTGATAAAAACATGTTTTCTTTTTTTGGTTTTTGTAATAACACACCACGTTGGTCACTCACAGCTGTTGTAATTAAGAGGTTTTCCTCCTCCTCTGTCACTTCTGAGTGACAGCCTGAGGGATGAATTCTTGGTTTTGTTCCTTACTGCATGATCCTACGACTCTTTAACCCTATTTCTATCATTAGAGCTTTTGAGATTATCCAATTTTTTACGAGGATGGTCCCATTGCGTTAACATTACTTTCCAACTTCGTACTATTTACAAGCTTCTTTTAACAAACTGTGGTGGGCTTTTTTTTTTTAATATTTAAAGTATTACTGAAAACCTGAAATTAGAACTATCCTATCAATTTGACCCAAAACAATAGCTTTCGAAAATAAGCATATGTTCTCTTTTAATCAACTTCTTATCTATTTTACAGTTATTGTTCTATATTTTCCTCTCCTTAGTTTTAACCATTTCCTTCAGATTAATCCAGAATAAATTTTATCATGAACATTTAGCCTAGAAAAAAGGAAATACCTAAAGACAGGTTACTTTATCAGAATCTCTTAGTAAAACAATTCAACATATTTTTCTATTAGCCACTACTAATTGTCTTTATTATTCACAAATTCTTATCTACATCACTGTTTTACATTGGTCTACCATCTTAGGGGAAGCAAATCAAATCCATAACTTCATGAAGTGTAGTTTCACCTGAAAAGTCAAACAAGTTCTAACATCTTAGATAAAAATACTAAATGCTTTAGAAGTAGCATGGGTGTAAAGGAAAACAAAACAAAAGTATTGGCTGCAATGCAAAGCTCACAAAAAAAAAAGAGACCAGAAAGACAAAGAATTAAATAGTGTGACTAACAAGTTTTAAAATGTTATTAAACTAGATAATTTTCTATCTGTATACTTCAGCTACGTCTGTTAGAATAGACTGTAGAAGATCATACGTTAGAGGACGCATAAAAGGGGTTATGACGAATTTTAAAAAGGAAATAGCTGAAGGTTTAATGCTAAAGTGATTAAGTAAAACAAGAAAACATAGAAGGAGAAAGGTCACATGGGATTAAAGGGACTAATAAAGTAAAACAAAATTACTGCTGATAAGATAAATTATTGATTTGTGTCAGCTTTCTCAAAAGAAGATTCTAGGGAGACAACTCTCTAAGGACTTGATTCAATTTGGACATTAAAATGAGACAAGAGACAGAGGTGTCACAAGGGGAGATAACAACCAACTAAATCATGATAAAGCTCCAGAATTCCTCCTTGGGAAGGAACTCAGGAATGGCTGTTCCACTAACTCACCTTAAAAACAATGCTGTATCAGGTGAACAGGTAGCAACAAACATGGTACCTTAAGCACAAGAGGGATGACTAAGGACTGCACAGTAAACATCATGACAGCTTCTGGTGAGCTGTTTTCAGTAACAAATAAAACAAACATCATCTTGAACAGCGAGTCTCTGTTTCCTCACTAATCTAGAAGTTTCATTCCTATGTGTTGGTGAAGGTGTGGATGAACAAAGTAAAGGACAACAAGATGAGCAGCTTTAGATATTCAAAAAACCTTTATGACGAGCATTTTAAAAAGACTGAGTAAATGGTGAGAAGTGGAGGAAAACAAAGTACACAGTGAAAAAAATTAGCCAAACTAAGACAAGAATAAGCAATTACCTTTCAGTACAGCAAAGTTAATACTTCAGGTTAAATAAATCTGAAAAAATAGAGTGAGATGGATTTCCGGAAGATCCAAAATCAGGAACTCAGCTAAAACCAGACAAAACATGGTGATTTCTCATGGTTTTAACTCAGGAATGGAAAATTGAACAAAAATCCACAGTCAGGTTCTCAGAAAATCTAATTAAATTATATGAGAAAATTGAAGGAGACTCTGCAGAATGAAGTCCTGGTACACTTTACACAGCTATAAAGTAACAGAATGAGTTCATGAAAAGCCTCTGATCTTTACTATTGACAACTCAATGAAAATGTCTAATATTATGTAGTTGTGGAAAACAATAACACAAAATGCACATTTATTAAGGAGAATACACAAAAAAGTATTATAGTGGCTCTACAAGAGACAGCCAGTATTGCTCACTTTAGAACACTATAAATAAAATTGGATATTCCACGTCAAAACGGCCAACAAAGTAATAGAGGAAACTTCAGAAAGGATGACAAAGATTATTCTCATCATGAAAAATCACCCCTGACATGAATATAGAGAAAAATGGAAATATTCATTTCAGAAGAAAAGGAGACAGAAGAAACATGGAAAAGGGTAGTAAAACCACAAATACTGCAGACTTCTAATTTCTAGGTCAAGGAGACACTCAGTAAAACTTCAGTAATTTAGAAAAAAAAAGATAAAATATTTTTCACTTTTCAGATGAGATCACAGAATTTTTTTTTCAGACAATTTCTTTGGAACAAAAACCTTTACATTATTAGAAGTATCTCAGATGCTTACATGAAAACCTGGGACATCTATGTAGAACAGTTAACATTAAAATCGAATTTCAGAAGAAATAGAATACTTCATGCCCTGAAGTATAAGTCAGCTGATGGATTGCTCTCCCACTTCTCTGAGGCAAATGGTACTGGCCATTGGCCAGCCAATTCCAATTGCAGATTCCTACATCATCAATGGAGGCAAACACACTTCAGGTAACAGCATATGCCTAATGGAGATTTTCCTCTGTAAGTCTCACCCTGACTCTCTATTTTATGAAAAGTATCATCAGTGCTTATAACTACTAAATACCAAAATATTTATATCAGCATCAGAGTGTTCAAAGGAAAATAATGTGAGGAATGACAGAAATAGCTTTCTATGTACTCTGTTAACACAGGTGTACCATAAGATATTCAACAACTAAATGGACAGATTAAACTAAGAGCATAGTATACACCAACTACATATCACAATTTCTTGGAAATTGGATAAAACACTTGCTCTGAGTTTTGCCTGCTGTTTCCCAACATCTGACAAAAATTTATAACAGATGGAAATGATTGCAAAGTGAACAGCACTCCCTTCATGTTCTCCATTCTGCTGATTTAATCACAAACACTGAATCTGATAGTAATGAAACAACAGACTTGTTGATGAGATCACCAAATGGCTTCCATAAAAACCTATCAGACACTGAAAATGTAGTCACCACAGACATACAGCACTGTTTTCTGACCTGCCATATCACCTGTCTATGCAAAACAGTATATTCTATCATAGAAACAACCTTAAATAAAACAGTCAACTTCATTTTATTTGTAATTATAGTGAAGAGCCACATTAGAAAAAGACAATCTTGAAAAAAAATCTTTCATAGAATTAGTTGGCCTAGACATTTCTAG
This sequence comes from Pseudopipra pipra, assembly GCF_036250125.1. NCBI lineage: Eukaryota > Metazoa > Chordata > Aves > Passeriformes > Pipridae > Pseudopipra > Pseudopipra pipra. The sequence continues at coordinate 18,612,754 of NC_087581.1, read as the reverse complement.
ATTTTAGCATTCTACCCTATTATGAAATGGGAACATTATTCCAAAGTGAGTCTGCTCTGCACTCTCTATACAATAGATATTTTAAACAAACAAATCATATTCAAATGATTTGCTACTGCAAACTACAACTGACAGTTGTTACTACAACTACACAGTAGTTAGTAGTTCTAATAACATAAAATAAGGCTTGAAGTGAAGTATATCCTGAGGTGCATGCAAGATTAATGCCAAAATGTCTGAAAAATCAGCTAAATATTCTACAGAATCTACCTAGTGTGTTCCTGCACAAGCAATTATAGATTTTCTCTTTTTACTAAGACTTGAAATGAGCAGATCTCTGAAGAGAAAATAATTTTTCTCGAACCTCAACTTTACAGAAAGCTGTTTTTTTTATACATAAAAATGTCATCAACTTAATGTCAGTTTAAAGACTGTTTTGCAGAATGTTTCAAGTCTAGAAGCAATCACTGAGCCTCACTCAAAACTAACAAACCCGTATCCTTTCCGAAGGATCCAACAGGGTGATTCATCCAGCCTGAGGATCCTTCCTGGCTGCCCCCTCTTCTAGGGGCTCCTCTGATCCCAACAAGAGACAGCAGACTGGAATAAATTTTTCTGGCAGCAAGAAAAGAAACTAGCTGGAGCACTGCTTTTCCCAAGCCCTCTTTTGTCACATGAAGGGACCACATGTGCATGATGTGACAGGGTAGAGATGTAGGACACTCTGGGAAAGTCAAAAGCCAGGATTTCCATTTCAGAACAATTTCTCGGGCTTACATCATATTCCTGAGGGACTTCTAAAGACAGAGAGTACTAGGTAAGGACTGGATGAGACGCTCTGGTAGCAGCACCCTGCTCCTTGTTTCTCTTTTCCTGTTTAAGACAGAAAACTCAGACATACACAGTAAACACAGCACTTCAGAGAACTAATCTTCAGAGATGCTTGGTAGAATGCAGTCACAATAAACCAAGTAACATTTTGGGAATTCTCTGTCTCTTGAAAAACTATCTAGCTCACTCACCAGTCAAGCAACGCTTGCTCAGTCTACACCTGCTTCTGTATTAGAACAGGGTGGTTAAGAGGACTTTTTAAGAACCCTTGCCTTAATTTCATGATCCCCTCTATCTAAATAAGCTGGCAGAAGGAGCAGATCACTTTCAACTGGGATTTTGGAGAGAATGGGCCATCAAGTCCCTCTGGCTGTCCAGTGAAAGAAGAGATCCCTCATGTCTCACCACTTCTGAAGTTTGTTCATGAATCTGAATCCAGATATTAGAGAGAGGATGTGATTTAGAGAGACTGGATATGGACATTTTGTATGGAAGGCGAATTAGAATGTAAATGGAGACCTGATATCCAAACAAACACAGAACAGAAGTATCTTCAGCAGAATGTAAGCTATGGATGTTATTTGCTATTTTCTTATGACAAGGACTTGTTGGTATAAAATGAAACTGCAAGATTTAAAATAAGTAAAAGGAAATTGTCCACACTGCTTACAATTAAATTGAGGAATGTACTGCTACAAGACACCACACTGACCAACAGGTTCAAAGCAGCTAGATCTAGTCACAGAAGAAAAATACACCAGAAGTACTAAAGAGAACAGGCCAAATGAACTTTCTGACTAAATAAGTCTCAAACTTCAGATTGTGGGAAACAGGAAAAGTTCCCCAGTAGTATATTACAACTGACCTGCTTCTGGCCACTGTTAGAGACAGGACGTTTGGCTAAACAGATCTTTGATCTAATCCAGCATAGTTTATTCTTAAATCAGTTATGACTTCTAGAAATCTGACATTTATTACTTTGACTTAGTAGAACATTAGCAAGGAGTGCTATTTTCAGTACTGGAGAGGTCCATGTCTAAGGGTGCATAAATGTATTTGTTTTTTAAATTAATTTTTTTATTCAATATCTCCTATATAAAAACATTCCTCACAGAAAGTGATCTGTCATTTTCTGTTTCTTAGTGGAGGGGTTTTTTTGCAGCTCCAAGAAATATCCTCCTCTTTTTTATTTAACTGTAAAAGCTTGATATAACTTTGAAAGGAACAACTGTGAGATATACAATGGTAAAACAAAAAACAAAAAGGAAAAGCATTCTAATTTTTATGTAATTCATGAATGGTTAAATAATGAAGGAGATTAATAATTAATAGATTGATTTTGAAATATAGTTAAAGCCTGACTCATCATTTAGGACCCATGTGAACTTCTTTCATACTGAACAGTTAATATACTCATGCCATAGCTGACGTAGTTATCCAGAAAATGCCTAAAGACTACAGAATTAATTACATCGATGTATACAAAAGCAGAAACACTCCCCCAGCTTCCCACAGTGTGATCAAACTTTTATTTCAGTGCTTAGTATATTCTATACATCTGATTTTTTTATTTCAACTATATGAGTTACAAAAATCAGCAACAAATTAGCTTCACATTAAGACTACAACAAAAGAATTAATAAAATTAAAGTGATAGTTTCTATAGCATTATTATTATTATAACAAAAAGTGAGGTCCATTATCTTAGAGTTCTACAAGGACCATCTCAGCTCTAGGTTATTCTACGGAAGAATATTTAAGTTGATCTGCTCCATACTCCAGACTGATTTCATATTCTTATGAAGTAGCTTCATCTCTAATCTCTTCCTATTATTCATTGCCTTCTCACGTGAAAAAAGAATATCTCCAAAGTACTTCTCACATTAGTATCCCACATCTATATAGCAATTAAGCATGGACTACACATGAGTCAGAAAAAACATTTTGATACTTCTTTACACTGAATAAAGAGTATTTCTAAGTTGAGCTAAAGCACATCTCAAAAATGAAATCAAATAGCAAAGATGTTTCATTTTTGCAGTAGATCTCAAACTGGACCTGAATCATATGGCATAATAAAAGTCTACTTCAGATGATCATTTCAGTCCTAGGTGTAATTGACAATTTTTAATCTGATTTTAAAAAGGAAAGGTCTAACTGACTAATAATAATAATAATTTGTATCAAATCTATCTAATGATGATCAACAGTGTATTTTATTCTAGTAGCCATAGCACAATGATAACAGATTGGCATAAGCAAACAAGTTATTACTTCTGTTATAAGTGCAATCTCCAATCCTCCAGCTTTATACTCTGCTTTATATGTAAATAATTCTACTCGGTTATTCTAAGTACAGTTTAATGTATTATATCTGTATCTCAAAATGAAACAAAACAAAATGCTAAAAAAAATATAAATTGGCAAGACTATTTATTAACTGTATTACATAGACTTAAATGTTGAGGCTGAAACACTTCCAAATAACTATTCGTAAGCATACAAGAAAGGCTAACGTAATATTTAAGCATTTGTAAGATAGGTGCAAGTTACTATGCAGCTTATCTCATGCTTCAGTCAAGAAGTATCCTGCAATTTCCATCCTTTTAGGTTTCAGTCAATTAAGTTTTTTGTCCTTACTAGCTGAATTTTTACATTTAGTATCCCAAGAACAGTTCAGTTCTTGCAACAATGCCACCACTGACATTAATTTGATCAGTAGAGGGCTATAGAGGGCACTTATTTGTAAAATAAAAACACTTCGTTAGGTAAGTAAGATAATATTTTTATTGTGTAAATATAGTACTTGATTTAAAAATACTTCTGAATAATGCAACTGTTTTACTATTGCTTAAATAATATACTATATAATATACCTCACATACTATCAATGTATAGTGTTTTACACTCTATAAAGTAATGGAAGTTATTCTTAGTAGAGAGGAGTTCCATTAAATAGACAAGAAAACCAGATCAGCTGTAACACTAATGAAATATTTCTATGACCTGCATAGTGTTCATTTGGGTTGAAAAATAAAAAGTTAGTAACTGGTCTAGTTCATCCCTACCTGTGGAACACAACAGTCACTTGGCATCATAACAATGCTTTCAACAGCAGTTTTAATTAAGTACAGAAATATTAAGGGTGAACTTTGTTTTGTGAAAAAGTCTCAGAGTTGATAGGAGTCTATTTGTCCCAAAGGCTCTCAGGATTAAATAATATGTTCTCTAAGCTGTTTTGAATTTACAATCCTAGAAGAAGCTAAAAATACTAAAGTCTACTAGAAAACCAATACAACTCAGTGCTTATAAAGTCAGAAAGATGGTTAAAATAATGATCATATCTGCAACTTAGAAATCAAAGGACACCCTTTCCTTTTAGAAGTTTTCACTTTCTTACTATAATTAATGGCAAAGAACATTTATTGCCAGTCAATGAAGAAAAAGAATATTATAAAGAAAAAGATAAAGATCATAGAAAGAAGTAGTCTTACCAGAATAATGTAAAATAAAAAAAATTACCAATATTCTTTTTACTAGGGTGCGTCTCCTGTTTCATTTTTTGCATTGCTCCTGTTATTCACTGCTAAAATAACAAAGATCACTGGGACACAGAGAATGTGTCTCAGTTCTTCAATGTTGCTTTTCCCTTATATTAAAAAAAATCTCCTTTCTATCATAAAGTCAATGCCTAACAACATAAAAAATAATACATATTTATAATTTTTTACTTCAAAATTTATACTGGAGTATTAGTTACTTCTCTTTTTCATTATTAGCATTTTGGTATCTGGTTTTCATTTATTGATAGTCAGTAAATTCCTATTCCTGTTTTCACTGAACTACTAATGATTATCACTAAATATTCTCAAATAAGGAGTGTCAGTTGAAATGTTTGTATGAAATTGTTAAGTTACCAAAAATCACATTTTCACAACAGTTGTGAGAGTTCATCTGATTATTTCAATTTAAAATCTAAAAAAAAAATCATGGTTGTAAACTAAAATTGACAGTCACTCCTTGTTCAAGCTTGCTGTACCAAATATTTATCCTAAAAGTACTGTATTCTTAAGAGTTCATATCCTAAAAAGTTAAATGCAGAAAAAAGAAAGTGGGTAAGACTAAGTTGAGGGATGGCCGACATTTCACTTGAAGAGAACAAATTAATGGATTTAAGGAATTCTTCAAAGTTAGTAGACAATACTGAGATGAATGGAAATTTATTCTTGAAATCAGTAAGTAAGTATTAGATGATATTCAAACACAGAGTTTGTTGTTGCCTTTTTTTTTAATAAAAAGAAAAACTTAAAACATATGTGGCAGACGGCTTCAGTTAGGAGGCTGCAAAAGGAGAGCAGGGGATTTAGCACATATTTTATTAACTCAATTTTCTTTTCAGCTTTGCAGTTCACCTTTAAAATAAAAGCTGTGATTCTGATGAAAACAGTAAAATTTGTGGAAAATCCATAGTGAGGTTCCAAATCCTTGGGATTTGTGGATTTTCTGTTTGAACAGATTTTTATTGTTCCTGTTGATTGCCCTAACACTCAGGCACCAGGCAGCTTGAGTTATTTTCGGGCACCAGGCAGATTGAGTTATGTTATCTGTGGGCATTTAAACAGTACCAGCAGGTAACTTAACTTTCCAAACTCATTTTTCCTGGAAGGCGGAATTGTTTGGAGAGACAAGAAAATGTAAAAAGAATGATCCTATCAGTTTTGTTAATTTAACTTGGTTTAATAATTGCCACTGACTAGTTATATATATTAAGTTATAAAAATATTTTTATATGTACTGACACCTCTATTTTAATTCTTTTTGTTATTGCCTGATCACATACTACAGGAAAAATGGCTGTGTCTGGGCTAAATGCCCAGAACATTGGAAGCATCTCATACTGAAACAATAGTGGTCTTTGTTGGACACCATCTGCTAGCAGGTTTTTTTTTTTAAATCATTGTGTGTCTGCTAATATAGATGCACTGCACTTCCACAAAAGTGGAACTACATTTATGGTCAGACTAAATACTATTCATGTAAAAAAGTGTTTAATTTCACAATGACTGAGCTGGAATTATACTGATGCAACACATATGAGATAAGCATGATCCATGTGGTCAGATTATTCAGAAATATTTGCACTTGCTCTCCTGATTTTTACGTAGTCTGTCTTGCTTTCAGTACCATAAATCTTACTTTCAGTGATCATCTGTGTTCTGAATTTGTTGGTATTGCTCAATACTCTGTGCTTCTTCACTAGCTAATAGAGATGGATGAACTGACTTGGCTAAACTACGAATTAGACAGTAAACAGCACATTAATAAAACCTGTGGACACTAAATATTTGTTATCTCCAGGAAGAAAATAAAAATGCATTAACAGACTTATAAAAATTAAAATATGAACTCTGTCTTGAAAAGTGCAAGAAAAAAATCTGGGAAAAATAGTGAAAAGTGCAGATACTCAATAGGAGGAACTAAGTAGTAACATGAAACCCACAGACAATGCAAACAAAACCAATTAAAGCCAACATTGTGGCAATATTCACAGTTATCTTTAAAAACTTTTGTGGAATTAATATTCCGATCATAACAGTCCTGGCTGAAATTCCACTGCAAAGAATAAGATGACAAATGTTAAACTGATTTTTGGAAGAGCTAAAAAAGGATAGTTCAAAATTTGTAGCAAATTATTTTTAAAACTGTGGAAGAAAATGCAAAAGATCCACTACGTTACTTAGTTTATCTGCTTCCTCATTTCTGCAAGACACATACCACTTTTTGGTACTCTCAGTTTAAATATCTGAAACAATAATTTCATTATGTTTCATAATCTGGAAAATATTTCTGATATCCAGTTCAAATATTCTGATTCTCCCTTCCTTTCTTTGAAAACTCCCATAAGAAATATGCTATTTTACATCTTCAGACATGAGTAGACACTAAAGCTTTAGAAGTGACCTTGTGTCCACTTACCAGTTGTAACTGTATATACACTTAGGAAATCACAAATACAAAATAAAGCATATTAGCTCAAAATGAAATCAAAATGTCAATTACAGTTTCTCAAGGTAATTAATCTTGCACCATGTCAATTCAACTCAACATTTTTGGTAAGCCAAGCCAGAAGTTACTTGGTTAAGATTACATTCAGTTGTATTTATAAACTGAATGGAATTCAAGAGATAATGAAAGCATCACAGGTACTTTAGAAACACATTTTTAGACAGATCAGTACTCCAAATGCATTAAAAAATTAGAATAGGTAACTGGCTTCTTCTAAGGTTTCCTTATGATTTAGTAGGTACTGTACCTTTCAAAGAATAAACCAAAAAAGTTATCTGTAAAGAAAAAGCCAGACAGCTATTTTCATAAGGTTATAACCAATTAATATTTCTAGTGAATAAAAGAAGTTTCATGATCTAGAGTTCTATAGTGTTGGGGGGGTTGTGGCCACTGGAAGACAAAACCAATACCAAAACAGTATTACATAACTTTAAGTCTAGTAGTCTGTGAGTAGCTGATTAATATTCTATACAAATGCCTTCCAAAACATATTCCCAAATGAGTTTACTATTTATGCCACCACATCCTTGAAATTCTGACTTCCAAGAGAAGGCTGGTGTTCCTATTTTACATAATTTAGGTGAGGAAACAGTATTCATGGTATTATGAAGTAATATAATAACAGACAGACTACAGGCCTATAATTGTTTCTCTAGTAAACTATTATACATATTTTTTAAGTGTCCTGTATAAAAGAATAATCTCACTTGCATACCTGTTCTCAGAAATGATCAGTCATGAACCACAGAACATTCTGTTTAAAACAAATCTTACAAGAACAAAACATAGAAAGAAAAGATAAACAATGATTTCTATTACTGACATATATATTGCCAAACATTTCACGATTAGTAAACCCAAACTCTGTTAAACAAAATTTTAATAGTAAAGCAAAATGGAGCAATTTTCTTGCAACTCACTACTTTTTAAGGAATTTCCCTACTTCTGAATCTTGCTCAACCAGAGTATCTTTTTCAAGTGATCCATTAAAGTGATGACTAGAAAAGAAAGCACTAATAGGAAATTGCCAAGTTCAAACCTGGCAAGTACTTTTTTTAAACTGTGTATATATCACAAGCCCTTAAAACCCAGCAACAGTTTATTGGATTTTGGTAGGTGTAACACGATCACAGTGTTCCTTAAACCATAAAAACATGGAACTACTAACTGCATGTTCAAAGCATTTTTAAAGTACATTCCATTTAAAAAGTGTACATTGCAAATAAAGAAAAAAGTGATCTCCACACTTACATGGAAGCTGTTGTGTTTATGTCTCACAGCTACATAAACACATCTTTAATGAAGGTTGTCTCTACCTGCTCTCAGGATTTTTTTTAAAGACAGTTCATACCTTCTTTTGCAGGCTTTCCTCCCTCAAAAATCTATTTTTTTCCCCTATGATGAAACCTGCACTAGGCTGGCACCTAGCCAGCTACTTTCATGCACTCTTTCTGTAGGTACTTAGCACAACTTTGTCTAGCTTGGATGCAGGAAAAGAACTATCATATTTTCCTCACAAGAGTACCATTGATTGTCTTGTCTTTAATGGCTTGCTTTCTGCACCAGTGCAGCTGCAAGAATCCACCAGACTCTTCTATTTCATTGTGTTACCAGATAAGAAAAATATCAACCAGATGATTTTTGACATTAATACTTAAGAGCCTGAAAAAATTGACTTGATATTAAGTCTAGCTTTTATTTTAGGTACAAAAGTGCTTGATACGTACGTACTTGGTTATTCATCATAGTGAGGCATTACTGCTTTTGACATCAGTTTTGGCTCATGGCTCATAAGTTTTCCAGTAGATATTCTTGCAACAGTTTCTCCTGCCTTTCTATCAGCTATTTTTGTTTTCAGACAGTTCTACCATCTCCTTTTTCCTTTTAACAATTCACCCTTATGAAAACTGTTGCTAAATACTGTCTCTTCTATATTTGCATCATCATTCTTGCAAAAGATTAAGCACTTGTTACAAAGAATGGAGCAACACCCAAATTACATATTATTGCACAATTTTTGGTCTGGTATAAAATATAAGAAAAAAAGAGAATGCATTCATTTAACATTTCTGACTGGTATATGAGATACTAAAGAGCCATATTGCTTATATTTTTATGAATGCCTTTACTAAAACTACTTTAAAGGTTAAAAAAAAGGATTAATTCATTAAGAACAATTTTTTCCACAACTAGTTTAAGGTATGCGAAAGAGCGAAACCAGCAGCATCAGTAGTGACTCCTACTAAGTACAGCCATGTCTTTCCAGGCTTTACATATGCCCTTCCTACCCATCCTTGACACTAAGCAGATATGCCAGAATCCTATGACAAATGAACATAATTTCTTTAACATTCTGGAGAAAGCAGTAGAACTGTTTAAGTAGCTAGGGAAAAATTATGAAATACTTTTTATAGAGGAATATGTAACTTCTTAACTACCTTTCCTGAAGTATAGGATTAGAAAAAGAAGTAGTCTTCTAATTACTTCATTTTCCTTATGAAAATCTTATGATGTTCAGCATTTCCTAGACAAAGGATTGTACACTAACAGAGAACACTGCCTTGAAAATTTTGGTGGTAAGCTTCTCTAGAAAGCAAAGGAAGGTAGTGAAGGCTTAACCAAGAAGAGATGTCATAAAAATACCACTAAAATACAGCATCAGATCTATCAAAACCCAAACAAACTAGAAAATTAATGCATTTGGAAAGAGGCATAAGTATTAACTGCATCACACCTCTCACAGTATATGGTAAGGTGTTATCTTCAAGCTCAATAGACTATTTATAATCTGCTGCAGGTTTTGGTTCATGGCTCTCCAGAAATACATCGTGGAGTACTGAGGAAAGAAAACATGAGCAGATATATAATTTTTAAACCTAAGTTTCAGAGATGCCTCCTTAAAAGAGACAATAGATTATAATCATATTTTCAAAGTAATGGAATTTACTGCTTCTGGAGAGGACTGATGCCTTGAAGTTACAGAGGTATAACAGAAACATATTAGATTTGAGAGAAGAAAAAGAAATACAAAATGAAGTTTATCCTAAGTGATGATTAAAATCTTGTCTTGCTTTGCATTAGAAAGGACAACATAAGAAATTAGAAAATAATGTCAGTTCTTGATTATTTTCTTCCTAAGGATGTACTAACTGGTATTATAGAAAAATATAGAAGCTGCCTTGGGTATAGATAACAGAAACTACTAACTCAAAAATGTTACCCTGGCATTTTTCCAGTACTCATAAATTGAATATGATAATACCACATGTCCACTGCTGATTACATTTGTACAACGGGAGATCAATATTACAACTGCTGTGTTTTGACTCCAATCAGACTCTATGATCACAAGGAATATGAAAATTTGGTTTTACTACAGGAAGTCAAAAGAATTCAGGCAACCTTTCATGTATTTACTGCAGTGTAAATCCATTTCCCATCGGGTTTCCAAAACAGCTGTGTCTAGCTTTGTACATAAATAGTTGTCAGCTCCTACCCTATATATATTATTTTGCTTTCTATTTTGCTGCCTCTTTTGTCTGCATTGAAATTCTGTGATAAAATCCAGACAGAAACTAACACTTAGTCCTCAAAAGCCTCCTGTGTTACTCATCCTCAGCCATAATATCAACAAAATCCCAACCAATACCATGCACAAGCAGATTTCAGTCTATAGCCACCTTCTGTCCTCTTTCATTTTTCCCACTGTCTTTCCCTACTCCCACTTATCAAAATAGTAAACAAGAAGAGTGGAATTACATTACTTTCTACAGACAATCTTATGATTTGCTGCTCAGTATTTGTATGCTGCATCTATTCCACCAAACCCCACTTTTCTGTTTGCCTCCAACTTGGGAATACAGTAGCAAAGATTGTATCCTTTCCAGTGTGAAATGGCTTAAATCTAGTTACATATGGTGTCATCAATTCACTCACTGTCAGTAATCCTCAGGGCCATCAAAAGTAATGGAGAATAAATTCTTTTCTTTTTAAAAAGCAACTTTGCTGACTGCTTCAAGATCAGCAGAAATATTTAAACATTATTTTAAAAATCATTGTCATGAGACCATCTTCCAAAGCAACATCATCCAGTGGCAACAAAGAAAGAATAGCAATTTACAGTTTTATTGTTAAAAATAAGCATGATCTGTCACCAAACTGGATTTATTTACATACACATACAAAAAGTAACCTTTTTTTTCTCTTCAATATTTCACTGCCAAATACTTTCATATACGAATACAAAAAAAATGACTTATTTCTACAGAGCTGACTATGTAAATGGAAAAAAACAATCCTGTAGTTCAAATGCACGTCACAAAGTAAGAATATTACAGGGACTAAATTCATTGCAGTGATCATATTTAACCAAGTTAATGTGGGAACACTAGCTGAATACAGTTCATGGTGTTAAGTCTACATGAAGCTACTTCTGAGATAACTGGCAATCTCGCATTCCATGTCAGTGCAAACCAAACTGGTTTATGCAGCCAAGGATTGGCTTTAGGAGTCCCATAAAATTAATATGAGGAAATGTGGAGGATTGTGACCAGAGTGAGCACACAAAGGGTTACCCAAGCAGAGGACATTGCCAGAGTGGAAGAGAATGTGGCAGAAGGTGGGAGGAAGTGTCTACAATGTGCATGGAGCCAAAGGTCACGTGACCCAGAATAAGTAGATAATTGAAGAAAAGAAGAAAGTATGTTGAAAGCTGATAGGTGTAAAGATGGACATTAGTTGTTGATAGGTAGAGATATGCATACCGTAATTTTATAGGGGCATGTATTGCTTGTTGATAGGTTAAAGATGAAACTAGTTCATCTAGTTTGAACTAAATAAATAATAGGCCTGAAATAAATAATAAATGATTCTCTTGCATCACACCAAGGGAGTCTGTGCCTTCATTTGCTACAATGGTGACCTGAGTATGACGACCTTGAGGTCCCAGGGACTTTTCAGCGAAACGTTGGGAAAGAAGACATTTGTCCATAGTGATCTCCTGTTGCTCTCAGAGAGAGCAACGCAGTCACCCATCACCTGAGAAGCACGTGAGCAGCCGAGAAAGATGGGGGGAAAAATATCCCTGGAACAGAAACAAAGCTTGGATGCTTTGCGTAGGCTTATACGAAAGCAAAACTGAGAAGCAAAACATTAATTTATGTCCGGACATAAATCAATTACACTTTTAGACTGGATTTTTTTACATTTACCTGATTTTCCAAAAGATGGGACTGTCCAAATAGAAACTTGGCAACAAGTTGGTCGTACGCTCTGCGAGCAAGCTGGACCTGGGGACTCTGCAGCTTGCAAACACTTAACTACGTGGGGTATGCTTATGGCTACTTTAAAAGCAGCTCAAAAAGAGACAGAGACTGCTGCAGCTAGCCCCTCCGCTCCTCCTATGAAGGAGGGCAAAACTAAGAGTGTAGAGTTACCCTTTGAGGAGAAAAGTGGCTGTAAGCTGCCCAAACTCCCACAAACATGCCTTTCCACCCTCCTTAAAAAGAGGAATCTGACATTGACTCCAGCAAGTCGTCTGATTCGCGGTTAGACAAACCGGAATGAAAATTATCTCCTCTCATTAAAACCCAGAATGCACGCAGAAATATTCATGCAAACAAATGGGATGAATGTAGAGAAAAGGCTTTAGTGGCAGGCAATTGGGAATTTGTAACCACCTGTCCTGTTATATACTGACAACAACAAACTCCTAAATATCATAACCTGTTTTATGAGACGATAAAAGATTTATGGCAGTTAGTAAGAGAAAGTGGTATCTCCTCACCCCATATGTACTCCTTTTTAGAAGTGTTAAGTACTTCTTATGTGTTAGTTCCTCATGATTGGAAGTGCCTCTTGAAAATGGTTTGAACAACAACACAGTATACTGTTTGGCTATCAGAATTTAAAGAAAAAATGTGCAGCTCAAGCTGTAGATCAGGCCTGTCAACAATGGGGGATAAATTATGCTCTGTTGGTGGAGGAGGGAGTGTGTGCAGCCCCCGAAGCTCAAGCAAACTATTCCAAGGACATTTATGGCACCGTCGCTAAGCTCGCCTTACAAGTGATAAGAAAAGTCCCTGCTACAGACAAAGACACAAGTTTATCTTTTGCTAAAGTTGTTCAAGGTTCGACAGAACCTTACCTGCAATTTTTAGATCAGCTACAGGCTGCTTTGGGACGACAAACTGATAATGAAGAAGCTCTTGAACTGATTTTTAAACAATTGGCCTTTGAAAATGCAAACAAAGATTGTAAGCGAGCTCTGCAAACCATCCCCGAACGAGAAACCTGCACAACTGCTGATATGGTGAGACCTTGCCAAAACGTAGGCTCTGTTGATCACCATATGACTTCATTAGCCTTGGCTGTGCAATTACATGACCGGGGGGGCAGAAAGAAAGGTGTTACCAATGTGGGGGGATGGATCATTTCGAAAAGGATTGCCCAAAAGGGGTGGGGGGAAATAAAAATCTCCCACCTAGAAACTGCCAAAAATGTGGGTGGAGTAGGCATTGGGCCAGTGAATGCCGTTCTTGATTTAACCTCAAGGGTGAACCTTGAGGGAAATGGGGGGGGCGGGGTCATGTCCCCCCCCAAAACCAAATATGGCCCAAAATGTTTTGTCCACGACCTTATCCCAGCTACCGCAGAGAACACCAGTCTGGATTTGGCCTCAAGCAAATTAGTGACTCTGACATCCACTGAAATAGCCCCCATACTGGAATGTGGGGGCCTGTGGGGGAAGGAATCCATGCACTTTTAACTGGCAGATCCTCAACAACAAAATTGGGTTTGTTTGTTTTACTGGGACTAATTGATTCAAATTCCAATGAAGAAATACAAATTCTAATTTGGACACCAGTACCACCTTGTCATGTTCCTTAGGGGCAACAGCTCGCCCAATTAATTCCTTTTCACAGTGTCTCTCCCTCAGGGGAAGGTGGAAAGGGTTCCAGGGCCTTTGAGAGCGTGGGCCAGCCTCAGATTTATTGGGCAAAAACAATTGCAACTTCTCAACCAATGATGACTCGTCATACAGATGGACACAAATTTAAGGGGTTGGTAGACACAGGGGCAGATGTCTCTATAATTCAAAATGCTGAATGGTTTTCTGATTGGTCCATTATCTACTCTGTTTCAACTATTGTGGGGGTTGGTGGCATGCAGAGACCTCGGCAAAGTGCTCACCTGCGTATGGTGGTGGGGCCAGAGGAGCAGATTGCTTGGATAGCTCCCTTCATAGCTCCCATACCATGTACACTGTGGGGCTGAGACATCTTGGGTCAATCTGGTACAGTAATGCAAATCACACCAGGAAAAAAGCAGGCTTTTCCTTAGGGGTCATTGATTTGCTGTCCAAAAAACTATGCAGACCATCTGCAAACTAACATGGAAAACTAATGACCCAGTTTGGGTTGATCAGTGGCCCCTAAAGAAGGAACGGCTTGTCCAATTGGAGAATCTGGTACAGGAGTAATTGAATGAGGGGCATATAGTCCTGACCTCAAGTTCATGGAATTCCCCTGTGTTTTACATTCCCAAGAAAAGTGCGAAATGGCACATGCTTCATGATCTTCGAGCTATTAACTCTGTGATTGAACCTATGGGTGTATTACAGCCAAGACTTCCTTCACCTTCCATGTTACCTGTAGAGTGGTCTTTGGTAATCGTTGGTTTGAAAGACTGTTTTTTTCTCTATCTTTTTGCATCCAGAAAATGCCTCAAGGTTTGCTTTTTCTGTACCTAGTTTGAACCAGGCTGAACCAGTGAAAAGTTACCATTGGGTTGTTTTACCACAAGGTATGCAAAACAGTCCAACCATTTGTCAAACAGTTGTAGCAGCTGCAATATAACCTGTGAGAAAGCTTTATCCATCAGCTGTCATTTACCATTACGTGGACAATATCCTGGTAGCTGTGGCAGAGGACAGGGACTTGCAGGTCATACTAACAGCTTTAACTGATGCTATTCAAGCAGCAGGTCTCCAAATAGCACCAGAAAAGGTGCAGAAAACAGAACCCTGGAGCTATCTTGGATTGAGAATTACACAATAGGAAATCACACCACAACCTCTGAAACTCAAGGTAAAAGACACCATGACTTTAAATGATTTGCAGTGACTGCTGAGAGCCATAAACTGGCTCTGACCAAACCTGGGCATTTCTACAGAAGTCTTGCATCCTTTATTCGAGCTACTAAAAGGTGAACCTGTCTCATCTTCCACCAGAACTTTAACACTGGAAGTGAAACAGGCACTTCAAAAATGCTCTGAGGCCCTGGAAAATAAACAGGGCTGGAGACCATCCAGACTTACCTATTCTGCTAGCTATTGTAGCAAATAAGTTTCAGCCATTTGCAGTTTTGTTTCAGTGGGACCAATCTGAGTCAGACCCTTTGTGAGTTCTAGAATGGCTATTTTTACCACATTCACCATCTAAAACTGTATTAACTGTCAATGAAATGTATTCTAAGCTTGCCATTAAAGGTCGGGACTGACTGCAAGCCACGGACAGATGCGACCCTGAACTGATACACATTCCAGCCACAAAGGACAATCTGGACTGACTGCTTGCAGAAGACACCAGATTTCATATTGCTATGGCAGATTACACTGGTGAACTGTCCATCCATTTCCCAAAGCACATACTATGGGCTGAAATTGGGAATTTACCTCTGATAGCTACACAGCGCTGCCCGAGACAACCAGTGACAGGTGTAACTGTTTTTACAGATGCCTCTGGACGATGGAGAAAAGCTGCTGCAACATGGATAAACCCATCACAAAGCAATGGGAAGAAAAGGTTCAGGTCATAAATCAAGGTTCTGTTCAAGTGTTAGCATTAATTGCTATACGCTTTTGAACTGTTTCTAATTAATCTGTTAACACTGTTACTGATTCTTACTATGCTGCAGGTGTAGTGTCCTGACTGGAAGCCTCATTTCTTCAAGAGGTCTCTAATTCTCTTCTGTTTGCTGAATTACGTGCTTTGTGGTTTCTCATTAACCATAGAAGGTTTGAATTTTATGTTTTGCATATACGTTCTCATAAAGATCTCCCAGGACCCATTGCAGAAGGTAATCGACATGCAGATGCAGCTGCTACGACAGCAATTGTTCCAAAGACTCTTGAACAAGCTTAGGCTCTCTCCCTCTTTCTTCCACAAGAATACTCGTTCCTTAAAACGTCTGTTTCAAATAACCATGAATCAAGCCAAAGACATTTTTCTATCCTGTCCTGATTGTCAACAGTTCACCCCGATGCCATCAAAAGAAGGAGTCAATCCTAGAGGCTTGATTGCTTATGAATTATGGCAAACAGATGTTATGCATATAGCTGATGGCAAGTTAAAATATGTGCATGTTACTGTAAACACCCACTCTTCATACATATTTGCCACTGAACACACAGGTGAAAAGGAAGAGACATCGTCAAACACTCTCTTGCTTGCTCTAGAGTTTTAGATGTGCCCAAATGCATCAAAACAGACAATGGCCCAGCATACTGCTCAACATGGATCCAAACATTTCAACGATTGGGATGAATCTCATACCACAGGTATTCCCCACTCACCCCCAGGACAAGCCATTGTTGAATGTGCACACCGCAGTCTAAATGAAATGTTACAAAAACAAAAAAAGGGGAGGGTCTATCTCTAGCCCACAAGAACATTTGTGGAAAGCACTCTACGTTTTAAACTTCTTGAATTGTGAGGAGCGGCTTTGAGCATCAGCACAAACCTAAATTGCTGGCTTCTCACAAGCCACCAGTGATGGTATAAGATTTGATTACAGGACAATGGACAGGACCAGTAGATCTTATAACCTGGGGAAGGGGATACGCTTGTGTCTCTACAGGTTCTCAGCTCAAATGGATACCTTCCAGATGTGTGCGACCATATGTTGCCTCCTCGTCAGAACAGCAGGAATACCCCTGTCCCTCGAACGAGGTGTCTTGGACAAAGGAAACGTGACCCTCGCCAATGAGACTGGAACTGACACACTATGCCTGTCATAGTTACTCCATTAGATCCATTTCGTTTCTGCTTGATAGGCCTTCCACTATCCAAAGATCAATGGGTTTCCTTTTTAAATACATATTTGCCTCGCTGTTCTCACCTTGACGCTCACAATACACCACTGACAGAGTGCACAGATACAAAAGGGCAAAAAAGAAAGCAGCCGAATGAAGAGTATAAAGATCACTTTCCTACCCTCCCTGTAGAACCTCAAGAGACAGACATAATGGGCAGCTTAACTGCCCCCTTTTGCTTTCATTTTTACCCTACTGACCTGCAATCAGTAAATCCACCAGCAGTTGACGTATCTCCTCCAGGAGCTTATCAAAATGACAGTTTTTGGTGTAAACTACCCAGCCCAATTACTATTAAATTGAGTCACACCCAATTGGCTTGTCCGATGGATTATTTTAATTTGTGGACAAAGAGTGTGGAAAGGCATCCCTGGTAAAGTAGAAGGGGGTCCCTGTACTTTTGGGCAGCTAACACTGTTTCACCCTAATAAGTTACCCCTGAATAGAACTCTACACAGCAGAGGCAAAAGATCAGTACGCCAATTTTCTGCAGATCGTGACTCCAACGTTCAATTCTGGAACCGACTGCAAAGATTCTTTTCTAGCCTTATAGAGGGCATAGGGACAGCACATGCTTTAACCTCTCTAAATAAACTTGGCTGCCAGCTTGCAAAGGAAGCTAATGCTACTAGCTCAGCAATAAGTGCCTTACTAACTGATGCAGATTCGGTGAGACATGCAACTCTACAAAACAGAGCGGCCATAGATTTTTTGCTTTTAGCACATGGTCATGGTTGTGAAGATTTTGAAGGTACGTATTGTATGAACCTCAGTGATCATTCTGAGTCTGCTCATGCTAGCATTGACAAACTAAAAGAACTAACCAAACAGCTATGTGAAGATGACAGCAACAACTTTTGGGGATTGTTTACCTGGCTGAGAGGTTTTGGAATTGAGCCTTGAATCAAATGATTGTTGGTGTTGGGATTTTATGTGTTGGGAGTATTTGTTTTGATTTTGATCTGTGTTCCTTGTTTGTTATCTTGTATTCAACGAATGACTGATCATAGTCTTAATCATGTTATGACCATGCAGATGAATACAGTGTTTGCCCTGCAGCTTTTAAACAAAACAGGGGGAGATGTGGAGGATTGTGACCAGAGCGAGCACACAAAGGGTTACCGAAGCAGAGCACATTGCCAGTACGGAGGAGAATGTGGCAGAAGGTGGGAGGAAGTGTCTACAATGTGCATGGAGCCAAAGGTCACGTGACCCAGAATAAGAAGATGATTGAAGAAAAGAGGAAAGCATGTTGAAAGCTGACAGGTGTAAAGATAGATATTAGTTGCTGATAGGTAGAGATATGCATACTGTAATTTTATAAGGCCACGTATTTCTTGTTGATAGGTTAAAGATGAAACTAGTTCTTCTATAAATAGAGGCCTGAAATAAATAACAAATGATTCTCTTGCAACACATCAAGGGAGTCCGTGCCTTCATTTGCTACAAGGAAACTTTTTTGAGGGTGGGAAAAAGGGGGATTTTGAAAAAATTTGTTTAGCAGATTATTAAACTTACTATTTTTAAGAATGAAGTCACTACATTTTAGATATTGGTAAATACATACAGAATGTATAAGTTGCAGTAGGGGTGGAGACACACTTTTGATGTCGAGAAATAAAGTAATAATTTTGTTCGTGAAGCAGTTGTAATGGCTTTTAGTGAACAGCTTGATATCCAATAAGAAAGGCTAGTAGCCAGGAGAATAACAAGAGATGGCATATATGTTCTCTCATATATACTCAACACTTGCAAATGTTTACATATTAAGTGATGGACAGAAGTAAATAAAGGAGAAAAGTAGAAATTCACTAAACAGTACTTCCTAACTGAATAGTCTTGAGTTTTAGATGCATGGAACACAGATTCCATAAAGTATTTTGAGATTATTGCATTTTTACTCATGTTTCAGGGCTTTGTTTGGGTGGGTTTTATCTTGTTTTGGTTTTGGGTGGGTATAGGTATCACATATTTGTTCAAGAAAAATTCACAATTGCCCACTTGCAGGCAATTTTCACTGCTTGGTGTCTTCTCTGTTTTTAACTCAGAAACTAAAACTTGCACTGAATTAAATTGGTATTACATACTTAACATTTTAAAGTACAGAAACAACAAAAGAAATAACTTGCTATTCTGTTGTTCTTGTAATTGGAAACTTCTGGCTTGCCCATATTCATTTTCATGACACTGGTAGATGAACTCAATATCACATAGCTTTTCACGCTAGCTTTCAATACAAATAAGGAGGAATTATATACAAAGAACTTCAAGTCAATAACCTAAAACATAGCAAGCTAAGTTTTATTAAAAAATGGGCTGGAAATGTGTGCAAAATCTTATGACTAAACAGTGAATGTTAACTGTCTCAAAGCATTGCTCACTCAGACTCTCTTTCTTCAAACAGCATTAGCAGTCTTTTTCTGACCACACCTGTCCCACAGGAGTCTCCAGTGGAGTAGTGATGTTATGTTCTAGTCTCAAATCATGAAAAGAAAAAAGCACCCTTTCATCTGCTTGGGGGGCATACAAAAAACATTTCCAGCACACATAGTGAGTTTTCATTAAAATGCATCCTTTTCCTATAACGTCATTTCCTTGCAATACCTCCAAACTTCTTCTCTCACCTCCATTCTGTGCTACATGTTTATGTATTTCGTAAGAAGTTCTAAGACTTGGACAGTGTTTTGTCTGTCTTCTATTTCACAGTCTTAACAAGCCTCTCCTCTCACCACACAACCCGGAGCCTAACCTCTTGAATTCAATGAGTCAGCAGCTTTTACCAAAATGTTTGCAGACCATTCTAGGTCTCCACCAAAAGGTCAACTCTATACACTGCATGAAGAAATAACTATTAAAATTAAGGGGAAAAAAGGCAAATAGAGGTGTTATCTATTTCAATTTAAGCTCACTTAATATTTAAAACAATTTTGTGAACCTTGTCCTATGTTTTAGAACTCACACTACTAATTGTTGCAATCTTTTACTTGCTGCTGGGGTATAAGCTAGTGATAAACCATGCACAGAAACTGCCAACTTTAAGAGAACTCAATGCCTAGCACCAAAGGAGAGAGAGATATGGACCAACTATGTAACTTCTTATTCCATGATGTCAAGGATTTGCACTGAACCATTCATGATTAATCCATAATAATTTTTAATAAAAAAAGTAACTTTTTAGCTATTTTTTATATATGAAAACAATTTGGGTCAACAACTAAATGAAGAAATTATAATTTGATTTCATGGAAAAGAGTGAGATAAGAACATTATCAATATGGATATATGAAACAACTTTTATCTACACACACACAAGGATTAAAAAAAAATATTAAAAGGACCCATACCACCATAAACTCCCAACTTTTTAATAAAATGGTATTCTGATAGTACATGACCCTCTTCTTACTCTCCAGGTATATGATTACATATTGATGTAAAAAGTCAGTACACTAAGAAGAATAATGGATCTATAGTGAGTAAGACAATGAAATTAGTAGTTTGACATTCAAGTGGAAAATACCACGGGCTAGGACATGTGAACTCACTTATGGAAGCGGTGTTCATAAAAACAGAAAAAGCTATCAGAATCGCACAGAAGATTCCTGTTTAGAAGCATCCACATAAACTGGATTTTAGGAAAAGGCACATTCATCCAAAAGAAGAACAAGACACAAAAATAACAAAAATACACAACTATACTGCTGAAACAGTTCTGTTTGATGAAGACAATTGCTAATACCTTAAAGTTCAGTTACTTAATAATTCAATAGAAAACACACACACACACACAAAGGTATTTTGCTGCTGGAAAACATACTTGTGTAGTAATTAAAGACACAATGGAAGTACCATTACTCTGAGCATTTTACTGTCAACACAATTTTAGAAAAGTATGAGAGTATAATCCCCCTCTGATGACATGACAGACTAGATGACCTAATATACCTTCTGTATTTAGATTACATGAATTTACTGCAATGCTCTTACTTCTAGTAGGAATGATGCCACATTTCAAGTATTAAGATGACACTAATTGTTATAATTGGCTAACTGATATAATTGACATTACTGAAACCTACAGGGTCAACACACATGGCTGGAGTGTTGAAAACTCTAGGTGGAAATCAGTGACCAGAATTCTAGTTAAGAGAGATAGTATAGAGCAAAAGAAGGTTAGGAAGGTGAAATTAGTTTAAAATACTTTTGGAGCTGAAGAAATCTTCAAGCATACAGACCAGTCTGATAACTAATAAAAAATGAACTTCCTGAAAACAGAATATTTATAAATGTCTACAAAACAAAACCAAAACTGAAACAAACACCCAAACAAAAAAGGACAATAAAATTATCTGTTAATAAGACACAGAGAGAAAAATCAGAAATTGTATTGGAAGTTCTAAAGAAAATAGTTTAAGGAGTATCATATGACCTTTTAATCACTGATATTGCATCCAACACAAAGTATTTTGGACTTCACTATAAGAGATGAAGGTTAGCCAGTAACTGAACTCTGAGCAACCGCCTAGAGACAAGCAATTACAAGCCAAAATAAGACAGAAAATAAGAGCAAACTGGCTCACAAGCATAGGAAAACAGTGTGACATTCGAGCTAGTTTTCCAATACTGACAAAAATTACAGGATTGTACATTTATTACAAAACTGAGAATACTAAGATGCATTGAAATTGTGACTGCATTTGAAAGGCTTCATCAATTTAGCTGGCCCCAAGTCACTACTCTGCAACACAGAAAAACAATAATGCTGGTAGAAGCCCCAGAATGGTTTATTGTCAAAGGGAAGGCAGCAAGTTGAATTGAAAAATGCTACATATAACAGTAAGGGATATGAACACATAAATAAATACCTCTCTCTGTTTGGCAAAACCCAAAATCATGCTACACAAAAATGGTACATAATTGTTCAGGCCATCAGTTGTAAAGGAAGGTGTTATAATTCATTTCATGGCTAGGCTTCGCGAACGAAGATTTGGGCATATAATTCATTTAAAGGAATAATAAATACATTTTAATATGTCAACTTCTATTTAAATTTCCAGAAGGCTTAGTTGAGTGCCTCTCAGTCTCCTCATCTTTTGGATTTATCATATGAAAATTAGAAGATTGAGAATATGCCAATCTTTGTAAAGTGATTTAGGATTATCCAGCAGTTTTACTGGTCAACTAGCTTGCTGACAACAAACTACTATATACGAGAAAAAATGAGAAGGAAAAAAGAAGGTATTTTGTAAATAGTAAGTGGTAAATTTTCAATTATTAAAGATGTTTAAGGAAAACAAGTTTTATGTAACAATTGCAACTTCATAGTTAGCACAAAAGCAAGCAAAAAAACTGCTTACCTACTGGAGAAAGTACTTTGTACAAAGAATCAAAAAATTATAGAATGTTAAGGAGTTGGAATGGACTTTAAAGATCATCCAGTCCCAACCCATCCTGCTATGGGGGAGGGACAACTCCCACTAGCCCAGGTCACTCAAGGTCTTATCTGACTTGGCCTTCAACACTGTCAGGTTTGGGGCATCCAAAACCTCCATGGACAACCTGTTCCACTGTCTCACCACTCTCGCACCCTCCTAATATCAAACCTAAATTTCTCTTCTTTCAATTTGCACCCATTATTACTTGTGCTATCAGTACGGTTCCTGTAGGAACTGAAGGGTCCCTCTCCAGCCTTCCTGTAGACCTGATTCAGATACTGGAAGGTTGCTATGAGGTCTTCACAAAACCTCCTCCAGGCTGAACAGCCCCAACTTCCTCAGCCTGTCTTCACAGAGGAGGTGCTCCAGTCTTCTTATCAACGTCATGGCCCTCCTATGGACTTGTGCCAACAGTTCCATGTCCTTCTTATGCTGGAAACACCAGAAATGTACACAGTACTCCAGGTAGGGTCTCACAAGAGCAGAGTAGAGGGGCAGAATCACCTCCCTTGACCTGTTGGCCACACTCCTTTTGATGCAGCCCAGGATTTCGTTGGCTTTCTGGGCTGTGAGCTCACACTGCCAGCTCATGTTGAGTTTTTCATCTACCATCCCCCCCAAGTCCTTCTCCAAAGGGCTGCTCTCAATCACTTTTCCCCCCAACCTGTAGTTGTGCCTGGGATTGCCCTGACCCAAGTGCAGGACCTTGCACTCCACTTTGTTGAACTTCATGAGGTTTCCATTGGCCCACCTCTCAAGCCTGTCAAGGTCCCTCTGGGTGGCATCCCTTTGCTCCAGTGTGTGACTGCACCACACAGCCTGGTGTCATCAGTCAACTTGATGACGGTGCTGTCAATCCCACTGTCCCTGTCGCCGACAAAGATGCTGAACAGGATTGGCCCCAGGACTGACAAGAGGGATACCTCTTGTCACTGGACTCCATATGGACAATGAACCACTGACCACAACTCTTTGTGTGGCCATCCAGCTAGTTCTTTATCCACCAATCAGTCCATTCATCAAATCCACGTCTCTCCAATTTAGAGACAAGGATGTCATGCGGGACAGTGTCAAACACTTTGCATAAGCCCATGTAGAGGATATCAGTTGCTCTGCCCCTGTCCACCAATGCTGCAGCCCCATCATAGCAGGTCACCACACTTGTCAGGCATGACTTCCCCTTAGTAAAGCCATGTTGGCTGCTACAAGTCACCTCTTAGTTATCAGGGTGCCTTAGCATAGTTTCCAGGAGAATCTGCTCCATGATCTTGCCTGGCACAGAGGTGAGATAGACTGGTCTATAGTTCCCTGGGTCTTCTCCTATTCCTTTTTAAAAATGGGGTTATATTTCCCTTTTTTCAGCCATCAGGGACTTCAAAGAGTGCAAGACTGCCTATTCTGTCTTTCCAAGAAAAAAAATTGAGAAGATAGACAGCATAAGTGTACAATTGAAATCAGAAGACGTAATGCTGAGAACTGAGAAGGACTAACCTCAGCAGAGAAAAGCAAAAATATGTATTTGTTGGTAGCAAATTGGGCACAAATGTTTCACAGGAGGTATACCCACTCAACTCCCAAAAGATGCAGTGCATTCTCCACATTTTCTTGTCTTCACATCATAATAGCCACTTCCTCACAATATATTCTGGAACTGAACGCAAATTCTGCCTTCAAAACATGCGGATTACTGGGTTTACAAAAAGGGTAAGTGGGACAAACCATGGTATAATGAAGGTCAGACTGAATGATCTGATAGGTCCAAAAATCCATGCTACTTTTTTCCATTACTAGTTTACATGATGGGAAAAAGGAAATATTCACGTTTCCATACCCTTAGCCAAAATAAACACATTTCCTTAACAAGCATTCAAAGACCTATAGTGCCCAAAGTTAACTAAGATTTGTATATAGACCAGAACACAGACTTTTATATATAAAATATAGATAGATATCTGACCAAAGTTTCCATCATATACTATTCTCTTGGGACAATCATTAGCATGAAGGTGACATAATCAAGCAGCATTTACTCACATATGGAGACAGCATGGTCTGCTCTAACATTGTAATTTTGGACATTTATCTACAAAAAACTGAAAAGAAAATATAGTGAAAATCCTTTGGATATGCTGTACTTTCCAAAGCTGTTTTAGAATATTTAAGCTCAAATATTCTGGCAAATTTAATAAACACCACAGCTACTTGAGTTAATGTCAGAAACATGCAGACCAATAAGGAAATATTCTCTTCCCAGTCTCTTACAGGCTCTGCATAATCTATGAAAATACATGAAAAATATTTGTCTTTATAATTATGACTGCAAGAAAATTTAATTTTCTTAAATTAGATGGTTACATCTCACTCCTGACCTACACATTTCATGAATGGACAGTAAACTTTTTTAAAAAGACTGATACAATCTTTCTTAATAAACAGATAAAACACCTTCTATCCTCTCCTGTATAAATCTGACATACATGATATATTCCTGTGTGTAACTGTAACTCTGAGTCAAAGAGGACTTCTGGACATCTCTGAAAGGACCTGATGCCTCAATGACATTGGGACTATTAAGTAGGAGCTTGCCTGGCCAAGGTTCCCTGTACTCTGCTGTGCAACGCTGCTGCAAAAGTCAGTTTACCTAGACAGACAAAAACCCAAAATGGACCCCCCTTCATTAAGAAAAAACATGCATGAGTTGAAATACTTCTTAATTAAGCATAACTAGTTTTGCATCTCTTTTCAGTCAAATTATTTGAGACAGATTATGAAGTGCCACAGGCTATCAATAGCGGTATTTAATATAAGCATTTCACACATAAATGTCAAATACTTCTCTTCATACAAGACCAATCTGTCTACTTTGTAGTACAAAGCTTAATTGCATATTATTTTTTGTGTGCATTTGAAAGCCAATCTGTCATCCAAAAATCTGTTAGGTATCAAATAGTGAGGCACTGGCACATGTATATAGACAAGTGAAAAAGAAACACATTTAAAGTAAAAATAGTGAATTTCTAAACTATTACTTAATCCAATGCAGTTTTAATTTATGTCCCTGAAGTTATTTGCAAACCGTAGTCTCAGCCAAACTCAGGAACCAAAAACCCATAAACTGAGTAATTATGATATTTTAATTTATCATTTTTTCAAAGTAAAACATAAAATAGCATTTATTGAAATTGATTCAATTGTTTATAATCAACAACCACATGTTGAGCCCTTTAAAAGCTAAGAGCATGAGACGCAGTTAAAGACTACAGCAATGCAGTGCAAACTGTCATAAGCCGTGGTTTTTTTTACACTAAGAAACTCAAGTACTCTACTCCACCAAAAAAGGCAAAAACCCTTCAAAAAGCAGAGTGGAGTTTGCTCTGAGAACCACAGCATGATCCTAAACAGCAAGCACTATATTGTTATTGACCTTTCTAAATAACAGTATAAAAAGCCCCTACCCTCCCGAAGAAACTGGATGTGTAACTAGTTCTTCTCTGGAAGAACCAGAAGTTCTCACTGACAGTTTGCATGCCTAATCCTGTGTGTCACTGCAGAACTGCTGCTGAACTCCTGTTCTCCACTTGCTTCCCATGGAGCTCAAAGCTTAACTTGGCAGCCCTGAAAGTTCTCAGTGCAAATGGTTAATGGTTCAAACTGTTTACCATCATGTCCTCCCACACATATGCAAAAAACCATAATGTCAAAAGTCATAGATATTTCCTTTAAAACATGAAAATCATGGAATCCATCACTCTTATGACAGCTATGACAAAAATGCAGTTTTATTGATGGGTTGGCAAAAACTTTATGTAACTCTAGACTATTCTCGTGGAGAGTGAGTTGGATGGAGGGCATAATATGGTTCATTTCACATTATGGAATTTTTTTCCTGTTTTATGTAGTTAGAAACACTTAACCCTGAAAAGAGTATTGGGTGCACATGAATTCCATTCTGGCATATTTTGCAAGAAATCAATATGAAATAAATCAGGTTTTAAAATGTCCTGCTATATAAAAAAAATGAAGCTTTAAAATCAAACCAGTGGAAATATTTAGAATTTGTGGTAGTATACATTTCAAATCTTAAATCAGTCTAGACTATGGATAATATAACTTATCACCAACTGGAGAGGACATAGAAAAAAGAAAAACAACCTAATTTGTGACAATGTTCAACATGAGATCAAAGTAGATCAGACAAAAAAATTATATAGGAGAGAGAAAAAACTGGGAGAGAAATGAAGTATGCAGATGTGAAAAACAGGATAACACAGTGGCAGATTACAACAGCAGTAGGTATGCTACAGAAAAGAAACCATAACTTTAAAGTAATCAGTAATTTCTCTAGCTTTCTGTTAAAAATCTTTCAGGGAGAGAGGGAAATCAAATTAAAAAAAAATTCCTTTTTCCATTCATTCTGAGTCTATCTGAACCCAAAAATGTAAGCAGAAACAGTAGCATGTAAGTCCCTGAAAACACATTCCAAGAAGAGGAAGCATCTGATGATGTATTTGAATTCAGCATGTTAGATTCATCAATTACAGTAAGTTCCAAAAAAAAGAAACCTGTTGTTCTGCATGACGCTAGCCTCCTCACAACTGAAAAAATAGTACTAGTGGAAGAAGTGGTAAAAAACTGACCATACAATCTTCACTGTTGTACTTTTTCATCCATATTGAAGTAGAAAACTTATTGGCAGCATGCTGCAAGAGAATATAAGGCCTCAGATTCTTACAAGTATGTCCCTCAAATTCTAATGGCAATAAAGAAATAAGTTTTTAAATAATTTAATACTATTATCTCTTACTACTGCAGGACTACTACAAGACTGGCAGACAGAGCAGGGAAAGAAAACTATACATATGATCTTAAGTTGGGGGTTCCTGCACCAAAATAACCTGGCCTTTCTTTTCTAGGGTCAGTGCTGCAATAGTACCTATTCTACATAAATCACATTATTTCATACTTTTTTTTTCCCAAAAATATAATCTACCATGACATCACAACAGTCCACTTTGCTCATCAACAGTTAAGTAACAAGTCTACCTGTAACTAACAGAGACTTAATGGAAAGGCAAAGATCAAAAAATAGGAAAATACCAAATGTGCTTTGATACAGTTTGACAGCTGGAAAGTAACGCTGTGAAATTCTACAGAAACTGTTTGAGATTTACCACTACGCACAGATGAAGTTCTCATGAACAGCCCAGCTGACAGTCTGCTGACACTGAAAACAGAAGGTACTGCACTACTGTTCCCTCCTAATCTGCCCTTCCTTTCTCTATCACGATATCTACTTACGAGAGCCTTACTCCCTTTCCAAAATAATACTTTTAATGGCTTTTGCTCACTTAACTTTCTTACAGGAAAGTGAAATAAGTCAGTGGTATTCTGATGAAGGCTGGCAGAAGTGTGCACAGTAAATGGTAAAAATGCATGACCAGGAGCTGGGGGTATAAGTAAAAGAGAGCAACAAAAAAGAGATCTTAGGTAAATTAATCCTGTCTGCAAAACTGCAGACCCACTGATGATTGTTTACAATTGCCAAATAAGTTCTAATTTTTTATAAGGAATCCAGTCACCACTCTGTATTTCAGATTTTTAGGTCACATTTTTCTTTTTTAAATACTCATCATCACTAAGCTAGTTTACGGCATTTGCCAGATTTGTTATCTTTTCTGCTTCTGTGTGCCTACATTGAGAGAACATACACTTCAGCATGTAGCCACAAGACTCAAAGCTAAGAAATACATGTGATAATTACTTAATAGAATGAATTTGTGCTATTGGGAAGACCCCTTAACTGGATATCTTCTATACCTTCATTTTAATGGCAAAAAAAAAGTTTATTCTTCAAAAAATCCTCTCTTTTCTTTTTCATTAAATATAGATGACCTCTTCTGGCAATAGAATAATAAAATCATAGAATATTCTGAATTGGAAGGGATCCACAAGGCTCGTCAAAGTCCAACTCCTGGCCCTGCACAGGACAACCCCAAGAATCACACCATGGCCTGACAGTGTTGTCCAAGCACTTCTTGAACAACAGAAAACCTATTTCCTGAAATTTTAGATTCCTCAGAATGCAAGGATAAGAATTTTTCACTCTTTACTGCCAATGCTGCCACAAAATATATATTTCTTGGCTGATTTATGAGAAAAAGGACAGGCTGTAAGAAGAGACCTGAAGATATGAAATACATTTGTTATACTGTGAAATATGAACCACAGCAGCTAAAACTTTTACTTCTGTTGAGAGCTCCTTAACATGCACTTGCAACAACAGTCCTCCATAACTCCTTTTAAGTACCCATATTGAATATGAGCTTTTTCTTTCCCTGTCTTCAAACAATGAACTAATATAACCATAACTGAAATTAAGCATGAAAAGAAGCTGCAAGGGAACATACTTAGAAACAGGAGAATAGGACAAAATCTCTTGTCTAGTACCAGAATGACCCTATGGTATGACACTGGATCTTTTTCCCTAGAGAGGAACGGAGTCTATCTATGACAAAGATTTTGACTGGGGTAGACAGCATGCATTATTGAGCAAAGTTTAAAATGACTGAACCTGCCCTTGCAGATGATAATTCATACAAAGAATCTCAGCTGATATGCAAAGGTTTTCGTAACTCTAAGTCTTCTCCTCCATTGATGCAAGAACCTACAGATTTGTGGAAAACAGATTCGAGCACCCATAACCGCTGTTTTTGAGAGATGCTCTGGGCTGATAACAGAATTATAGAATTGTTTAGGTTGCAATGGACCTTCAAGATCATTGAGTCCAACTGTTAACCCAGCAACTGCCAACTTCACCACTACACTATGTTCCTAAGCACCACATCTACATGTCTTTTAAGTACTGCCAGGGATGCTGATTCCAGCACTTCCCTGGGCAATCTGGTTGAATGCTTTACAACTGTATTGGTGAAGGAGGTTTTTCTAACAACCAATCTAAACCTCCCTTGGTGCAACTTGCGGCCATTTGCTCATCTTATTCCTTTTTATGTGGGAGAAAAAACTGACACCCACCTTACTACAACCCCCTTTTAGGTGGTCACAGAGAGCAATAAGGTCTCCCTGAGCCATCCTTTCTCCAGGTTAAACACTCCAGCTTCTTCAGCTGCTCCTCATAAGACTTGTGGTCCAGACCCTTCACCAGTGGGGGTAGATATGCCCCTTAGAGACATGGTTTAGTGGTGGACGTGCACATACTAGAACGTTTCAAGAACAACAGAATATTATAATTCCAAGGTACTTCTGAGCATGCTTTTTTCTAAAACATTATATGAATAAAAAATAATACTTGTTATAAAGGTATTTAAACACAGCTGAGTATCTTTTGGAGTAGGCTAGCAGAGCCTGATCAAACAATTACAGCATTAATGCTTATCTACAGTTTGCCTGAAAGTAAGAATTACTCTAAGTTTTGGAGGTATGAAATAGGAACTTATTATTTAGGCTTTTAGCATCTGAATTTGAGTAAGAGCACTGGAAATACATTTATTTAATAAACATTACATAACTCCTTGCCCTGTAACTATTAATTAATGCCCTGAATGTTCTGGCATCAAAAAAATTACATGGAAATAAAGAGACAGAAACAGAACTTCATGATCTGTAACTGTTTCAAGAATTATTTTATAAACAAAACCAGTACAAATAAGTAAGGTTTATTGTGAAAGATGCACTTAGCATTCCTGCTTCCTGAACTGGCTACTAAGAATTCTTCTGAGCAATATATGAAATTTAATACAGCTTTTCCCACTCAGCTCTCAAGGCTTTTTTGTACTGTCATAGTTTATCAGCAAGTTATTCCCATGAACAGGAGACAATATTGTCACTTTATCTTCGCAGGCATTGTTGCTGAGCCTCTAGCCAGAGGGTTCTAATGTTAATAGAACAATAGCTACCATTCAAAACCATCCTTTTCTGCCAACAGCCTGCATCTACCATTTCAGCAGTCAATGAAAAAAACAACAGTGAGCCTAAAGATTACTGGGCAGTGAATTTGTGGAGGAAGTGCTTGAATGAAAACAAACATCCATGAATGCATTTTTCCCTCACCAATATTCTACAGTCTTACTGATGACACAGTTTTGAAAACAGCTGCTTAATCCTTTAAACTTCCCATCAGAAAATGAATACAACAAGTCTAAAGCCTTGCTATAACCTTATAATAATAATTTTGCAATGGACAGACTGCAGATAAAATTTTGCAGATGCAAAATAAAAGTACTTTTATGCCTTTGAACAAGTTAAACTATTTACTTTTGTCTGGCCATTGGAAATTTCACAGGAGAAACTTCTGATCATACAAATTACAGACAGGATTTGAAGGACAGTCCATAAAACTGACCTGGAGACGAATATATATTATGTGACTAAAAAATTATCTCTGATTAAGGACAGTCATTTTATTTGGATCGTTTTTGTTACAGATTTACCAAATAAAAATCAAATTATAACAATTGTAATATTAATAATAATCCTTTAAAAGTATCACTGGATTTTGATTAATACAAAAAGCAACATAAATACTGTTTTCTTAGTAGGTATAAGTCTTCTTCTCAAAGAGGTTTGAATTCAGTTATACATGAAGGGTATAAGACAATGTCTTAAGAATGCTTTAAAATTCTGATAACATTCCACCAACTACGATTCTTTTTTCTGAGCAGAAGCAATATTAAAAAACCCAACAGCTTTAATTAAAAGGTCTGTTTTCACTGGATCATGCACTTGTTTTTAAAAATAAAAATGTGGTTTTAATTCAATTTTCACTCTTTTAAAGCAATTGAAGATTAGTGTCAAATTTAAATCAACTACTTTTCCCACTAAAAATAATTATCATAAACATATGATAATAACTTACTATGAAATAGAAGAAATACCATGACATAAAAAACATAGCTATTTTTAGTAAATAAAGGTTTATTTTTCATTTAAGCACTTAGTTTTGCAGAAGAGAACAAACTTTGTTGATGAAAGGTAACTTTAACTTCAAACATATAACCATGATAGAAAATTCACATTTTAGATGGCTGACATGATCTGTTTTTCTTCAGGCATTTTAACAAAATGTATAGTTTCAGATACCTTATTTTGTAATTAAAACAGCTAGCAAACTGAACATACCTAAGAAATAGTTTGGTATCTACTTGTCTCAGGCTACTGTGACTGAATAGTAAATTGCTCAGTGTTGAATTGTAAGGAAAAAATGAGCACATAAAGCATCTATGAAACAATCTGAAATCTGGACCATTATAAAAATAGAATATTATATCAGAATACTCCGAAGTACATTGCAATTAATATCCACATGTAAGTAATGAAATGCTCAGGTTGAGCATTTCACAGATAATATGCATTAAAAATAAAATCTAAAAAAATAAAAATAAAAAATTGCAGATCAGAATAAGGTGGACATATTAGTCCATCCTGTTTTCCTGCAGGTGATTATGCAACTGCTGATTTCAATTCACAATAAAAGTTGGGTTTTTTTCCATTTTGTGCTCTAGTCGCTGAAACCACATAGTGCAACTTGTTTTAGAATGTTATCTTACAGAAGAAAAATTTATTCATAAAATCAGCATGGATTGCATCTTCTACCACAGCAAAAGTGGCATAAATGTTTCACTCACTATCATCTATTCCATCTACAGTGAATTAAGGTATGCATATACTTGAAAAGAAAATACTAACACAATGCCATTTCTGTGACAACGACATGCTGTATATAAAGTCATTGCTATTTCTTGATGAATTTTTTTGGAAATAATGAAATATGAACACTGTACTAGATTAGTATTTAATCCACATGCATTCAGAAATATTCTCCATTCCATACATAACTAACAACTTCCAAAATAGATGTTACGATCTCACAATTAATATTCAAATGTTATTCAAATGTTAATTTAATCATGAAAACCCTACCAATTTATACTCTCCTCCGAAGAAATACGATTCCTCTGCCCCAAGGGGCCATGGGACTCATTCAGAATCATATATGTGAGAAAGAGAATGAGAACAAACTGCAATCAGATTCTCCACTATCTACCTATTTACACTTTATCCTGCCAGTCATTTGCATTTCCGTTTTCTTTCCCTCCTAAGGCCCTACCCACCACACATTTTCATACGCTCCTCGCTGACCTAGTGCTCATATTCTTTTCACGTCTTCAATCTCTTTGGTTTTGTCTCTCATATTTTTATGACTCTTCCTTCCTTGCCTTTTACTATTGATATCCCTCATCCCTTGTTCTCACTCATCCTCTTTTCCTGTTTTTGGAGATGAATTAATTTCAAACTCACAGGAAAGATAGAGAGGTGACATTTTTACTTAAAGCATCTTCATTTGGACCATCCACATATACTCAAGGGAAACAGGGGCCATTTTTGTCAAATCAGGTTACAGTTTCAATATTAATTCCAGTGACAGGACGTAGCAGCTAATCTTGTCCCATAAAGCTTCACAAATTTGAACAAAAACCACTTAAATTCCCACTGAAAAGCTCAAGGAAATTCAGATTCTATAAAGGGCCTATAGAAAGAACAAATCATGTTCTATCCTCTAAAAAGTTACAGTTTCATCTGTTCATCCAGGTAGGACTCTTTACTTACTGGCTTAACTGCACTGTATGAAATTTTTAAGACAGGTGGCCAAGGCACAATATTTGAAGAGTACTCTATTCAATTTAAATACATTATTTAAACATAATGATCTACTGTAGGCCATCTATATTAAACTGTTGTTATAAGAGGGGATGCGATACTTGATTTGATGGTCATCAATGCAACATCCAGAATGGAAGCAGCCTGAGCTGCAGTGATCATGCGCTGCTGTAGTTTGCAGTCCTGAGGAAAATCGAACCCTGAATTTTAGGAAAGCAAAATCCCAGCTGTTCAGGGCATTATTCAATCGGGCCCCCCCGGAAACTGCCCTCAAGGACTGAGAGCAGAACAGACGTGGCAGATCTTTAAAGACACTTTCCATTGAGCGCATGAGCTCTCAAATGCTGATTTAAGAAACCAGGAAAGGAAGACAAAAGTCTGGCATGGATGAGTTGAGTCCTGCTGGTCAAACTTAAGTACAAGGAATAAGTGCACAGGCAGTGGAAGCAGGACTGGTATCCTGGAAAATACAGGGATGCAGCCCAGTTGTGTAGGGATGGAGTCAGAAAGGTCAAGGCATGGCTGAAGCTAAACTTGGTAAGGGACACAAACACCCTTTGAAAAGGGTAGAAAGGAGAACCTTGATAACTACCAACCTGTCAGCCTCACTTCTGAGCCTGGTAAGACCATGGAACAGACCCTCCCAGAAGCTATGCTAAGGCACATGGTGTTTCAAGGCAGCCAGCACAGCTTCACCATGGGCAAGGCCTTTGACACAGTGCCTTACTACATCATTCTCTGTAAACTGGAGATTTAGGGATTTGACGAGTGGACTGTGCAGTGTATGAGGAATTAATTGGATGGTTGCATCCAGAAAGTTGTGGTCAATGGTTTAATGTCCAGGGGGAGATTGGTGACATGTGGTTTCCCTCAGCAGTCTATATTGGGACCAGTACTGTTTAATAATTTCATCAATGAAATATACTGTGAGATCAAGTGTACCTTCAGCAAATTCGCAGCTGACACCAAGATGAGTGGTGCAGTTGACATGCCTGAGGGAAAAAGGATGCCATCCAGATGGATCTGGACAAGCTCGAGAAGTGGGTCCATCTCCTGCACCTGGGTCAGGGCAACCCCCAGTATCAATACAGGCAGGGAATGAAGGGATTGAGAACAGCCCTGCCAAGAAGGACTTGGGGTTCTGGTGTATGAAAAGCTGGATGCGACCTAGCAATGTGCACTGGCAGCCCAGAAGGCCAGTTGTATCCTGGGCTGCACCAAAAGCAGTGTGGCCAGGAGGTCGAGTGATGGGATTCTGCTCCTCTGCTCTGGTGACACCCCATGTGGAATGCTGCATCCAGCTCCGGAGTCCTCAGCACAGGAAACACATGGACCTGTTGGAATGGGTCCAGAAGAGACTCATAAAGATGGTAAGAGGATTGAAACACCTCTCCAATAAGAAAAGGCTGAGAGAGTTAGTGTTGTTCAGCCTAGAAAAGAGAAGGCTCTGGGGTGACCTTATTGCCACCTTTCAATACTAAATGGAGGCCTATAAAAAAGACAGGGACAGTCTTTTTAGCAGGACCTGTTGTGATAGAGGTAATGGTTTTAAAATAAAAGTAGATTCAGACCAGGTATAAGGAAGATATTTTTTACAATGGGGGTTGTGAAACACTGAAACAGGTTGCCCAGAAAAAGTGGAGGATGTCCCATTCCCCAGTTGAAGGTCAACTTAGTCAGGGCTCTGAGCAAATGATCTAGTGGAAGATATCCCTATCCATTGCAGGGGTGTTAGACAAGACAGCCTTTAAAAGTCTATTCCAATAAAAAACCCAAAGGCAAAGTACAAGTTATCTCAATTTCTACTGCCCAAGATACTCAGATATACTTTCAAAATTCAGGTACAATATCAACATATGTTGAAAGTGAGAATTTTCCAGATGTATTGCAGAACTCAAACTATTTAACTAGCTGAAAAAACACACAGAGATAAACATGGCTTATGTATATAAATAGCACCAACATAATTACTCATATATGATAACTATACTGAAAATTCAATCTCCCCAGATATGAGTTCATGACAATGACAAGCATCTGAGACTGCTGAGGGCCCAAACTCTATGATATGGAAAGGGCACCTAAATACCAACGAATGCATTTGTGTGCATGTATACATATAGATATCTGGATATATTTTTACTGGCTTCATATTAATTTTATACTCATATTTTAAAACCCACAAGAAATTCCAACTCTAAGAACAAAGTTGTAAAGAATTTTTCATTACAAAAGAGAAACCCACAAATTAATACATTCTTAAAAAGCCTCCTGTGTTCTTAACTAAGCATTGCCTTGAAGAAAAAGAACCATGGACTTTATCTTCTAGTTATCTGCAACATTCTCATTTTGAGAAGCTCATGTCATGAGTTGAAAAGTGACAATTTGAATTTAACAAGCACTACAAGTTGCCAAACTACCATTACCTCTAACAATGTTTTGCAGTGCACCAGATTCGCTCCTGCTCCTGCTGACCTTTCCACACGTGGTTCAGAGACCACTGGATTAGAGCTGTTAACAAGTGACAGGTGCAGCCAATTAACCAAGAAATGACGTAACAGTGACTTCCAGTCTTAAGCATAAAGCTTGTTCAGCAAATAATGCTCTTCTATCAATGAGCTCAGTATGGCCAGACTTAATAAGAACTTCAAAAGGTCTGTACTGCTGATATACTTCTCATTAAACAGTTATTTTACTGTGAAATTATCCAACTGTGACTACGGTATGCTTTGCTGTTCTCCAACTTGGGAAGTTGTCAAACAATGTGCATTAACCCTTTTATTGAGAGGATCACAGATTTTCAAGTACACAATGAGACAAAATAAGAACAAATGAAAATGGTGATAAGAATTGCATTGTTATGTTTATTGTGTTTTTCTTTTCTTTTTCTAATAAGGAAACTTTTTGTTTGGTTGGTTTTGTTGATTGCCTCTCCACCCTCCTTCCCCCAGGTAAGTATATAAATCCCATTTTGTCTCAGTATGTTCCAGTAAAGCTTCCATATTCTGGAGGGTTCCAAGCACTATGGAGAAATAGCTGGGTGCAGACTAGATTTTGCAGAAGACTCAGTAAGCCATGTTGACTCCACACACCACCATGTGGTCCAAAATGGTCAACTCTAACTCTCTAAGAACATGTGCAAGAACACACAAGCTGTCTCCATGTGTGAGCTGATAGGCTGGGCAGGATTTTAAAGTTTTCATTCTACATTGCAGTAACACGGTTTATACAGCTTTGAAAATTGAGTTCTCTTTGCAGATAGATAAGCCACATTTCTGTATCAAGGCACAAAATCCACTAGAAGTCAGACTGGCTTCTCATCCGCTCTTGCAGAGGTAAGTCTTTCTTTTGTAACATCCCTTAGCTAGAAATGGGCAGACAAGAATAATGCAGCATGGCAGCATTCTACATAATTCTCTTCTGCTCAGTTTTATGACCCCTCTCTCTTTGATGCCTCAAAGGAATCCCCCTAATTTATTGGAGAGTGAAGAGGCAGTGCCACTAATTGTCTGAGCTCTGGGATGAGGAAAACTTTCCCTCTCCACAGGGAAAGCAGCAAATTGTAAAATGAAAATTCATATGCTAGAGCCCAACTCCACGAAATTGTGTATTTTGAACTGCTGGTCCCACTGCTGTTAATACTACTACCTGTTTTATTGGAGTTCTTCCCTCATGTCAGGTGCTTTAATATGCTAACATCCCTGAGAGTAACAAGCTGACTGGATAGCCATCCTATAGCATTAGTCTAAACCTTTTACACCTCCTTGGTAACAAAGGCAGTCTCTACAAAATGCCATGCTGTACAGAAAACGGCAATACCTGGTCTAGCTATCAGTAAAGGTAGCTTGGAACAAAGACCATTTTATCATGGCATTCTCCAGAAGAAGAAACTACATGAATTCACCAAATCAGTTTTCTGTCAGGTGCTCATTCATAGACAGGCCTATTTTCAACTTTTAACATACTAGAATACAAAAAACCCCTCACACTACTTTCTAATAAAAATTTCATTTAAAAAGATGCCTTAAACATAGGATAGTTGGCTTTGATACTTTGATTTTACCAGTAGCTTTAATTTTATATTCAAGTTTCAGGAAAATACAAAGAGTAAACAGCTGTACAGAATAAAAGGTGAAGCTGGTTATTTGTAATTTGCTGCCAAAGGCCTGAATTAAAAGATGGTACAAAACAAGAAAAAAAAAACTTAACTTGGCCTCAGATATTATTTCACTGAGGTAAAAGTATTTTTACACAGAAAACTGATTGTTAAATAACCATTGTTCATTTATTTATGACAACAAACACAGATAAAGTTCTACAGACATTCATCTTTGAGCACATACAGAAAACCCCTTACAATTCTAAATCTTTTTTTAGGCTTTAATCCCTAACATAAAAAAAGGAAAAGTACCTAAAATGTAGAGGAGAAAAAAAAATTCAATAGCTCTTTCTATTCTCTGAGAAAGCCAGATATGACATCTGAAGACGACATTTTTCTATCTTCCTGAGTTATCCCAAACCAGAAAGAAAATCCACTAAAAATAAGCAGCAGAAAGAAAAAAAGTAACAGGGCAATTTGCTTCCAAGTGTTTCTTAAAACATATTTAAAGAGAATTTTGAACAATGGCAAACACTGGTTTTGAATAAAATGGGAGGAAAAAATCTAGAGGTGCAGGGGATGAAAGAAGGGGAAACTGTAGCGTTATATCATTATTTATAATGAGAAAATATATATCAGATAATTATACGCCTGACACTGATAAAGTGTTCTTGAGTAAATACAACAAAGCCAGTAACTCAGGACTATGAAAAAATTATTTCTACAACTTACGAACACAGAGACATCAAACTATCTTGTGTGAAGGTGTCGCTGTTGGGATGGGCACCACACTGGGATTTCACGCAGTGAAAGCCTTCATTTCATACAAACAAGGCCAATGTATAGCCTCCCCTAGGTAGCGTGTTTCACCACCATTGGTGTCCTTACTACATACACATCTTAAGATTGGTTGCTCTATAGCTTCTGTAACTCAGGGTGACTCAGCAAACAGTCCAGGCTCTCTGGCTATCACAGCTGCCCTGCAGCTCCGTCCTCCCTGTCCACCTTCTCATCTTCACTGTTTACATACCTTCACAACTTCACAGCTGCAACCACTCAAATTCAGGGCCCAAGCTGTCCACAGCTCAATTGCCTCCCACATGAAGGAAGAGAACATAGCATAATTTCTGACCAAGTATACACAGCAAAGACTAGGGAAAACAGTAAACTGCCACAAAAGAACATTAATGCTCAATCTACTTGATGCATCAAAGTCCAAGAGAGATTTGGTACAATTCCCAAATGAAGACATGCTAAAAAAAGGCTAGCAGATGAGTGAAAAAGGGTCTAATGGCTCTAAGAGGAGTCGAAAGGAAGACTGGAAAGGAGCAGCG
The DNA here is from genome assembly GCF_036250125.1 of Pseudopipra pipra. Classification (NCBI taxonomy): domain Eukaryota; kingdom Metazoa; phylum Chordata; class Aves; order Passeriformes; family Pipridae; genus Pseudopipra; species Pseudopipra pipra. The sequence goes on along the minus strand of NC_087581.1, from coordinate 18,574,222 downwards.
TTTTTATTTATTTAAGAAGAAAGGGACTTACCAAAGAAATTTTAGTAGGGTGTATTTCAGCAAAAATCTCTACATTAAAATGGGATTTCTTTTCCACCAAAAGATGAGTGAGATAAAAGAATTTAAGATAATCTTGTGTGCTCTATTAGGTAAAACAATGGATTAAATGATTCTAGTAGCCTTTTTTGCCTTATCCTCTCAAAGTCCAGGCTTTTTGGATGTTTTCCATTTTCATTAGATAAACAGCTTTTCTCATTAAAAGCAGACATACCCTTATAAGGATTCCAGTTGGGTTTTCTTTATTTCTGCTGACACAAATTCTATTCATAATCTTGATTAATCTTAGAACTTTTGCAGAAATAATCAATACAATTGCTTGTGGTGATAATATTCAGGTAACACATTTCTGTTAAAACATTTAATAAATTGCTTTTCACGCTTACAATTATTAGAAAACTGTAGTGAGGAGACATTTGATGGAAGTGCTCTAGGATGACCCTGCTTAATTGGACCAGGTGACTCACTGTTCTCTCCTCCAACCTTACCCATTCTGTGATTCAGCTCACAAAGTTTGGAATTTATTTGGTTTCATTACTACCTATCTATCAACTGCTACTATTAACCAATAACTACCAAAAATATAACATACCAACTTTTTAGGCAATAATCGAATTTCACAACCAGATTCCACAACCAGAGTCTGACAAAAAATATAATTTGTCCTACACTATATTAAAAATAGTTATTACATATTTTGCTGTATAGTAAGGCATGCAAAAATAACTAAATATTGAATTATAATACAGATTGACTATCTAGAGTCAAACAGCAGATGTGATATTTAAAGAAAATGTTTGAAGATAGTACAGTCATCCTTCACTGCAGTACTGCTTTAAAATGTACCACTTGTATTTACAAAAAATGTGTTCTATAATAGAAAGAAAAACCTCAAAATGTCTCTTCCCATGCTACTGAACTCTATTGAAACAAAGAAAGCAAACGGAGCATGAACATTTCGCAATTAAAAAATACATGGCTATACCACTGCTAAATCCGTCTCGTCACATTACCAGAAAAAAAATAAATCACATATGCAGCTAAACAACTGAGAACACTCTAGTTCTTTGAAATGGTATCTTACCCACAATATAGTGCTAACAATTCACTGTATAATAAGGATTATACATTCTCACCTTCCATCATGCTAACTGCATTTTTACGGGTCATCTACGCATCCTTTTTTTCCAGGTGACTAGACAAATGCACACACAGACTTCACCTAAAAATATAGTCTTGCCAAGTAGCAGCAGGATGAAATATACCACAGTAACAATTCTGTCTTTGTCCTAGGCTAACACTATACCTATTAACACGCTTTGATGCTCAGCCAAGAAAAATCTTAGCGCTGGGATTCTGAGTTTTGTGCCCAAACAATCTGGGTTTGTGTTTAACATAGTATAGTCTGCTTTTAAGTTACTGCCAATCATTAACTCTACAAAGAGTAAGTCTGGGATTATTTTTTTCTTTAGAATGAATGTTATTAAGGTAAAGAAGGCAGAAAAATCTACATTATTTTGAAAAGAATAATAGAATCATGCAATCCTTAGCGCTAAGGATAACACTACTAGTCTTATTCAGAAAATTAAAGTATTTCTAAAAACAATTCTGAAGTAATTTTTCTTTTCTATATGTAATACGTCTGCAATACTGAATTCCTTGAACAAAATAAAAAAAAAGCAAAAAGAATTACACTAGCTTCTTAAACTTAAACAGATAAGTCAAGAATTCATTTTTACCAAAGGAAAAGTAGACAATTATTCTCATTTTCTGAGATAATTAAACAGAGAACCTCACCAGTGAAAAAGTAACTTATAAATAGTATTAAAGAAAAATGGATAAAATATAAAACATTACAGCTAGCTAAATCAAATATTATTCCTATCTTTCAAGAAAAATAGTCAGGATGAAGTGAGCGATCCCTCATGCATTGAGTAAAAGAAGTATGTAAGAAAATATCAATTAAGTGTACTTTCAAAGCATTAGTGCTATAAGTGGAGAAGATGAGAAAAAAACAAATAACCTAATGACTTGATAAAACATAAAAGGATTAAAACAAAAGTATAATTCAATGTTCTAGTCCCATCAAGAGGCCGTTCCCATTGCACTGTAAGACTGATATCTTTTATAGAGTACTGTGAACAGAAGGTCACACACACTTTCTGCAGCACTAAAACTTGCTTAAAAGTCTCTTGTCTATGACAGTTTACTTCTGGCTCAGATTTGGTAGCTTTTTTTTTTAATGTAATTTACTGTATAAGCAATCCATTTTACGAGGAACTCCACAACTGTAACACTCAAGTTGAGTAAAAATTGGCTAGAAAAGGGGGCCAAGTGGACAGGAACACAAGATGGCAATCTCTTGAGACAGCCTTACAGAAAAAAAAGTTACTCAATCCCAAGGGTAAGGACTTTTTCTGTCTTTTTAGTCAAAATATTCCTTCCTTCCCTTTATCCTTCATGCCATACAATGATTGTAAAATTCCAAAGGAACTTCATTGGTTCTCAGGCTTATATGTGAATTTTACTGGAATCATTGAGTCATGTGAACATTTGGAGGAGTGAGCAATTTCCACATGACGGTGGACAAATGGCAATTTATAAATCAGCAATTTGTTTTAAGTCCTTATTTAATTTGTATGCTAAGAGGAGTCACTCAAAGCATACAAAATACACATAAATTAATGTGGAAGCCTACCAAAATAAACATCGGACGTGTAGGTAGGTATGACTATAAGACAATATATGGCCTGTGGGTGACTCTGTGTATGACAGAATTATAAAATTAGGATACCAATACCAACCAAAATACTCTGAAACCATCTCCCTTCTTGCAGACACTCTTGAAATATATAGCACTAATTCTCTTCATTTCTCCTCTTACTTCTATAGTGCATTTGTGTGCGTGAGATTTTCTAGTTTAACATCACCCATGGTCCAGATCCAGCAAGGCACCTTAAAAATATCTAACATTCTTGTTCTGAGGATCTAGTGTATAAAGACACCTTCACAGAACCTCAAAAACTTCCAAACAAAAACAAACAAAACCTTCAGTTTATAAATTACAAGTATATGGAAGTTAAACATTTATAGTTTTGTGGTAGAAACTTAGAAGAGCTACTACAATTATTAGACACACAATCAACCAAGTTGTGTTTTAAAAGAATTAATTATTTTAAATGTAAAAGAATACATCACAATAAGTTCCTTTTTCAGATTACTTTCATTCCCACCTAGACAATGAATTCCCATCAATTTGTGTCTGTTTCTTCTCAACACCACAGGCAAAAAAAAATAAAAAATTTTCAGGTAGCTCTAGCTCACACACTTCTGCATATCATAGCTGCGGCAATAAAATACAAGACACGTTCTCTTGGATAACACAGTTTTAAACGTATTTAGAATTCAGGAGAGTTTTACCCACAAACCACTGGAGGTATGCGTAAATCAGAACCATTACAATGCACTTTCAATGTCAACTAGGTATTGTGTTATATGATAGTAATTCTCAGACCATTATTTTGTCTACTTAATTTCTGATATAATCTCCAAAATTCTTCAAAGGTAGCCCACCACTTCAAGCATGTCCCTTGAACTCTTGAGTTCAAACTGAGTTTGGCATATGTGTGGCAAGGACTGTATACAGAAGCACTTAAAACTACAGAGAATGTGTTGATCCTGGAGAATGTGTTGATCTTCACAAGTAGGTAGCAGCTTTCTATATTCTGTGCTGCAAAGTCAATTCATAAATAATTGGATAATTTCACTACTTTGTCACATATAATAATCCAAACTCTACCTCTTTACTGGGGCTGAGATACTGGAACAGGCTGCCCAAGGAGGTTGTGGATGCCCCAACTCTGGCAGCATTCAAGGCCTTGAGCAGGTTGGTCTAGTGGGAGGTATCCTTGCTCATGGCACGGGGGTCAGGGACTAGATGATCTTTAAGGTCCCTGCCAACCCATAACACTCTATGAGGTTCATACAGGTCCACCTCTTAAACCTGTCAAGGTCCCACTGTATGGCACCTTCTCCCTCCAGCTGCACCACTCACATGTAAGAATCCAAAATTTCTAGGAAAATTAAATTCAAATTGTAGGCAGCACAGTACCATACGACAAAAATTAAAAAATACAAGAGCAGGAGAAATTGCAACTGTCAAGGCAATCTCATGCAATAATCTTTTACAGCAGTACAGTATATCTAGTGATATAAACTTGACAGATTTTTTTTTCTTCTATCATTTTAGCATCTAACAGATATTTTTCATGATTCTAAAAGCGGGCACTTTATGGACTTCTGCAAAGACTTTTGAATCTCAACTTAAAGGGTCATGATAAAAGGGCAATAGGTTTGTCTGTATTATAATGAACTGCAGCTAAAGTTATGAGTTTCATTACACATTCAAAAATGAAAACTAATCAGTTACATGTGCTCATCTAAACAGTTAAATGAATTTTACATCCATTTTATTAAATTTTATGAAATTTACCTTTTCTAAAAAAATCTTGTACTGTATTACCTACACACAAAAAGGTACTTCTTGAAGCAAGTTAGAATATAATAATTCAATAAAACCTCCCACAGAAAAATCACTAGTCAAAACCCAAAAGGCTTCAGAGTATTGACTGTAACATTGGGGAGTTTCTTAGTAGAATTCAGCATGAGTTCTTGACTGGTAACTAACTTGGCTAATTTGAGAGTCAGCCTAAATAAACCCTCTTACTATGTGAAACAAGAAAATATGCATCCTAGTACTTACAGGTAAGGAAGTCCCTAAAAAAAAGCATGGGGAAAGACCATCTTCAAGAATCGGGTTACAAAGTTACTGCTTAAAACAGTTGTCAATGACACATTAACCACTGACTAGAAATATATCTATTGACTCCAGGGAACTCAGTACAAAATTCATTAGTAGCAAATTACACAAATTGTCAGAGTAGCAAATTCTCATATCAGAACTACTGGGCAATCTAGGCTTGCTAAACAAAACAAAAGCCAAAGACAGCTAACTGCCACAATCTAGGAAGTAAAAAACAGAATAAACGTACAAAATGAGAAACTAGTTCTGAGAGAGTGATGACTGAAAAGAATCTGGAAAGACCTAGCAACATAAGTGTATCAGTGGAATACCAGCAAGGACTGATATGGTCAATCTATGAATGAACAGGGAGGTGGAAGTAAGAAAAAAAAGAGTTGCTGCTCTCTGTACACAGCACCATCAAGGCTAATAAGAGATTAATGATTAAAGAGCTTTAAAGAATGTTGAAAAATTGAAGAAGGAAAAAAAACCCAAGCCACAAAGTGATGTGAGGACTGGAAAAAATGTCTTGCAGTGAAAGACTGAAAGAACTCAACATGTACAGCTTATCAAAAGGGCTCAATTAGAATTTAAGTAGTTGAAGTAAGAAAAAATAGAGCATACTGCAGTGAATTTCAGAAAAAGGCACAGGAAAAAAATTAATTTGCTACAACCTAAATGCTTCAACCTAAATGCAGACAAATTAAAATGTAAAACTGGATGAGGTACTGTTAGGAGCAATGTATCCAAATACTGGAATAGACTACACTTCCTAGCTAAATACTGACCAAACTACACTCTCTTGATATCTACAAATTATGTTTGAATGCCTTTCCTGTTCAGGTGTTGCCAAACAGTGAGTTCAGTGCAGGCGTAACTGGCAGTAAATTATGGCATGAGATACACAGTTTATCTAATGGTCTCCTTTGGCTTAAAATACTATTAAGAGATCACCTGAATTTGCTGTATTAAAACAGCAGCAGTTCTATAGGTATAGTGAAGTTTGAAGTCAGTTGTAAAGAGAGTTTCTACTCAGGAACTCAAAAGACAGTCTTATTAACATAAAATGAATATTTCCTGATGCTAAACTGAAAAATTCTGTTGTTGGACAGTAAGTTATAGTTGGTTTAAGAAAATGCTAGAAGGATTAGAAGTACAGTTAATAAATTTGAAATAGTAATTACTGTGAAGAAATAATATAATTCTATACAGAAACAGATAAATCTTCACATTCTGAAGTACATAAGTAGCTCTAAATACACGGTATTGACATCACATCGCTATACTTACGATCAACCAACATTCACAAAAAGAGTAACTTCCTGAATACAAAATGACATACTGGATAAAGTTTAAATAAGTAGAAGTAAGTAAATATTACTTTAAATATTTAAAGTAAATATTACTTTAAATAAGTAATATTTTAAATACCCAAATACAATACATGTAACTTAATTACAAAAAATCAAAATGACTAAAGAGCTGCTGAACTTCTTTTTTCCAGACCTCAGCAGAGTCGAAGGGGGGAATAAAATAAAAAAATGTAAAAAATACAAATCATGAAGAATTCAGGTTGGAAGGAACCTCAAAAACTCATCTACTGTAGCCTCATGCTCAAACCAGATGATATCCACTGCCCTCTCATCTTGCCTTTGCTAAATCTGTAGCACAGAATTAAACTATTTCCAGTCATTTTCTCCTTCACTTGCCCAGAAATAGCTTCCATGAGGACCTACCCTGTGATTTGCTCTAGGGCCAAAGTGAGGCTTACTGAATCCTCCCTATGGTCACTGCCTTTTGTGAAAATGGGTGCAAAATCTGCAACATCCTCCAGTCAGAGGATTTCCACAGTGTTTGAAAGATCACATACAGCAGTGTTGCAATGACATCAGCCACCTTGCAACAAAGGTTATAGTCAGCAGATTTGTATGACATCAGCCTCAGCCCTCTTGAATGCATTCCATAGATACACAGAAATGCAACTTACAAATAACAAAGAAGTTTCAGATTTTCAACAATGACAGGAATGACAAATTCTTCCCCTGTAGAATTATCTGAGTCTCCAAAATTATTTTTATTACTTTTCACTATAATGCCTGCATTATGAGCACAAGGTAAGAGGTGCACAGTAAATGCATTTAAAACAACATATTCTAACAAATATTATCAAGTTGTGAATACAAAACATCCAAGTAATTTTTCATAACAACTGCAGATATACAGAGAAAAAAGAAGTTTTGATTTAAAGGTCTTTTCTATAAGACTTCCATGTGATAACATAAAATCACCTTTGGCTTTTCCACACCACAGTACTACGAGAGCAAACTTGCATGTTCAGTGTATCACTATTTATTCAGATGCTAAGAAAATGTTATAGTGACTTAACCACAGGCAATTTTTACTGCCTGGTCTGAAATGGACTTAGCATGAACTTGAATTCCTGCCTAGCATTACTATTGCGCCTAGATTACTAAAGGACTGTGGGGATGCAAGTTATTTGTCCAAGTTATTTCACCTTGTCTTTTAACTAAAAAGTAAGTCTGAGGAACAACACCTTAAAAAGGAATGTGATTACTTAGTTCAACCACAAATCATAGGATTATTAGGAGAAATATATACAATAGGAAACACAGAGTTAAATTTAAGTGATGTTAACTACTCAAAAAGAAGACAGCTTCTCTTCCTCAGTAGTTTAGCTATTCTATGCACTTATTCCATACTGCTATTTAATAACACTTCCATTATAAGGATGCAACTGAAATAGTTGACTTCACAGTGAAATACTGCACAGTCAACTCTACTTCACTCCACACTGCATGTCTTGCAAACAAGAAGCACTGAAAATTTTTAAAGTTGGTAACGAGAAATGTGTAGCGCCCGAGCGCCACCTACAGGATACAAAGAACTGTAAAAAAAATATTTTTAATTACCAAACTAGAAGAGGACTATTTACTCTGAAACCTTCAGATGGTCATCTTAAGCCACTGCCATTTTACAAACTCAATGCAATGCTGATAAAGTTGATTACTCTTGCAGTGATGGCAAACACTTCTATCTCTACACATTCCTTCATGTAAGCAGCTGTTCTATACTTTGAAGTCTAGGTTTAAGCTCTGTATAAAAAAACCAATGGACCTGTGGAATTTCTCTAACAACTTGCCAGAATTAGGGGGAAACTCTTTTTCCTGAAGTTTCTTATCTAATATACAATTTCAAAGTATAGCAATTATTTTTTAAAACATACACAGAAGGTTAAAACGCATACTGAAATGACTAAAATTACCTTCACCATTTGAGCATTTCAATATGATTGCATTTAGAAGTGGTATTGGATCTCAGTACTATGAATTTGAGATGGTGTCTATTATTTCCACATTGCTTCTCTGAAACAGATGTGCAACCTTCAGATTTCACACATGCGTTTGTATTGAAAGAAACAGGACCAATCCAAATGAATACAGATTTGCAAAAAAAATCATGCACGTTAAAGACAGTACATTGAAAAAAATATTCTTAGTTCAATTATTCTATTAGCACATTTAAATATCTGATAAGATGAACAATTTTGATAGGTATCAGATGTTTCTTGGCCCTCTGATATGTTAGTAGACATTACCCTCAAGCTATGTATGGTCCATCCAACTTTTTGCTTGATGTTTGCACCTCCCACATCTCTGCCTCTGATCAGCACAGACTTTGACTACAGTGGGTGGTGAACACCCATGAGTATATTATCTACCATCTCCAGTACATTAGAAAATAGTCACTATTTCAGACAATGAAACTTGATGTTGTTTATCTTACTTTACCTCATCAGACCTCTAATTTAATAACACTTTATTACAAACAGTAATGGCTTTGATTTTCATGCCAGAGGATGTCAGACAATTATTTGGAAAACAGTAAGTCTAGAAATTTCTGTTACTTGTGATACTAAGCAGTGTCACCCAAGGCTATAACTCCCAACTGCTAAAAATACAACCCATAAAAGCCTCTTCTGAGTTAAGACAACCCATTTGGCTATAATACTACTACTGTTACCTTGAAAGAATGGAATAACCACAATCAGAGCCAGCAGCTTACAGACTTACTATACACGTCTCTGAAAATAGGACAAAACATCATGCAAGCTTGGGCACTGACTATCTCATTCCTAAGGGTATCCTCTAGCTTTGTGTTCCCTTCATGCTACAAACTTGCTATTACACCTTAGACCATTTTATTTCCAGCAGCCACCCCTTTAAAGCCCCCGAGATAGTTAAACTGATTAGTGGGCAGGTGGTTGTACAGACAGGTAGGTAGTAAATACAAACAGATTCCAAAGTTTTTTGGTATTCTTAGGATGTTATTTTGCTGCCATACACTTCAAGGTTCTTTTTCATAGAGCTTCTTGGAGTCCTTTCAAATTTCTGAATCCTTGCCTCCACTATCTGATACAGCTATTTAACACTAATCTGTATTTGTTCAGTCTCCATGATCAAGAACAGTTCATTCAATCTGAGAAGCTTAAACTTATTCTGTATTGGAGAATATTATGGGCATTATCACAAACATTATTAGGGTGCAACACTAATCAATCACTGAAAGCAAGACTATTGAAAACTAGGAACTACTTCTTTCTGCAGTCAGAAAACTGTCAGCCCAGTGTTTGCAAGATTTGAGAAAGAAAACTACCACCATGTAGTCTTGTCCAACATACTAATATAAAACCCTTTTAATTGACACTAGATAAATATTTATGTAACTTATCAGTGGGATTATGTATCAATCTCAACCACAGGACTGGAAAACAGATTTTGGGATCAAAGTTATCCATCAATATCAGTATACATCAGTATATTTCCTGTGGACCAACTGTCTACAGCAAAGATAGTACAGCCACCAATTGCCAAAGCAGCAAACAGCACAACTTCAAAGACATCAGAAAGGAAAACAAGGCAACAGGTTTTTACAAGATGTCTTGTATATGTTCTTTGTAAAAGTACCTAGTTATATCTAACATAGCCATAAAATCATGACACTACATTTCATGTACTGCGACTCACATGCTCTTGTAGAGAGAAAGAAACAATGAAAGCTAAAAACCAATGTTCATGAATTAGAGTTTTATCATGGTGTACATATCTGTCCTAGTTAGAACAACTGGGACCAGTTCATCACTGGATGGGTGTAACCCAAAACTGTGTATTCTATAGCCTTCCATGCCATTTCCCAGAAACTGGTATCAATGAACCATTTACACCATCTGCACATAGAGCCTGACTCCTCAGGCTATAAACTGGGTGTTAAGAGGCCTGTGAGATAGGAGGTTGCTTTTGTCCTCACACCCATTAAGGAACCCCCTGCCCCGAGGGAGGTACTGAGCATTCCTGCCTGAACTGGAGGATATATAATCTTGGAGTCTTGGGACTTTTTTAACCACTCGTGGGATCCAGAGAAAGACTGCAGATCACCGCTCTCAACCAAACTGCAACCACCACTCTCGACTGGACTGCAACCACCACTTTTCAACCAGACTGCAACAGCTTTTCCCCTCTCCTTTTACTTTGGACTCGGGGCCCAAAGGACACCACTCTGTTCGTGCCCCAGGGTGCTGGGTTATACATTTGAGTTTTGTGAGTTAAAACCAATTGTTTGTCTGTATAATCGTACTTATTGTATTATTTTATTAAATTGTTATTCTGACTTATAATCTCTCTTCTGAGTTAATTTCCCCTGCTGGTTTACCTTTAAACCAGCACAATATCATCACATGACTCTACAAAAGATCAGATTTACATGCTGTTCCAAAAGAAATGGATTAACATCAGTTTACAGAACTGACCATACAGATCTTGCTGACTACATAAAGTCTGACTAAGTATGAAAGTTGGTTGCCTTGCCTCTAACTAAAAGGAAATCACATGACAGGAAAAACTAATGTCCATTTAAATTACAGGTTTTGTTTACTGTATCTTTATTTTTGTTATTGTGCTGGGTCTTTGATGTCAAATGCTCTTGCTTGTATATCTCCAGCTATTAAGTGTACTGAGTCCTCTCTTCAGCAAACATAAAATTATGAGGAACTTCAGAAGTAACACCATCTAGGCCTGAGAAAAAAGTAAGTGGAACCAATTTGGATTTGCTCAAATTACAAAGGCTTCTTGACTGTACCTGATGTGACTCTGAGATGCAAATCAGTAGCGGGGAAGATGTAGAAAAGGACACAATTTCCCACTTAAATCCCATGAACATTTTAGTTTCTAGAGCTATTGTGCAGAGTTAAGAGCACAAAAGCTAAACCACCTTTCTGATGTTTCCCCCATAAGTCTTCACTGAATAAGTAAACTTATACATTTAACTTTTTAACTGCAAGGTCTTAATTTTTCAGTAACTTCTTATTGAAATACTGGATAATAATTCCTAGTAAGTTTGACATCAGAGCCACTACTCATCAGTTGCATACGTGATGAGTGTTTTTATGCAATATCAACATTATTTGGCAGAAATTCCCAAACCCACTCTGCAAGAAAGACTGTCAAGACACAAGGCTCCAAGAAAACAAATTAACTCACTGAAAACTGAGTGCTAATCAGTACAGACATTCACAAAGACTGGCACAGCTAACCTACAAGACAGGAACCCAACGCTTTTATGTCTGTAAAGAAAAACTGATGTACCAACTGCAGCGTGGAAAAGCTGGTACACTGCAAGAATGATTACTCTGTTAAACCAGACTTCACCAGATGCCTAGGAAGCCTTTGTTTTCTGCAAGTCTCAGTGATGGACAACTACTATGGGTTATCACAGATAAAGCTACAAAACTCCATCTTACAACTGAGCAGAAAGACAAAGTAAGGCATGACAAAGACAAATGCTCTTCATTTCTGACTCACAGGGAAAAATAAAACTCCCATAGAAGGTATCAGTAAGTGCTGAGTGTAACAAAATGTAACTTACCTGTTTGGTTCAAACTGCCAAACAAAACTAAGAAATGAGAAAGCAATAGGCAAGCTCATCTTCCACAGTTCGAGGTGGGCAGGGGGCAGTACTTTTAAGTAACACTTACCCTATCAACATCATAACTGCAAAACCGGAATTGAGAAGAAAACATTTACCTGTAAATAACATAAAGAAAAAAGACCAAAACAAATAAAACAACCCTTACCTGCGACTAGTTGTTTTCTTTTCTGGCTTATTTTCTTCCTCTTCAGATTGCTGTTTAGCATTTTCACTTGTATCAATTTTCAACTTCTTGGCAATGCGTTCCTTTATTTGAGATCTCTCATGACTAGCAGTTTCATTGTCTACACTATCAGCATCTTCATCATGTTCTTCTTCCTCCTTTATTGATTTGAAATGGTAAAACTCCTTTAGATTTTTTACTACAAAATGTTGAATATGGAAATTTTTTTCTTATAAATGTAATCTCTTCCAAAGAAAAATACTTCATTTCAAATCAAACTTTTCAAACAAATTGAAAAAATTTGCTTCAAAGAGAACAAAAAAAAATGAAATACAATAGTTTTTCATACACAAATTACATCTTTTTTGTATGGTTAAAAAAATTAAAACCAATCTATTGTAGACTATCAACTCTTACAGGTCTACAGATGGCATCATAGCAATGTGATATTACTCTGGTCACTGTTCACAAATCGAAAATTTGAACAAGGCAATACACTAAACTTTCATTTTCCACTAAAAGAAAAACAAAATTCAAGAACTGCCTACAACAGGGCTATACTACAGTCATGATGGGATGGAAGAGGTTAGCCCATCAGTCTCTGTGAGGAAATTTACAAATACTAAGTTGATCAAAACAGGCTGTGAAAACGTGTGGAATCAATCATCCCAACTTGCCTCACAGGTCCTAGCAGAGGGCAGAAGGAGATAAACTACCTTGTTCGAAGACATTTGGAGGTAGAAATAATTGTAGAATGAAAATGTGGCCTGATCAGATGAAGGGATCTAAGTTTGATTACTTTCTTCCTTGAAGAAGGAAGTCTGCATGAACCTTAATGGAAGAGTGCCAGCTCAAAGATTACATGGTGTATCTTTTTACTTTTACTTTGGTGTGATGCTAATCAGCAAAAGAAAAGTGTAAGATACTACATGACTAATTTCAACCACACAGAGAAAGGATACTTAAAAATGGTGTTCCTGGGAACTGTATCCAGGAGACAGCCAGGATGTAAGCTCTTAGAAAGGAACACTCTGAAGACCATGTGTATGTCCTAGGTGTGATGGACAGTTAGGAGGAAGAGCACCATGAAGACCACGTCCATAAACATGGAGGGAGAGAGGGTAGAAACGTAAAAGCAGCAAGGGGCACAATTTTGGGAACAGAAGAGAAAAATCAAGAGCTGGATTTCAGAAGCTGTACTTAAGTCACTATTTAGGAATCTTCAGGCGACCATACTTAGATATGAGATTTAGGCAAGAGAAGACCAGTCAGGAATACAAAAAGAAATCTCTGAATATTTAGCACAGTAAAAGAGCTGAATATTTCCCAGTGAAATAACTGAAAGGTTGTTCTGGGTGTTTTGTCTGCTCTTTTTAAACAGGCGAAGAGAAAAGTGGAACAGGATGAGCATTTCCCTTAATTTACCAGAAAGGTATTGTTTGACAAAGGAGATAATGAAAATTTCTGAAGGATGTGCTTACTTCATAAATTGTAAGGGAGATGGGTGACTACAGCCCTAAATGGCAGGGGGCAGAATCCAGAAAAGAAAGCAACAGGACTGTATTTGAGGTGTTTACAGTCAGGGATAAAGACAGACTCCTGGTGGAGATTTGGCTAGGGCTTAGGTAAGAGTGTTTCACTGTAACAGTTGGATAGGAGAACTTCTGGAATAAAACCAGCAATCTCTGGACGGATTGCAACTGCTAAGTAGTAAGCTAGTAAAAATTACAGAAATCTGAGTAACAGGAGAGGAGTTCCATGGACTGTATTTTAAAATGGAAGAGACAAAATAGTTCAACTTTTCCCACTGAGCTAAATCCCCTATTTCCCAAACCTAATATTACCCTCAGTTTGCACAGGATTTTACTGGTTTTCTTCTAGAAAACTGAGAAAATAGGATATAACCTTCTTCCTCAACCTCTTCCCTCCTGCAACTCTACTCTTTTCTCCTGCCTAGTCTTCTCTTTCAGTCCCTCTTCTGTCTCATTAACTCCACCTGACCTTCTATCTTTTAGACTCCTATTTTTCAGAAGTCTCATTATCAACTAATAGAATTAACACATTTCCACCCAGACTGAACTATCTGACACCTCAAAAGGGCTTTTCTGTTGGATGATGGGTGTTCTCCATGTGACACAGAAATGGAAAACTGCCTGCCTGAAAGCTGTACTACTTTTTGCTGCTGTTACTATCTGGGTGGAGTTGCCCTATTCTTCTCTTTACTATGAAAATTAAAATGTAATGAGATACTTTGTGACAGAAGGACTAATGGCTATTGTATGAAATATGATTTTCCTGTTTAAAAAGGTTATTGAATTGGGCGGTGGATATCAAGTTTTATTTGTACATAATACTGCACAAACCTTACTGTTCAGCAACTCATTGACAAATAGGGAGAGGAAAACAAATTGTGCAAAAAGGAGAAATTATACTGTTGGGGAAAAAATTTTCAATCTTGTGAACACATTTCACATAATGCTTTCATTAAAGACTTGGGTACAAAAAGTATCTTAAGAAATAGCTATGCGGTGTTGTTAATACAAAGGATCTGACTCTCAGAGAATGAAATGTATGACTTTGAGGACTGCAGTAAGAGAAACAGGATGATATTTAATAGCATGAACAGCAAGGCCAGGTGCTTAGGGAATATTAATAAGTTTCTCTTATATGCTAGGGACTTGTTGGGGGATGCAGGGAGATCTGGAAGAATTATGTGACCATATGATTAGCTATAAAACTACCAACATGTCGCAGCCGTGTAAATGTGAAAGTGATCCTGTGACATGTTAATTGAAATAACTCTAAGAGAGATGATAAAATACTAGTACCACTTCACAAGACTCCAGTAACTGCCTGAAATGCTAGATCCTAACTAAAATCTTTCAATGAAATGAAATCTAAGGAGGATACCTATCCAGGAAAAAAAAAAGTCTTCCTATTTCCTACTTCAGATTAATCAGGTATATTTATTTAAATTTTTATTCTTCAGCCTAACACGTCCACTTTCTGTACTCCCTGAATCCAGTTCACTTAACAAAGGGCTATTTGAACATCTGGGGAATTATTAATTAAATAGCATTCTCCAAAACCTTCTAACGCTTAAATGCTCCTGCACAGAAGGAATTACAATGGAGAAGAGTCAAAAAAACTGAACTTATACTATGCCTTCTGGAAAAAGCAGGAGGGAACAGGGTGCAAGCAGATTTTTTTTAGGCAGAAGAACTGGACAGATTATGGTCTTCCTTTACGTCCACAGTGCGTCAGGGAACAGTATAGTTAGTACTTGTGCATGACGGACAGACATATAAAACAGCATTTTTCAGGATTCAGTCTGGGGAGCGGGAGATTATATTCCTAGTCAAATATTTTATCCTTGTCTCAACAGCAACTCGAAGGCGCACTCCCATGACCTATGATTAGAGACAGAGACAGCTAGAGAGCTTGCTCTGAACCATGACAATTTTCTTGTATTTAGAATACACTCCATGTTTAGTTGAATGTTACTGCTTGATTATTCAGATTTCATGTCTTTCAGAGGTGGCAGTCTTCATCAATGCAATTTAAGTGATAAGTATGCATTGAAATTTTGTTTTCTTGGAAGAAACTTTTCCAATAGGGTACTCACTCATAAGCAGACTCACCCTCAAATATTGCAGTTATATCACTATTCATGACAAACTTAATTGTAACTTTTTTTTAGAAGCAATTTCAAGGCTTTTATCATGCTGGCGATTTGTCACTCTGTGGTACATAACCCATATACCATAATCCCATACACTTAATTTACTGACTGAAATACAGAATAAGCAGTTTCTATAAAATACAGTAGGTAGTGTGCTAACTCTATCCTGCTGTGAATGTTCAAAATGGCCAAACCTCAGAGCTCTGAAAGAGCCTCCAGCTTTTGCTGGAAATCTGACTTGACCTAGTTCTCAAAAATCTCTAAAGTAGCATTTGTTCTCCCAAGAAAATCTAATTTGCACACAGTAAAAAACAGACTTATTTGTAAAAAAGTGTTACTTACCTCACTCAAATCCCTTTCCTCACTTGCTGTTCCACTAAAAAAAAGAAAAAAATGTAATTACTTTGAAGTTCTAGAGGAGAATTAAAATACCATTTAAAAAACCCATTTCTTAAATAAAAAATTCTGTTTGGTTAGCTACCTGAAATTTTAGTCAACTTAGTCATTTGTGTCATCATCACATTCATCTTAAAAGTATCAATTAATATAATCTTCTATCATTTAACTATCACAATTTTTCCTAGTTAGAAATGTTTAAAACTATGGACTTTCATACAATGGATGAAATCTAACCATATCTTGAGCTATCCAAGCAAAACAATAATGTATACAGTTAAAAGAAAAAACCCACCAAAACTCACTTAAGATGTTTTTGATTTCATATATCAAACAAAAAAAGCATTTAATTCCAAATAGCTTATTTTTGGAAAGTCTTCCTTATACAGGCATTCTACTGATAATTTAGCTTAACAACAAAATTTTAGTTTGTTATACAGCTACAGTTTAGTGAATTAAAAAAGAAATCTATTTGAATATACTAAAGCTAACATATCCACTGTTAATTAACACAAATTAATAATAAAAAGCCTTGAAACTTTTTCTGTCCCACAATTTAAAGAAGAAGTTACGTTAGAGAAAAAGCAAGGAATATCAAATGAGTCGCAAAAGTCAAGGCTTTGAAGTGTGTTCTAGGCAATCAATAAGTAACCAAGGCCATCACAGAAACTCTAAATGTATTGTAATAAATTACATTAATAAGGTGCTGCATCTGGGTCAAGGCAACTGCTGGTATCCATACAGAATGGACTGAGAGCAGCCCTGCAAGAAGGACATGGGGTGCTGGTGGATGAAAAGCTGGACATGAGTTGGCAATACATGATTGAAGCCCAGAAAACCAACTGTATTTTGGGCTGCATCAAAAGCAGCATGGCCATCAGGCCAAGGGAGGGGGTTCTCCCCCTCTGCTCTGCTCTCATGAGATCCCATCTGGACTGCTGAATCCAGCTCTGGGATACTCAGCCCAGAAAAAAACAGAAACCTGATGGAAGGACTCCAGAGGTGGGCCATGAAGATGACCACCTCTTCAACGAGGAAAGGCTTAGAAAGTCAGGGTTATTCAGCCTGGAGAAGACTCGAATATTTACTGCAGCCTTTCACTGCTTAAAGGGGCTCTATAAGAAAAACTGAGACAGACATTTTAGCAGGCCCTGTTGTGATACGACAGGGGGTAATGGTTTTAAATTAAAAGAAGGTAAATTCAGTCTAGATATAAGGAAGATATTTTTTATGATGAGGGTGGTGACACTGGAACAGGCTGCCCAGAGAGGTGGTAGATGTCCCATCCCTGGAAACATTTGAGGCCAGGTTGGATGGGGCTCTGAGGAACTTGATCTACTTGAAGATGTCCCTGTCCGTTGCATGGGGTTTGGATGCAGTAAATTTTAATAGTCCCTTCCAAAGTAAACTACTCCACAATTTTATGATAAGCAAATTCTTGGAGTTGAGTGTTAAGATGAGAAAATTTAATGAAAATATATTGACTGTGGTTAGAATCAGAATTTAACAAATATTAAAAAGAAATAGAGAAGAAACCCAACTTTATCCAAGCATACAGATTTATGATTCACCTCATTTTTGATGTGTTTTTTTAGATTTGAAAAAAAAAAAGATACTTTTGAGCATAAGCAGGGTTAGAGGGTTGGGAAGAGCAACAAGAATAACCATGGTGGAGAAAAACTTCTGCATGAAGAAAATTTGAGTAAACTTTCAAAAGTTTAGGCTAGAAAAGAGATGGTCTAAGAAAGTATTGTGGTAAAGAGAGGTATAAAGGGACTGACTGCTCACTGTCTCTTCCAGAATGAGAGTTAGAATTTATCAAATGATGCTGGCAGACCCCAAGGTTCAGAACAAAAAGGGGAGATACTTCTTCCTGTACCAGACTGGATGGTGTGAACAGAAATAATTTTACAAGGGACTTAACACATATTTTGAAGAGAACTCTATTTAAGATTACTAAATAGATGAACCACATCAAACTCTGACAGTCCCTTGAGATTAAAGTTGATGGAGGCTGGGAAACCACTCTGATAAACATTACACTTGCTCTGCTTTAATTCTTTGTTGGGCATCCACTGATAGCCAATGTTGGTAACAGTGGGTTAGAGAAATTTTTTCTCAGATCCAGCACTGGCATTCTTAAATTCTTAAAGAGTGACAGACAAACAATGAGTACACATGATGTTAATCGGGTGTAACAACTTGAAAGTAAATCTGTTCTGGAAACTGGAAATCACATGTTAACCTTTTGACAGCAGGAACTGAGCTCAGATGTGGATCATCCTTCAGTAGATCATGACTACTTTTACTTTTTCCCTTCATGCTCTGTTAAAAGAAAAAAAAAAGGAAAAAGATATTATTTATTTCAGTTTTTAAGAGGATAGATAGTGAAAAAAGGTTATGGTAAGAAAAAGGCAACTTGTTTCTTGTTAGTTTTCATCTAACTAGTAAGCATAAACATTTTTATGAGCAGAAGAACAGAGAAAGTATTCCAGAAAGAGAAGCATCAAACTGACTCCATGGATTTAGAAAATACTTTTGCAAAAGCAATGCACTTAAGTTTTAAAGCAAAGAGAGGAAAAAAATAAGAAAGAGATTGTTTAGTTATGCCAATAATCACATAACATAAAGATACAGTCTAGCACATATACACTTGAGTGAATGAAGAGGTAAGACCCTGACTTTCCAAGAATGGCACATGACAACTCAAAGAACTACCGTGCACAAGGCAGTACTTATTAACTGGAAGAACACTAATTAGATCCTTAGGAGAAAAAAAAAGAAATTAACAAACTGCAATATATCAACCTGGGATACATCCTGCAGGAATCATCTACTGACACAAGGAGTCAAATCTAACAATACATAAGCTCTTCTAGCAGAAAGGCTACAGTAAGAAAGCATTCCCCATGATAATCCAAAAAAAAGAAAAGTATACTTCAATTTCAGATTGAAATCGGAGTGAAAATCTCTGCTACAGAAACAGTGTATTGTTACCTGAATGTCTCCATTGCAGACGCACTGCATAATCCTTCCAGGAGGACAGTAATTGTGTGGACAGATCTTACCCATTTAAATGCAACTTCAACTTTTTATTATGTAGAAAACAAAGACTAACACATTCAGCAACAGAGTGGTGTGTGTGTTTGGAGTGGGGGTGGGTGTATTGTAAAGTGCTCCAAACAAGTACAGACAATCAGCAGTTTGGACATCAAAAGCTTCAGTTCAAACACTAATCAACAACCAGTGGGGGCCCACTGTCAGATCCCTGAGTGAACTAACAGGGTTTGTGGCCTTGAAGGGTTTTACCGGGAGCTCCTGTGCCCATGAGCACCATTCCAGCTCAGGCCTAAGAATATACTCACCGCCTGAACAATGTTGAAAGTATACATGTGCGTCTATTCTAGATAAGCCTGTTGGACCCACATTGTAAACTTGTCTCCAGTCCTACCTTCTGTTCCCATCTCTTGCTGCTCCTGACTGGACTCTGTGGTTGGGGACCTCAGCCTTGGTTCTTGCTTGTCATTTTCAGGACTGCTGATGGACCCTGTTATGAGGAACCAATTCTGCCTGCTATATCCAGATGCTGTGGGATTGTACCCCTCTTGGTAAGCACACTGCCTGTGCTGGAATCACTTTTACCTTTTCGCTTACCCTCCCTCATGTAGGTGTTCTGCTCTTGCCCCTCCTTGACACAGTCTTCCCTAACCCTGTCATCTCTGCCTCCTATAACCTCCTGAGGTACACAAATTTTCTCTCTTAAGATTCATACTCTCTATAATATATCAATTTAGAGACTCCCCTGTTACAGAAGACACAATTTGACCTGTAACACTTAAATGACACCAATGGCCCTAATCCCTCATTTAATTTCTTTTTGAAAGCGTTTATAATTTTGATCATGTTTTGTGGCATAAATGCTCACAACCTAAATTACAAGAGGGAAAAATACATTTTTAATTGTATGTTTATTTGTTCATTTATTTTTGTGTCTCAATCACCATACTGCAGAAAATACAAAAAAATTGTTCTTGTAATTTCCTTCTTTTCTCCCTTTTTTAAATTTTAAAGCTACTGTGATCCATATCCCTAGTTATTCTTCTTGCCCTTCTTTGTACAGCCTCAGAAATAAGAGGCTGATAATGCATTGCAGCAAAGGCAAAATAAATTCCCTAGTGTAGACTAAGTGTAGATACCCTGAAACACCTGAAATTGGGTTTTCATTTGCTCCTCAAATAATTTTAGGCTCAGCCTCACTACACTAAAAATTAACAGAAAATGTTCCCTTTTCCCAGATCTATTAGAGGATTCCTCAGTTTCCTCAAACTCTCTCCTTCAAAAGTACACCCTTTTTACACTGAAACAAGCAATACTTACTGCAATTCATAGAACGATTTTGAGTTTGTAAATGTCAAAGGATCTCATTATTAACTTTGACCTTCCATTTGTCATATCAAGAGAATGAAAGTTAGTGCTGATGTTCATGTACTTCAACTCAATCAACATTAAGGTGACGAACTACAAAGATACTGATCTAGACCTTTTGGGAACAAGCAGTGAGGTTTAGAAAAGAAGGTTTTATTTTGTTGTAAAGAATGAACAGAATTTTTTCATAAACAGTTGATGCGGTTACTTATCCAGCTACAGCTAGTCCTTAATTTAGTCATGACAAACAGGAGAATCAGATTTTAAGGCTCAGTTGAAAGACAGCATGACAACACTGAAATTAGGCTTATCATGAAAGCCACATTCTATTTAGATAATTTTAAACTGAAAAGTAAGTATTTGGCATAGAAAGAAAGAACATCAAAGCAACTGAATTAAATGCAGGATTAAAAGCCAGACATATATCAAGAGCAGAACTGCAGATGAGCATATTAAGAAAAACAAGTATAGTTAGTCTGACTGGCAACTTGAAAAAGAGAAAAATACTTAAAACTACTCTACTGTCATCCTGACTGACATCATTTCACTGTAATATTGTCCATCATTATTCACTGTTTTTCTTTTGTATTTTAACTAATTCCTGAGGACTGACCACCATTTTTCACTTATGTGGTACAGGACTCAGGATCATGTATCCTGTTCATTATCTGAAGCAGAGAGGTACCTGAACTGTAGAAAGCCTAGGACTCTAGTGAAATAATTTGGTCGGCGGTAGAAACAAGAGTAACAACTTACTGTAAAGTTTTTAAATTAACTTTATTTAAGTTGCAAAGTCAGGGAAGGAAGTGTTTGATCAAAGACTACCTATGCAGCCCTAGTTCTGTGAAGGTGAACAATTCGCAAGAGTGCAACATTAAATTATGATAATGGACTATTTTCTCCCCAGTAGCCCCACTTCATTTTGCACACAGAATAATGAATACACATAAGAACATGGAGCTAAGAATGCACTGGCAATGCACAAGATGATCTTCAAAACTCAAGTATTTTACCATAAAATCCCACACTTTAAATTAAGGACCTGAAGAAGAATGAAGTACCTATCACCTACATGAATTTTAAACAGGAGACACAGAACTATACTATAAAACAGTACGTTCATGGAAATGTAGGAATTCCCTGCAGTAACTGAAGGCACCTTTAAAGTCATAAAAACCTCTGTTTTTATCAAAATGTTAAAACATAGAATCCTAAAAACTGAAGCAATTTCTAGTATTGTTCAAAACTCATACAAAAGAACAAGACTAAGAACTTTAAAGCTTTTCACAAACATGCAGAAAGGTAATTAAGTTGAAAAGAAAAATGAGGATAATTTGATACAGTACCTGACTAACTCTACTGACTTCTTCCTCTTCTTCTTCAGCTTCTTCCCCAAAGGAAAGCAGGTTAAAGTTTCTTTAAGAGAGAAAAATAATTTTCTAGTAAAACTTTAAATACAGTCTTAGTAATATTCCATTATCTTTAAACATCTTATTTTCATGTTCTGTGTGATTTCAAAAAACTTCTTGTCCTGTTAAATATACCAATTCCAAACAACTACAACATGCTGCTTTGCTACAAGCTGTAAATATTTAGCAAAGCATGTTCCATTGAATTCCTGAGACAAAAAAGGACAGTGAAGCACCACCTAGACAATGTTAAGACACAACTTAAGAAATTCTGACTTGAGTAACTTCCACTGACTCTTATATGATGACAGCTCTGTTGCATTTTTAATTTTTCCTCCTTAACAGAGCAGCACTCAAGTAACAGATACAAAATGTTCAAGATATGATGGCTTGGAAAGGCATCAAATGTGCACACATCCACAGAATGTAATTAGAAGAAATAATGATCTTTAATTTTTTTTTTCAAGAGTTAATTGTTTATGTGACGTTGGAACCAGGCAGTTGCAACATGTTTTATTTTTGTGCAGCAGAAGTGACAGCAGGCACACTTCAGATTTCCTATTATTTTTCATTCCCTGTTTGTGACTACGAATCGTCATTCACAGAAACTGAAATCTGCCATGTCAAAATGCCTGCCTTTTGCTAAGTATTTCAGTGGAAAAGAAGTGGTAGTTGACAAAATAAGTTCAAAAAGTGCAAAACAACTGAGTTATGGCCTGAAATTTGCCATGTCAAAATGTCTGCCATTTGCTAAGTATTTCAGTGGGAGAGAAGTGGTAGCTGACCAAATAAGTTCAAAAAGTGCAAAACAACTGAGTTATGGCCCAGCTACTACTACTAGTACATTTCAACTGCAGTGTCATCTCAGTCACGTGCTTGCCCATCCTGGCATATGGGGAAGACTCAAGCTAACTTTTACTTTTGCAACTATCGCCATGCATGAAACAGTCACAGCTCAGCTGATGCACAGGAACCACTTCAAAGAGAGACACTAGATCCACCTTGGAAACAGGGAAGTAAATTTTGCTAAGATTATGTAAGATTACTCTGCATTTTGGTAAAGCCTTGTGCTTCAAAAGCAGAAATAGAAACAAAAAAATTGCCAAGCTGCAAACTAAAGGTGAAAGAAAATTAACCATTGCTTATGTTGCATATATTTACTTTGTGCCTTTTACTTTGGACTTTTTAGTTTCTTCTTCTGGTTTGTCCTTCTTCAGTCTTCTATTTGGCCTTGGGACAATGTCATCAAAAGGATTAAACAAAACCTGTGAAAAAAACAGAATTTTAGACACATCTTTAGTAAGTATTTTGTTGTAATTTAATGATTCAGTATTTTAAAACAATATGCCACGTTTTCTGAACACCGAATTTTAAAGCATCACTTTTCAAACCAGAACATACTCACCTCACTACTTCTTATTTTGTGTGGGCTGAGAGGTCTCTCTTCCTTGTCAACTTCTACTTCAGCAAGGCGCAACATGTTATATATTGTATCCCCAGTAACCTGGCAAATTTATAAAAAAGGCTTGAAAATCCTTGCCTGTAATTTTTGTCATTTATTCCTCAAAATGCAAGGCAATTATTATGTAAGAAATTTTGAAAATACAAATTATGTAGGAAATAATGTAAGCACGTAAGACTTATAAAAGAAAGCAAGTACAATGTACAAAGGTTTGGGGTTTCTAAATTTAATAGCAAAAGTTGAAGGAATATAGGTAGTTTTGAGAATGTACGCAGGGGAAGATGTCAAATTCTTATTCGTGAGCTATGAAACAGGAAAACAAAAACCACTGAAATAAAAAAATATTTGGTTTATTTTCTTCTAAGTAAATCACAAGAGTGGTAAATTCATTCTATGTTTTACATTTTCCTGATTCTTCTTGAGTAATTAGAATCTAAGCACACAATTTTCTTAAATGTCATTAGTATTAGATGAACTCATTAATAAAACAGAGGCATAATAATATTAATAAGACTATTTAAAGGCAGCACAACAGGAAAATACAACTTAGAAGAATAACAACAGCAAAGTACAGAATAATGGGAACAACCCATAGAAACATTTCTGCCAGATATGGGAAACAAAGAGAAAGGAGACAGCTGAGAAAGCAGTGAAATAAATTTCAAATGTACGTAGCAGCAAACAACACTAAATTAGCCTTCAGAGAAACTTATAGTAGCTTCTGTCAAATTTAAACTGGGACTCTAGTTCACATAGCAGACCTTTCCAAAGATTGTGTGCTTGTTGTTAAGTTCATCTGCACGACCCAGTGTAAAGAAAAACTGACTCCCGTTATCATGGGGCCCAGCATTTGCCATAGCAACAAGTCCTCTTCGATTAAATCGCAGTCGTGAGTGGAACTCATCCTGTCAAAACAGAAGAGAAAACAGTACCATTTAAGTCTGTAATTATTTTTTTCACTTCTTTAGCTATGGTTTAATTACATCAACATGTACACAGAGAAAATACGCTGTTAAATTTTTTTTTAAATTCAGACAGTAATAAATCCAAAGTATTTTCAAACTTAGTGCCACAATTATATTTAAAAGTTTCTATTTTGAGCAGCAAAAATTATTTTAGTCAATATTTTTAATCCTGTGTGCCTACAATAATGCTAACAAGTGAACAACCTTCAAAAGAAACCATAAACACATAACCAATGAACACCAAACAAAAAATAAGAAACTAATTGACAAAATAAGTTTATTGACAAATCAATAACAGAAAGACATATTATTTAATAAAAATCCTCAAATTTCTGTCTTGTTAATTTTATTTTTCCAATTGTTCCCTAGAAATCAACTGTTATTCATTATTTCTATTTGCTTTCATTACCCCCAACATTAAGAAAATCAGAAGTGTTTTAAAAAGTAACTGCATTTCATACATTTCATCTAAAAGTACCATTCTCGTGAATCACTGTATTTATGTGAAAAATCATAATTCATGTAAAGTAACTGAAAGTAACCACAATAAGAGGTTGTAATAATACATTAATGCAAAAATCCATAGGAAGAACATTTTCTTTACCATAAGAAGGCAAAATAGGACTCCTTTCAAAGCAAAGAGAAAGTGTTGAGTAATACATGAATACCATGGTAACATCACAATTCTAAACACTGCTATATTGAGATAGTATTAATTTTAAGCAGCAATGCTACTACAGTATTGGTAATACTTGTTTTGTTCTCTGCTTAGTTACCAATCCCTCCCAAAACTTCACATTCGTGCCAAATGTACAAGTCTAGGGGCAAGATGATGCAAGGCCCAGCGTCAGGTTATGCACCTTCAGTCATGAGCCTCCCACATCTGAAATAAAATATCAGGCAGGACAGAACACAGCCACTGAGCCCGCCTAGCTTCACTCAGGATTTGACCCTCCTGGCTAAGTGATGAACCATGATGATAACAATAATACCAATGGACACATATACAGCCTTCAGAGATCTTTGCTAAATGAGATTTAATGTGCACAAACACTTCTGAGTTGTCATATATCAAGACTTACTCTTCATTCTTCCTCTCTCCAATTTTCTTTTGTGAAGCTCATGCTAATGAGCATGATACATTTATCATAATATCAGAATAGCTAGATTTAAGAACTCTCAGTTCAAAGAGATATATTCAAACACACTGAAGCAGCATGTGAAATAAAATACTGCACATGTTTCATATAACATTTGATTTTTCACAACATAACACGGCAGGAAGAACAACAGATAGCGAATAACCAAAAATTAATACATGAGATATACAGAGACACACCTTGAAGGGAGCTCCATAGACTGACTCTCCTCCTGACCCAGTTCCAGTAGGATCACCTCCCTGCACTATAAAGCCAGGCACTACTCTGTGAAATATTGTGTTATTGTAATACTCTAAAATAAAGAGGAAAAAAGAAAACATTAAATTCATGTTAGTGGTCTCAAAATCAAACTTTCATATAGATCATGCAGGGATGTCCAGAGACTGAAGTCCCAGAAAGCAAGTACTGTCAGTAGATTTTGCTGATGTCACTAGGTTCCCTTCTATTCCACACAGTCTTACAAAAAAAAAACCTGCATTGTCATATGTTTCTGTTGCAAAAGACCCTACTCATCACTACCAAGATGATCTTGATCAACTACTTTCTTTTCAGCTTTCAAGTTTTTTTACTGGAATGATACTACAATTACAATGCATCCATTTAAAAGGAGAGCTGGAACTACTATGCTCTGCCTCACACAATGTCTCACATACAACATCAGCCATATTCATATATCAGATGATTAGCACTTCCATGGACCAGTGTAGAACACACATGGTCCGTTTCACTACTTACACTGTGCCTAAACTGATAATTTTCACAAAATGAAATTGGTGGCACATTTTTCTCCTTATCTTCTTATCTATCTTCTTATCTATCTATCTAATCTATCTTATCTATCTGATAAAGGTTACACGATCATAAGAAAACAAAAGGAATGAAAACTTTACTTGACATATATTTCTGGTTGATTTTTTTATTATTATTATTTTTGAACAAAAATAAATCTGCAGCATGCTGTAAGACAAAGCAGGGTCTGCAAATGTCACAGCATAACTAGATATAATCATGGGTGGCTATATGCCAGGATACTCACAAAAAATACTCAAATGTACTATACAAAGCATAGGATACTACACAGCAGTTAGAAAAAAATCGGAAAGGAAAAAAAGTCCACTGAGGATAAGTGAATTCTTACCAAGGGCTAAGAAACTGATTTACCATGTCAAAAATTTCAACTATAGGTGTAATAACACAGAACAGGCTGGATCTGTGCTGGAGGCACAAATCCTAGGCTGCTATTTCTGCTTAACAGATGAAGGTGAAAAGAACTCTTAGCCACTCTATGAATGCAAAAATGGGATAATAGCAGCAGTTAGAAAACATATAAAGGCATCAAGTCCTTCACAAATTTTTGTTACAGTTTCCCAAGAGGGAGCTTCTTATTTTGGTACCCACTACTTCAGTGGAGAGCTTTACAGAGGTTCTGTCAACAAAAAAATACAGCAAATAAAAAATCAGAAACACTCATAGAAAAAAAAAAAAAAAAAAGAAAAGGCAGTAAATATGGTGACACAGAAATGAGAGTTTTGGAGGATATCCAATATTGCATCAGTGCCATCTCATACACACACTAAAGAAGTTATACTTTGTAGAGACTTGCTGAAAGCAAGCCTTTCCAAGCCTCTGACAGGCACCATTTCAGTAACACTGCATCATCTGCTTAAGTTGAGAAAACTATCCAATTTTTTTTCTCCACTAGGTTCATTAGTAACCTTGAAAAACATCGTGTGAGTGTTAGTTAATAATTTTTAAATAGAAATCAACTTATTGAAGTATTAAAGTTAAAACATGTTTATAACCCCTATTTTACAAAAAAGGCACGAAGATTTCATATGAAGTAGTTTCAACAACTGCTATCCCATCATTACCTTCCATACAAAGCTGGATGAAGTTTCTACATGCTTTTGGTGCTTCTTTTGACCATAATTCTATATCTATCTCTCCTGCTGTTGTTCTCAGCAAAACCTACAAAAATACAGATAAGTGCATCATCAGTTTTATTGTAAGTTAGTCAGTGATCAAAGAATACCATTGCTTACTTTAAAAATACATCTGAATTTAGTATATTAGTAACAGTGATATACATTTAAATGTGTTGTATAGCTATTGTTAGTTCTAGATAGCATTTCCAGAACTTGAGATACAACTCTGAACTGATATGTATAGTAAGAATGTATAAAATAATCTGACCAGTGGATGTTTAGGATTGATTGGTCAGATTATGTGACTAATACATCTGTTCTAGAACAAGCAGCAGTCGCAAGTATTGAGGCCATGCTGATGAGAACACAGCTGCATTGGGCAGGACAGGTCTCCAGGATGAAGGACCACCGCCTCCCCAAGATCCTGCTTTATGGTGAACTTGCCACCGGCTGCCGCAAGAGAGGAGCCCTGAAGAGCAGATACAAGGACTCCCTGAAACAACATTTTGGCCATATTGATCATCATAACTTGTCTACTCTGGCCTCCAATCGGGAGGTCTGGAGACACACCATCTATAACGCTGCTACTTCCTCTGAGAATACACGCAGGATCACTCTTGAGGAGAAAAGACAACGCAGAAAGAATCATGTCTTGCAGAATATACCACTTAAGGAGTCCTTCTGCTGTGCCTTTTGCAACCAGACTTGTCTATCTCGTATTGGCCTTTTTAGCCACCAGCGCACTTGTAACAAGAGTGGGTAGAGTCCTTCCCAAATCTTTGTTCGAGAAGCCTAGCCATGATAATATAATATAATACAATAACGTGGCTGGTACGTGGCACATGATAGAAACTTAGATACTCTTTATCACTTCATAATGAAACAACAGGGCGGGAAAAAAAGCCATAAATCCCCAAAGGCATTGGGGATTTATTACCATTACATTCAGTGAGAGGTCGTAACAAAATTAAGGGCGTGAAGATATAATCGGGAAGAGAGGAAATGAAATTAAATGCTCCAGGGATTCCTCTGTATTATGTATCCACATATCACGCCTCGTGTTACGACTCTAGTAACGTCCTTAAGGGCGTCATCACCTCAGAGTAACTTTAACCAAACGAGCCCAGCATGAAAAGCACCACCACACAATCACACAACCCGCGTCCCCCCATACCCCTGCAACACAACTTCTCCACGACCTTCACCCCGGCTGCCTCACCTTCCCGTTGGTGGGCGGCTCCTGGATGTAGATGTTGCTCATGGCGGTGAAAGGACCGTGAGACTACCGAACACCCGCCCGCGCCCGACCCTGGACTTCGCTGCTTATCCAGCGCTTCCTACCGCGCACAGCCGCCAGCCATTTTGGGCACCTATACACAGCCCTGGGAAGGGGGGCGTGAGGCTGCCCAAGCCAGGAGGAGGGACGAAGAGATGAGTCCCCGGCCGCAGTCTCTACGGGAGTCACTGAGAAGGACGTCTTTTGCGAAAAAACCGAGGGCTTCTCCACACACCTGCAGTCCCTCCTCGAGCCTCCCGCCCGAGGGGCACTAAGGTCCCCCGCCTTCCCTGTGAGTGGCACGGTCCGGGTGTGCGCCGTGCAAAGCCTTCCGGCAGGGAGAGACGTCGGTGCAGACGCGGGCCGAGGCCGCGGGAGCGGCGGGATGGCTCTGCCGGGTGAGGGGCCGGGGGCGGGAAGGGGCAGGGCTGGTGGGATCGGGGCCGGGAAGGAGGAAACGGGGAATGAGCGGCGGGGTGATGGACAATGGCGTAGGGGGTGGTGGGGGCTGCTCTGGGAGGGAGGGCGGGAGGTGGCGGGGCGGGCAAGGCCAGGGGCAGTGCAGCCTTGCGGGAGCGTCCTCTGGGCCTCCCCACGCGGTTTTGGCTGATCCAGCCCTGCGTTCCCGTCGCCTCCTCCAAAGTCAGATCCGAAGAATGCTACTGGTCAGCCTTGGTTTTCCTTCTCGATTGTTGTTCTTGGTTAACGTAGGTGCTCCAGCAGATTGTTGTTCAAACAGACCCGTTCGGAATGGTGGTGAGGTAGGGCAGGGAGAAACGCCTACGCTGTTAGCAGGGTGTTCGTGCCATTGCTGCACAGTCTTGATCCTGAGAAAAAAAAGAGTGTATGGTTGGAGAACAGCTGACCAAGCCTGGGCTTTGGTGAGCTACTTCTCTAGTGAAGTATAAGCTTAATAAGCTTGTTCCCATTTTAGAAGGAGTTCTTGAGGAAGACTCGTCTTCCTATTCAAAGGTTTGCAAAGCTTTTATTTTTAATTTTACGCTCCGGTGAGTGAACCAAGTCCTTAGTGTTGTGTTGGTTAATTTTCTTGAGGATTAACGAATGGGAAGGAGAAGAAATTACAAAAGGAAGCATCTAGCAATTTGTTTTAATTGTCTAAAATTTCATCTAGTCTAAACCTCAGCTTCTAACATTATTATTTAAAGCCAAAAATAATAACAAAATTTCAGTCGTCAGAATTTGGTGGGAGTATTGGGTGACAATATTCTTGTCAACTGCTGGGTGTTTCTCTTGGAAATCTTGACCTACACCGGAGATTTTATAGTGTGTGCATGACTTTACTGACCTCCTTTGGATGAAATACTAAATCTTTCTTTGCCTACAGGTCAGCTCTGTAGTAGGGCTGAAGTTTACTAAGTAGTAATTTCGGAATGTTGAGACCAGTTAGGTAGCTCAGGAGATCTGGTTTCCTAGTCCCAAAGTGTAGTGAAGAAGCAAACGCTGTTTTGAGTGGTTTTCTGATATGACATTTCAAGGTACAGGCATGCTTTTGGTTTTTGTTTTGTGACACTTCCTTCCATGTGTCTTTGAAATAGGCAGTCATGCAACAGGCACTTGAACACTGAGTTAATAGACCTTTAAGGGGATATATAATACTAAGGTTTTGGGATCTGCAGAAAATCACGTGTTATAATGGAATGTATATATTTTTATTTCTTGGCTTTCCAGTACTCTTTAGGGCATAGACCAGTGAGTCGTCCAGATTTCCAAGTTAGTTTTTTCAACCTGGGGTTGAAGGTTTCTCTGTTATTTTGAGTAGAATTTTCTAAAGACAATGCTTGTCTCAGTAAATCATAGTTTAAATGCCTGGCATTGATGTACTCCCTTTCTGGTTCTTTAATTTCTGTAATAGATTTCTTATTATGTTTGATTATTTATTTATTTAAAAACATTAACAAGCTATTCAGAAGACACTTTATAACTATTTAAGTCACTGAAGTTTTGTTGGAAGATAGAAGGGCATCCTTTGCTTTTGGAAATTCGGTTGTGACATTCATTATGAATAGGCTCAGATGTTTAAAAATCATACTGATCCATTTGAAAGGGGAGAAGTCTCTGGTGTTTCTCTTCTTCTGAATCATGTTCTCCTATTCCTGTTTAACTTAACTGTGGTCTCACGTTAGAAAATTCCACACTTTCCATACCTAAAATTTGCATTATTCTGGTCCTTCTTCCTGCTTAGCAACTACAGACTTTTTTGTTACTCTCTTCACTTTATTATACATCTGTTTCTTGCACCTCTTAGTTCTTTGTATTTGGTGCCATGTTTCCTGGATTCAGAATCATTTAACAATTTGTTGACTTTTTTTTTTTCTGTCTTTTCTGGACTGATTTTTTTGTTTGCTTTGTTTTTTAATTGCCGTTTAAAGTCAATTCCTGTAATTGAACTATAAATCACTTCAGAGTTCCCAGTGAATGTCTGTCAATATCCATACACTGCTAGAATTTTTAGGTACACTTAGTGTGCAGTTACAGATTACTGGAATGTCAGGTAACTATTATTACTGTGCTCATACTGTAAGTAAACAAATGCATAAGCTTTCAGAGAGGTGGAATAATTATTAAAATTATAATGGAAAGGTCATGATAAATCAAATTAGGATTTGGCAATAAGTTATGTGAGTGGTTTTTACTACACAGGAAAGTCACCGTAGAAATGCACTCTTCTGCCTTTCTTTAAGTTTTTCTTAAGAGATATGTACTTTCATGTGTACTTAATACTCTGAGTTATCATTTTTGTCTGTGTATTGACATTATCAAGCCAGATTTGAAAGAAACTTGAGGGTTCTGTTTAGCAAGACCTCATTGGTGAAATTTTCTCTTTCAGGCGGAAATAAGGATAACATCAGAGCAGGATGCAAAAAGTGTGGTTACCGTAAGTCAACAATAAACAATATGAAGTTACAGTGTTTTGTTCGATTTATGATTTTGGAACTACCTTTGTCAGTTTTAAACACCACATTTTTAAAATTTATTTATTTCATTTTCGTTCTCTGGCTTCTCACACCTGTTGCTGCTTTTGAAAACTCTTGAGTTTCTCAGAAAAAAAATTATGCTATAATATTCATATATACTACATTTGCAGTTGTAAATTACTTCAGAAAGTTTGAATTGAAAGCATCGTCTTTGATACATACTGAGATTAGCATTTGTGCTTCTGAATCTCACTGCAAACAGGCAGGCACTTCAGCTCACATTAAGGCCAATCTATGTTACAAGAAGAAATAATTTAAAATCTGTGTGATCTTTTAAGCCAAGAAAACATATTTCCTTGAGCACTGTGTATTTCAAGAGGCAGTTACTTTTATTATTTACAAGTTGTGCAGTTAGCATTTAGCTCATGCTTTGCATTATATACTGATCATACAGGTATGTCTGTGGCTACTTTCCTGATGAATGGAGAGAGGTCTTAGTGAAGATTTTAATTTGTTAATCACTAACTCTTATATTTAGAACAACGGAGGAGTAGACACTGTTTTGCAGTGAGTTATATTGAACTTTTAACACAGTGATCTAAGCTGTTAGAGTTTTTTTATGAGCATTACATAGGGTGACAGGAAAAAGTCTTGTTTCGTTCTTCCACTTCAGACTTTGCAAGAAAATTTGTCACTGAATTGTTTTGTGTATGTCTTCTTCAAAAGGACCATGGATATCAATACAGATTTAGTGCTCTGTTTCTACATGCAGCAAGTATCAGAAACTTTCTGGAAGAGAGGGAAACCTGTAGTCAAATCAAACAATCCCTGTTTGTGTTCCTAAAAGCTCTGTCTTCAAGATATAGGTGTTTTGATGTGAAGAACGTGAGTTTATTTCAATTACTACTTGAATTCATGCGTCTCCCAAACCATTTTTTCAATTTGTTTTATTTCACTTCATTATTCCGTTAGGCTTGTTCAGCACAAGGTTTCTAACTGGTCATGATTATCAAGATGTAACTAAGAAAATTAAAAATACTAGTCAAGTAGTAACTTAGTCAGTAGTAACTACTGGTTGTAAAGATTATAGCTCATAAGCAAATAGGATTCTGTGATTTCACTAGATGGAGTTAAAAAGAGCAGTATAACACTTGCTTTAGTTTTTTAAATATTTCACTTGATGCTTTTAGGTATTTTCTTAGAAAGTATCCAAGACAATTAAAAATAGAAAAATAAAAGTTGAACAAAATCTTTAACAGAAATAGGAGAGAGGTCATAAAGCATGGTTAAATGGAAGAGCATTGCACAACCTGTCAAAATTCGTGGAGATTTTTTCAGAGTAAGCCCTCTCCTGCCTCATTCACAGATTCCAGCCTACCCTTTTTTCAGTTCTCAAAACCAAGTAATACAAAAATGGATGTTCTTTAGTTTCTGATATTTTTTGCTAAACAGTAATTTTTCTTTCTTTATATTTGTTTTGTCCAGCTGGTCATTTGACATTTGAATGTCGAAACTTCCTCCGAGTAGATCCTCAAAGAGATATTGTTTTAGATGTTAGCAGCACTAGCAGTGAAGACAGTGAGGAAGAAGAACTACAGAGATTGCAAGCCATGCGTGAAAAAAAGAGTAAGATGTTTTTTGTGTTTTTTTTTTCTTTTCAGTCATAGAATACATTGAATAATGGTCTTCTGAAGTGTAGGAACTCTCATTTTATCCTTTTTGATAACTACTATTAGTTCTTCTAGCTTGTGATTTAATAGCAGGTCTTGTACTTCCTATGTTCAGACTTAGAGATGTGATACACCCACTTTTTTATTAGTATTAATTCCTGTCATAGGAGATTACTAATGTACCCATTTGGAACATCTCAAAAAAGGCTCCTAAATGCAAAAGATTATCAGACTGTTACTAAGAAGCTGCTTAGGAGAAAATGATACGGATGTTCTGAGTTAATCTTTTGATTATGGCATGTAGTTTAAACATCTTATAACTAATGATAAATATGACAATTTCTCTCCAGCTTCTGAGTAGGATTTTGACTGAAACAGCTAGTAAATTGGAATTTATATTTGGAGAATTACTCTTCTGTGTTTGGAAGGTGTGAGTATGAATTGTTTGTCAGAGAGAATAGATGGGCTATTTATCAGGTACTTGAGTTCATTTGAATTTGGACTTCAAAGAAGTAGTTCCCCTAAGTAAGAAGGAGAGGTTACTCCACCATAGCATGTTTTAAATGAATGAATGTTCTTCTTCTCTGCCAAAACATCATGTTTTGTTCTGTTGCTCTCTCATTCCAGACTTGACATTTATTTCCTACTGAAGATGCTATTTAGGGAGAAGGGAAAGATAGAGCCTCGTAGTTTGCTGCACACTTCAAAAGAAACGGGTAGTCTCCTTGACAAGAGTGCTGAATTGGTACTGCAGTGGTCCTTTCTTGGGACAAGTCTCTTTGAAAAAACTAGTTCCCACTTACGTATTTCTGAATGTAGGGATTGGGGTTTTTTTGGCCCTAACTGATTGAAGATGGATACCTGCAGGGAAAGCAGCTGTTTACCTGATCTTCTGATATCTATATTTATTATATTTTCTTTCTCAAACTGTGGCTGCTAAGGAGACATGTATCTCTAACTGTCAATAATCTAGGCAGAATTTTGCCATTTTCAAGTGGCCTCATCTCAAGATTTTTGCACTATTTTCTTAAAAAAATACTGAGTGTTTGTTCGCCCATTCTTGTTCATGTTTTTTAATTGCTCCAAAATTAATTTGCTTTTTTAATTCATATTGAATTCTTTCAAATTTTGCTCCAGAACGTACAGACCAGTAATTTGTATTTGTGGTAGCAAATGTATCACTGCACTAGTAGCGTGCAGACTTTGTAGAAAGTATGATAGGAATAAGATGAAATGCTCAAAATTGACTGTTCTAGGAATAAATTACAAAGACAGTATTTTCCTGTTAACTGACATTGTAATTTATATTTATTTAGTGAATTTGCATTTGGAGAATTAAAAAATACTTTTTGAACTGGTATAGAAAAATCTAAGATCAGAAATTTCATCTCCAGTGTGATAAAAATATATTTTATAAGTGAAATGTGAAGTTACTATGCAGTACTATACAGCATTGGGGCAGGAAACAAACACAACCAGATGAGGGGTAATGCTTCTGTCAACCTTTGTAGATGGTGCATGGAAAATTAATTCATTTATCTTAGTTATAGCATTGCTATTTGTGAAGTGTGAAAGGAAGATGTGTGAATGTAATTCAGGTTACATTCCTGAATATCTTAAGGGAATATTCTTTTTTTTGGTATGTTCTAGTTAAATGGCCTGCTTTCAGACTTAGGCAATAATATGGTAAGTGTTAAGACTGTTAAAATACAGAAAAACAGATATGAAAACCTGAAGCTGATGTCAACGTATAGGAAAAGTTACAACTTTTTGCTAAGTTTTACAGGCCTTCCTTCCTTCTTAGTACTTAGATTCAGGTCATTACAATGTAAGCTGTGTATAAAAATCTTGCCACTCTGCAAAATGTTTCTGAAATTGTTGCACTAGACCAGAATTTGGAGGAAGGAAAAGATGACCTTTTCACAGGAATTTTGTAGTTACTTTACATTGCTATTGAAGCCACTCTTTTAATTCTGATCTAAATTCAGACAAGTGCTTTTTAAAATGTAACTTTTTACCCATAGATTTAAATGAAGAGGAAGAAAAAAAGAAACAAAAAAGAAAAAACAAAGAGAAGACAAAAAGACTAAGGAAAAGGTAACTTGTATCACACAGCTGTTTTCATTTCAAAACACAGCTTCAGAAATATTTCTGATACTTGGGTCGTCTCTCAGAAGATATTGCTTCTTTTTATGCAGCTTGATTTGCAAGTACATCTTTGGTTTGAAAAATTTCCTCTTCTCCAGTGAGAACTTGTTTGTTCTTGGATTAATGGTAAAGTCATGGGCTTTTAGCTGTGTAGTTAGGATCATGGAAGTTTTGAAAACTATAGTAAGCTGGAGGTCTGCAGATTGGAGAAAGCAACGTTCCCTCTGACTGGAGAAGGCTTCCTGCACTTCAGAGACCCTAAGAGTCTTTGCGTGCACACATTCACATGTAGACACACATGCAGGCACACACATGTTCTGAGTAACATGCAATTATCAAAAGGAAAACTTCTGTAGTTTTACTTGGCATCTGTTGAGTTTTAGTGCACCATCAGTGTAGAAGCCTAAAAAAAGTATTATTATGAATCTGAGTTCTGACCTGATGATTGATTGGTTTGTCTTTTAAGATGAAAGTAATGGTTAATCATTAGGACTGTTGATAAGACAATATCCCAGGAACTGCTCTGGGAGCTATAAAATGTGTAATGTATTTGGAGACCACAATAAGATATTTTTCAGAAATAAAGAAACAGGATTTAATACTGGTTGTACTGACATTTTTTTCCTTCTTTATTTACATCGTGTAGCTCTAACTTCCACTTTTGAAGACAGTATTTACACATACAAAAAATAATAGAAAAGAGTCAGTTTGGCTGTCGGTTTTCATGCAAGTAACTAATAGTTAATCATGTAAACAATAGCACGAAACTGCCCTTCTGAGTATTCGTGATTACTTCATGACTATTTTATGTGTATAATCACTCATCATTGGTTAGAGACCAATACTACCAGCTGCAAGAGCATCCAAATTTGTCATACCAAGTTTCTCTTAGATTTTTGCATTGGAGGAATAAATTAAGATTTTTTGAAGGCATTACTCTCACATTGTTATTGATCATGTGGTATTTTAAAAGCTGGAAGCTCTATCTTGCTGTCATACTTTATTTTCTGTTGATCTGTACTTCTAGTCTTTTTCTTCTTGAAGACTGAAAAAACATACAACTTGCCTATTCCATAGTTTTTTAATCTGTATTATAAACATACAAAAGTCTTATTAGGAAAGTCATCATTGAAGTT
Organism: Pseudopipra pipra; assembly: GCF_036250125.1. Lineage (NCBI taxonomy): Eukaryota > Metazoa > Chordata > Aves > Passeriformes > Pipridae > Pseudopipra > Pseudopipra pipra. The sequence goes on along the minus strand of NC_087581.1, from coordinate 18,537,609 downwards.
GAACATGCAGACTGAGATATCATAAGCTTTTCAGTGGATGCTACTGTGCAAATTCTACACCAATTTTTATTTGTAACATATAAATAGTGACATTTAAAAAAAAATATCGTGGCATTTTCCTTCTTTATTAAATATTAATCTGTATTATTTTTTTCATTAGATCTTCCGCATCAAGTTCAGTTGAAGAGGAGGGGCCAAAGTCAAAAAAACAAAAATCACATAAAAAAGAAAGGGAAAAGGGGAAAAAGCATAAATCTAAGAAAGAAAAGCATCATAAAAAGGAGAAAAAGAAGAGACGAAAGGAGAAAACTTCATCTTCTGACAGTTCAGACAGTTCAAGCAGTGACTAAGATGCTGGTTTATTTTTGTGTTCACTTCTGCAGAGAAGGTGATTTTCGTTTCATATCAAATTTATTTATGCTTTGCAGTGCTGTTTTAAAAGGGGATATATGTATATTTTTGAGAAATCTATTTGCACACATCAGTGCTTCAAATTATTAGATGGACCATTTAGGAAAAAATTTCAAGTTTATTAGTACTAAACCATGTAAGTTTAACTAATTCTTCACTCTTATTCTTAGTTCAGTTATGAGTAATTGTGTTTGTAATCCCTTACAGTAGGATATGGTAAACTTCAGTTTGCAAGCTTATGTGTAGAAAGATACAGACTTAAATATGCTTAATGTCAGAATGGTTAAATCTAATCTGGAAATTCAAGTGAGATTTTCTGTTATCCTTTAAATAAATGTATGTTTTACATAGCACTTTCTGCTTTCATCCATTAATCAGTAAGTGCAAATATGAAACAGGTCCTGAGAAGGGAGAGACAGGCAATGAGGAGCTAAAAAAGATTGAGCCTTCAAAATTATCTTCAAAAATTGATCTAGTCTTAGACTGTGAAATACATGTACATGTTCTTTTGGCAGGATCACTCTAAGCAAGCTGAAAACAAACAGAAGCAAACAAAAGCCATTAGTTTTTCTAAGTCCTTTCTGCTTGGGTTTTGTTCTTTCACAATTATGGCCATTTCATCTTTGACACATAGACCAGCACGCACGCACACACACACATATATATCTCAAAACAAGATTTCTAATATTAAAACTTTAGCTATTTCTTCATTCCTGTCAATTCTTATTAACTTCAGTTTGCATGAATTGCACTTTCAAGGGTAAACCCTGACGTAACTGCTGCTGTTGTACAGGCCCAAGATGTTGATTGTATGTCAGCTACTCAGCAAGCACCAAAGCTCTTACAGTATGAGGGTGATGCCAGTACAAACAAGAAGTGCCATTCCCTGTCAGCTGTCTTCTATAAGCAATAAAGATATCTGAAACAGGCTATTTAGTGGAGTTAATTTAAATGTCAGCATAGTACTTAAGATGCGATTATTTACAGTTTTCTGTCTAAGCTAAATATTTGTCCTACTGAGAAAGTGTACTATGAACAAGAATGATTGCTCCTTATCTATCTGTATTGTATATAAGTATTCATGAGGCTTTAACCTAGTGTAATAGTTTGTAAAATATCCTTGCAGAATTTTGACCATCAGAGAATTTCAACAAAGAATAAAGTTGAGCTTTAAGAAACACATTGTATATGGTACTAGTTGTCCAGGAGAAGATTTAGGCTGGAAATTGGCAGAAACTTTCTTTACATCAAAGAACTGCAGTCTTAAAAGAGCAAGAAATAAAACTTCTGAAAGAAAGAGCTTAGTACATGTGATGGCTCAAAGATATGCTTGCATGAGACAGCAACAGCTTACGAATAAAAACATGCTCTCTTGGACACCAGAATTTGCATTACCACTGGTACTTAAGTACATTTAAAAAGAAGGGAGAAAATATAAATATCACACCAAGAAAATTTACAGATGATACAAAATAAGGTGAAGACCAAAGTGCTACTGAGGAGAAGACTGATAGCTCAAAGCCAGACAAGTTCAGACAGGAAAATGGAAAATGTCTAAGCCTGGCAATACGAGGCTAGATCTGAACAGCAGATTATGCATATGCTAGGAACAGCTGTGGAACAATTCAAAGTCAGTGTTGGAACTCTTGTCACACCATGATCCATAGAAGATATCTCCTGCTCACTTGCATTTAGCCAAGCTCAGTTTTTTTGAAGCAGAAAAGGAAGGTTCTGCTGGTAAAGGGTAGTTTTGCTGCCTGTCAGTCAGTGCCTTCAGGATTCTAGAACTACTTCCCAAAATAATGCTACAAATCTCCTCACTGAAGTAACTCGGGACTAAGTGAGCAGAAATACATCTTTCAATCGCTTCTGTTGATTCTTGTTCATGAAGCTGGACAATGGGTAGGATACCTCTTACATAATAAGGAATCTCACCTTTACACTGACAAAAGACAAATCGGTATTTAATGCATCATTGTACAGTTACTTCTGGGATGGAAATGGGATAGAAGTTGGGTCTTATGTTTTTTCTGTTTTCCAATGGAGATTTTCTAAGTTTTGATTAGAAGAAAAGAGTGCTAGAACAGAAAATCCTTATAGAAAATCCTGGGGTTTTGGAACAGAAATACTCAAATGGCAGATGACTACTCTTTGCCGCATCAACCAGCATTTCCATCAAATGTCACAATTGCTCTTCCACCAGAAACCAAAATTTTGTAAAAATCTTTGGTAGAGATGACTTCTGCAGGTTTTTTAATAGAAGGTGTTAAAATATTTCATCTGCAGGAAATCAGCAGGGAATTGCCTTCCTCAGCAATTACCAAAAAACTATTAGTTGGTAGCAACAGAAATATCCCTTAATTCTCCAATACTTTTGTCTTTTGTTGGAAGTTGTATGAAGGTTAAGTCACAATCACAGAAATGCTTAAATTGTAATACAGAAATGAAAGATGGGAAACCAGCAATAAGGATTATAGTATCAGGTATTAACAACTACGGTTTGGGTGAGTTTTTTTGTGCTGTGGCTAGATATCACCATCCATTTGCACTGAAAGAAGAGAATTCATCTGTTTTTTGGTATTTTTTTTGTGCAAACACTGATGGAAAAATACTATTGCAGACTTAACATTAGATTTTGCTCTTGATAAATGACACGATCTTAGAAATCTGTTATATTTGACATTTCTTCACTAGGAAAGCAGTACAGCACTAGGGCAGGTTGTTCAGGAAAGCTGAAGAGTTTCTATCTTCAGAGGTTTTCAGGACTCAAAAACAGTCACTTGGATTGAGAGGGCATATTAAATGGTGAGGTGCTACAAACACCTAGCTGCAGCCTTTAGGTAGTCCCTCTTTCCATCTCTGTAAGGCAGAAGCATTTGTGTTTCACAGGAATACTGGAAAAATATTGAGTGATGCCAATATGAATAATCCTGTTCAGCTGGGAAGCTTTAGGACTAAGAGAGTAAAATTATGTTGCTCTTTTTTGTTTTGTTTTTAATTTAGCTATACTGAGATATTCATTTGGGTGGTATTCTGTTTGTAATGAAATCATACATCAACAGCATACTCTGGCATCCAGTACTTACTGCAATATTAATAGACAGTTAAACTGTCTCTCCTAGTCAGTTAATCAAATACTTAGTAAAATTCAATGTGCTGCTTCACAGTCTGTCATGACCAGGAAAGACTGATATTATACTTCTGCTTGGGACTAGTCAAAGAACTCAAATCTTTTGCAGCCACGTTTCCCAAGTAAGCTCAGTATGGGTTAAGAGTCTATCTTCTGGAGGCTTTTTTTTTAAATATCTTGATCAGCTTTGACTGGGATTTGGATAATCAGCTGAGCGCCGCTTACAGGGGATGTCACTCTGGCCATTGCTTTGCAAATTATATCTAATTTAGAAGTGACTAGGAGTCCCAAATTGAACATAAACCATTTGGTCCATTCTCAGATGTCTAGACCAGATCCAAAATAAAATTTAGTGTGTCTTAGGCAAATTGAGGTGTCACAGACCAAAACTTTTAATTCTGAAAATTCAAGACCTTCACCCTTTTACATTCATGATACTTGTTCGTGTGTAAAGAAGCTGGTGCCTTATTGCAAGTTTAATTTTTCTTGTTTGCATATTGATACATTAGACCTGGGGTCTAAAAAAGCATGATGTGGGTGCTTATATCAGGTGTACTTGGAAAGGTTTTGGTAGCAGGGGGGTTACAGGGATGGATTCTGTGAGAAGATGCCAGAAGTTACCCCTGTGTTGGACAACACCAGTTCCAGCTGGCTCCAAGATGGACGCTCCACTGGCCAAGGCCAAGAGCATCAGTGATGGTAGTAGGACCTCTGGGATAATATATTTAAGAAAGAGTGAAGCCTGCTGTACAACGGCATCAAGGAGAGAGGACTGAGAATATGTAAGAGTAACAAATTGCAGACAGCAAGGTCAATGAAGAAGGAGGGGGAGAAGGTGTCCCATGGTGAGGCAGCTGTCCCCTACGGTGCACGGAGGTCCACAGTGGAGTAGAGGTCCGCCTGCAGATTGTGGAGGATCCTGTGTTGGAGCAGGTGGATGTGCCCTAAGGATGCTGTGACCCTGTGAAAAGATGGTGCTGGAGTAGGCTCCTGGTAGAACTTGTGGCCCCATGGAGAGAGGAGCCCAAGCTGGAGCAGTTCATGAAGAACTGCAGGCTGTGGGAAAGACTAGTGTAAGAGAATTTCATGGAGGACTGTGTCCCACAGGAAGATCCCATGTTGGAGCAGGGAAGGAGTGTGAGGAGGAAGGGATGGCACAGACAATGAATCCCTGATGAACTGACCACAACCTCCATTCTCCATCCCCCTGTGCAGCTTGGGGGAAAAAGCTAGAGAAACCAGGAGTGAAGTTGAGCCTGGGGAAAAGGGAGGGGTGAAGGAAAGGTGGGTTTAGATCTGTTCTTATTTCTTCTTATCCGACTCCACTGTTAATTGGCAATAACTTAATTTTCCTGAGTCAACTTGGTTTTGCCCATGATGATAACCAAATTGTTGAGCAATCTCAGTGTCCTCAACCCACGAGCCTTTCATCATCCTTTTCTCCCCCTGTCCAGTTAAGGAGGGCAAAGTTGATATATCAGCTTTGGTGGGCATCTGGTGGGCAGCCAAGGTCAACCCACCACAGTGCTCTCAAAAATGTTCCATTAAGCTTGTTGTGTTTTCTATTATATTTCTCATATCTTTATATTTTTGTCTAGTTTACTGTATTCCCACTGATTTTCTGTCTTGATGTCTGTGGAGTCCCTATACCTGCTTCAAAGACAATAAATTTTGGGCTATGTAGTAAACATCTCTTATAGTAGTCCATTGCCACAGTCTAAACAGCTCTTCAAACTTGTCAAAGTCCTTTAATTTATACTCATCTGCTTACCTTATATTGAAAAATGAATGGCTCTATATTGTCATCCAAAATAAGCCTGCTATGGGATGAACAGTTAACAGGTCACAGGGACAATCCTCTATGTATTGTATAAGTTAAGATGCAGATTTTGCATGCTAATTTTTCATATTGGGTTAGCATGCAGCCTGCAATATGTATTTGCTCTCTACTTCTGTATGCTTGTATTTTGCTTCTACTCTGAAAAATTTAGACTTTACATTGAACATATATATTTGACTTCTCAGACTGGTATTTTTTATGACATGAAATATCTGAAAACCTGGAGCCGCACAGGGTTTTAGTAAAGAAAGACTTAGTGGAACTTGTCATATTTGGTAGGTGTGGGAATTTTTGCTTCTTGTTTCCTACCCTGCAAAAGAATTATGGTGCCTTTAACCTATAACATTTTCAACTAAACTGTTCAAACCTTTAGAAAGCAATTACTGCTTTCCTCTGTATTCTCCCTAAATTGCTTGTTTCCATGCATTCAGGAGGTCACCAATGTGAAGTTGTCTCTTTTTTTTTGGTAATACTTGGAAAATAAACAAATAAAAGAATGGTTGTAAATCCAAAATCCATGCCTTTTGAATTTTAGTGCTCTGCATTCCTAACTAAAGCAACTTATCCCTTAACACCTCTTCAATTCAGATACTTACCAGGCCTTGGTTCATGCCACTATCTGTTAAAAGGTAACTGAGGACATTCCATTCACCCTTGATCACCAGTGTTCCTTAAGTGGCCATAAAGCTTGGGAATTACAGCATGTGTCCATTAGGATTAGTAGAAGGTATAATAAAGACGAAAGGCTTCAGATAAGCTGCTAAATTGCTTAGAAGTATAGAAAGGCTTCAAAATGAGTAAAGACTGAAATTTTAATAGTCTTTAATTCAGGAAGAAAAGACACTGCTGAATTTTCCAGAATAACAAAAGGTACTAGGATGCACATATTACTGTACACTTCAATACAGTGCAATGCAAGTCTATCCATCACAGAATCTGCTCAAGTTGTGCAACTCATTGTGATATGACTGATGTCAAGATTTGTAAAATGAATTAAAATATTTATACATTTGTCTAATTAATGTATATTCCATTCCAACAGGCATGGTTAAAATACAGAGATATAAGCTGTCACGTAATTTGTTATGTTAAATTCTGTGTGATGATGTGTGAGCAGGTACTCAGCTAGACACGTTACTGCTTACTCTGCCCATCTTCCTTTCAAATTAATTGTTGAAAAAAGGCATCACGCTGACCACCTATGGGTATTTCTCTCTGTGTACCAATATTGCAAGACTTCTAAGTCTTGTGTAAAAGTTTCTTTCTCCCTTCCTCTCTCATGGTATCGCAGCATATTCAGTCTTGCATTCATACCCCTTTTTTTTGGCATTAATGTCTTTTTCACTTATGAACAAAAGTTAATTGGTTAATTGTAATTACTGATTGTATTCCTAGACAATATTTTTAATATCCATTAGACATCAGGAGTTGTTTTTCCAAAGCTTTAACAGTTGCAAAACCTAGCGTACCTGTGGGGATGGAGTCATGGAGCATATCTTGGTTTGAGACTCCTAATGAAAACATGTCAGTGCTGCCTATTACAGAAAACAGCTCTGATTAATGAGGACAATGTTAATGAGAAATGTGGAGAAGACTTCAAAGAATTAACTTTGAAAAAATACTGTGCTATGGATTTTAATTCCATTCTTCTTAAAAATGCATTTGTTCTCACAAGCACACAGTTTCGTGAGTGCGTAGGGATCTCCCCAGTTTAGGTGCTTAAGAATATGTATGCTTAAGAATAGTTCAGGACCTGAAATCTTCAAACACATTGCAGTTACCTGTTTCTGTGCTATTTAAAGAATTTAGCCATGCTAAATTCAGATGGAATTAATTTTGGAAACTCACAAGTTCCATAAGGGCATTTTAAATTTATTTGTCCTTATTGCATTTAAAATATTTATTTCTTGGCCTGATTATTCAAAAATGTATTTTCTCTCTGGGGGAGTGAAAGGTGAACAGACCAGTCCAACCTGCAAAAAACTAAAAGACTCTGCTTTATCTGACTGACAAGAAAAATATCCTTCCAGAGAAATGCTGGAAGCTCAGTTACACGAATGTCTAATCTGGGAGTGGTGTGGCTCTTCTGGAAGAAAAAGTCCTGCCTTCTGTTCCTGGTAATTAGATCTGAATTTTTGGTCTTTGCTATAAACAGTATGTTAATATTTCTGACAGTGTGGGCTTTTCCACCCTTTCTCAGCAAACAGCAGGAGAAAAACTTGGTAGAAAAATGGGTCACAGCAAACTTTTTAGTTGCCAGATACAGTTCAGTGAACAGCTATCCCTAACAAACTGCTTTAGGGGGTGTACTAATATCCTACCAAAAAACTGACAGTGAATTTAACTGTATAGGTGTTTCCTGTGGCAAGGACACAACAACCTCCTTACCAGCACTAAACCTTTGTTTTGGTTCTTTTGACATGCTGGGTCATGGTGGAATAAAGGGCTATGAGTCACTATTATTGACTACAAGGGTATGCTGACGTGCACAGCATTGACAGATTGCTATGGGTTTCATAGTGTTGCAGTCTAGCACAAGTTTATTTCTGGTGTCTTGCCTATCATCTTGAAATATCAGTACATTGAGTCTACCTATTCATATCTACTGCTTCTACTAGCTGTCATTTTAGTATTTATATATGCTCCATATTTTTTATCTTTCTAAACATACTTCTTAAAATGGAAACATTATCAAAACTTTGTGTAGTACTCTGACAGCAAAATTAGCAAAACGTAGTCCAGCAATACAACTAGAAACAAAACAATATTTAATTAAATAAAAAACTTTATTAACAATGTAAATTGTTTAATATCTTACAGTCTCAGATGATTCTGGCATGCCTTATAAGTTTTAGACTTAGTGATATGCAGACACCATGCTTTGAATTCTATTGGAAACAAAATGGGTTGGTGTTGTGTTTTACATTGTTTATTTTAATACCTCCTTTTAATAAATTATTTATTTTTTCCAAATGCTTGTAGTTATACTATTGACTTAAAAGGAAATCTGTTGCTTCTATGCATTGTACAGTATGCAGTTATTATGATTTCTCTGTATTTACAGTCCTAACTATTTTCATTTATGATTTGTGTATCATAAATTAAGATACTTTTCTATGAAGCTTTTAAATTGAGATATATTGGAAGACTAAATATAAATGTGAGCACAAAAAGCAACTGGAGATTTTGACAAATTCTGTTACAATATGGTTTGAATGTTTTAGAACTTTAATACTTTTGCTGTTAAATAGTTTTCTATGCTTAAAGACTGTTAAGAGTATGACCAAATATTTCATTATGATACTAAGAATACTGTACTATGCACAAACTTTTAGCAGCAATTCAAACAATTAAAAAAACCTCTTAAAATTATCTATGAACCATAATTCATGTGTCTTCTTTGAGCAATTAAAAGTAAGCATGCAAAACATACTTTAAAAAGTTTTAAATATGCTAGATCTATTCCACAGCTGTTTTTTGATCACCATAATTTTACACTGTGAAATCCCTTATTTGAAGATGAGGAGGGAGCAGAAGAGCAAAATGAATAGTGTAGTGTAGAAAATGTACTTTATAATCAAGAGGAGCAATGTTCATCTTTTCAGTGGTCAAATAACAGTGGTTTAATTAAAGTCATGATCTTCTTGGTGCTTCTGTGCTTAATCTTCTAACTTGAGACAAGACAACATAATCCAAAGAATCTTCGCTTCCGTCTTCTTACCAATGGATATGGAGTCAAGTTTAGGAGGCTGCTATCATCTGTGATGAAAAATCCCACATTATAACACAAGCATGTAAATGCACAAAAGAGATTATATCATTTATGCGTCCTAACAGCACCTACATATCTCAGAATCACAGAATCATTTAGGTTGGAAAAGTCCTCTGAGATCGAGCCCAACCTTTGATCAATCACCACCTTGTCAATTAACCCTATGTGCCATGCACAGTCATTTCACCTCTAGGGATGGTGACTTCACCACCTCTATAGGCAGCCTATTCCAATCCTTGAGAACCCTTTCCATGATGTAATAGGTCCCATAGTTCAAGGCGTAGAGCAAATAATAATAATCCAATATTTGTATTTAAGTCTTACAATGCTAATTAACGGGATCTCCATAATAATAATACAACAGACATTTTGGCAAGAAGAACACCAGTTCAGTGATGAAACCTAAATGAAATCACACCTCCACCGCTGGGATACCTGAGCCACAATATTCCTGCATGGATTAATAATGTATAAGTAGCTTGAGATCTTGCAGACATGCAAGTTTGGAAATGTCAATCCTAAGGTAAAATTCTGGCTTAATTTAAACATAAAAATCTCCACTATTGAGTGGCCACTTGTGCATATCTGGGAGAATTTCCATTTAAAACTGGAACACAGGAACTTCTTGGCACATCGAGATACAAAAACATTTGCCTGGGAAAGTTACCACTTGTTAGCTTTCTACCTTTTATATTAATTCCTTCTAAATTACTACAAAATGTATGTATTAGTGCCTATACATTAACTCACATAGTGTCAGTGAGCTACCTCACAAATTTTAAGTTCACTTTGAATTTGAGCCATCTTCAAGCGTGGTTTCAGGCTAAGATCTATGCCTCATCATATTCCTATTCTGGTTACATCAGTGATGTGGTTTGATTGTGGAGTATAGACACTACTGTAACATGAATACTTCACTACAAGAACATAGCTAAGAGATCATTTAATATTGTGACTCAGTCTTACAAACTACAACAGTAATTTTCCTGCTGTCACTTCAGAGAATTTCATACATAAAAACCTGGTCTGTGAGCAGTCAGTAACATTATGCAAAACTTTTGTGAGCTTGCCATCTTAACTCCATTCTGGCTGTCACCGAAACCAACAGCAAAATACTCATTTACTGAGAGCAGGATTGGTCATTTGCAAAGATCAACACATTCAATGGCATTCATTCATCTCATAATCAATAGTTGTGATTCACATAAATATCAAAATTGCCATCCAGACCATATTAATTATCTATAATGTTGGTTTTTTCTATTTACTTGTACTGTTATCTAGCTTTCATTAATTACAGGTCTTGGATTATTTCAACAATTTTAAGTACTGTATGAATAATGAGTATGACTGTCCATTCCTGAGGCATCCATTCTCAGAGGTCATCTGTAAACTATCATCACAGTTGGAGACTGAGAGCGCTGCAAAAACACCATTTAGGATTACCTGATTCTGGAGCATGACTCAGAGCTTTTAAACTCTAGGATGTTTCCTATCCTGCTGCACAGGTGGTCAGTGATATTCTGATCAGTGTTGAGGGGCAGTCTGGACACCAGGCAGCAGAGAAGAATTCTGTGCGCCTTTATCTCTGTTCTGAACTCAGGTTCTCTATGCTTTACATCCCCTCGATTTGTCTTTTCCTTCCTTATTTCCAGCACACTCCTTTCTTCCAGGATAGGCATAGACTTTTTGTCACTTTTCCAGTCTCTACAGTGGTAAATACCTATCATGTATCATAAGCAATTGCCTTTTTCCTTTCACATGGTTTTCCATCAAGCCATCCTGCCATGAACTCCTATTTGTATAATGAACCCAATTATTTTATATTCATCTATTACTGTATTACGATGAATGCAAGACTGTTTAGTTACTTGGGACAAGATCTGGGACACATTAGGCATACGTCACTGTCTGCCACTGTGCAAAACTACATGGCCTTTAAGAAATACCCATTTATCAAGAAGAAATCAAAAAGGGAACCATTATCTTTTTAATGTCATTCTCACGAACAAAGAGAGTTCCTGCAGATGTGAAGTATTTAACGCTGCTGGACAACAACATGAAGGCCCATCGCTAAATACATGCATAGGCTGGAGATCCTTACAGCTGGCTACTGGGAAAAGCAACTGTTAACAATCTCAAAGCGAGTAGCTTTTCTGCATAGAGTCAGTGGCATGTCACAGAATCTACAAGCCTTGCAGGGGTGAGGCAAATGCCATCACTCAGTAGGATCCCTTTAGACCTTCATTACCTTTGAAAAAGAAGAACTCCTTACACAGGGAATTAGTTGTGCTTCTGCCTTCATGTCACCAGGAAATGTCTATTATTTTATGTATAGATGCTGTTTCTATAAAATTCCAGAATACGCATGTGAAACTCGAGAGGCCAAAGACCACATACTAAATTTGGGCTCCAATGAATCAGTAGGGAAGAGACTTTGCCTAGATTTTTCTTCTTGTTATTTCTATGAAAAACTCCTAGATTTTTTGTATTTAACGGAAGTCAAAACCTTTAATTATCGTAATTTTCCTTACATGAAGAAAATTCAAAACCTACCTTGATTTTTCAGTGGTAAAGGCATAGTCTCCCTGAGTTTGCTTAAAAGGTTTTTCATTTCTCTCATATCTCTGTGGATACAACAGTTAAAAGAGAGACAATAGAACGGCAGTTGAAGACTGAATGGGGAGTGGCTCACAGTATAGCTTTATATGCTGAAATAATGGAGCAATAAATACAACAATCTTATAACAAACGTGGATAGAGCCTTCCTAAATCTTCATTCACGAAGCCTAGCCACGATGATGAAATACAACAATCAGCGGGGCAAGCATTCGGTTTCCAAACATATATCAGAAGATGCATACCAAAAGAAAGGGCAATAGATTTAATAAGGGAGCACTTTCACACTACCCTGATACTAAACTAGTTGCTTCTGATTCAAATTTATGATCTATTCTGACACTTGAGTTATTAAATGACTTGGTGGGCATGATGTGATCCCAGTGACAAAATACACAATATTCCATAAAACTATCACAAGCTAGTACTAATGTCAACTTTGTACTCCTTGTCAGCATTTTGTAGCTTAAGCCATGAACGTGTTTCACTGTTTAGAAGAAAATTATAGTACATGTAGCTAATCCATGATACTTCAGTCCCCTGCACATTAAATGACAATTGAAAAAACAGAGCTGTCACTCCCACCTATCTTAGGAGGACTCTGGCATTAGTTTTTCTGAAAGGCAGATGATGGAAAATATTATAACAAAATATTATCTCCAAAGCAACCAACATAAGGATATGTTTTGAATGTGGCCAGAAATTTCAAAAAGGTTCTTGTTTTACTGGTAGACAGCAGACCAGCAATTTTGTGTGCAAGCTTGTAATGTCTTAATGCTTTCAGGATTTAAAACCAATGTGGTCTTGCTTCATTCATCTACATATAAAATAGTTCTTAGAAATGAAGCCATGTGACTAGTAAAAAATTGCTCAGTTCTATTCTCCAAGTTATGTTCTCAGTAAAAAAGAACTTTGTTTTATGTAAATAAGCATGATAACCATTCAAATCTCAGCATCAGATTAATATGCAAAGCCCTCGAAATAGGAATTTTTGCAAAGAAATGTTGGCCATCAAGGTTACTCTCTACAAAAGGGTCTCATTTTTGTTTTTCAACTGCATAGTTAAGAGGGTAACCTACAGATTATGTTCCTCTCCCCTCCTAAGGCTTTTGCACTCAACATTATGGGCAGAAATGAACTAGATTCAGTGCTTTTGAATTAGGAACGCAGAACAGGAGTCCAGCAGATTTCAGGTACAAAATCAGAAACCACTCAAGATGAGGCAAAAGCTGCTTCTTTTAGAGAGCCTGGCCCACCAGCAATATAATTTTGCCCTCTTTTTTTGACAGTTACCTTCTGGCAATTAGCCTAATAAAGCATGTCACTCGTCTTAGCCTTTCTTTTAGAAGTTGCTCTGAATTATGTTAAATGTAACAGAAATGTTAAGAGGTTATTTGATTTACTTATACTTTTTATAGTAGCAACACTGGCTGTCAAATTAAAAAAGACTAAATAAACCCTAGATGAAATTTTAATTTTGTTCAGGAATGAAGTGCCACACATACCTTTCAGTGTTTTCAATATCTGTGGAAACCTGCCATAGATGCTGTTGAACATCTGTTGGTGATGACATGTCTTCTAAAATAGGTACTTCAGAACTCTCTTCCACTTTAATATCTAGAATCTTGGGTGGGCCACAAGGTTCTTTTCCTTTAAAATATTTAAACAAACATGTATCCCCATTATTTATTGATTAAAATGGATACTCAGATTATATCATTGATGCCTTGAGGTTGATTTTGCACAATAAAAATGGAGAGAAAGAGTACTGAATGCAAGAACTGTTCAGAAAGAGAACAGACCACACCAGAATGCTGCCATATGTTACTCTCACCGATTTCAAGGGGTTCAGTTAAACTCCAGTGGCTCACATGCAACACAAACTAAGGGCCAGAGGACAAAACAGAACAAAGTAAGTAAGGAAACTACAACACACATTCTGGAAACAACTTCAGAAACTTTGACTCTAAAGAACACTGCAAACCATGTCTCCTAGTACTACAGCAATACTGAGGGAAAACAAAAGACAAATATGTGAAATTTTGTACTTTGTCATTTAAAATGACTACACAGCTGCCACCACTCACAGCTCAAATGCATTGTATTCTGAGTTTCTATGCTGATGCTTACCTAATTCATGCTCATTGTATGAAAATGAAATTCAGTGTTGAAATTGAATGGGGGCTTCATGACAGATCTTCCAGGGCTTTTGTCAGAGAGACGATGGGATAAAGGGTATGGATTGTGTCAAATTTTTTCCCCTGAGTTCTCTCAGGAAATGCAGTAAACAATCTCAGAAAGTAACAAATAAAACTTTCTAAAAGTAGAGGAAAAAGTGTCAATGTTTAAACCACTAGTACGTAACATTGAGCAGGAAATGTCTTTCATTTCACAATTTTTTTAATTTGAAAAATTTTTACATCAGGACACACCTAAGTAATTCCTGAAAGGCTTAGCAAAGAACATGAAGAACAAGACCAGCCAGTAGAGCAGTGCTGACATAGCGCATTTTCCTGGGACACTAGAGACCAAGGCTGCATACCATGCTATACTGCTCTTCCACATCACAAGTATTCCTGCTATCAGGCATGTAACCTTCTTTTTTAAAATCTAAAAATTCCTGGATTTTAAGATAATTTTTTTGGGTAAGTTCTCTAAACTGTTGTATTCAGGTAAATTATTCCTTTGCTAAAAAAAAAAAAAAAAAAGTTGTTCTTAGCTATTTGCCTGAAATGTCAAACTAGATGTTACTTATGCTGCAGAAGACACTTGCTTCGTGTTTTCATTAGTCTTTAAAGCCAGTAGGAAGCCCTTTTCCCAGCTTTCCTTCCAACTAAGTTATCTAACTGAATCTAAGAGGGTGCATGACCTGATATAATAAGTTTACCCTCCATAAAAGAACAATATTCTGTGTCCTTTCTTTGCTGCTTACTTTGGCATCCCCTGCTAACTTGGGCTTTGCCAAGTCCTTCTGTGATCCACTTTAGCCCATCAAATGGTAGAAGATTACCCAAATGAAAAATAAAATGTGAAGTTTTCTGATGAAGTGGTTTAGGTCAGATCAGTCAAGAACCTTACATGTTCAAGAGCAAGTGCCAGAGGAAGATCATATGGTCAGAAATAGTGGGAGTAAGCAGTGAAGGCACTGTAAGGGAGGGGAGACAGAGAGGAAGGGATCAAGACCTTCCTGTTGGTTACAAGCTACAATGCTGAATGCTGACTCAGTTGCTTGTGGAACAGCAGACTAAGCCTACTTCCCAGATTACATGTTTTTCTCTGTATCACCCTGTAGGTATAACTTAAAATTTTCTTATTCTTAACTGAAGCTTCTACTGTTATTTTAAGGTAGTTCTTATTGTACAGTTTTCAGTGTTCATTCATATAAGCTTCATTATTTGTTATTTTTTCCCATTACAGTAAGCCCATAACAAAACATAAAGTTACCAATATCTCACTTTTTGCTTTTTCATAAAAGAGGTTTCATGTAAAGCATCTAATTTGCCACCAATATCACAAGGCTGAAACTGGATATTAATGAATTGTCCCATTATTTTGAAGTGCAATGGTGGAACTCTGACCTGACCTTTGGCAACATACTCTCAAGAACAACCCTGTCTATAGATGCATCCTTCAGGGATGTGAAAGGTGTTTCAAAAGAAACAATAACACCAGATGAAAGCACTAGATGAAATAATAATAAAGATTCTTTTTCACAATTTGAGAACAGAAGCACTGAGACTGAAATGTTCTTTTTGTTAGCACAGAGGCAAGCTCTTGCAGATTTAGCAGATCTCTTTTCCACTGAGAATAGCTCTTTACCAGTAATTCTGTTGTATTGTGAGCAATTCATGAAGTCTTTCTTGAATTTCAGATCATAAACTCAGTCACTTGAAAACAATTAAATAGTCAGCTAATAATAAAGGCTTTTCTTGAATAATGTATGACTCATGCTTAACATTCCTACCACATGTCACAGCCTACAGAGAAACAAAAGCTCTTTAATCTTCTCATCCCTCCAGTAGTAGGTAAGGATATCTTTTGTAATACACACTTATGAATGGATGTAAACCGTAAATTTGACTTTCAACTTAGTCAGTGGAAAGATTTTTCAATAATTTCAGTTGCAATGATGTATTCTTCCTCTTCTTACCAGTAGTTAATCTCTTTTTTTTCCCCTTCACTTTAAGAAGTGAAATACTTTGGTATGAAATTAAATTAATTCAATTAAATAATGCTGAGGATCAAACTTGAGTGAGGGTAAATAGAAGAGCAGAAAATTATCAGTTCAGCAAGGTTTCATATATAACCTGTGACCACAGTGTTTTATGTGTCTTACTTGTTGTGCCTCTTACTGCTTCTGTGGTGACCTCTGTCATGCTACCCTATCCACCAACTCTTAGTCATCACCTAATTTGCACAGAAACTGTGATGAATGAAAAAAATTAAAAGAAAAAAATCCTTATTATATGTCCCTTGGAGCTAGTTGGATTTCACTGCAGAGGAACTAGAAAGATCTTTGAAGGGAATATCTGCATTTAACAAAGTTGAAAGAATCCCTCTCTCAAAATGAAGGCAGCATTTGCATCAGGTTTCTAACTTAGCAACTAAGGAAAAATGTGCAAGCTATAAATCACAGCTTAAGTACATGAACAGGAGAACCTAAAAGGGGAATAGGAAAGAATTGTGTAGGAGGTAAAAAAAGTATTTGACAATATAGTTAATAGTCTGATGTACTTAATTCTTGAATTACACTTGGGACCTGTGGAACTTGGAGACTGTCTCACTGACTTATTCTTAAAGAATACACACAATATAGCAGCAGATTGAACAGGTTCTGGACCATAAGAATAATATATTCCTGTAACTATATATGAGCAGAGACTCATTCTTTTAAAACTCAGAGTAAACAGCTACCAGTTTCACCTTGTACTACTTTGACAATGTAGCTTTATTTTTACAGCATGTTTTGAACTCTGGAAAACACCTCCAGTTCATTTTAATTGTCCCATCTTGCCTTTGATTTGTTATATGGGCTTGCTCTCTTCAATATTAAAGTGCTCAAATGCTGCACAGCTAGCTAATATACAATATACAATATCGCAATATACAATCTAGGGTTTAAAAAATATTTTCTGATATAAGCAATTATATAACCCAACAAGTCAACTAGATCTGTAGATGATCCTAAGAAATTCCTGGTTTCTATGTAAACATGTACAGACATTAAACTTTGGTAGTGTGCACTTCCACAATGACACATTATTCCATTATTATAATAATGTTTTACAGTTCCTAACAAGGAAAGGAATTACTGTCGTGAATATATGAAGTAGTAAAGATTTTTTATCTGTTATGCTTGCATATTAAAAATGCAATGAAAACCTCTGACCCCAAAGTATTTGTGGCTGTGTACACAATGTATGCTGAAGTGCACTTACGAACTCTGAGGCAGTCCTTGATTTTCTCAATGTGCAACCTTGACAACCTCCATGTTAATTTTGAAAAATGATAATCACATCCAGCAGCTTCCGTGGACAGAAAGTAGGCCAACAATTTTCAATAGCTACAGTAGAATTTGTTTATTTAATTAAAATTGTCAATAGGTACACATACAACATTTAAATGAATGACAACTGAATTTTGTAAATGCTTCAGAGAGGTACCTAAGTTTCTTCAGAGTATCTTACTTTCCATTAAATTCTAATTCTCAGATTCTAAATTAGCATTTTTTAGCTTAATGTCTCTTTACAATGGGGAGAAATTGCTATTTATGCAGTTCTGAAGATACACCTATTAGTGTGTGAGTTACTGAGCAAGGTCTGAGGAATAGAAAGATTCTGCCTTTAGAAGAGAATCATGTGCAATAAATACAATGTATTATATTAAACAATTACGATAAAAGAAAGATGTGTGTTCAAGTAGAATACGTGTATTAGTTAGCCAGGACTCTTAGGATTGTGGAAAGGAGTAACAAAATATATGATCAGGTAACCAAAAGCTTAGTAACTACAAAAATCTTGAATTAAGGATATTTGGGCATGATTCCTTGTGCCCCTTGCAAACTTTCTGAATGTTGAACTGTTGAATGATAGTATATTTTCAAAACTGGGCTTTTGTGGCGTACGTATTTTTAAAAAAATAATTCTTAAAGAGTACTTACCTCAGTTTACTTACTGTATAACACAGCTGCAAATATTAATGTCTTTTGCCCCCACTGTGACAGTTAAATTTCAAAGAAATAACAGAATATCTGATTTTTCTAGTAAAGGTTCTATGACAGCAGTAAGTTAATCTTGCATTGTAAATATGCAAGAAATTTCTGTACAGGAAGCTTGATATACACTATACAGTAAATAAAGGAATATCTGTTCAGTAGTAAAGAAAGATAAGGATAAGATAATTGTTGTGTTGTGTTTGATTAAGAGCATCTGTTTCCTAGTAGGGAGCACTGGCTGAGCTTCTCTTGGGAAAAGAGCATCAGCCCACTGCCTTAGCTTTATCAGTTCTATAATTTGTTTGATGAATTTTGATTAAGGTACCAATACCCATAATTATTATATATAAGCTACAGGTTGCCAAGAACAGTCTGCATGTCATTTTACTTGATCCTCTGCTGGCTTCTGAGTAAGAACATAAATTAGTGAAATCTTATCGGAGACTTAAAAACCTAACAAACAACTTGTCCAACAGTTAAGAGGATTAGAAAATATTACATCCCAATAGAAAATATTATCTTCAGAAATGCTCTTCAAGATACAGCAAGAACATCAGACATACATATTTATGGATTAAACAAAGACTATAGGGGTAGTACTCTTAATACACAAGAATTTATTTTTTTAATATGGTCATTCAGATGATGAAAAACTGGTGAAAAAGTAAAAAAGTTATATACTAGTAATATCACAATATATTTTATAATGGTGAAATTATTGTCTCTTTCCTCCCTAGAGATAAATTTATGCACTTTGCCTACACTGCAGTATCATTCTCTGTAAGTAAAGAAATTAAACAAAGGTATGGGCTCATTATACTCCTTTGAAAACTTTATGTTTTATCAGAACACAGAATAAATAGGTTGCAAAGTCATCTAGCCTAACACCTTACTGAAAGCAGAGTCAACTTGCATCAGACTGTTCAGGTTTGAGTTAACAGTATCTCCATGAATGGATATTTCACAGCCCCTTTTGGTGCCTGTCTAGCATACAGCTACCTTCACTGTGAAAAAATAGTTAATACAGAAATGGAATTTCCCTTATTGCATGATGTCTTTACAATACTTTTAGGTGTTGCAAATACCAGGTATTTAATACAAAAGAGCAATGTTCTGTTGGCTATTCAAATTATTTGAATCCCTGTCATCATAAAATTTTTGCCTGTTATGAGTTTTTTTTCAAAGGATGTCCCAGAAGCTTGGAGCCAAGTTACTGTGTTTATCTTTACATGGATACAGGACAAAAGTCACTCGGTTTAGCAATGGCAGAATAGCTACCAAGACTTTCTCTATAGCAGGTTGAGGAACTAGTGTATATCGAAAGTACTGCCAGATAGGAACTAAACTGCAACTCATCCAACTTTAGACTTCTAACAGTTTGTTGTTTAGTTTAAGTTATTAATGTAGATTCTGTCCAGAAGCAAAAGGGAGAGACAAGACATGTTGGGATTACTCAAGTCACTTCAAGCTATTTTCTTTCAGCAGTTACAGAAGATGGTTTGACAACTGTAACCAGTGCTAAGAAATTTAGTAAAATCTGTCCTAAAAAAGGTTGATTCATTGTGAAAGCTACTGGCATCTTGTTATACAATAGCTGTTAACTCTCTCTTCTTGTTCTATAGATTTATTTTGACTTGAAATAAATAACTGAGAAGCTCAGTTAAGCAGTTATAAACCTCTCATTCTTACTTCCATAACAAAAATACCAAATATCCCTGGCTCAATGCAAAAAAAATACATTACAGGACCTTTCGGTGTGACAGGAAATTCACAAGGTTCATTACAAGGCCTTTATCACAGTTCATAACAGAGTTTTGTCTTGTCTTTACCTAGTATATTCTGCTGAGATATTATCTAGGGAAAGAGTAGTTACAATCAGCACAGATACAGTCCTAATCAGCATGTGCCATCACTGATCAATTAGGTTACTAAGTGAACTATCCAGTAAATTATCAGCATTTCTACATCTTCCTTTCAGGAGGCTAATCAAATATGAAATCATTAGAGATGCATTTTCACTGAAGTGAGGACATCTCCTCTGTGTGTAAAAATACTCTGCGAGGTAGATTTCAGTTCCAAATCTGCTAACTACTTCTATAAAAGTGGGCAGCTTTTTAATGACACTTATCAGTCTTCTGTTATTGTTGTGGTTCAGTGACCCCACTGAGACTCTGCCAAATCACACACCGCTCTCTCTCTCTTCCCCTTCTCTTTCCCCTCCCTGATGAGGTGGAATGGAGTTGAGAAACCAAGGCACAAAAAGTGAAGTTCATAGACTGAAATAAGAACAATTTACTGGAAACAGCAATGAGATAAGAAAATGGATGGGAACAGCAACAATACTATTAAGAAAAGTATGAAAAAGAGTGGGTGATTCACATGCAAAAATGCTCACCACCAACCCCAAGACAAGTGAAGTGAATGACTCCCTGCTCCCTGCCACGTTTTTTGAGCAGAAGCCACGCTCTCCTCCACATAAGCCTGAGAGTCCCTTTCCCCTACCCCTGGCAGTGACATGAGGTGGTACTGAATAACATTAAAGTCCTGATGCCTCCCAGCTATTGCAAAAAAATTAACCTTGTCCTGGCCAAAACTCAGAAAACTATAAAATAGCATTGCTGGATAAATAAACAGAGATAGTAAGGAATCAGTTTAGTACTAAAACCATGCCATACAGCTCTATCAAACATTTGACCTCAAATATTATACCCAGCAAATACCTCTAATAAAATTACTAAGCTTGCCCACTGGTCTGACTAATGACAGCTAAAACTTCAGGGACTACACTTTTTTAAAAAAAAAAATCAGACTTCTAAACCGCAAGGACATTAGTGATACATCCCTGATAAGACACGCTTCTGCAAGAATAATGATAAACAGAAAAAGAGCCCTTTTTTAGTAGCTGAAAACCTATATATAGGTATAGTTCATTTTATAGTTTGGTGCCTGTTGTGGTTTAACATTGGCTGGTAACGAAGCCCCACAGAGCTGCTCAACTGCTCACCCCTAGTGGGATAGGGAGTCTACTGAAAGGGTAGAAGTGAGAGAACTTGTAGGTTGAGATACAGACAGTTTAATATCTCAGAAGACTCTGCTGTGCATGCAAGCAAAACAAAATAAGGAATTCATTCACCACTTCCTATTGGCAGGCAGGTGTTCAGCCACTCCCAGGAAAGAAAGGCTACACCATGTGTAAGGATGACTCGGGAAGACAAACGCCATCCTTTGAATGTCCTCCCACTTCTTCATCTTCCCCCCTCTTCATATGTTGAGCACAATGCCATATGATCTGGGATATCCCTTGGGTCAGTGGGGGTCAGCTGTCCCAGCTGTGTCCCCTCCCAACACCTTGTGCACCCCCAGCCTTCTCACTGGTGGGTTTGAGTGAGGGGCAGAAAAGGCCTTGATAGCAAGCACTGTTCAGCAATAGCTAAAACACCCCTGTGCTATCAACCCTGTTTCCAGCACAAATCCAAAACATAGTCCCTTGCTAGCTACTGTTGATAAAATTAACTCTACCCCAGCCAAAACAGTGCTTTGTCTTTCATGAGTACCCAGATTGCTGTAAAATATTGGTTTTTTTTTCAAAATCAGCATCTGAATATTTGTGCAATTCAATACCTTTCCGATGAAACTGCAGTGATCCTAGCAGACATATGGACTTCAGCATTTCTGTTGTGTACATTTCTAAGCAACACTGCAACTGGATGTATAGCCTACAGATTTCAGGATGAATTTCACCATCTTCTGGGCTGTAGCAAAAGAGAATAATTTAGTTAGGAAAGAGACTAGAAGTATGCAAGGGTCATCAAATCCACTTACCTACTGATGGAAGCAACACATCAGAATCTGCTTCACAAACTATTAAGCAGTTTCTACTGAATTGTATTTACAAACAATTCTTTAGATCTGTAAAGCTCTAGGCTTAACACAGCTAAAGCTGGATTGTCTTCAGTAAGATTACATGTCCTTATTGTCTCCTCTGCATATTTTCAGAAAAGGGGTAAATAAGTGACTATTTTCTCCTCTTTCAAAGCTTTGGATAAGTATTTCCTGTGAGACTGAAGAGTTCTTTTGCCATCCAGTTTCAGTTACTCTTGGTCTTGACACAGACACAGGAGACACCAGGGCCACTTTAACAGTCGAGGTTCAAAATTCTGGATCAGGCATAATCAATCTACTTTGAAGACACTCTCATCAGAAACAAGTCAGTTTTAGTTCTATATATTCTGCCTGAATTTGTTTTCCCCCCATGTTTAAATTAGTAGTTATGTGATACTGCACTGTGAGGAGAATGGGATGCACAAGACTTTTTTTTCAGAGAAGTAGTAACAATCTTGAAAACAAAAATAGAAACCAAGAGTAATTGTACACCTCCAATTAATTGCTCAGAAAACTAAGAAAATAATTTACCCAGATCCAGGAACCAATTCTCATGCCTGGTTGTAAAATCAGACATTAAATATCAATTTTGTAGGCTGGGTATGCTACACGAGTACAAACACTCTTTATTATAAAGTATTCTGTAGAACTGTTTTGGTAAGTGCTAATGAAGTGATTTAGCCAGTAATCCCTGATAATTAGGTTTTCAACGCTCATTGTGAAGGTACTTTCAATAGGGCAGTAAGCAGTTAAGATTGACTGGGATTTCAGAGATTTCATTTTCAGACATTCTTACTACCCATTTCCTACATAGTGATGCTAAATGGCAAGACACCCCTCAAAACTGACTTTTATAATAACTAGAGGAACCTACTTTTCTAACTATGCTGAACCTAAAGGTACTTCTGAATACTACTGCTAAAAAATAAAAAAAAAAATTCAGCACACTTACAGAATTCTAGCCTACAAATAATATAAAGGAAGCTTTCAAAATAAAAAGATTGCAAACATTCTTTAAAGTGATTGCATTTCCTGTGGTTAAACTTACACTTCAAAAGATTCCCCTATATATGAAATAAAAGTAGATGTGAGGATTTCCTAACAGGAACCAAAGGAACTTATCTGATAATTTATTTGCAGCAACACTAGATTGGGCTGATATGGTCAAATAATTTCTTAATACCAATCTAGGCCAAAGGCTTCGAGACCTACAGCAGACAATGTTTATTTACACTAGTGAAACGGGTTCTTTCTGACCTAAGAGATCATTATTTATACCTAGATCCAGGGTCCAGCCAAAATGATCAACATAATATATATTTATAACACATTATAATATGTGGACTGTTGGAGGCTTTTACTATCCTGATTTGTCCTACCTTTTACCTTACAGATAAGATTTTTTTATACACTTTTGTATCAAATATGCTTAAATTTTCAATGAACATTACTCCCAAGTTCAGTATCATGAATTGCAGTAGACAATGATACAGCTGTTTCCCCCCTCCACCCCATTGTTTCCATCCCTTACTGTTGCAGCCTTTTTCTTAGTAAGCATATATACAGTAATTTCCTTTGAGCTGTCCTTACCAATACAGGGATTACAAAAAAACGTAAGGAGTGTAGAATCACATTTGTTTTCCATCCTCAAGATCCACAGGTCCAGAATTTTGGTCATCAAACTTATTGCTTACTTCATGTAATACCTAGGTCCTGGAGCCCCTCAAATATACACACAAGCACATTCAGTTTCTGTCTGAGTTTCCTAGATGCCCAAACTTTTTTTTTGAGAGCAGGGTTTCTTCTGTCCTGAAGCCATTGATTTGCCTATTCCACCTGAAGGTGATTCCTCCATGTTCTTGTGCAAAGTGGAGCCCACAAAAAATTATAGCCACCTTGGATGGTTATGGTGACCTTTTTCTCCTCAGTGATGAGTACTCTCTCTGAAACGGAGATGCAGTTCTACTCCACTATCCCATGCAAGTCATGCTGAATCTGTCTAGTTCTTGTGAGAGTTAGTATTATTTAACCACAATTCTATCACTAAGAGGAGTAATAACTACATTGATAATTTCCTTGTAGCAGATTTAGATAAAGTTGGATTATGGCTGTCCTATTTTTCACTGCACTATTTAAAATGTTAGAAATACTCAGATCTTTTAGAAGTCATGGCTATTACAGGAACTCAGTTTGCAATGTTTATTTACAACTTGCAATGTTCCTTTCTAGCTGTCACTGGCAAAAAGATTTCAGGATCTGCATGCCTCATACGGCTATCAAATTTCTATGAAGCAAAAATGGTGAAAACTTTTAAAACTTTTTTACTCTTAGTGACAGAATTTTTTATTGTGCAGACTAAGGCAGCAGCAATTATATATAAGATGCTCATGAGCCAATTCAAATTTTTCAGTGGCTTCCTATTTACAAATGAGCTGGAAGAGTATTCAAAAGCACAATAATACATATTTTTTTGCTCTTGTAAATCTAATGTCTTTTTCTTGCAAAGTACATTTATGAATAGAGTGAAGTAAGACGCAGACACTTTGATGATATATGCATGTTCTGACCCATTCTTGTTTTCTCAAGAATATGGAGCATCTGTAACTGGACTGCAGGCAAAATGTTTCTCTAAATTGCAAATCCAGAGTAACAGCAGTGACATCCAAGAAAAATATTTTTAATTGTGAAAACTTTACACAAAGAGAATTATTTCCAGGCCAGTACCCTCGCTGATTGTCTCAAACTATTTAATTAGTATCTAATTACAATAATGACCACAAGAATTCCTTTAGCTTGCAACCAAACAATTTTCTCCTATGCATGTATATAGGCCTCATTTTCATGCTGATGTGAATTCACATAAAGATTTCTTTCACAATCCCTGAATTCTGTGTACAGGGCTTAAAATATCTCTTTAAAGTGCTATAAATTTCAATTCTCCATATTTCTAATTCTGTATGTTCAATGTCATGTCATGAGAAATGCTGAATGGGGGACTGGTACAGACATAACTTTCAGAATGCTGGTTATGATATGTTTATTATTAACTAATACTAATTAGCTATATACCGAATTAATATTTATTTACAAGTGCTCACTTTGGCAGCACATATACTAAAAAAATTTATTTACAAAGAAAAGTTCAAGCAAACTGATAATATCACCCCTCTCATCCCCCACAGTCAGCTGCTTCAGTTAGTCTGGTTGATTTCTTTATGAAGACCAGTAAAGATTTTCAAGAGTAATCCCATATAACAGAATCTTATACAGTACTGTGCTAAATCGTGTTCTCAACAGAGCTGTTTAATAGCTTATGTGCAGGTGGGCATATGATAGCTAGCACAGCACTGACCGCCTGCACCTGAGACAAAGACTAGCACCTCACCATCGGCTTCCAAGCACAGCTGCCACAGGACTGTGAACAGGAATTGTGCTCACTTCCCACATCCATTGTGGAACAGAAATTTTCTTCCTTTTCCCTATCCACTCAGGTAAAATGAAGAGTTACTGGTAATTTTCAAAGGATTTGGATACACAGGTTGTGGCTTCTTGGAAATACTTCATCTGACAGGGAAGTGCTGCTGCCTTTCCTATGAATGCAGAGAATGGCCCATGTAGGAAGGGACCAAAGACAGAATTTATGGAATTTCATGGATCTGAGAAAGCCTCCTCACTTGCCAGTGAAGCAGCAAGACACATGTCTTATGCATACATAAGAAGGGTGAACGGTGAGATGGGTGCACGTGTTATGCAAATGTTTTGCATGCAGGCTGAAGTCTATAGGTCCATGCAAGCTGCCACATTGCTTAACTACCGTCAGGTGTAACTCCTGCCTGATCTTCATGAGAGTACAGTAGGCTTTGATTTTCACATTGAACTAAGAGAACACGTTCCTTCCCACAAAGATTTTTTTTTTGTTTTTAAGACTTAAAAACTGTATTAAAGACAGATAGATAGGTAGCTTATTACTACCAAAAATGACGTGTTCCATCACAAGGTCTGTAGGATTACTTATTTGACTTAGAAACACTTGCTGATATCTAGGTAAAACAAGCAGATAATTTGGCTTTGATTTTCCTTTTTGCTCTCTCTGCTAAATTATGTTGATAGTTGTATATAAAATACTTTCAAATATCCTGTCTCTTCCTTACTAGGAATCTCTGTAGTTGTCACATGAGTACCATACCCATCAGGGTGCCATAAAAGGCAGAAGTCCTTATTGAAAGATGTGAACACTACTCAGTTTATGAGAAATTCATACTGCTGTGTGAGCCCTACTTCTGTAGATTGAGAGGTCTGATATCTACAGGTATTAAAGTAGTTACAAAAGTGAAAACGGTGTTTTGTTCCTTTATATAACAGTAGCTTACGTTATGCAGTTTACCACACTGCTATTAAAAATATATTTTTTTGTAAAAATAAATAAATCTATAACATTACAGTCTCACATTTTGACCATTAGTAAAATAGACAGCTTTCTTTCTATAAAATACTACATTTAAAGATCAGGTCATGTTGCTCAAATGAATATGTTTACAAAGCACTGACAAGAAGTGGAATTTCCTTTTTATTTTCCTAAGCAGATATTTAAAATAAAACCTATAGGGGGAGCTCTTACACCAACCATATAGTACCCAATACCGTTAAGAGAGCTGAATGCAGTTATTTTGATAATTATTTTAAAATACAAGAATAAAAAGAATAAACATTATTAAAATGCTCCTTCCTAAATGCAAAGGTAAAGAGCGAATATTTTTTCCCCCAAAATACTTGACACATGATTTTATTGTACTGCCAAAATGTTGGTTACAATCAAGAAAATAACCTTCAGATTTTTCTGAATTTCCACAGGTGTCCAGCATTCACAGTTCCATTAAAATGTGTGAAACTTAAGACAATAAAACTGAAAAAACAATTATAGTCTAATTCTGAATTTAACCTCATAATTTTAGTCACACATTTACAACAGAGCAGTATTTTACTTTTACTATCAACAACATGAAAAATATATATATTGACGATCTCTGGTTAAAAGAGTAGTGATGTTACATGAAGGGTTTGATACATCTTTTTGAAAAAGCATTGTTTAGACAAATTCTATGCTTAACTCCAAGGGAAAGTATTAATAGTTCTAAAATACGATCAGCTGAAAGAACTATCTAGACATATAATGAAGAGTGTTTGTCTTTAAAAGCCAAAGGAAAATTAATTCATCAAATTCTGCCTTATGCTCCATACATGTATCTCTTATGAAAAAGAATGCAAGTTGCCTTGATGAGCTGTGGGAAATCACTGTCCACAAATATAACCCTGTAGATTGTACTTTAATTTAGTATCAAAAACACTTGCAGTTTAGAAACACACAGCAGCTAAAAAGATGATCTGGGAACAAGACCTACCTCAGACATATGGAGCTTCTGTTGCAATGAAAAATGTGACAAATACTGCAGAGAAGATACACTTAACTGAGCACAAGGAACCCCTCTGATTATGGCTCAGGTGCAACAACCTACTAAACCTCCTCTGCTTTTGTATCCTAAATAGATTGTTTATTTCTTTATAACTATGCAGCTTTGAAGGCAACAGAAGACTGGCTGATGCATTTTGAATATAGGCAGAAAGTCATCCAACAATGTTTTCTTCAAAACAATTATTAGGAAAACATTGTTATTTATGTTCCTTCCATTTGTTGGGGTTATTTTAAATGTACACAAACCGCTGTCAGCTTCAGTGTCGTGTGTTGTTTTTTTGTTCTCTACTAATGCAATACTGTCATACAACCTCTATGCCACACCCCAGTCCAGGCAGGCAAAAAGCAGGGCTTTTTCTTTCTAGTAGAACCATAAATGATTGCAATGTTGTTTTTATTAAATCAGATTGTTGTTTTGAAGCAGTTACAACTGCACTCTCAACAACAAAGACATGTGATCAGATCTTGTTTAGTTAGACCAGTGTAAATCTCCAATAACTCTGATACAGCTGATCGACTCAACCTGAGTATATGACAGAAAAAGCACAATAAACTCACAATGCAGTGAATCATATAATAGAGACATTGCAAACTCCCAGGTTGATGGCAGTTTAGATATCTCCATTCTAGAACCATTTATAGGGCCATGTATGGTCTGCAAAAAACAGTCATTTTGAATATGCTGTTGTTTCCTTTTCATGGAGGGCTCCCCTTTTTCAGAAATAACCCTCAAATAAAAAATATAGCATCACATATGTTACTGAAGCTTCCCTGTTTTTTTTTCATGTTGAAGTTCTAAAATTCTTTTGGAAACTCACTATATTAAATAATTACTACAGATGCAGTAACTTTACCATTAAAATGGATTAATTAATTAAAAATTAATTAATACTATGATTCTTTCACATCCCTGACTTTACCTTATCAGGCAAACAAGTATCATGCACTGGTTTTAAGAGCTATGCATGTACTTTGCAGCATATCCACTATTTGAGCATGCTATTCAGAAAACATAGATTGTCCCTGCAGCCCGCAGAGAGGAACACACCAGAGCAGATGGATGTTCCTGAAGGAACTGCCACCTGTGGAGAGCCTATGCTGGAGCAAATTTTCCTGATAGGACTGCTGCCTGCAGATAAGCCCACACTAGAGCTGAGGAAAAGTGTGAGGATGTAGGAGAAGTAAAGCAGGTCAGTTATGGACTGACTGTACCTCCCCATTCCCATCACTCCTGCAGTGCTAGGACGGTAGCGGTAGGCAGAGGAGCCTGGAATGAAGTCGAGCTTGGGAAACAAGTCAGAAAAGATGCTAGCTTAATGTTTGTCTTTTTGCTTCCCATTGCCTACATTAGTAATTATTTTTATTTTAATTGTCAATAAATTAGGTTAATCTTTCCCAAGTCAAGTCTGCTCTACCCACAACAACAACTGTAAGCAAGGTCTCTTGTCTTTATTGCCACTCAGTCTTTCTCATTCCTGTTCTTCCTGTTTTCTCCCCATGTCCTGCTGAGGAGTGACTGAGCAAGCACTTGGGTGGGAGTTTGGCTACTGCCTAAGACTAAACTACCACCCTAACTAAGCTTAAAATCCCCAACAGGGTACTTTTAAGCACTCGGAATTCCAAATGAAATGGCACACGTGTCTTCAATTCTGCTTTTATCATAAGATTTAAAAAAAAAATGCAGCACTTGACCGCTATGTCTTTGCAGAAACTTAACTCTAAGCCCATTTTCCATCGTTCTTTCATTTAGCTGTCTGTCCCTTGCCTTTACTCTAGAAAAATCTGTAAGACTTCTGCACTAGCCAACCATAAGCTGAACAGGGCTTTTCTCTCTGCATATTATCAGATTCCCTGTTGAGAAGGTGGTGTCTGGTTAGATAAAAGAAATCTTTGGGCAAGCTCTCCAGTCAGTGTTGCTTAGCTCTAGCCTCAGCTGAACAAAAAATCTCACAGCCTCAAATTATATGATGCCAAATAACAGATAAACCCAAACCATGACACAGGCCTTCCAGAAACAATCTGTGATAAGCAAGAAGGAGGCAGTCAGATTAGCTGTATATGCAGTAATTCCTAAGTTTATAAAAAAATTCCTATTCAGTACCCTGCCTTGTCATCATCCAAGTTGTCCTCAAATGAATTTCTCTGAAAAAAACTAATGACAGCACACATAAGTTTGTGTGATCCAATAGGCTCAAGCCCAGCCTCTTTTAACTTGACTGCAGGCAGCTGAAAGTTGTGCTGCCTATGGATTTCTTCTTTGACTTTTGCTAAGCTTCTATGTTCTTTAAAATGTCCCTTAATCAGTTATTATTCATTAATAACTAATTTACAAACTCTGTCTTTCAGAAGTCCACAAAACATAAATGGTAGGGATTCACACTTACACTCCTGTGCAGATTCTTTGGTTAACAGTTGTACAGAGATTTTATGAAAATCAAGCCAAGTACCTGATGTGGGGTCGTTTATGAAATTGGTTCTGATCTGTGTAGACAAATAAGGTCAAACTTTCCAGAAAGGCCTGGAAAAGAGTTAAATGCTTCAGCTATTTGATGCTGTAGGATCTAGGTCAGAACAAACTACTAACATACTGAAATCAGGAGGAACTCTGCTGCAGACAAGTGATGCCATCTGCTGTTGACCATTCATAGGACACTAAACCAGATGTTTCCTTAGATTTATGACACTTCTTTTTTCCATTTTTCTTCTGTCTCTAGTACCCTTTTTGAATATAAATTTCAACATAGTTTTTCCAAAAGGCATTCCATAAAGCATTTGTGTGATCTAGGTAACTTTTACCTGTTTGTAACTTAGATTTCTAATTTTCCATATACCAGAATGAGAAAACCAGAGAAAAGATCATAGAATCACAGAATCGATCTGTTCGGAAAAGACCTCTGAGATCATCAAGTCCAACACTGCTGTGCTTACTAAACTATGGCACTAAGTGCCACATCTAGACTCATCTTAAAAACCTCCAGGGACGGTGAATCCACCACCTACCTAGGCAGCCCATTCCAATGTCTGATTACTCTCTCTGTAAAAAATTTCTTTCTAATATCCAGCCTAAACCTCCCCTGGCAGAGCTCAAGACCATGCCCTCTTGTCCTACTGCTGATTGCCTGGAAGAAGAGACCGACACCCACCTGGCTATGACCTCCTTTCAGGTAGCTGTAGAGAGTGACGAGGTCTTGCCTGAGCCCCCTCTTCTCCGGGCTAAACAGCCCCAGCTCCCTCAGCCTCTCCTC
Source organism: Pseudopipra pipra (assembly GCF_036250125.1). Taxonomy (NCBI): domain Eukaryota; kingdom Metazoa; phylum Chordata; class Aves; order Passeriformes; family Pipridae; genus Pseudopipra; species Pseudopipra pipra. The sequence goes on along the minus strand of NC_087581.1, from coordinate 18,507,026 downwards.
ACAGGACTTGTGCTCCAGTCCCTTCACCATCCTTGACCTGCTCCAGCACCTCAATATCCTTTCTGAACTGAGAGGCCCAGAACTGGACACAGTACTCCAGGTGTGGCCTCACCAGTGCTGAGTACAGGGAAAGAATCATCTTCCTCTTGCTGCTGGCCTGATAGGGGCCAGGATGCCATTGGCCTTCTTGGCCACCTGGGCACACTGCTGTTAGAATGAGTAGTAGTAAGGAACAATGTATTTGCTTTTCCTCAAAAATATACCACATTGGTATGGAGACTATTTAAACTAATGGGAAAATATTCTGTAAGTTTTACTGTGATTTGGGTATGAGATTTACTGCATTAACAATTGCTGGAAAGTCTATACATTTTCATAATCCTTTTTTTTTCTGTTAGTCAAACAGTGTAACTACTGTAATTCTAAAGTGGAAGGAAAACAATCCACCAAGCAGACCATTACTAAGTTGCTCAGAATAAGTGTTTGGGATTCTGGATGTATCAAATGCTTCTAGGAGTGCTTTGAATATGGCAGAGTATTTTTTATCTTTTTAAAAACGCCAAATATCCAAATACCTCCATATAAAAGTATTTCAAGTGAAAAAGAAATTGTGGTATAGAGTCAGTAGAAGTATCTCACACAGCTCCACCAGACACTTCACAGATCAAATCTGTATGAGTAGTGAAGTTAAAAATCACAGCTGCAAGACTGAGAAAAAATGAATGTGTCAAAAAAAAAAAAAACCAACAAGAAAGAAAAAAAAAACAGATTAGCTTCCTGAATTGAAATTCATATATGGAGAAAGAAATTTTTAAAACCATCTGTTGATAAAATGTGTTCAGGAAGCAGTATTCTGGCATAAAGAACTTTGCATTTTTTTCACTTCAGATTTTTTAATCCTGCTTTAGTCTCCATTTGACTTTGTGAACTGGTATTACTTTTGGTTTTTTCCTCTTTGAAATGCCCTTTTTCTGCATGAGAAACAAGGACTCCTCCACAAAGTCTTCCTTGGGGATCTAGTATCCTGTATGAGCAGCTGCACAGACATACAACTCATTTCCAAGTCTTGAATGATGTAAAATAAACAGCAAGGCTGTACACACGACACCTTGGGTAAGTCTGCAACTAAATTAAATGCCCAGACTTTGGAATGTCCACCCTTTGGGGCACTGGTGCTCTTCACCCTGCATGAAGGGACTCCTACCTCAGCACAGAGCTTCCCATTGCTCAGCCTCATGTGATATGGTTGCAGTTATCATCCTATTCCAAAATACCAATCTCTGCTTTGTTGGTGATTCTTGGGGGAGGGGGTGTAAACACATATGGATGAATAGTGCTGCTTCATCACAATAACAGCTCCAGAGCTGTTGGAAATAATTAGAGGCTGCTGTATAAACACGGCACTTCTAAATACTTTGCCACCTAACCATTTGTTGTGCTGCCAAGGTTACCAACAGTATATTTTCAATGATCTGTCTTGCTGTGATAGACAGAGATATGAAGTGTCAGCTTCTCTGTGCTCACACAATAAATGCAAACTTGTTTTCTTCTCCAATGGGAAAGCAGCTTCTTCAACAACTTCAAGCACATAATTTAATATAATATGGCAGTATTAGCATTCTTACACCAAATCTGCTGCCAGGAAATCTTCATGCAGAAAGGACTAATATGAAAGATAGGAACAGCAAGATAAAAAATGAAGAGAAAAGGAAGACCTTCCATGAATAATTGTTTATATACAAATAACTCAGTGTATTATTTCTCTGATAGTTAAAAATTATGTAGAAAATCTAAATGTAGATCTGCAAATGTATCCAGCAAGGAGAAAATGCTATTCAGTAACAGCAAGCACTTCAGTATATGTTTAATTTTAAAACATGAATTTTAAACAGTACTTAACTTTTAATACTGTAAGGATTCTGGATTAAGGAATGTTAATTTAGCGTTTTGTCCAGATGAAAACTTAATGCCCAGATAATGTTTATAAATATTTAATTAATTGTTCTGAAACAGAACTATAAAGCCATTGGGAGCATTATAAGGGATGTCGTATGCCTTCTCAGATTTGGTTGGAATTTTCCCTGAGTAAGCTTGACAGAACTGGTATCTCCCTTGGCTGGAGGCTGATCTTGCAAGTTTCTGATGATGGTGTTGAGAGGAGTTACCATTTGGTACTTCATATCTTACTAGAGCAAATCTCTGTGCACCACAGCTCATGATAAATGTGAAGTCTTTTCTTAGATGACTATGCAGGAAGTCTAGCACTTGAAGGAGCATAACAGAACATGGGTCATGATAAAGACATGCCCTTAATTGCACGGGCCTGCACAATTAACTTGGCATATTGGCTGATTTCAGTGAGAGGCAGAGAATCTAAATAGTTCCTTTCTAATTAGAGAGCACTGCTTCAGAATGTTGAAAAATACTGAGAATTAGTAAAAACATTTCCATTAGCAGGCAATTTTCAGTCCAAAACTTAAAAAAGACTTAAGAAATCAGAAACAAAATCTCAGTATATGTGGAATTCTAAGAGCCCATGCTGAAGTCCTCTTCTATGCATAACTTCATTATATCATGCTTCAATTCTCTTAAGAAATATGAATATATTGCTAAAATAGTCTGGATTTGTAAGATTCAGTGAGAATCAGAAAAAAATTTCTGAGAAGAATATAAGCAAACCCAAACAGAACCAAGACAGGCAGAATGTCCAGCATGGAAAATTGCAGCCATGTGAGATTTCTTAATCAACCAGTATTTAGGAAAATTATTAGGAATGAAGCTCTTAAAACTCTTTATGAAATTCTCAGCTTTGGCCTCAGCAGTGTTTCAGTAGAAACCTACAGAAGAAAATTACTGGCATATGCTGTTGAAACAAACCTCAAAACAGTGGGTCTACTGGGGACAAAAAGGCACTCTTCTTGCCCATCTTAGTTACAGATCAGCACAACAGTAACTCTTAACTACATCTGTGAAGCTAGGCATGAAATTCTAGTATACTTTTTTTCACAAATGTATTTTTTTTTAAATTCTGTCAATAAATAATTTTTTTTTCTCTCAGAAATACTACAATGAAAAAGTTACTTTGGATTTGTCTGACACTAATTTTGAACTATGTGTCTTCTCTGGTACCCCTACATTTTGTGGGCATAGAAAACATTAGCATGACATGAAAGGCTCATAATTAGCTGTACTTCTAAGTCTTCATATACTTTTTAAAATTTAGCTCTAAATCCCTTTGGGAAGCACTATTTGCAGACATAAATTAGTAGCACTCAGGTTTTTGTTCAGGAGCTTATTAACTGATTCCACTTGTGACATGCCAAGATATATAAAGGAGTTGCTATATGCTGTTACATGTTATCACCTAAAATTCCAGTAAATTGACATTTTAAATCAATTTCAAAAGAAATAATTTATGAAATCAGTATGATAAAAATGTAATGTTCACATGCTTTATTTAGGAAACATTATAGCAATAATAAAATAGACTATTTGAAAACTATGCCTTCCCTTGAAATACTGAAATATGATGCAAAATCACTAAATATTTATTTTTCAGAGATAATAAATACAGGTACACCTATTTAATAAGTAATTCATCTGAAACATCAGTCAGAGATGGAACGAAATTTTAAGACTTTTCCCAAAACATAAAAAAGTTTGGAAAAATTATTATTTTTGGTAATAACATTTACTCCAGTAATGCTGCAGAATTAAAGGTAAGTGGATTCCAGCAGGGTTGTTATAGGTACATTCAGGACTCTGCCCTGAAGAGTTCCCAAACACCAAATTAGATGTTAATTTCATTACTGTTTGGAGATGGGCTACGAGGAAAAAAAAGCAAGAAACAGAAACACTTAAAAAAAAGGGGGATGACAAGGGAGAAAAGGGTATGAGAAAATCTGGAATGAAGCGAAGGTAATACTGGAACTGTCAAAACAGAGTCCACACTTAAGTTTTGCAGGCTTTTCAAAATCCCTGCAGTTCCTGCTTCTAGAGATATATGTAAGCGCTGGATCCTCCCCAAGAAAATCGCTTTCATAGAGAGAGTGTGAAAACTTTTGTATGTCCAAAAGTGAGAGCAGGACTTTTGAAAGTAAGACAAAATGGTGCAAGAGAAGTGTATGAAGTTATGAGAATGCCTGCAGAAGCACTGAATTTTCTGAACAAGGTCAGCTCTGATTTTGCAACATTTCTAAAGGCGCCCTGCCAATGTAATTCAGTCTCAGAATCTCTCCCATTATGTATGTTGTCTTCCTTCAGTTTCTCCTGTAAAGGTTTGTATACTTCAAAATAGGAGTGTAAAGCAGTGGTTATTTCAACCATTGCTACAGATAAACAGGCTTACCTATGGCTGGAATACTCCATTATCCATGAGATAGATTTAGAGAAACAACCTCTATAAAACCTAACTGTAGTGGAATGCTGCTTGTGCATAGCAGAGAAGAGCATTCCATCGACTGACTTGAAATACAGCAACACCTTGCTTTTTCATATCCTTTTCCAGGCTGCAGTTCGGAACCCATACTGGAGTGATGAATGCAGAACACATGTCAAATTGGAAGCCAATACACACTAAACCTGCAGGCTACTCCAACCCTAGATCAAGGTACCATGTAGAATGGATTCAGAGTTCACCAGGTTGAAGATGCAGAATGCTGGAGAATACTCAGCATTTACACAAGTTCTGAATCTCTGCTCCCCTGAGTCTTTATGTGTTTTATCTGCTTAAAACATAAAAAAAATTATGGGAGAAAGGATTAGAATACCACAAAGGAACTTCCTTTAGTTTTTAATGTTTACCTGCAATGGCACTGCTAGAAACTCAAGTACAGTGTAGACCTCGACACAATACTCTTTCCACTGGGTCAGATGATAGGAATGTGCCCTCTACTGCTTCACAGTCACCTCACAGCTTTACCTCATGTCTCAGAGGAAAAGCTTCGTTGCTTTATGCCTGCCAGGAAGCATATTTCTGTGTGTTGCGATTCTTGAGCATGGGCAATGTCCCCGGCTGCTGGGCTGCCATGCAGCTTCTCTTCTGTTGCAGGACCCTTCATTCCAGTGGCAGGCTTACCTGTCTGGCTTACCCAGCACATGCAGTCCTTCAGTGTCTCAACAGTGGCAGCAGTGCACTGGAAGGGGCTGTGAATGTGCTGGTTGAGTGTAAACAGAAGACAAAGGCAAATAAGGGACTGACAAAAATGTGTCCGTTCTACTTTAACATCCACTTTTCTCTTCTGTCTCTTTCCTCCCTTTTCTAGGAGGTAGGTGCAAGCAGTCTAGAAATTAAGTTGACTCACCTTCAGCTTTGCCTAAAGGGAAGTGGCAGGTGCCACTGTGTTTTGTGAGTAGTCCAAAATTGTCAGCGTGTGTCAGGCTCTGAGGATGCTCTGACAGCACCTCTGGGATAAAGCTTGTCAGAGCTTGGAAAAGCAAGAATGCTTGTCCTTCTGTCTGCTGATAAGGTTTATCATTAAGCAAGGTGCTTAGCTATTCTACTTTGTCAAAACTAAGTTATGCTGTGTTACTGCAGATGTAGAACTTCCAGGACTTTCAGAACTGCTGTTCTGAACATAGTGAAATAATAGAGTGATAAATTCATTTTTAGGTATGTTTGCCCTTTACTGAATCTAGCCTCCAGTTATGACAGACAGATCTATAAAGGGAGATATTAACACCTTGTATCTTCAAGTCCCAAACACCTATTAAAGCACAGTTCCAAAGACAACAGTACAAAGAAAAAGTCAGTCTGTAGAGATCAGCTATTATAAGAATTATAACCTTGGTAAATAACCTTATTTCCTCCTCCATTATTTGCTTTCTGAATTCATGTATCAGAACTTGAGGTATTTTACTTAAATGACTTCTTTTTCAATTTGCAACTTAAACTGAGTAAACAGATTTTATTCTTAACAACAGAACCCACTTTAGCTCTATTCCACAGAAAACGGTCTTATCTCTTCCTTGTCCCTTTCCATCGTTTTGGGTGCACATGGTTTGTATAATTAGAGAATTTTTTTTTCAAAGGAATCTACTCAGAACAATCCATGTGCACCTTATCCTCTTATGAAAGGAGTAAGCTATTTGGTATACGTGCTGCACTATCATGCTTTAGTTAGTCCTTAGTAAGTTTAGAGTCACTTCATGATTTAGAAATCAGGGAAGATGATCCAAACAAAGTAGAACAAACACTGTCAGAATATGCCCCTAGAATTTGATATGCTTGAAATCACATGAAAATTTTAAGCATTTAAGAAAGTTACAGTAAATGTTTACAGAAGCTGAATGTAAAGATTGAGGGAAAATGAGACTTTACATGATAAGAATGCTTGGTAATGAACTTGCTCCACATCCTGAAAGCTCTTCTTTGGAGGGAGACAAAAAATCTCCCTGACTTTACTCATTTTGGACACAGTTAAATCATCAGAACAATTTGGTGAGTAAGGTACTATTAAATGATTGTAAGAATTGTGGGATCTAGCCTGCCACATTGAAATAACTTACTGAGATGCTTTCAGTATAGCCTGAGAGTGCAAAAGGGAATTTTTATATTTCCAACAGTTTTCAAAATTGAAAAAATCTCAACATTTTTACTTCATAGGATTTTAAGGTCACATTTTTAAGGTGCTACTGTTTAAAATATCTGCAACATTTTAGCAAAACCCCCATATAACCTTGTATGGATTCAGAGGGTATTATGTTATTGGCATTATCATGTGTAACAGTTTTGATTCTTGTAGTGAATATTGACTGCTTTCCTTGTTTTCTTACATGTCGTATCATTATTTTTCATACTTAATTATACTTTTACCAGGCCACATTCTGGTTATCAGTTTCTGTGAAACACTACCTTAGTTCTTAACTTTCATCCGGCCGTTGGAACAATGATAACTCTAACAGAGCTGGGATCCAGCAGCAGTGCCTGTGATTCAGAACTCCAGGACACTGGAGCCAACATCACACTCCCCACCTCTCACACATACTTTTAGAGGAGTACCATGGTAGTGACTGTCAGGGAGGACAGAGATCTCCATAAATGCTGCTCAATTGGTATCTAGCTAAGGCAGAGCTCTAGTTTGTTGCTCTATCTGTTGGCATAACATTGGTTTTGAATCACGATTATAAAAATTCTTTCCTGCTGAGCTAAGCGTTGCTACTCTTTGTCTCTGCTCAGCTACACTGACTGCCAGCAGTGCTTTATTTAACATCTGAAGTTAAACAGTTAAAATGGTTTCTGTTATGCCTGTCTTAATGTAGCTTTTATTAACTTAGAATCTTGGAGTCTCCTTTTTCCTTAATTTTAAAATATTTTGAAGGAGTCTTTTTAGTTTGCTTGTGTGCTTTAGAAAGCAAATAATAATTCTGAAGGGTCATAATTTGGGGAAAATTCAGATAGTTCAATAAAAAATTGGCCACAATCGTGTGTCAACAGAATCTTTTAACACAACCTTAGGAAAAGATCTAACGCTAATTAGCTCTTAATTAATTAGAAATTACTATTTAGTGCTTATCGAAAACATCAGAAATCCTACAGTATATTGAAAAGGAAAACAAAACTAAAAATTACATAAATTTAAAAACTTAAGGCAACACTATGGTATGGTAACATTTCTGTGCACAGGAATGCAATCAGGATGTGATTCTTAGGTCTACTTCCTCAACTTTTCTTGAATTCAGGGGAACTTAATTAACTATTTTATAAGAGTAACAGATGCACATGAGTGTCAAATAAGGAAACCTTAACTTTGCAGTTTCCCAAGGAGAAGATTTACAGTGATTTTTGTCACAAACTGGAAAGGACATCTAGAACTAACCTAGTCCAAGCCTCCTGCTCAAAGCAGTGTCAGCTAGAGTAGGTTACTGAGGGGCAAGTCCAGTTGAGTTCTGAGTATCTCCAAGGATAGAGACTCTATAATCTCTCACTGCACCTGTTCCAATATTCTACAAGCCTCACAGTAAAAAAGCAGTTTAAAAAAATGTTTAAATCATTTTTTTTTTTTATTTCAGGTTGTACTTTCTGTTCTATCACTGGATACCACTGAGAATAGTCTGGCTGTGTCTTCTTTACACTATCTCATCAAGTATTTTTATACACAAGTCTTTTCGTATCCAAGATAAATAATCTCAGGTCTGTCAGCCTCTCCTTGTTTGTTGGATGCCACTTGCTCCCAACCAATGGCCTCTTTAAGGCCATTGACTAGACCTGCTCTGATATGTCACTTTCTCTTTTCTAGGGAGCCCAGAACTGGACACAGTACTCCAGATACGGCCTCAGCAGCCCCGAGTAGAAGGGAAGGATGAGCTCCACCAACATGCTGGCAAGATTTCCTGAAGTATCACAGGAGGCTGCACAAGGGCACAGTGCTGGCTCATGCTCAACTTGATGTTCACCAGAACCCCCCAGGTTTCTGCAAGGATGCTTTCCAACTGGCTGGCCCCTGTCTGTATTGGTGTAGGGGTTTATTCCTTCTTAGATTCCAGACATTGCAACAGCAGTCTGAACCACCGAGAAAAATCAATTTCAGAGTTATGCTCACACAGATGTACACCCTTGAGCTCGTCACACAATTTTGTTTCATGCAAAAAAGCCACTGCCAACATATATATCAGACTGCCACAGAGATACTGCCAGTTCTGGTTTCAGTGTGCCAAGTGCACACATTATGTAAGCATATCAAGTGCTTAAGAATATGAAAGAATATTTAGAAAAGTGCTTGCACAGTTGTGCAAAACTGTATCTTAACATACAGTTCTGAGTTATCTTTCTATTGACATCCCAGACTTAGTGGACTTCACTTACAAAGCTGGCTCTCTATTTGATGAATTCTAAAATATCACCAGATTCCATAAAGCAGACTCCCTTCCAAAACACAGATTTGCTCCTTTTACTCCCCCCATCTTCCTGTTGTTACAAGTATTTTCCCTTTCTTTTCTTTTGGAAAAAATCATGCTGATTCATTTTCTTGTTGCTGTACTTTCTCCAGTTTTGACTATGACAACTAATACAGCAAGAGTGCACAATGTAAATATTTTGAGATATTTAATTTCTGAGACATTAATACAGCAGAAAATACGATGAAAGGACCAAAACTTACTCACCTTCTTCAGAAGACAATTCATTAAAAATCACTAAGAACTTTTACTATGAAAGCAGGAATTTACCTAAAGTCCTCAGACAACCAACACTGAAAAAAGGGTTTACTTTGACTTGCATTCCTAAAAGACCATCAATTAAAATACAATATTTCAATTTAGATTATTTTCATTTCTAATCTTTATTCTCCTTTGATAAAATATCACTATGTCCCCCAGAAAAATATATAAGAAAGAAAGTTAAGAAGAGGATGTAACATCTACGAGGCCCTATTAACTTGGAGACTTAATTTGAAGTTTCCTTTTTCAACCTTATTTTTTTAATAAATTAATTTTAAACACATCACAGTGTAAAGATGTCCTTATTCAACCTCAGCATTTTTTGAGTAAAAGACATTCATACTTACACAAATCCTGAAATCTTCTGAGAACTCATATTTGTCAGACACAAATTGATCAGATGCAACCTTTGCTTACTGATTCCTACGTAGTGGTAAAAATATGAGAGAAGGCATCATTCTATGCACAGCCTGTTTTTTGTACGATTGTTTATTTTTTAATGAAATCTCTGTTATGAGCAGCTGTCAGATTTGAGCTAGATGGGGGTGATATGGTCTAATTCATTGTGGACTTTATAAGGTTTTATGTTTCCTTACTACTTCCTCATCTTTTTCACAATCTTGTTTGGTTTTATTTCTCTCAGTTTTTAAAATCTTCACCTCCATAGCTGAAATATAAGTGTGACTTTCACTTTCTTCACATAGTTGAATCTCCTTTTGTTGGCATATCAGCGTATACTTTTTCTACAGGTAGACCTGCAGCTTTCTCTTCTTGTTCGCTGTCCTACTCTGATGTCTGCCTAATATTCCAGAATTGATATACCCACGATTAAAGTTTTTTTGTCCTCATGACTTCCATCCTGTTCTGTTCCTAATGCATTATCTCTGCCTCAGCATTTCTTTCCCTTCCCACAATTCCCAGATTTTTTTCCCAAAGCTGCCTTTCTCAGCACTAGTGGATCTGTTCTTGTTTGTTTCCTTCCAAGTCTTTACACCTTTCCTCTTTGTTACCTTCCTTTGTCTTGTAGAACAGATGAGTCAGTAAGGGAAACAGGTGTCTCTTCTAACTGCCTGAGTCATGAGTACATTTAGGAGCCTCAAGTGCACTGGTGCCTATAGGGGTTGGACTAGGTGATCTCCAGATGATTGCTAGAGGTCCCCTCCAAGCCTATTCTGTGAAATCCTGATATATTAAAACAAGAATTAAGGTGTCTGCTAATTTTCCAAAGGAAGACATCAGCACAAACAAGATAAATGAACTTACTGTTGTATTCTTAGACAGTGATGCCAACTACTTAAAATAAAAATTGCCTTGCAACACCTCAGGTAGGTCACTTAGAGACTAACTGAACATTACTGATGACGTTAACTAATAGAATGTTATGTCATGAAATGTTATCATCATCTAGTAGCATAAACAGCTGTTTGCTATTATTCTCTCTCAGCGGAAAAGCAATAGGCTTTCTTTAAAAAGTTTTGGAAGACAGAATTGGTTGTGTTACCCAGAAGTTTGCACAGTGCAGTGTCGTGCATTTTGAACTAAAGCAGTGAACTAAATGAGCCTTTGCCTCATCTGCTGACTACCAGTGGTTTCTGAGCAATACACTACCCTCTTGACTATTTAATAGAGGATGATTCAATACATTCCTGTCCCTAAGCATTTTTCTTCCTGATACTTTTTCTTCCTATTCAATTAGGTTCCCATTCTAGATCCTATGCCATAGGCACTACATCACTCCTCCTGCTGCATTAAAAACTGAATCTCTGAGCCTATTTATTACTCCTCTCCTTCTAACTCTCTTCTACACTGAATTCTTGCTCTACCTTCATTTCCCACTTTCCTCACAAATACACCAAAAATGTTGTTTTATATGGCTTTCCTCAGCTGCAGGAGGGCAGAGATGTGAAGCACATCTTGTAAAATGTCTGTCAAGCCAAACACCTAATTTCCACGGTGTTTCTAACACCTACCAGTTGTTATGGATATGACATTATTATCACAGTTATTTAGAACAGTTTTAGATTAGCTAAATGTCAATCTCACAGCAACTGCACAACTTTCAGGACATATTCGTGTATATGGCAGACTCCCAACTGCAAAATGATTACTTAAAAAAAACCTCTGTACTTCTACATAAGCATATATCAATGGTTTTCTTTATAGGGAAAAAAAAAAGATTAAAAAAAATTACAAAATAGGTTCAGCTACTCAGATGTATTATTTTGTTTATATTAGTTTTTCTTTTGAGTCTGAAAACACGTAAGATAAATTTCACTACTGTTTGCTTTCACATTTTCAGTGTATGGGTTAAAAGAACCGTGTCTATTGCTTGGTGTTTTTTTAAAAATTCTCACAGACTCCAGTATTTTAAAAGCATGCATTTTGTTTGAGGAACAAATCAGAGGTCACAAAAACAACTTAAGAGTCTTTGGACAAAGTCTTACTTGAAAATGTTGACAGTCCTACTAAAGCAATCGACCAGTTCCTTCTTCCATTTAGTGAGTGTGGTTTTCCCTTATATACTAAACCTACGACAGATTTCTCATATATATATTAAAGTGACGAAAGGAATTCAACAGGGGTTAGGCAGAGCTGCAAAAAAAGAAACTCTGTTTTTTTCCAGTAGTACACAATGGCTTATGGCAGATAAGGCAGATGCAGAAAATTCTGACAAAGTGTAATCAGAGAGACACGACTCAGGAGATACGTGTAAATACAAATGCCCCAGTCACCATACTGTGAAGAACCCACACATAATTAGCAGCACAAATTTCCATTTTATAAGACACAGCTATTTATGCTGGTTTATCTTGTACTGAGGCATAGTCTCAAGTATGTGATAATATATTCTGTCACCATGGAAAGGCATGTACATAATGTAATACCAAAGAATAAATTAAAACATTATATGCTAGCAAAGCTTCCATTCTTATTTCAACATAAATAAGGATTTAAAAATGTACATGGAGAATATAAGTACAAGTTTTCAGACTAGTATTTGTATTCCCCTCACACAATTTTCACCTAATCGTTTTTGGTCTAATTTTTTTGAGTATCTAGTTGAGCTAAGCTAGTTGTCTTTAACTATTCAGTTAGGTATACTCAATGCAGGACTGGGCAGAAAGCTATTGCTATTTCACCCTTGAATGGCATGGCTTCTGCCCTGATCTTTTTAAATTGTGTAGTGATACGCAGTAAAATCCTGTTTGTCTTACATAAAAGCATCCAGTGAAATCAGTAGGATACTATCTTTGTAAAGGGACCTGGATTTGAACCAAAATCATGCTATCATAAGGATATAAGCATTCTGTAGATTTCTAGTCATGCACTTCTATGCCTAAAACAGAATAACAAGTTAATGCTTTTGCTGAAAGCTTCCATAATGCAGTATTTCACAAAGATTTACACATGAATACAGTTTTAACTAAACATAAGTTGACTCCTACCCAGAAATTGCTGCTAGTTTTTGATGAGCCTCATAGGCCATCTCACATCCCCGGGTTCGAGTTTTGTGCAATTCCGCATGCAGAGACGGACAGGTGACAGAGATATCCCCAATAGAAATGACCAGCTCCCGGTAGAGAGCCACCTGGGTATTGAACTCCTGGACAATCTGAAAAACAAAGAGGATTCACATACATGAGAATTTTTAACTACGGTGGTAAATCAAGTTTTTTATAAACATGCCCAATCCAGGGCTTGTTCCTGCAGCTCACAATTTCAGGGCATACAAAATCAAGAGCCCAAGATTTAGTAAATGACTAGGGCCTTTGTGACAGCTGCTTGTTTTGTGAGCTATAAATGTTCATCTGTAGGAAAGCAGTGTTTCTGCTTTTAATATCTGAAAGTGTTTAAGCTAGTAGTATTAAATATTAAGCAGATGAAAAAATTCTGGTTTACTAGTAACATGAGGTTATTTTTTGCTATCATAAAAGATAAAAATATCTCCAGAAATTATTGCCTTTGCTCATCCTGCTTCCTGATTTACAGTACATTTAGGGATTGGAATGTAGCATTTGCTTTCACATTGGCAATTTTGCCAATTTATTTTGTAATGATTTCTGTTCTGTCACTTGCCTCCAACCCAGATTTTAGACTTAAAACTGATCTGCAGTTATTGGCTGAGAAGGTGTCTCAGACAAGCATTTTCCTGTTAAAATTCCATAAAACACTTTTTCTAACGTGTGTGGGAAAAAGAAACAAAGTAAATAAACAGTTCAGCCTTCACAGAAGGTCAATATCCAACAGATACATATGGATGCTATTGGATACATGGGTAATCTTACAGATGGAAAGATCATTATTGTTTAGTTCCAGTGATCACATACATGGGATTATATTTTAAGGAAATGAAGCATTTGCTATCTTCTGAAAGAAAGTGCATAAGACCATTTGCTCCACATAGTGGCAGGGGTGGAAGGCATGGAGTAAAAGAACAGAATATTTATTTATCTGTGTTTTGACCTCAATTTCCAAACTACATAAGAGTAATTGCTCATAATTCTGCAGTCATATTTACCACCAGAAGTACAACTTAACCAACATACACAAGCATGCTAAGAACCTGGAGTCTATGAGAACTACCAGTATTTAAAGTCAAGCCCCCAAATTCTTATGCTCAGGAATAAACGAGTCTCTTCTCCTGCAGTATCACATTCTGATCCTTCATTTATCCCACTGCAATTACTCTATATAGCTGGGAACTGGTATCAGGTTATTGTTTTGGCCACACTTTCTAAAATTTCATTGTAAGAATATCAGATAGGTTTCTCTGCTTCTGAAGCAGCACATCAATCGAAGTGCACTTCAGTACATCTGCACTCACCTGCCCCCAGACAAACCAAAAAGCATACAGCAAACAAAGCCCTAGGCAAAATATTTGCTAAACAGGTCTTCAATTCCCTCATTACGTAGATTAAGAGAATGCATAAAGGCAATGGAGACAAAAACAATTGTACTAAGTTGTGTCATAGTATGATTAGGCTACATAAGGAAAAAGAGAAAAGCATCGCATTCTGCAACTGGTAACTGGTTGCACCAGCCACATTTCACCTGTTCTCATCCAACATCCCTTGTCCACACAGACTCATTCTGCCACCTCAGCATCAGCCAGGAAAATAAAACCACACAGATGTTACTGAATCGAGACAGAGAACAAGAAAGAAACATACTGATTTTACCTCCTGAATCTTACTGCAACTTGACAACCCATCTGTAAATTATATCTTATTTCTAATCAATGAATTCTACAAAGGTAGCATTTTTCTGTAACTAACCACATTATGCTGTCGGGAATGAGAAAAAAGGCAGAACCCAGTAAGATCCACTTGTTGGGTATATTTATAGACCTACTGTGGCAGCTTTTGTTCCACCGTGCACTGGGAATTGCTCCCAATTTTGAAGTATCAGAGTGGGTAATCTGCCAGCACATTTTTCAGTTCTAGAGGGGAAAAAAAATTGTCAGAATACAGCAGAACAGAAGTAGCAGCTCCATTTCCAATGCTACTGGACACAGCTTCAGCAAGGTCCAGATTTTTCATGTAAAGCAGCGGCAACTTCATTTGTTTTCTACTTCTCTCACCGGTTAGAGGAGCAATTCTGGGGTCCAATGTCAGGCTGACTGTAGCTCAAGGAGCCATAAAGGGGGTATATGGCACTGATCTGGAGGAAAGTGTCAGGATCCAAGCATTTTAACATGAATGGAGAAAAATCTCATACCATAATGTGACAGTCCAAAAATTAACACGGATGCAGGTGTTTGACCTGAGGCTTTACAACGACAATCAGCTACTCCGGGAAGACTAGTAACAGTTACCACATATGCCAGGGACAGAATTTCAGGGCCTCAAATCCTGAGTCCTGTTTTAGAAGGATTTTACAGCGAGAATGTGGTTGCTGAACAAAACAGCAAGGAGAGAGTGCGGTGATTCATTGGAGGCAACTATTTACCCATTTAGGCTGGGGACAGATTTGGACGGTTCTAGGAAAAAGCAACGCCAGTGCTTCGCAGTGTGTGTTCTGGGGCTCGGGCTCCTGCTCCCGCAGTACTGCCAAGGCGGGCGACCCCGGCCCCTGCCCCGCCTGTCCCGCCGCACCCAGCACGATCCCCGCGCGTCTCGCTTTTGAGCCGCCGCGAGCTGGGGTGCAGGGCAGCACCCCGACGGGGATTGAGGCTCTAAAAACAGTGCAACTGTACGTGATGGGAATAGTCAACGTGGAGGGAGGAGCGGCACCGCCGCTGAGGGAGCTCGGGAAAGGTGAAAACCATGGCAAGCCCGCCGGCGGTACCCACCATCTTACAGTCGTCCAGGACTCGCTGGGTCTGGTAGGCGCTATCGGAGCCGCTGCCCCGGCGTTCGCTGTCGCAGCCGTGCGGCGAGGTCTTGCCTCCCTGGAAGATAGAGGCGGCGGAGCGGGGGCGCTTCCTGCGCCCGCTCGGTGCCGCGCTCATGCACACGCATCCGCCGCGCGGAGCCGCCCGCGCCTGCGGGCAGCACCCTCCTCGCCGCCGCCGCCGCCGCCGCCCCGCCGAGGGGAGCGGGCCCGCGCCGCTCGTCGCCTCGGCCTGGCCGGAGCCGCGCTGCTCACAGCAGCGAGCGCGGCTGCTGTGGGCGATCGCCTGGCGCCTGCGGGAGAGCCCGGGGAGCGCCCTGCAGCATCGCCTCGGCTACCGCGGGGAGAGGCGGAAGGGCTGGCACCTTCCCTCCTTCAGCAGCATGTCAGTCCCCGCGGAACCACCCCGCCGGTGGCATGCTCCTCCGTCCTCCTTCCCGCAGCCGGCGTGAGGGGGCGAGCGCAGCAGTGCCCGGCGGGAAAGGGTTCCCCATCCAGCAGCCGCCGAAACGCGCCCCGGTGCTCCCGGCGGGCTGACACCATCGGCAGCACCGCCCCACGGGGCCGGAGCACCGCCCCCCGCGCCCGCTGTGGCCGCCCCTCGCCCAGCTGGGTGCCACCGGAAGAGGGTCGAGGGCCGGAACGGGTTTGGTGACCGCAGCTCCACCTAGAGCTGGCCCAGGGCGCCCGGGGACGGTGAGGGCACCGCCCGCCCAGCGTTTGCCGAAGTTAATACCGATGTTCAAGAGGCGTGCTTGGAAATCTTTTTTCTGTTTAACAAAGACTTGGTTCACTACTCAAATTGAGTAGTCCAAACTAGGGCCACGGGGATGGTAAAGGGTCTGGAGGGGAAGCCGTATGAGGAACGGCTCAGGTCACTTGGTCTGTTCTGCCTGGAGAAGAGGAGACTGAGGGGAGACCTCATTGGTGTCTTCAACATCCTCATGAGGGGAAACAGAGGGGCAGGTATTGATCTTTGCGGTGACCAGTTACAGAAGATGCATGGAGAGAGGTTTAGGTTGGATATCAGGATATCAGGATAGCAGGAAAAAGTTTTCACCCAGAGGGTGGTTGGGCACTGGAACAGGCTGCCCAGGGAAGTGATCAACAGCACCAAGCCTGGCAGAGTTCAAAAAGTGTTCAGACAATGCCCTCAGGAACATGGTGTGATACGTGGGGTGTCCTCTGCAGGGCCAGGAGTTTGACTTGATAATCCTGACGGGTCCTTTCCAACTCAGCAATTTCTATGATTATATGAGTTAGTTTCTGTCACTAAAAACCATCGTACTTTGGGGCTCTATGAAAATGTTTGGTGTGTGATGCAACTAGATTGTATTTGTTCATTGTAGAAAAGATTAAATAATAATCAAGTGGAGGAATTGTTTACTCTGTGTGCCAGTACCACAGAGTGGTTTCAGTTCACCAGGCTGATGCTCTCAGTCCTCCCAGACCTTGGGCACCACCTCTTCCAATGCAGAGGGCCATGGGGCTGTGCCTGTGCTGTGTCTGCAGCTCCCTGCCCTAGGGCTGCTCAGGGACCCCACTGCCCAGGGCTGAGCTATGGATTGAGCCAGCTTCAACTCCAGGGCTGGTCCTGTTCCTCTCTGTAGCCAAGTGGCTAGAACTGTATAGCTAACTTCTGATATAATTGTGTTTCTTCAGGCTGTTGAATAAAAGGTTTTTTGTATTTTGGTGATGTTCTTGAATCCAAAGCAACATCAGCAGATCACACAGAGTAACCTAGTCTTGCCAAGCAGCTCGAATATGCCAGTGATGGCACTCTGGCAGGTTGAGGGACTCTTTTCAGGCTGTGCTGAAAATTACTGTAACATAGATAACTGATAGCTACCTTAATCTGAACATTGTCTATTAATCTACTCTGAAACCCTTTTTAGACATTTCCTGCTATTTTCACAGAAATTGAATCTGTTGGATGTGAGATAATGTTGATGGGTTTGCATCACTTGAAAGTGATGCAAAGTTACAACTAAAATGACCCTGTAATTGTAATGTTACCTTTGTAAACATACTGCTAGATTTTCAGCATTCAGAACACTTTGCAAGTACTATTTTAGGGACATCATATTTTTTTCATAGATAATTCTATTACTCACAGGAAATAAATGCATGAGCACAAGCTTTGAGTCAGGACATCATATTGCTACGATATACAGAAAAAACATTTCCCAATGACAAGAAAAATATTTTTAATACTGCCAGAAAGCCAAATGAACACATCCTCTCCTAACATCTATACTGATAAGAACATATATATATGTAAATGGAAATTAAAATATAGTACTATGCTAGTTCTAGTGTTTTAATCGTTGCTCATGTACCATTTTAGTCATATGTTCTAGTCTTATTTTATTCTATTTCTAGTCTTATTAAGAACTACTGCAATAGCAATAATGAAATAATGCTAATACTAAAACCAACAATAACAATAAATCTACCAAAGAATGCAGCACTTTTGCTTTCACATTACCTGCCTTGGCTGAACTTCTTGTCCCTTGAAGTCAACGCCGAAGTCCCACTGGCATTTAAAAAATATTGGAATTTAGTTCCTGGTGTTTTATCTGCTCTGTATAAAGCTGAGTCACAGCTCAGGCTCAGTTTTGCCCTTCCGCCAACATCTGGAACAGTTTTGAAGTCCCAGTTCACTCCTCATTGTTTGTATATTCAGTATGTCCACATTTGGAAGTAGGTTTGGCCTCTGAAGTCATGATGGAATGCAATGAATTTGATGGCATCGTAGGGTTATGTTGAAGAAGCAGGAGTGAGAGGAATCAACTCAGGCTGGGATGCATAAGAAAAAATGATTTTTATAGGCATCCCCATTCTTGGGATGAGGGAAAGATTTCCAAGCTAAGCCACCAAATGCTGTCTCAGGGTGGGCAGACTGGGTTTGAAAATATGTATCACCAGGAAACAAAATGGTCTCTTGAGAAAACAGAGGTATGTATTTTGCAAAACTGTCCTGAAAAGTGAGAGGCATGATTCTTTCCTTTGTCTGAACTAGAGTTTTGTCAGCTTTTCCTTATTCTAGCTTCATTTCCTGGTGTTCGATGGGTTGCAAGAAGCAGGAGCTTGTTGCTACCTTCCATGGCATCCTCTCAAGACCACAGGTGGGTGACCTTGAGATAAGTTTAGAGAGTACATGGCCCATTATATAGTCAAATTCTTTGCAATTCTGCAACTCATAATGAACTAAGAGCATATATGTAGGCTTTCCTCTGCCTAGCCTCTATGCTAAGTCTAAAAAATGAACTCAGATGAACTTTTTTTACTTGTGAGTTTGTCTTGTTCCATTTTATTGTAATCTTTGTCTAATCCATTTTTTGCTCTGGTTGTTGGCTTCTGGTAGTATTTCCCAAGGGTGAGTAGAACGTAATGGACTAGATAGGTTATGAAAGAGACACTGATTATCGGAGAAATGTGAAGAGATGTCTTCGTAGGAAAAAAAAGTGAAAGAGAGGCATGAAATATAGGAGGAAAAAGGCCATTTCTCTAGAGATACATAGAGAGAAGGGGAGACAGAAAAAGGTACTGAAGAAAATAAAGGAAAGTATTTCTGCATGATCTTCTCAGGACAGAAAAATAAAATGTAAGCTTAAAGTTATATTTAAAATGAAAACAATAACAACACAGACTTTTCCATATTTCTTTGAAAAACTTGTTTTAAGGAGTTGAACTGACTGTCTTTCTACATAAGTAAGGGTACATTTTAAACAAAGCACAGGTTTATTCTCTGGAAATGCAGGGTCAGATCAGTGTCTGAAGATAAAGTACTTGATTTTTGTACCAGGCTTCCTGTGGAGTAAAACTGTTTAACTATCACAAATAACAATGTATAATGCATGTGAGAATCATAGCTTCAATGGCCATTTCTGTTTTATTAATCAGTACATACAGGCTGGCACGTTAGAGAAAGGAGTGCCATAGGAGATATACTGATTCTATAAATAAGTCTTTCATGTATCCAAAGTGTTAGCCTTCCTGACTTCAGAAATCCTCCATCAGTGACAGCTCCCCTCATCCTTTCTCTTCAGCCTATGCTCAGTGCAGGGCTTACCAAGTCAAATTACTAGTTTGACTTTGTAGCAAAGATTGCACATTGATGTATTCTAAGAGTCTACCAGTCTAATACCAAGGTATAGAAAAGTATCATATTTAGTTTCTTCACAGAAAGACATATCTGTCCTGTGAAATTTATAGTCACAGTTCAACAAATACAGGCAATACATCATTTGAGATTGTTAAAAATCCAGAAACACTTTCCTAAGTTCTGTTGTCTTAGAAGTCTAAATAATTTCCAAGTTCACTTAGGAAACTAATGTCCATACACTGTATTAGTAGAGGAGATGCTGAGGAAGAGGCTTACTTTGCTTGTCATCACCGCAATTTCTTTAAAAATGTAGCCATTAGAGAGTCTATCTGTATCTGTCAGCCCAGTATAGGCATGTTGCTCTTGGTTATGAATGCGTGAAACAACATGCTTAAGCTAGCAAAAATGTAAAAATGGCTAAGTCTGCTTTATTTGCCTTCTCTGTAAGTGTTGCAAAAAATTGTTTATGACACATAAGTCGTGTCTTGAAGACTCTAGAAGTTGTTGTGGTAATATTTTTGGCACTTAAGAAATATTGTTGTTTTTAAAATCAGGGAATGAAAGAAATTCTAAGTCAGATTGTCCAGGATATGTGTCCACTTTCTGTATTTCTTTTACCACATATATTTACATATGTAAGTCCAACATGAATTTGTATGGAAATACCTATGGTAGCACTCAGGTAGCTAGTCATCGAACTATTTCAAATTTAGCTGGATTTGCCCAACATAAGATTTAATGACAAGGGAGTCCAAGAAAATGGCCCACAGAACCAGATATTTTTTGCTTTCACCTCTATAATTTTTTTAAAATATAGTATCATTACTAACATGATGTTAGTGACATCAACATGTCCACTATTAAGAGGAAAAGAGGGCCTACTTTAAAAAGCCAAACATTAGCATAACAAATCTTCAAACTGCAGAAATTAAGAATTATTTCTGAAAAGAAAAAGGCTAATATGAGTTTCTCATTATGAAAGTATCAATAGAATAATTTACTTTTACCTTTAGTGTAGTTGATACAATAGGGAATGATTGCAATAAATGAATATAAATTTGCCTTAATATTATATATTTTTTTATTATCAGAAAATCTGGCATAAAACGAAGCCACCCTAGAAATGGAAGATAAAAAAGATCACTGATAAATCTTCCTGTAAATATCTGTAACAAGAAAAATTACCTTTAAGATCATAGAACACAAAGCCCAAAATTTTTAAAAAACCCTTATAAGAACTAACAATTAAAAGCTAAGTTTTATAATATATTTTCTTATGAAAATAATCACAATTGAATCACAAGTCCCATGACAAATTTAATAAACTACCATGTAGTAAAATATTAGAATAAAGTCTTGCAATAAATCTGTACATTATTCATGGACTAGAGAAGATTAAACTCTCAAAGACTGCTATTATTAAAGTAGAATAGGAACAGCTATGAAAAAGAAAACACCATGGAGCTGTTAGACGGAGGACTGAGAGAACAGAGTGCTAGCCAAATAGACAGTTTAAGTAATTAAAATCTATAGATGTATCAGTGCTCTGCTACTTAGAAAATGCAATGTTTGGCATAGTGGTTTAGAGACTGCTTGATGGATGCATAAGAGAAATATGTGGGGCTTGTGTTTTTAGATTAAATGTATAAATTGCACTATTTTATGCATTCAGGGAACATATATTTAATTCAAAAAATCTCGTATAGTCTTTTGAGAATCTGAGAATGATGCATAAATACCAAACCCAAGTACTCTTCATCCTATTTACTTCTACAGGAAAAAAGCCTGGAACAATGCCCTCCACTACATCTTCACAAACATTTTAAAAAGCCATGTTCTTTATAGAAGTCAAAGAGATGGCAAAATTTGCAGTCATTATCATGTCCATGGCTGTTCTGTAGTGGTTACTAGCAATAAAAGGCCTATACAAAATCTCTGGTTTATTCAGTATGGTTTTCCACTGTCTGTGCTGTCTCCTGGTCACACAGTTCCAGTACTCAGAAATGGAATAGCAAGCAGCATAAATTACACTGACAAGAGGAGTCTTGCTGGTGGGCTACATGTTTACATTTTTAAAATGAGTAGTATTTATATAAAATTTTGGCTGTTCTCTTTCAAGATTTTAAAAAGCAAAAGTCAAATTTAAAGCACAAACATTTTCAGATGACAAAGGCAAATGAAGAATAGTAAAACTTCACTGTTGTATCTAATGTAAATACAGCACAAGAATTGTGCTGTGAAAAGGAATAATCCAAATTTATGTTTCAGAGCAAGTGACCTAATGAAAGTCGGAAACTAAATCAGACTGGGCACTGAGGCCAAGTCATTTTGAAAAATTTCTGTTTATGTTATATAAGATGAGAATACAACTCAGAATTAGTAAACTCATCGGAAGCAGCAGTGCTCTGAAACCTCTTCTGTTTGCCATCTGAATTTGGCCTCTGTGAATAAGCTTAACTGGCTACTTCATATCTTCATTCCTCTGCTCCTCCTGGTAACTATTCACTAGCTGCATGTTTGAAAGACAGATTGTAGCCCTACAAAGTAGTTTTTTACATCAATTTCAGTTATTCTGTTGTTGTATGTATCTGTTTACTGGTGAAGTGATTTTTGAAATTATCGGTATTCTACTTTGGAATTAATGTTTTATTTAAAAGAACAGAAATGGATCACATCTTCTTAAAAACTATCATCTGAACTCTTACATTGCAGGTTAAATAAACTTTCACATTTGAAAAACTATTTTAATCACCACATTTTCATATTTTCTTTAAATGAAAGCTTAAATCTCATGGGAAGTTATGTGTTTTCCGTGTAAGTGTCATTACAGCACACCACAGTGACTTAATCTACTTTTGGTACATGGCAAGAGCAGCATAGTTCATTTTTATATGAAATAGCAGTTTGGGTTGAATCAAATGTTCAGCGGGGATTCCAGGGGGAAACCCGAGCTCTTATTTTGCCATACAAGATTTTTAGTTGTGTTGCTCTGAGTAACTGCACTGAAATCAAGACATTCTTGATAGAAACATATACTGCCAAGTGCCTTTGTTGTTCTTGTCCTTAATCAGTTATCATCCTGCTTTCATTAAGCTCATCCACCCACTAAATTCCCTTTCATGGGAATTTCATCAGTATAATTTTCAACTCAAAACAGGCAGACAAAACCTGTCATTGTTCTTGGTCAATGCTGTGTACTTCTGAGAATCTGGCTGTGCATGTGTGACATACAAGGACAGTAATGAGAACCTTCCTTTTCTGTTTGCCTAACTTTTAAATATTATATTATTCTTCTAAAGAACTAGAAGAAAT
This sequence comes from Pseudopipra pipra, assembly GCF_036250125.1. Lineage (NCBI taxonomy): Eukaryota > Metazoa > Chordata > Aves > Passeriformes > Pipridae > Pseudopipra > Pseudopipra pipra. Next base: position 18,484,117 of record NC_087581.1, on the reverse strand, counting down.
TTGAGAGAGAATGATGGTGCTGCTTTGTGTTATTCCAAGAACATTCACTGAAAGCAGGGAAAGTTTTAAGGAAAACTAGAACTGAATAAACCAGGGCATTTCCAAATATGAAGATCAACCAAAAAATAAACAAACAAAACCAAACCAAAACAAACCCCAAACAAATCATACTTATCCATATGAAAGCAAATTAAAGATTTCCTTCATCCCCCCTCCACCACGTTACTTTAGAATGGTATCTTCTCAAAAGATACTCTCCAGAATTTCCAGGTTTGTTTTTTTCATTATATGCACAATTCTGAAAACCATAGTGAGTTGAAGATTGCCCTAATTTTATCTCTTTACCTGTGCAGAAAGTTTGGTAATCATTATTGTGGTGTGGGTGTGCTGGTTTGCTGCTGTAGGCTTCCAGTTTTACTTTGTTGGTTGGTTATTGAGGCGATAGAGAAATTCATAGTAAGAGAAGTGTCCTTGTGCTTGTGGTGGCAGCTGCATTGCTTGGAACCCGAGAAACATCCAGATGAAGGCTCTGCCTGGCAACTTCCTTTTCCTTTAATTCTTCCTCCTTCTTTCTTCTTTGCAGATGACAGAAACAAGAAGAGCCTTTTTGAATATTTCTTCCTTGATCTTTATATGATAATGAAATAAATAGCTCTGTAAGAGTCAAAAAATGATTAAACACAATCATGAATTCTGAAGAGGGAAGGTTTAGGGAGATATACACACACAGACCAATGTTTCTGACAATGCATTTCAAAAGCAAAAAAAAGCATCTCAAGTTTTAATGAATCTTACTTAGATTGAGAAAAGGACATAGCATGTGGGAGGACCTGAAGAGATCCAGAAAGACATAGCACATCCTTATCTTGAAATATGTTCTTAAAATCCTGACTGAGGCTGTTGTGCTGCCAGCGAAACGCTAAAGATCTGAGAATGTATGACTACTCTCCTAAAAGATATAGGACTGATTTATTGTATAGAGGCAAATAAATAAGTGCCTGGTTGTTTTATGGATTTGCATTTTTGTTCTTATCTTTTTTTCTTTTCTTTTCAACTTTTTCCTGTTGTTTCTAAGCTTTATATTCTTCATGGTTTATGCCATATGTTTTAATTGGCCTGTTTTCATCTTCTGCTTCTAGTCATATATTATCCTTCTACTCAATATTTTGTCCTTATTTTTCCTGTTTTGTTTCTCACTCATTTCTCTGTTGTCCACAGTCCCATCTGTTTATTCTGTGTGATAAAGTACAGTTTTGTATTTTGTTCCTCTAAGTGACAAGTGAAACTATAGTTCTAAGATTTAGCATGTCAGACCTCCAAATATGAGCAAATTTCAAAGTTTACCCTGCTTACCCTTCATGATGAGAAAGGAAGATTTATTATACAAATGGATTTTAAAAATTACATAAAAATTCATATATAGACATAAACTACACTACATGACAGACTTACAGGGCCAGAGTTCTCTGTTCACCACCTAACCACAGGGTACCAGAGAAATCCTATGGAATATATGCTACATATATATAGGATGTATATACTCTGGATTATTGTTTGCTTATAAACCGTCTCTTCGCCTTCTCTCTGGGCAGTGCCAAAATTAAGGAAGGTCAAAGTAGTTTGAACAACAGCTTAACACGGAGCTAATGTGACTGGGGCTCAGCAGATGTATGCTGAGAGTCCAGCTCTGTTCAGTGTTTTCCATGTTCCCCAGATGGTGGTATTTGGAATATGATTATTAATTTAGATGGCACAAATGTGAAAGGGACAGGTGCTGGAACTCAGTTGAGAATTTATTGTGAACCTGACAAATTGAAGATACTATCTTTAAAAGTGTTGTGAAATCATGTAGGGAAATGAGCAAATACTGCACTTTGGTAGAAGTTATCCATCATATGAGTGTGTAAAGCGCTGCAGAACATGAGCTAGGCATTTTTGTTGTTGACATGAAGATGAAGCTATTAATAACAAAAAAACCCCAAACAACCAAAAAAACCAGAAAATAAACAAAAAAAAGCTACTAAAAACCAACCCCTATTATATCAGGAGGTAGAATTAGTGTTATCACTAGTGAGATACCTGAAATAATAATTCCACTTAATACTTACTCAGTCTTGGGTTACCAGTTCGTTAAAACCTATCCAGTCTGGTACCCTGCACTTCAAGCAAGATGTGGGCTACTTGGAGAGAAGGCAGATGTAGAAAAAATTATAAGATGTGATGGAAAAGATGAACTCTGTAGAGACTGAAAGACCTGGAAGTAGATGACTGAGGGAAAACAGCAGTTCCCAAGTACACAAACTGCTACTGAGTGTGCTGGTTTAAAGGTAAATCGGCAGGGGAAATGAACCCAACTCAAACTCAAACTCAAAAGAGATTATAAGCCAGAATAACAATTTAATAAAAATAATACAATAAATACAATTATATAGACAAACAATTGGTTTTAGACCACAAAAAACCCAGATGTATAACCTGGTACCATGGGGCATGAACAGAATGTTGTTCGTTGGCTTCTGTGCTGAGCCCCCTGTGGTCCCCTGAGTCCGAAAGTAAAAAGAGAGGAAAAAAACCTGTTGGTGCAAGTGATGGTCACAGTCTGGTCGAGAGTGGTGATCGCAGTCCGGTTCAGAGTGGTGGTCGCAGTCTGGTCAAGGTTCTGGTCCTCCTCTGAATCCCACGAGTGGTACCAGAAGTCCCAAGACCCCAAGATTATACATCCTCAGGTTCAGGCAGGAATGCCCAGTACCTCCCCCAGGGCGGGGAGTTCCACAGTGGGTGATTGTGACTCGTGTGAGGACAGGGACATCCTCCTATCTCACAGGCCTCTTAACACCCAGCTTATAGCCTGAGGGGTCAGGTATGCTTTGGGCAGCTGCTGCAAATGGTCTATTGTTAACAGGGAAATGACATGGAGGGTGTAGAATACACAGTTTGGGTTACACCCACACACTGATGTACTGGTCCCAGCTGTTCTAACTAGGACACAGATTAAGGAAAGGAATAATACATTTTCCTCTCCTAGCATCATAGAAATATATAATAAATTTCAGGAAGGTTAGATTGAAAATTCTTTTTAAAGTTAAGATGGATTAGTTTTCCAAGGAGATTTTAATTGAAGGGTTTTAAGAAAAGTATGAACAATTTTATTCTAGAAGCACATATTTTTAAACACCTCTCGGGATGGAAATTATAGGACCTCCTCAAGGTCCTTTTCAACTTTATTCTTCTAGGATTTTAGAATTACAAAAATGTCACATAAACTTCGTAAGAAATATTAACTCATAAATTTTCCTATAGGAGGTAAAAACTCCTACTTCCCCAACATTCCATGATGTTATGAAAGGTTTTGTAAATTCATGGAAGTTTATTTGTCAATTCATGAGACAGAGACTTTGTTTGCCACTACTTCATCATCTTTTCAAGTTTTCAAATTTAGTACTGCTGGAAGCAAAATTTCTAAATATTCAGTTACTAGAAATGCTCTTCCCAATAGATCACTAGGGAAGTGATTTAATGATGGCAGTATCGGTGCTATTTAATATTCCATAAATTTGTACAGCTTTTAAAGACAAGGGTAAAGAAGAAGCGGGAAAGAAATGAAGGGCAAGAAAAGGAGAAACATACATTAAGAAACAGAGTAGAAAAAGCTCAACAGCAACAGGGAATGCTTATGCAAAAACAAAATGGAAAGTTGTAAGAGAGCAGTTATTTAGGGGTGAAGGTCTAGTGAGAAACACTACTCAGTGGGACACAGAAAAAGAGCAAATCCACATTTTGCCTGTACCCTTTTTCTATCTCCCCCTATGTTTCTATTCAGAGAACACCTGCTATTCACACTTGAAAAAGAATGCAGTGTTCTAAACATTGTTAATCTGTTTAATTGTAAATATTTTCAGTTATTTTGAGGAAATGCCTCAAAATGAAAGCTCTGCCAAAACATCAATGCAAAGGAGGCTACAAGTATGGATGCCAATGTGCTGCCTATTTGATGTCTTTAAAAAAGAAATCTAAGGTAAGTTGAATTTCATAATACCTGTGGTTGATTGGTTTATTTTTCTTTGCATGTGTTCATCTGTGGTTTTCTGATTATAAGTTGTCTCAGGCAGGACTTTGTGTTCTTGCCTTTACTGCAGACTGTGGTGTTGGCATTGTCAATACTGCCTAAATTCTTCATGTGATGTGTAGAAATATATTGGTTTTATTCAGTGGCTAAAGTAGTGCTTTACAAGCCTCAGAATAGCCCTTGTCACAGAAGGACAGGCATACAATTTTTCTAGTGGTACCATCTTTGTGGCTCTTCTAGTCCCCAGGAACCACTACTTCAGAGGAGAAGTAAATCCAAGACCATTTAAGGCTATGTAATATTTTTGGTTGGCCTACAATCTGCTTCAAAAAGAGGCAAACCATGTAAAGTGTGTCTTGGTAAAGAAATACATTTTAATAATAAATATCTTGCATTGGCCGCTTTAGCCACCAGCGCGCTTGTAGCAAATGTGGGTAGAGCCCTTCCCAAATCTTTGTTCATGAAGCCTAGCCATGATGACTTTTTAATAAATAGAGTAATTGATTCTAAGTTGAAACTGACTTTTGCTTTTGTTGTGGGCAGCAAGTGTTCAGATTCCCAAATGACATTTTGATAAATAGTTTCAGAACTCATCATCATGGCTGGGCTTCGTGAACAAAGATTTGGGAAAGGTCTCTACCCACGTTTGTCACAAGTGCGCTGGTGGCTAAAAAGGCCAGTATGAGACAGGCATGTCTGATTGCAAAAGGCACAGCAGAAAGACTCCTTAGATGGTAAATTTTGCAAGGCACAATTCTTTCTGCATTGCCTTTTCTCCTCAAGGGTGATCCTGCATGCTTTCTCAAAGGCATCAGCAGCATTATAGATGGTGTGTCTCCAGACCTCCCGATTGGAGGCCAGAGTAGACCAGTTATGTTGATCAATATGGCCAAGGCTGAGATGTTGTTTCAGGGAGTCCTTGTATCTCCTCTTTGGGGCTCCTCTCATGTGGCAGCTGGTGGCAAGTTCACCATAAAGCAAGGTCTTAGGGAGGCAGTGGTCCTTCATCCTTGAGACATGCCCTGCCCAGCACAGCTGTGTTCTCATCAACATGGCCTCAATACTTGTGATTGCTGCTTGTTCTAGAACAGATGTATTGGTCACATAATCTAACCAGTGGATGTTTAGGATTGAACAGAGACAGCGTTGATGGAAGCGTTCTAGGAGACGCAGGTGGTGGACCCATGATTCAGATCCATATAAGAGAGTAGACAGCACTATGTCTAGTTTCAGAGCTAGAAGACAACAAAACAGGCTACTGAGAACAGCAGTGCAGTAACGCAGGGACTATTAAAGCACAAGTTAGTTTGTTTGGCAACTACTCATCAGTAAAGCAAAAGTCCTTTAGGGTTGTTAAACCAGCACAAGATTTCTTATGAGGCAAAAAGGGAAAGCAGAAATATGTTAAGTATTTATCTTATTGGGCTTTTTTGTTTGATTTGCTTTGTGTTTCCAGACATATCTGTCCTTTCCGCTATGGATTTAGTTTGGTGGAAGGATGACATCAGCTAGTCTTTTTTCAGTCCCTACTATTTTTGGTTACTCTTTTGCAAGGCTCAGAGGCTAGTTAATTTTTAGGAAGTAAATTTAAATCCTTCTAATATATTTGGTTTTCTGCTCCTGTTTTACACATACTCCAAAACAAGGATGTATATGTGAGTGAGTATGGCCAGTCTTTGCGAGCGAAGATTTGGGAAAGGTCTTTACCCTTCGAGCCTGCACAATGGATTTTTTAGGTGAGACACAGTGTGCGCTGAACTGAGCCCACCCTTTAATCCTGAGGTTCATCTGCTGGGGCCGAGCGAAGCTCGGACAGTGGCAGCGAGGTCCTCAGGACGTAGGTTTGTTTAGAGTGACCTTCTCTTAGATGGATGGCCTTACAGGGCTGACGAGCTCCATCTGCCCGCGGGAGTTTCCCTGACCAGGAATCAAACCTGGGCCACAGCGGTGAGAGTCCTGCATCCTAACCACTAGACCACCAGGGGGCCTGGATGTATATGTATGACACATGAAAACATCATATTTTTCAAAGAAAAGTACTGTAGGTGGTTGTATCCATAAAAATCTGCCTGTGTACTTACTAACAGTCACTTTCATATTAAATTGTCTTTCTGCTAATACTAGTATTGTTTCAAGTTTAATATGTATGTTGGATTTTTCACCTTAGCAATTATATCCTCTGCTAAAGCAGCTTAACACTCAGAACCCTCTAGGATAATACACCAAAGAGGGACATTTTCAGGTACTACACCAGTACTCCAATATTTGAACCAAAAGGCCACTCAGTGCTGCCTTTATGTAGAATTATGTAGAACACACACAGATTTGAAAATACTGTGGTCAGTATTTCTTACGCCTACTGTTGTCCTGTTTTATGGGGTTTTTTGTAGACTATAATGCTCAGTGCAGAAAATAATATCATACTAAGCTGAGATTTTTTTTTTACCTCAGTTATCCATCTCAACATTAAATGTAAACTTTTTTCTTCAGTCTTAATAAAAAAATGCTCCCATAAATATGATTTATGAATGTTTAAGCTTGTAAATTGAAATGGATGCAGTTATGTGTTTAGAATAGATACAAAAATATATTAAATTGATCCAGCTTTTCTTGCTGTAATGGATAGATTGAAAAAACCTCCCTATCAGGTTTATTTTAGAGACAAGGCAAAATGTATGTTTCCTCAATCTCTATCTCATGGTATATGATACGTAAAACCAGCATTTGGCTAAAATGTGCAGTTATTTTTTTTTACATTGAAAAAAAATTACTTCCTGAACTTCAGTTTAGGAAACGATGAATTTGGTTTTAGCACTGGATATTCTGGAAGAATATGTACAAAGGCAGTTTTCCAGGCTACCTCTGCAATGTATGTGACAGATTAACTTGGAAATTAACAGGTCACAGTACAGTAAAAAAAACAAACCTAAACTTAAATGGAATGTATAAAAACTGGGTTAACAGGCTAGATACGATTGCTACTATCAACAAATTAACCTAGAGTATACAGAAGATAACAACGTCTTCACAATTTAAAGCAGAAGAGGTCAAGATTATCACAATTTATGACACAAATACTGTTGGATTTGCCAATAATATCCAAGGAATTGATCTGATGCTAGTTGGCCATGAAAATTATTATGAAATAAAAAAGATGAATGGAGCATGCATTATGGAAAAAGTCCAGTTTTAGAAATCTCTGGGGAAAAAAAAAGACCCACTAGAAAACTCTGACTTTGTTTCATTCTTTCAGTATGATTTTCAAAGAACTAGGATTTTGGGAAATTCAGAAAAAGATTTATGTGTAAAATCAGTGATCACTGAGTATACTCTGAATCTTCAGTTGGTGTGGGAACGAGTTGAGCCAGCAGCACCTGCATTCAGTTAATTAGGATCAAAAAGGAGCGTTTTGGCCTTGACTGGTGTTTTTGATAAAGAGAGTGCTGTGTTCTCATAGCAAAAACTACTTTGAACGATCTGCATAACAGCGTGTTTTTCTCTCGTGGCTGAACACAGCCACCACATGACGTGAGGTGAATGTGTGTGATCAAGGCACTGGTTTAGGACGATCCTGGGAATTCCAGTTAACTAAAAGACAAACACCAGATGCTGTTTGCGAAGGAACCCTAATAAAAGGGGAAAGCTGGAAAGATTGGCAGATATATCCTGAAATCAAACTCTGTGTGGTGGCAGCCTCATTGCTTTCAGCACCCATATTTGCCATAAGGTGGATGTGATTTTCTTAATGATTTGTTTAAAAAATTAACAGTTAATAAGAATTACATTAAATTTTTTTAAAAACCAGCTGTTTTCAATGTCCATATCAATAATACTAGAACAGGCTCCCTAGGGAAGTGGTCACAGCACCATGCCTCTCTGAGTTCAAGAAGCATTTGGATAATGCTGTCAGGCACATGGTGTGACTCTTGCGGTGTCCTGTGCAGGGTCAGGAGTTGGACTCGATGATCCACATGATTCTATGAATACTGGGCCAGAGAGCAGCTCCATATTCCTAGATGTAGAGTTTTACTATGTCTGCATCCCGACTTCCTATCCAAGCATGAATTTAGGTGATGGGAAGCCTGTTCCAGTGCCCAACGACCCTCTGGGTGAAAAACCTTTTCCTAATAGCCAACCTCCCCTGACACAGCTTCTTGCCATTCCCTACAGTTCTGTCACTGGTCACAAGAGAAGAGATCAGTGCCTGCCCCTTTGCTTCCCCACATAGACCATGACAAGGTTCCCCTCAGTCTCCTCTTCTCCAGGCTGAACACACCAAGTGACCTCAGCCACTCCTCATATGGCTTCCCCTCAAGGCTCTTCACGATCTTTGTTGCCCTCCTTTGGGCACTCTCTGAGAGCTTAATACCTTTCTTATATTGTGGTGCCCAAAACTGCACACAGTATTCAAGGTGAGACCGCCCTAATGCAGAGCAGAGCAGGACAATCCCCTCCCTCATATGGCTGGCGACGCTTTGCCTGATGCCCCCCAGGACACGGTTGGCCCTCCTGCCTGCCAGGGCACTCACTGCTCATATTCAACCTGCCATCGACCAGGACCCCCAGGTCCCTTTCCACAGCACATGCTTTCCAGCATCTCATTCTCCAATCTGTAGATACATCCAGGGTTGCCATGGCAGGTGCAGAGTCTGGCACTTGCCCTTGGTAAACTTTATATAGTTCGTGATTGCTCAGCCAACATCACACTATCAAACTTAGTTTTAAGCTGAACTATGAAAATGGGATTTGGAAATCTTGTAATTTATGCAATTTGATTCTAAAGTATTACTTTATCTGCTTATGGTAAAAAACCAGTACCCTTGACATCTCTGTGTGTTACTTGCTGAATTCTTGAGAGAATGTGTTGGTAAGAGTATATGAATTATGTGGCATAGGATTTACGTGAATGGTATATGGATTAATATGAATTAATTTATTCTTGACATAGCTAGTCATTCAACAGTTAGAAACAAAGGCAGAGTGAAAGACTGCATCATCTAATAACATTCTGTTTTATGTATTTTGGGGCATTCTCATTGAAAGATCACCATTCATAAGGATTTTCTTTATTATAGTTATGTATCAGTAATACATACCCCAATCCCTAGACCTTTATACTTATATCACCTAGGTGGTTATTGCTCTTGAGTTCCATTGTGCATTCTTACTGTGAATATTTCTTACATAATATTACATTTAAATGACCTATTTTATCTGATATGCAGCACTGAACCACAGGTACATTCCCATAAAGCAGTCTTTGACCTGCTGTACTACCATGGCCTCTGTTATATTCTCTGCTCCTGAGGGAACTCTGGAGAACACAAGACAATTTTAATTAGATCATTAGTATTCACAAGAGATGCTAAAACCCAGCAAGCATTACAGTAAAACTTTAAGACTGTTAGATTGGCTGTGGAGATGTTTACAATTCCTGATCTTAAATCCACAGAAATATTTCTGTCGTTGACCACAGGTGAATTTGTTTTGAACATTTCATTGGGAGAATAGTTAAGAAAATTGCTCAGGAAATGCTCATGGGTAATGATGGTTCTAAAGCAGATTTAAGAATCAGGTTACAATCTGTTGGTTTGATGCACATGGTTATCAGCTATTTTCATATATCCTCACGTTTTTTCTAAATTCTTCTCAATTTTCTTCTAAGATTTATTATCGTAATTTGAATCCTTTTATCTTCCTTTTGAAGAGGCAACATCAAATAAAAAGTAATTTTGACTTTTCAAAGCTCACAAATAAAATCCCAGATATACTTTGTGTTGCAGATTGTCTGCATGAGAACAAACTCCTCTAGTTCATTTAACTGCAGAGTAGTCTCTTGCTGTCCAATCAAGCTTTTTTCCCCAAGTACAACAATGGATAGAACTGTATTTATTACTCTTGTGGGAATGCCTTGGGTTTATCATCTTACAGCAGGTTTCGATCACTTCTACTGTCCACTATTTTTATCTGCAAATCATTTATATTAGATACAGTAAGAAGAAATGCTAGACTGTAATTTCCTCTGCTTAGATAAACTTGAGTGATGTATTTTGTAGCTTTGTTGGTAATGATAAACTTCTCATAAGTGTGGGGATAGAGTGTAGGCAAGGTGGCTTCAGAAGTGTTGGTATTAATTAAGGACAAAACTAATGATGCTTTATATGTTTATTGAGATTTATAGGACTGAAGGGATAATCCATATTTTTCATGATTTTCTGCTGAAACTTAAAACAAATCTGCTTTTTGAAACAGGTTTCTAGAGTTAAAGAATGTTTGTTGTAAATAAGTATATTGGAAATCTTATTATTCAGCATCTTTTGGAAGTAGTTCTTTGCCCAGCTGAGAGAGAACTAGATGGTTGTATAAATGCTGTGGGAGCAGAAAGCGGTCTAGGAAATTCTATGGCCAGTGCAATACTAGAAGCTGCTTATGCTGATGATGTAGCAGTAGCTACTTCAAATCATCATTTAAAATGCTTTTGGAAACACAGAATCTTCTGAATATATTAATATTTAACCTCAGAAATGTATCTTAATTATTTTGTTTGGAGTAGTCCTTCCAAAATATCTGAATAAGAGCAAATCCAGAAGTCAGGGAGTTGTAACACAAAAGGAAGCATTCAAATATAGTTATATTAAAAGAAAAGAAATCTCTGAAGAAATTAGGAACTTAAAATTAGCAGAACAAAAATTAAAAGTAAATCTTAATGCTTCATGTATCAATACATATACTGAATATATCAGCATGTTAACTAAACACATAAGCTATCTGCTTGCTTATTGTCCTTGTATGGCAAATATGGTCGGAGTGAATAATGATACTGTGTTAAAGTACAGCATACTGTAATGAGACAAAATAGCTTGAGTGAAATCTTGGTTCTAGTCTTGAAAACAAGATTTTCCTGATTAGTCCCATTCCTCAGTATGAGCAATTTGAGAACAAATTTGCCACATATCTTGAAGTGAATCAGCAGAGCAATTAGTTTTGCCAAATATGCTTTAAACCAAAATGCTACCAAACTGTTTAAAAAGTGAAAGTTTAACAAGTCTTCATATACAATCAGTTTTGATGGTACTGCTATCTCCACTTACCTCTTCTTAGCTAATTACTCTATACTCTTTTTATTGTAGAAGGCATTGTGATTGAGATTCGGCTTCTCCTTCTACCCATGTATGCAATATTTTAGAACAACACGGAACATAACCTTTAAATATACAAGTCATTAAGTCAAGGTCTTTGCCTAATTTTCTAAGACTGTTTACTGCACATAAAATTAAATATGTGTATACATATTTGCAGTATTGACTCCTACATCATTATTATTTGAACAATTTTTTAATACACATTGCCTCTTGTTTAGAATAAACTCAAACCACAGCTAACTTCAGATCTTTCAACATGATAATGTATTATTTAATCAAATGTTTATGTAAGAAAAATCTTACTAGAAATTTCATTATTTTCTGTTTTCATTTTGTATATATCCTGTGTTTAAACTGAGTATACCCTGCAGAAGATTTTACTATGGATTGTTCTTTCTGTTATCTTCCCTGTTCTAGATCTACCACTAGTGCTAAAAAATCCAGTGAAACAACTATTGGAAGATTTTTAAAGGAGTTTTACAGGTACTCAGCTTTTGATGGAAAGTCTGTAGGGTGATCATCCAGTCTGTTCTACCTATGTATAAAAAATATTAGTTGTCTTAGATATAGAAAATGTTTCATACAGTTTCACTTAATGCTGAAAATGGTATCACAAAACTTGTAATATACTTTTAGAAAGTATGATGATTACTTTTCTATAATAAATATATATAGTATTATTACTGTATAATGCTATATAGTGCTATATAAACAGTGGGATAAAAATGTAGACACCTTTCATTTGGTAGTGCCTTAACACAGATGATCAGTTCTGGACTGCTGGCAAAAAGAAGTAACAGCTGCTGATTCAAATATCCTTATAATATTAGGATATTTGATGCAAGTATGATCATTAATCTTATTTAAGAGTAATGTCTTTTTTGCTCTGAGTCTGCCCCTTACTGCATTGTTCTGAATGGTTCATTAATTTGATTTATTCCTTTTTCCTATCCAGTACTGGTCTTCTTAACTTCCAGATTTCCTCTGGTAGCAGGAATAGAATTTGGACTCCATCCAGACACAGAACCAGGGCACAGAACTTTAGGAGACTCAGTAAAAAATCAAGGACTGTATATGAAGGAAAGCAAGGTCTGCTAACTTGCCATTACCAAATATTTGTCTAATGTAAGTTGTGTTATGTTTATTGTTATTATTTGTGCTTGTGAATCAAGTACATTCTGATTGAATGCTGAATTATGACAATATATTGGATTATAATTTGATTATTTTCCTTATTTTCTCTCCATCAGTTTCTAAATTTAATTTCCTGATACTCCTATGTGTCTTTAATTTGGTAAATATTCCTGTCATCCTGCAGAAGATTAGAAAACTCAAGCTTGTTTATAAAACTCTCTTACTTGTCCTCTAGTAAAGTTCACACATGCAAATACTATTTTTGTATATTCAAATTAAGTATAGCTATTTGTAGTCACAGTCTCTATCTTATTTGCATGCAAAATGTACACGTTCAGTCTGAGAGTTATTTAAGAAGGCAGCTCCAAGCAATTTCAACTCACTTTTCAAACCAATAAATGAAATTCCTTCTAAATAAAATTGAATCATTTTATTCCTAATGCTTCTGAAACTCTACAATTCAAAGTGATTTTGAAATAGACATTTACAAAACTGTCATATATGAGAGAATGGGACTTCTTATTTCTCTCAGAGACTTGTTTTTTATGGTCATCTTTTAATTTTCCAGTGCACTGGGAATTTGAATACAGCAAATAAAGATACATAATACAGAAAGCAGAAAATATTTAGGCATCAGTGTATGGAACTTTACACACTTTTTCAGAGTATAGCTGAGAAAAGGCAGAAAAGATCTGTGACAGCTTTTGAGTACTCGACTCACTAATCCACAGAGCTGCTACTTTATGCATATGGTAATAATTTCTCAGATAAAATCTGCTTCACAGGCTTTTCACAGTTGATCATTTTGGGGTGATTAATCCTGAAGGCATGTAGGGATGGGTTTCTGAAGGGACATGAAAATGAAGGAGGTAGAAATGTAGTAAGGCAGCTTTGACCTTGAGCTACAGCTGCAGCCTGGCAAAGGAACAAGTAAAACCTCATTAAGGAAGAAAGTGTGAGAAAGAGAAGAAAAACAGCTGCAGATAGAGGAATGTGTTTGGACATGAGAAGAGATGCCGGTGACCTATCAGGAGACAGGATGTGGTGCGTGCATAGACGCTAGAGACCAATTAGTGATGAGATACAGACGCGTGAACAAGAACACTTAACCAATGACATATTATATTAGCGCGTGGACAGAGAAAAAGTAGATAAAAAGAACAAGTTTTTTTATAATAAAATCTTTTGCCTGCCAACCTGCAGTCTGAGAGCATCATTTAAGCCGCCGTCAATTGGTGACCCTGATGTGATTTATTGCAATAACAACCATGGACCTGAGAGCGGTGGCGGTGGCACTCCAACATTTGTTGGTGGACCTGAGAGCCGAAAGTCCGGACCTAATTATTTACAGACACCTGGAAAGAAGGTGAGCCGTTGGAGAACAAAACTAATGGGAGTGCAGATATCCGTGGAGGAGGAATCTGTTGTTACAGTGCTAACAGAGATACTAGAGAAGCACGGTGTGCGATATCAGAAACGTGCGCTCTGCACCTTACATGGTTGGTGCAAAAGAAATGGCGTAGCATTTTGTATAGACATTGGGGACTCTGAGGGGAGAGTGTTTTTTAATGCAGGCAATGCAGGTACTGAGTCTCTTAAGCAGGCTGCCAGCGTCCTGAAACTCTGGCGAACTGTCTTTAAAACTTTAAAAGATCACGCTTCTAAAACATCATCACCCTTCAAGCCAGAAAATCAAGAAAAACCTAGCAAATCACCCCCAGAGACGGTAAAGGGAGAAAGGCCACCCCCCACCCCCCCCTGCCGCTAATACAAGACTTTTCGGCTGTGTAGTCGCCCTGATGGAGAATGGAGCGCATGGCGCGGCAAAGCGCAGCGAAGCAGCGCCCTGTGAATAAAGCAAAAGCGCCTGAGAGCCGGCAGGAGAGCAGCCTGGCAGCAGCGGTGCAAGAAAAAACCAGGAGAGGCTCCAGAGGGAAACAGGAATGGAGCAACCCCGGAAAAGTACCACTTCTTGTTGAGGGGGGGGGGCAGGCTAGAACGCTGCCTTCCTGTATTTCTGTTAACTCTCATGTTAACTCTGTTATCTGTCCAATGTGTTGTTGTACGCTCACAGTGTTACTACCGTGCTTTTGTGTGTGTGTGTGTGTGTGTGTGTTGGGGGTTGTGCGTGTGTGTGGAAAAGCAACCACCATGGGTTTGTTAGTAACTGTTAAAACCCAGGGATGGTGGTCCAGGAGAGGTGTCTCAGCGGGGCCGGGGGCCGCACGCCGGGGCCGGGGTCTGTGCGCTGGGACCGCCGCCATGACGGGCCGGGGACAGAGAGGCGCCGCCAGCGGCGGCGGAGAGCAGCGGAGCGCCGGAGGAACCCTGGAGGCAGAGGCGGCGGCAGAGGCGACGGCAGAGCCAAGAGCTGCTTCTGTGGAGCCAGCCGAGCTCCTTGTGGGAGTCCCCAAGGGCCCCACGGTGTGCTGGGTGCGCTGCCGCGCTCCGGGACCGGGGGCCAAGCTGCCGTGGGAAAGCTGTGGGGGGCTCGGCGGGGGCTGCAGCAGCGAGAAAAGAAACTGAACATAGCTTCAGCAGGTTCTCTCTCCCTTCCTCCCCGTGAGGGGGGAGGGGAGAGCGAGCAAGAACAGCAGCAGAGGCTGCAGTGAGAGAGAAAAACAAGAGTCTTCTTTCCTTTTTCTGTTACTATTGGGGACTAGGTATTTAAAACAAACAAGTACACACCTTTCCATAGTTCTCGTTTCCCTCTTTAGCTCCTTAGCTCTGCAGTTTAGGAATTAGTGAGGGACCGGCTTGCGGGGGACATGCCCCGCAGAAACCATGCATGTAAGTGGTTGAGAAAAGAAAGCAACTGTGACTCCCCTTGTATTTTTGCTGCTACATTTGCTCAGTGCTTCTCTAGACCGTCAGTCTGCAGGGATGGGGGAACTGTCTTCTTGAAACACCCCCACAGTTAGTGCTGTGAATACAAGTGGTTGAAGCCAGAGGCCTTACCCAGAGTTAGCATTACACTGATCACATCTTTAGAATTCTGTTTAAAAAGTTTACTCAGCTGATTTTTACATGATCTTACAACTAGTTATTTGTTCTCCTTTGTGCTACTTATGTTGTGAATTTTGTTCTCTTACTAGAATTTCATAAACAAAAGGACAAAAAATACAAGCAAATAATGTAGATCACATCTAAGGAACCAGCTGTAAGCTGGAATCTGGCCTTCTCCATCCTTCTGAATTGCACATGTAGCTTGAGGCTGAGTATGGAAAAAAAAAAATCAAACAGTATTTTTTCACTGTTATAGACTCAAACACACCAAATATATTGGAAAATAAGTAAATTAACTTTTAAGTGATTAATTTTTCCTTCCCTCTTGAAATAGCAGACAACATTTTTACAGTGCTTTGAAAAGAAAGACCTTTATGGTTATATTTTTAATTTCTTACTGAGATAATATTGATTATAATTTTGAAAAGGAAAAAGAGAGAAAACAAAACAAAATCTTTAATTTGATCCCAAGTGCGAGAAATATATGGTCTGTATTGAAAGACCTGAGATGCACCTGATGTTGTGATTAGTGTGACTAACAATACCTTTAATATCCCTTCAGGTGATCCTTATTCGTTTGGTTGTATCACAAATGAAAAAGTATCCATTCTCAATCTATCATTAGTAGTTCTCACAAACAGAAGAACCAAACTGTAGCTCCCCGTGAGCCTAGCCCAAGACTGAGAAGATGATGCAAGATACAGTAAATTAGAGAAACTGTTGTAATTGCTTTTGTCATCTTTCTATTAATCAGAGCAGCAACTACAGCCATGCATTAGCCATTCAGTGCAGGCCACGTATGAAGAACAAAATGCATTGTTTTTTTCTTTCTTGTATAGCAGGCCTCTTGACCTAATAGATCCCTGGACCTACTATTCCAGAGTTAAGAAAGTCTCTGTCACCAACAATGTGTTTTAACTTATTCTTTCTGTATGTATGTATTGCTGGTAAGCAAGAATCAGTTAGAATCAAAACTTGCATTTGTCTCCAGTATAGAAGGTTATAACATGATTAAATTTGTATTATGAATTTAACTGGAATTTGAAAACAAAGTCCAAATTCTATATCAAATGACTTTTGAAGATATCTCACTGGCTTTAGAGATATCTTCAGCGACTTTACTTCATAATATCCAAACTAGGAAAACTTTAAAAGAATGGATTGCTAGTATAGTTTGAATAATACTGTTAAATTATGAGACAATACTATAGTTATTGATATTACATTTCTATTGTCTTTCATGAAAATTAATATTATTTATATGTATTTTATCCCAGTAGTTTTATAGCAAGTGGCAAGAATTCTTTAGACTATCTCTCTCTCCTCTCTAACTGCTGCAACATATGAAAGAAACCTCTTAGTTTACAAGTCCACACAAGATTATAAATAACAATGCATGAAGTGCTGAACCTCACGGAAGAAAAGCCTTGTGTTAAAAAGCAAAGGAAGTGGCTAGTCCCCCCATAGGCCCTAGCTCGCATCATGCCTGCAATCTTTTAATAGACTGCTAACATCATAGCATGTTGGTTTGTTCAAGTTGTTTAAATGTTTTGTCTAACTTATACATTGCTTTACTGAATGCCTTAGTTGAGTTAATTTTGATCATGTCCTGGATACTTTTCTTTATGCTCTTATGTTATACTTAAATATAGAACATTTACTATTACATTAATGAAAGCCACATAAACATAAGAAATAAGTCTTCCAGTTGACTTGCTCCTACTCTGTATGTGTCCAGTGAATATTCTTGGGTTTTTCACAGCATGCAAGCTCTGAACATTTAACACAAGCAGTGTCAGTGCCTGGTGCCAAGTTATAGTGTGCTACCTGCTTTGTCCTACATGATTCTCTGCAGCCTTTTATTAATAACTGACAACCAACCACTTCGTACTATAAAACCTGAATTCCTCTGCTACAGCCAAGTTACAAAAATTCTGAAATTTGAAATTCTTTTATGAAAACAGATTCATTCTGTTGTCCGAACCCGTGAGATTAAGCACTTCTGTTCATCTATTCCAACTTGGAGATTAAGTCTACGTTCACAAGTGAGATGCTGACCCCCTGTATGCTGACTGCAAAAAGATTATGATTACCTACAACAAAAGCATAGCATGCATGTGACCCTAGCTGACCCAACAAAGCAAGAACAGCTGGAATCTATTCCGATCCCTTCACTAAAGATGGATATGATTACAAAGATATTATTGTCTACACTTTTACTATTACTCATTTGTTGTGGATGTTTCAGGTTGTTTTCCTTGTTTTCATCAATATGCTGCTTAAGTTGTTCAACAGTGGCATGGTCCAGCCACAGATCATGCGATAGAATGTATTTGTGCTTAATTAGATAAAGCTACTTTAGGCCGCTGTCATAGAAGGGACTCTTGAGAAGGTCAAATCTGGTTTTGAAATTCTAGTCCCCTTGTAGGGATGTGGCTTAGACATACAGATAGGCTTTGGATTCAGCACATAAGGCTTTCAAGGGACAAAACCTTTCTGACAATGTTGCCTCTTCATCCTCACAAAGAGCCTGTGATAAATTTAATTATGCAAGATATTGGGCTACTGACATAGCCTCGCACTGTCACCATCTATCTCCTTTTCTTTCTTAGCTTCTCAAAAACATTTCATAAACATCCATAAACATCTGCAGAGAGCAAAGATTTATTCCTATTCTTCTGCAGACACCAGTGGTAGAAGTTCTGTTTTGTCAGGTTTTCCATAGTTACAAAACTAGGAATTAATTTAAAATAACTTCAACACCAAAAAGGGGTTTTTTATTGTTATTGGAAGAACACCTTCAGTTTTTATATACATGACATTAAAGTGGTTATGTGGATTTTAAGGCCTGACTTATTTGGGCAGGTGTAAGAAATCCCAGCTAATACTTTATTCTTTACTTGAATGAAGTTGTTTCTTTCTGAGCACTGTTTGCTTACAGGAAGGGATTAATGTTTATCTAAGGAATTCTTTAGGCGACTGCAATACTAACTTAGAGGTCTTCTTTGTAAGAGACTTTTGCCCTTTATTCATTAACCTTACAGACTGAAATACTTCCTTCTTATTTCATACCAACAAACCATGCCTTTGTCTCAAGTTTGACATGCAGAAGGAAAAGCTAAAAATTGGAATTTTCTTACAGGCAGTTTAAGGCAATGAGTAAAATCCTTTCAATCATCCATAAAGCTGTTCCTTTTTTTTTTTTTTTCACTTTGAAAAGCCAATGAAAAGAATGACATCTTTTTTCTGCTGTACCTACTCCTAGCACAAGAGTCTTTTGATGGATAATAAAAGTGGCCTTACTTTTCCTTATGGAGCCTGTTGCAGCAGGCGTGTTGCGTGCAGGAAAGAGTCATCCTATTCACAGCCTGTCCAAAGCTAACAGAGCCCACACATTACTTTAAATGGTTCATGAGAACAGTGGGCTCTCTAATGGACGTCCTGATACATGAATACAGGGCAAGTCAGATTATTTTCCCCCTCTGAATCACATATTGGCTCCCTCCTTATCACCACATAATATTTGAGCTCTTTTTTTATACAGAAAATTAAATTAACTCTTTTTCACAATTCTGTCTCTCTTGTTGTCATGCTGTTTAAACTCACTGATGACTTTATTCTATGAAAATCATTAATCATCATATTCACTTTGCACAATATGTGTACTGTGTTCAGTCTGTGGTTCAGCAGTTTTTAAACTCTGAAAAGCTCCTGGGCACTACATGCTCAGGTACCCCCTATGCACTAGATTCACCAGGTACATAGCTCTCTAGTGCACTCATTGCAAGGTCTATTAATGGTATTTCTGAAGTATCTTCTTTCAAGCTGTGCATTTGAGGTCCAAAGTCTTAAAACAGCTCTATGTGTAACTGGCATGTAAGAAATGCTTAGCAAAAAGCAGTAATAATTGAATTGAAGATCAACTTTTAGCTAAAACTCATAGATTCATATTGGAATTGAAAAGGACCTTAAAGATCATCTAGTTTCAACTCCCCTGCCAAGGGGGCAGTGGACGTGGCAGGAACACCTTCCACTAGATCAGGTTGCTCAGAGCTCCATCCAACCTGGCCTTGAACACTTCCAGGGATGGGGCATCAGCAGCTTCTCTGAGCAACGTGTTCTGGTGCCTCACAACCTGCATAGTACCTTTTTTTCCTGTTTAAAACCATGACCCCTTGTCCTATAACAACAGGCCCTGCTTAACGTTTTGTTGCCATCTTTCTTATATGCTCCTGTGAAGTATTGAAATGCCATAAAAAGGTCTTCTTGGAGCATTCTCTTCTCTAGGTTGAAAAGTCCAGCTCTCTCAGGCTTTCCTTGTAGGAGAATTGCTCCATCCCTCTGAGTATTTTTGTGTCCTTCCTCTGGACCCACTCCATCAGGTCAATGTCCTTCCTGTGCTAAGAACGCCAGAGCTGGATGCAGCGCTCCAGGTGGGATCTCCCAGAGCACAGTCACCTACTGGCCACACTGCTTTTGATGCAGCCCAGGATACAACTGGCTTTCTGGCCGTGAGTGCACATTGCTGGGTCATGTCCAGCCTCTCATCCACCAGAACTCCCAGTTGTCGTGTCCAGCCTCTCATCCACCAGAATCCCCAAATCCTTCTCCCAAGGGCTGCTCTCAATCCATTTATGTCACCAATATTTTTCCTTATGACAATTTAAAAGATAAGTATCTCCAGGGTTTTAATCAGATGTCTTATTTGATATACTCTGGTTTTGATATGTTTAGTATTATAATAATACCTTGTTCCTATATACAACAACATATAAAAAGGCTTAATAAGCACATCCATGAATACTATTGCAATAATTATGTTGAAGGATCTCACAGAATGTACTTAAAGTAATCTCATGAAGCTGTGACTGCTTTTTGAACATTGAAAAGTTTTTCCTAAGAAGTACACCAAAAGTTGTTTTCTAGGAGCTGGATGCATAAAGGATCATGATTAAAACAGTTTAAGGTATCATACTCAGATCTTCAAGTTTTTCAAGGGAACCAACATTCAAAATAGGGTTTAGCTAGAATTCATTCTATCTAGAAGAAAGAAAATGAGATGCAGGAGAATGGAATTCACAATAGTGACTTTGGGAAACAGCCCCTAGAATGTGAAAGGCATATCCAAGAATAGCATTTGCCTCTTTTCCCCTTCTCTCATATACTTGTGACTAAAGTATGTAATTTACAGATTAAATTTATGTGAAACTGGAACTTAGAAACTCCATCTTCTGCACTTAATAATGTATTTAAATTCAGATAGAATTACTGAGATTGGAAATGACCCTTAGGATCATCAAGTGTTACCATAATAGAGAACTTTTCTTTCCCCTGACTACATATTCATCTAGTGCTTTGAGCATTTGCTGTGTACAAACAAAGTTTTGATTGTAGGAGGATATGTTTAACCCTTTTCCTGAAAGTGATCTGGCCACTAAACTACACAAAAAATTACTGTTACCAGTATATACACCATTATTCATCACAGATACCACTATTCCAAGGGCAGTTAGATGCCCAGGATCTTTGGAAAGTACAGACCTAATTAATTCTGTGTTACAGTTCTTTCTTTGGAGTAAATGAGAAATATTTGGACAGATGCAGACACTCAATATCCACTTAATTTAGGCAGCCACCTAGAGCCTGGCAGTGCATGGGCAGTTTGCATTGTCATCTGACCATGCTGCCTGCCATCTGTATGATTTCCTAATGCCAAGTGGTAGTGCACACAGCCAGCTGGCTCTAGTCCATGTGAGGATTCCTGCACCAAAAGGGGGTAAAAGCACAGCAATTTCAGGTGCAGTATGACTGTTGCAGCAGTACAGAAGATGGACTAGTGAGATACTGGACTTTTCTGTAACAGCAGGTTAAAAACAAGGGCTAGCAGATAGTTCATCGATGAATCAGGTCTTCATCCTTATCTGTTTGGAAGACTACCTTTCCTAAGACTTGGCATTTTCTCCTTCAAGTCCTTGATTTTATCCTTGCACTGTGACTTGGTTACTGTGCAGTGGTTTGACTTAGCTGCTTTATCTTTCAGGACGAAACATAAATTAATTGCAGTTGTTGCATCTTGAAGATTTTAAAAAATATAATACCATTCATTATGTTTGAAATAATATTACCTGGCTTTTGAAAGCTACCCATTACTAATGTCTAAAAAGCAAGTAATTTCAATACATTTAAAAATATTATTTTTGTATTTGCCATATGTTACAATTGCAAAGTTTTTCGAATATAATGCTGATTTATGCTTGTAGTGTTTTCAAAGAGACAGCTCAACAATCTTTACAAATGTGCTTTTGAACAAAAGAAGTATGACTGCTATGATCACATTGCTGATCACTGATGATGATAACAACAGAAGCATTTCTTGACTCTTAGGTTTTTGCAGTAACTATTGTATTTCTTTACTTGTGTTTGTTAAAAACCTTAGATGCAAAATAAACTCATCTTGCTTGCAAGCAAAAAACCAGAAAAAATGTTTACTAAATCACATTGTGATTTATATTTTGCTGCCTGAAGCAAGTGGCTATCTGCACTATTTAAAGGTTTAGACATTTTCTTCTTTTCCTGCTGAGGGTACTCAGCTAAACAGTATGTGGAGACTAGTTGGTTTCCATTCCATTCCAGAAATGTCTTTTCAACCAGTGGGTCACAGACAATCCTGAAAACCTTTTAATATTAAACTTCCTGTAAAGCACTAAATGCTAAACCAGTTATTTTTTGTTTTTTTAAGTCAATAAAGAATTTAGTTGGTACCTACACAAGTCATGCATATACAGTTTGTCTGTCCTTTGATTTAAATTATGGTAATATGATAATTTAGCTGCTGTTGTGAAAAAATGTGTTAACCTGTTAGATTAATGCTGTAATACTTGCATTTAGATATCACCCTGTGCTTGTAAAAGTGCTTCTCACTTGAGAAGCTCCAAGTGCTTTGCACATTGAGCATTGTTGTTACTAGACTCTGCGTGAAAAATGGAAGTTCTGAACAACTTGTTTTTAGAGATTAAAAATAATGAGAATTTGACCTGTAAATCACTCTGAAAATAAAACACTTCAGAAATAAGAGTTAAGGAAAGAGAAGGGTATCTTGATTTACGCTATTATTATCATTATATTTCTAAAGATAAGATACCAGTACAGCTTGGTAATTTAATACCATTATCTCAATTTTTAGTTTAGAATTTAAAGCATAATCTACATGACAAATAAAAATAAGGTTGTGAGCCTTAATATAATAGAAAACTATCAGAGTATAATAGAAAACTATCAGACAATTTTGTAGGTCTAGCAATTGCAGTTCCTGTAAAATTGCAGTATATGCATTGGAAAAATCTGTGACCATACAGCTAATTATTAACTTTTATGTTCATTTAATTCACAAGTCTTTAAACCAGTAAACAGTGGAGTCCAGTTCTATGAGATAGAACCAGATAGGGCTATAAATTGACTGTTACATTAAATTCTTGCAAGCGTTCTCTGCTTGATAAAATGTAAAAGAAAATTAGTATATTCTTCCTCTCCTGAACTCTAATTCAAATTATTTTAGAACTAGTTTAACTTCTCACAGCTGAAATGCATACATTAGCTATTTAGAGCCATCTGCAAGACATTCTTACACATTCTTACCTAGTATGTTTCCAATTGAAATGTGTTGTCTTTCGGACACCGTCACATACTATGCTATGACGGGTAATGAATTCTGGAATCATGTACCTCCACAAGGATTTGTACTGGATATGGATTAATGGCAGGCTTTTCACACTTCAATTGTAAGTCTAAACAATATTTCCTGGGTAGCAATCTGATTATATGAAGAGTTAATATCCCCATACCAGGGATTTTTTTAAGGTAGATTGGTATTATATAGAATTTTTAAAGTATTACTTCTCAATTTTAATTGATCAGGATGGTCAGATGGATTTTTATGTCAATATCTATTATCCTTTATTTTATGCAGTAAGTCTACACGAGATTTTCCATCTGCTCAATCTGAATTTCATTCTCCAGGTCAGAAACAGTGGAGTACATTACATGACTAGCATTCTAATACTCATTTTTTAAATGACAGAGTGAAAAGGATTTAAAATAATTAATTTTTAATGCTTGCATCAGTATCAAATTACTTACCACGATCCTTTTATTGGTGGCATTTACATTCTCTGCTTCATCGTCTCGTTTGAGGATAAAAGATTACATATGGAGTATTTTCAAGTGATTGCCTGATTACACGTTAATGCTTTAATGGAAATGTAGAAATACTTCAAGTGAATGTTGAAAATGTTTGATGGAAAATAAAATAGATTATTAATAAGTTAAAATGGTATTTACTGAAAAGTCAGGACATAATTACTGGAGTTTTCTAATCCCAAAACCAAAGTGCAAATTTAAATAAGCCATCACTAAGACAGTAGCATAATGATATGTATCACTTGTATAACATCAATCTAGAAATCATGGGA
Organism: Pseudopipra pipra; assembly: GCF_036250125.1. Taxonomy (NCBI): domain Eukaryota; kingdom Metazoa; phylum Chordata; class Aves; order Passeriformes; family Pipridae; genus Pseudopipra; species Pseudopipra pipra. The sequence continues at coordinate 18,460,301 of NC_087581.1, read as the reverse complement.
ACAATTTTATTTTACTTGTAAATTAGCCTTGAGACATCAAGAGCATGAAGATGATGAAGTCTTTCCGAATTTTGTAAAGTAGAATGGACAATAAAAAATGTGGCTGAGGGAAGGCAGCATTGCTGTTAAGTACCAGAGAAGAGATCTAGAATATTTTTTAAACTCAAAAACCTGCTTCATGGTTGGATGTGATGATCTTGGAGGTCCTTTCCAACCCAGCTGATTCTGTGATTCTATGATTCTACTTAGGTAAATGTACACAGGAAGCTGACTGCTGCTATGATATTAAAGGAAGTGCTTACAGATATATTTTAAATTTCAAACAATCCTGTGGGGCTTCTTCATCTACATTTCCATGTATTGTGAAGAATTCTGAATGAAACAGCATGTTTTCCTAACCAAGGATCAATGTGTAAAGAGCTCTTAGAAGATCAGGTCCAGGCAGAACGAGCCAGGACTTTGAGGGCTTTCATCTTCACAGAGATGAAGAACAAACAGATTCATAAGCCACTCTTCTGTTCCTGTTCCATTTCCTACCAGTCTTGAGCAGAGCTGAGGGAACAGTCAGCTGCTTTCTAGGCAATGCTAAGTAAAATAGCCTTGTGCTGTTAACATTTGTCTTGCTTTTACTAAGCCAGGTTGAAAGGCATCCATCCAGTATCTGCCGCTGCTACCCAGTACTGCTACCCAGTACCTCCCTGGAAGCAGCTGCTTTGCTGCCCTTTGCTTATCTGCTACTTTACACCTTCATAGTTGCTTTCTTGCAAGAACCAACCATATTCTGGCTCCTGACATAATATATACAGGGAACCAGAAATCCCTTTATGTTGAGATTTTGTTTATATCTAGTAACAAAGTATTTTGTTCCCTTCTTTGTCATGGATTTATATTTTCCTTTTGTTTATATATGCCACAATTTTCATTAAAGTCTGTAGAATAAATTAGGTCACAGATTCTTACCTGGGTATAAGTTCAGCATTTCGGAATGGGGGTATGTCATGCCTTAGCAAAAGAACTGAATGAAATGGAAGAGCAGCCCCCAAGGGCAAAAAGCAATGAAAAATAACAGCACATTACCTTGCCTTCTTTGGGTAGAATCCAGCAGTGAAGCAAAATATCTTAAGAAAATGGAATATTTGGGAATCTTTTAATGAAGCAGAAAAGGAAAAATCAATGTCTGCCATCAGATGCCCTGTATAACTCCCAAGGGCTTGTATAGGACACCTGTGCAATAGAGGAAAAAATGGACCCCAAAATGCCAGGGGAGACTGTATATGTAAAGAGTGCCCTGCACAGCACTCAATGGGCAAGAAAAGCCATTTGATCTCCTATATAATTCTGTCCTGATTAGAGCCTTTCCTTTGGAACTGAGCACTGAGCTTTTTTTTAAAGTGTCAATCTGTTGACTTGTCCAGAAGCATTCCTCTGATCAAATTTGTCAGCTTATTCAGTACATCTTCTGCACTGTTCTGGGGCATGGGGCTGTTCCCAGGTGCAAGACTTTGCACTTCTCCTTGTTGAACAGCATGAGGTTCCTTTTAGTCCATTTGTCCAGCCAGTCAAGGTTCCACTGGGCAACAGCACAACCCTCTAGTGTATTAGCCACTCCTTCCAGTTTTGACCTCCACAACTTGCTGAGGGTATGCCGTGCCCCAAAATCCAGGTGAAGGTGATGAACAGGATAGGACAGAGTTTTGATCTCTCAGATACACCACTAGTTACCTGCTTCCAGGTAGACTTTGTGCCACTAACCAAAGCACTCTGAGCTTGACTGTTCAGCCAGTTTTAAATCCACATCACTATTATTGTTTGTCTTAGCACTTTTTGCTAAATAAAGGGCATCTCTAAAGAGAGTTTGGTGTCTTGTTCCACATCCAGAGCAATCCACAGCATATCTTACTTCCTTTCTCTCTGCATGTGCCTGGGTGTGGGACTAAACACCAGCAGTTTCTCTTGATGTCCTACCTTTCTTTTCTGTCTATCTGTGACTCCCCTTGTACAAACCTGGAATTCCCCAGAGGAGACTGTGCAACTCATAGTTATGATTTTGTCAGGATTGCCAAGGACAAAAAAAGCTGAAAACATATCCACAAAAGCAACACTACTCATCATCAAGACAGTTACTTGTCACATGATAGCTACAATAGCTGTTCTTACTCCCAGAGGTTCATGTCACCAGAAATACTTTTCTCTAAAAATGACAAAACAAACCTTAACTCTGGTTCTTCATTCTTTTCCATCTCAGTATCAGTAACTGTGGTAATGCTGTTGTTGACGTGATAAAAATGTGATGTGTATATGTAGAATGCTGGCAAAAGCTTAACTTGGATCTGAGCTTCTGCAGGCAGGTACACAGCTGTGAAAGAATCCGTTGTGCTTAACAGCAGCTACACCCTGTGCAACTATTGTTTGGGACTTTTTTTTTAAATTGTCACACATAGCAGAAGTATCAAATAGGCTCACAGCATGCTTGATGCAGTCTATTACAATTCTGAATGATAAAAACTCAATATCAAACATTTTGCCTTTTTCAATTTTTTTCTATTCATATTATTGTGCCTCATGACTGTCATTTTTACTGTGATTTCTACAGCCTACAAAGGGAAAAAGAAATAACAAAGAAAACAGAAAACAATAAATCCTATTATCCAGTTGACTGGATAAATGTAGATTATCACCATGTCCATATCAAACCTCCATCCACAGCTATCATCCTCAAAGTCCATATAGTCCATCCTGTGAGCAGCATGTGGGAAATGCCTCCTTGTTACAGTATCTGAGCGTCTTTGAAAATCTGCTAAAAAACAGACTAGGAGATAAAAATCTTTTTAAAAGCAACCAGATTGACTAGGAAAAAAAAAGTTAACACTTTTTTCCCTGGTTGTGTAAAGGACAAATAGAAGCAGGAAATCTCACACCTCACTGTTAAGTTTCCTTACTTTGTTGGACTCAGAGAAGCTCTCTGTGGAATTGATTTTGTAAGATTTAAAAAAGTAACTCTGTGTTCCACATCTAGAAAATAATATGTTTGTTTGTTTGTATTTGGCATTCTCTGCTATAGTAAAGTAATGCTATCTGCTCATGTTATCCAGATCTGTGAACAGCTGTCTTGGTGCCTTCTTCCACTGAATTTGACTCACTGATCCAGAAGTGAAAGGCTCCATACAGTGTAATCAATCTCTTCTCTAATTAGTAATCTCTACTCAGCTGAATTCTTCAGCAATCAAGATACATCCAGATTTGTACATGCATAGTTCAACAGCTGAAACACATTTGAGTTCCTATTTCTAGAATTTGAGGGTTTTTTTCCTAACAGTCTTCAAAATAAATTCTGCTTGCTTTAATGTTATGTTCCTATCTGATCCATACTAGGTTAAAATTCATTTTTAAATCACTGTTTGTATGCTGGTAACACCTTTAGAATATATAGGCAGATGCAAACATAGCCAAGTGGAAGTAAAAGTCCTATAACTCCAAAAATGGCCAGAGTGTGGGGCCCCGCCAAAATGTTCTTCCTGTTCATTGCTCCCATGACTTCTCCTGCTTCTCCTGATGTAGCAAGAGAAGTACTATAGGAGCATAGCTCTTCCATATGTCAAGACATGAGGTTAGAGAAGTGTCTGTGCAGCTGTGTTAGCAGCTTGTGGCCCAGAAAGAGCCTGGCAGCTCTACTGCAAAGGCAGAAAGTCTTATGAAGAATAAGGAGGGAATGCAATCATACTCTGGATTTTCACTCTGTTTTCATGTAATTCTCAATTTTTATGATTCATTCCGTGATTCTATAATAAATTCTAACAGGAAAAATGCCTTCAAATGTCTGTATCTCTAGCTAGAGTGGAAATAAGCCATGCCTCTGCATCTGATTTTAGCCATCTGCAGATAAAAACTGAGAGCTGTAAAGTTCCTTAAAACCTGGACAGCAACATGGAGTAGGGGTTGAATTATGAAACAAAAGACCTGAGGAAGCTTCAAATTCACTTCTAATATATTTTTTCATTTTTAAAAAAGAAATCTTATCATACAGGGTTTCAGTCTCCAAATAATACAGTCCCCAAATAATTTCTGCATGGACATGTATTTGTGAAAAAATATGTTTTATTTAACTTCCTTGTGCATGTCTGTGTGCATGCTATACTCTGAATAAGAACTTCCACTCAAAACACATGAATATCCATGTATAGTGCCAGCGGAGTCTGGCAGACTGTTAGTAGGAACCTGTTAGTTAACAGGTTAGATAACAAAAACAATGTTGTGTGCAAATCACACTTTTATATGCAGAAAGCATGCAAACCAAAAAGGATTTTCACCAGAGCATCAGTAGGCACATCTGTTGCATGTGTCCCTGCCAAAGTTTTTGCAACCTCCTGTTGGGGTACTAGCAAAACACAAAATTAGACTACAAACAATTTAAAACATTCTCCCAATTGTATAAATTGAATGACCTAATTTTTCTATTACTTAAGAGTTTAAGATATGAGATGGAAAATTTTAGTCTAAAAACATGCCCAAACTAATGATATGCAAGCTACAATAACTGTTAACATCATAAGTGCTCATATAAAATTAAATTACATATGAACAAGTATTCTTAGGTAATCAGATGCACCAAGGTACATCATTTTGGCACAGTCTTTTCTTTCTGATTATAAGCTTCCAAAGCGGCACATAAGACAGAGCAATTGAAAGACTGTGAGAAAAAATGCAAGTACTGACTGACACCTTCCCATATGTGCCCTTGCAGCAACTAGCAGCTTAGGGCCCTAGTGCTTTGGAAGCTGTTTTCAGAACAATGTATTAAAACGGCATTGATGGGATTTTCTTTTCTTACGTGGGCCTCTGCATGCTTTAGAACCAGATTTCATATTGCCTCCATTTACTGCACTTTGTGTCCCTTGGTGGAGCAAATAAATTGATTTCTTTTCAGGTGAAACTAAACCAGAAGATGAGCTCTAAGAGCTCATGTGTTCCAGTAATATGCTTCAACCACTAATGGGCATTTAGCCCTGGGGATTGCAAGCAAGTTGCCCCACATGCAAATGTGGACATCTGACCCCACAGTGTCAATTGTTGTGCTCCATCTATTATGACTGATATAATTGCAAATGCAAGAATGCCTCTGAGACACAGTGAACAATCTTTCCTAAAACATCTTTATGTCATTCATAATTGCACAGATCTCTCATATCTGTCTTCTGTAATATCCTTTCCAAACAAAAGAACTTCTAAATTTCCTTTGTATGGAACAGCTTTTATACTTCACGTCATCCTTTCATCATTATGCTTCACTCTGCTTTATCTTTCTCTGAGGTGATGTAATCTAAAATTATATGCAATACTGGAGATGTGGGATCACCACAAATCTAGACAATGACACGATACTTTCCATTCTGCTATGATTCTAAAAATTCCTGCTTTTTGACTATGGCTGTGCATGGAATGTTTTCAGAAAGCTAATCACAGAATTATCCAGATGTCTTTTCTCAAGTGGCAATAGCTAATTTACAGCACATCATAGTGAATATTATGCATTATGGAGATGGAGAGCCTCCGTGGGCAACTGCTCCATCATCTGACTCTCCCCACAGTGAAAGTGGTTTCCTTACTCGCACTCTGAACTTTTCATATCCATTGATGTTCATCCTCCTTCCATGCACCACTGTGAACAGCTGGCTTGTAATCCTGGTGGTCTCCTTATAGGTATGATAAGGCTGACCGGAGATCCTCCCCAAAGCCTACCCTTCTGCAAACTGAACAAGCCAGTTCCATCAGCCTCTCCTTACAAGTCAGGTTCTCCAAGCCCCTGAGCATCCTGATGACCCTCTGCTAGGCAAAACTGCAGTATTTTAGATGTGGTATGCTGAGTAGCAGGGGATAAAAGCTTCATCTACTGCTGTTCATACGTCATGCTCCTGTTCATAGAGCCCAGGATGCTGTTGGCCTTCTTTGCTGCCAGGGCACACTTCCAGCTCACGTGCAGCTTGCTCTCCATCAGGAGGCCCACATTCTTTCCAGAGAGCTGCTCCCCAGGCTGTCAGTGCCCAATCTGTCTCATTGCCAGGGGCTCATCCTTCCCAGGTGCATTTGTCCTTGTTGAATTTCATGAAGTTCCTTTAGCACGTTTCTGCAGATTGTCTACATCTCTCTGAATGGCAGCCCTGTGCTGAGTCTGTCAATCTGTCCCTGACTTTACTGTCCTCTGCAGGTCTGATGAAAATGTATTCTGTTGCCTCCTTGAGGTCACTGATCAAGAGAACTGTTAGATGTCAAGTTTGCATTTACTATCATCAGTGAAGTGAGCAATTTAATATCACTAATAAACTTTATCAGCTGTATATGTATCACTTTCCCAAATCACATATGAATGTTCTGAACTACACAGACTGCTGTGGCGTTCTGACAACCACCCAATTTAGCTTGCTACATGATCTTTTTCATTGTATTTTCTATCTTCTGCTTTGATCTGGTTTTCTTTTTAGGTGCCTGGCAAAAGCGTCCTTGTTTGCTGAAGCCCCTGCATTTCTCCAACCTGTCTTGTTCTCTCTGAATAGCAGCCCCACCACTGAATCTACCAATGCGTGGTCACCGGCAGACCTGATGACGACATGGAGAAAAAGGCCAAAATTTCTAAGCATTCTATAATTTTTCAAGGACATGGGTGCTTTTACAAATAAGGTATCATCCCAGACTTCTTGCACAAATGCCAGCCTTCTCTCACACACAGATCAAGCGGCATCATATTCTGGTTACGCTAACATAATAGCTAAATTGCATGTGGCGGTTTGTATCACAGGAAGAGTGGCGGTTTGTATCACAGGAAGAGTGCCGAAGGGCAATCTGGGAAATGTAGTTCCAGATACACTGTTGCACATGCTCCATGGAGTACTTGGATGTGATTGGTTGAGGATCGTTTGTTACTGCTCAAACTGCACATATGAGACGTTGTTGTCCTCAATAAACGGGATTCAGTCGCCTGGGACCGCAAGTGACTGGGTCCGTGCTGTCAGTGCCGTCAATTGCAAGATTTGCTAGTTAAAATAAGTTTGTATTTCCAACAAAGAAAAATCATGTATTGTCAGAGAGGTTTATGAGAGGATAGCACTTCTCCTATGTGAATGCCTGCAGGCATGTCCCATTGAGTCCTGATCTCACGTTCCAAGCTCTTATTCAGTCTCAAGTTCTCTAGTGAACTCAAGTTCCCAAAGCATCCTGTTCCCTCCCTTAACCAAGGCCACTCAATGCAACCTCTCACCTTCTCAGATCCAGAGTTTTAGCTTTTCCCCTCCTCCTGCATGAAAAGCTTGAACCTTCCCACTCTCTTGCCTCAGTGTTTCAGCTCCACACACTTATTGTCTCAGAAGTCTCTTTTTTTCTCGAGAGAGAATCAATTTCCAAACTCCTCCTGCCCCAGGATGAACACCAGAACTTCCAGCTTTCCTATGTTAAAACTTCTCAACGCCTGTTCCATTGCAAAATCATCTTTTAAATCTCCCTCGCTATCCTACCCTTACCCTCCTCTCACTTTCTCTCTGCTCTCTTTAAACATTTCTCTGCTCTCTGATTTCACCCACGGGCTCTCACTGGCTCCCAGCATCTTATATCCATGTGTGACTTAACTTACATGACAGCCTAAACATCTCTCCATTTCTTTTCCATCCCCAAAATCCAAGTCCTACTTCCTGCTAGTAGCTAGGCTTTAGAAAACCTGGATGTGAAATGTACTTGAGGTGGACATTAATGACAAAATCCATAAAGCTACATTAAATGCAAGCATACACATTTTACAGTGAGCATTTTGCATAACTAAAAATGTCACTAATTTATTAAATGTGAAATATATTTACCAACTGTATGGGAAATATTCAATGACTACTATATCATGTCCCCCTCACAAATTCACATAAAAAGTAGAACAACTTATGATTTCTCTCTTGGGCTGTTTATTTTCCTGAAAATAAAGGAATGAAGAAACAAGAGGACTGTGGGAGGGCAGAACGAACTTGAAAAATGTCGTCTGTCATTATTATCACAAACACAATCATCTGTGATTATTCTATAATTATCAACACTCACAAATACAAGCTAATTGGCTAGCTTAACTGATAGGATGCAAACTAAAACAGGAGTAATTAATGCATATGTTACAACGTAAAACTCACTTGACTTTGGAAGACTTGAAGGAATTTTGAAAGCCAGTCTGCAAGCAGATCTTTTTTTTAAGTAACTAGGTGAATTATCTGTTTGCTTCTTCTTTCTTCTGCTAAACCATAATACACTAACTACCAAATAGGCACGATAATATATAACAGCTTTTTAAAATGATTTATAGACAATCCCACTCTTCTGCTTTAAAAACATTTTATTTCAAATTTTAGCTAAGCAAGATGAAATAAAATATACAGATGAAATAAAAACAATAAACAGTAATTGAAATGTACATTCTTGCTTCTTTAACTGCCTTCCCCTTCCCCATGTATGTTCTGATTTTAATCCATTCAGTCTTGATGATTGATATCAAGGAATAAAGCTGCATGGTCTCTGTGTGAGATCATGTCATAGTTCTAAATGCAGAGTTTGCATACATTCTAGACCATAAAATATCTTCTGTTTATTTATAAGGTAAGTTTTGTACGTCTACATTGATGACATACAAAGTACATTTAAGGTAATTTCTTCATAATTTGCCTTTAAGATGGGGAGTTGTAATCATTTTTGTTCACATTTGCATGTACATAAACTGTCTTAACCATGAATTTAACTTGTGGACAACTTCTCTCCTTGCCACAACTGCACAGACAATGAAAACCAGGGAATCTCAGACAGCAACTTGAGGTATTTAACTTTCCCTGGTATGTTCCCCAAGATTCTATGAGAAAAGTTAATTTTAAAAAGTATTCAGAATATTCTGTATCTATATATTTTCTTATTTTTTCTAATCTATTTTCTATTTCTTTTCCACTGTCTCCTCATCTAATCTCTTACTCATCATGTTCCTGAACTCATCATTATCAGCATTATTCATCCCTCTTCTGCTGTTCCTACTTTTATCACTAAACATTTCTAAGAATCATGTTGCAGGTTTATGTTTCCTTTATGTTTGTCATCTCCCCAGATGACCAGATATTACATTTCAGTTGCCAGCAACTCTTGGTAAGTTATCATCACAAAAGCCTTTACCCTTTTGTATCAAATTGCTGTAGTGGCATTACCTACCTCTAGTTTCATTCTTCCCTACAACTCTTCTCTAACAACGTATATTCCTTTAGGCTCCATTTTTACAGACTACTACCATACAACATATAGAGAAGCAAAAGCTATTAATATTTACAGATAGACTTAATATAATAGCTCAAGATGACTAAGTAAAAAATAGCATTAAAAAGTATCTCGTACTGATGTCTCTAGTGTGAATGCTACTTGGCAAACTGCTTAATACTCTCTGGATGCTTATTTCTTTACCTGCATGATTGCTATATTTTGTCAAACTTAATAATTTAATATTAATGATGATTTAACAAAAACTTTTCAGAATTTGGTTATAAACTGCTGTTACAACCCTTTCACTGCTTAAGGCTTTAATGTTTTAAGTCAATTTTAGTGCAATACCACGCATAGGTATACAGTAACACAAGTAATTTCTTAAAAATAAATTCATGAATTGGCCTTACTTATCTGAAGACAGGGACAGTGTGACAACAACGGTCAGAGGGAATACCCAAGACATGGTGAGGCATGCCAGGGCCTCACCATACCCCTCTGTAAGACAAGGCTGTGTATATCCACACAAAATATTTAGCTAACTTGCAAATCTGGCAACACACCTCCCTTAATTTCTCCAGAGAAACTGGTGAATGACCTATCTTGGAGCCAAACCACTGTCTTTGAACAAAGTCATATTCAGCTTTAGTTAATGTCAATGCCCCAAATTCTTATTTCCCATCTAAGCAAACACAAAAAACCATTAATTTCTCCAGAGAATGAAAAATATAAAGCACAAGGCTGTATCTTGAGAAAGCTGGCACAGTTTTACTGAACTGAAAGTTTTCTGATGCTGACAGTACTTAACTAGTTTTTAGGAAGTTAACCAAGGTATTACAGAAAGTGCTGTCTAAAAGTCTTCAAAGATGTTCAACAGAAAATTGAACATAAATTTTAACAAACCAGAGTTACAAAAAAAGTTAATATGAAAGAAGTTATGAACAGTTAAATTATGAACAGTTAAAAAATCCTTCCTTTAATCCTTGATTAGTTATGTAATGGTTGTTATCTCTGATTTTTTCTGTTGCTATTTCAAACATTCATCTTTATCTATTCAGCTAGGATATTCACAAAAGGTCTCCTGAATTTACTTTGCTGTTTGCTCATCTCTTGCTTCTTTGAGAAGGAATATTCAATCTGAGTCTGATTTAATAAAAATATGATCACCTTTTCTTGCTTATTCTCACATGTCACCTTGAATGCTTTTGAGCTTCCTGTTTTGACCTTCATCCAATTAAAATTTCAGTTTTGGTTTTCAGTTTTAGGGGTTTCCACAACTCTGCATTGACCAAAAAAATGTTGCTTAACTTTTTATAATTATGCTACGCAAGCACCATATTCCTCCAGAAATCCTGGCAGGTTTCTGGCCAGTAAATGCTCTAGGATCAAACTGAACTTGTGTTCATGTCCAAATTTGGAATAGCACAGAGCTATCTGTGTCACTGGTACAGATCTACGAAATAGAAATCACACTCATGTTAGGTAGCAGAAACACTGTCCTACTTCCTTCTCAATTAACTCATTGATAGTGATGACGCTAACCAACACTTCTACAATGTATTATCAGTCAAAAATTCTTTGTTATTCTTAGAGTAAACAGGATTTCTATGAGGCATCAGATCAAAGGACTGAACACCAGGCAAACTTAACTTTCAAGTTAAGATATGTTTATGCCAGCAGAGTTGAGACTCTTTAGGGGCTACTTCAGTACAAACTGCTTTTCATTTCAGGGCTGAGTGGATCTGGGGAATGTGCTGGTGAAGAATGTCAGACGTAAACTTTACTAAACATAATAGTTCACAGCTAATTAAGAATATAACCATTTTTACTGCTCATTGCTAGTGACCATGATCTACCTTTTTGCCATTCTATTTGGCACGGCAGGCAAGGATCATTCCCCACTTCCAATATAACTCATAAAAAGACACTTGCTAATTCCTGCCAGTGACGAAGACAGAAGGCATCTTTGCTTCTAATTGTTCACAGAGACCAACCATAACCTGAACTAACCACAGGAGAATTTTACACAAAACATAAAAAATTAAGGGATATTTTATGCTCTAAACAAATTTATGATGAAACTACCACTTCAAAAAGCTAGTAATTAAAAATTTACCTAGAGTGGTTTAACTAGGATTATGTATTGTTCTCAATTGTCTTTAGAGAGCAAATAGTAAATTTTTTTGTGATCTTATAAATGTAATAAAATCCTTTTATGATGCCTAAATTAAAATTGTAATGGAAGACACTATTGTAATCAAATTGTAGGACATCTCATAAGACATCTCAGGCATACTCAGGCATACTGAGTAGACTAAAGGTCTTCCTACCTGTCATTCTTCCTCTGACAAGTCAAATTACAGCTGTTGGACCATGGCTGCGTAAGAGGTCCAAGATGTTCTTAGTTTGTCTTACTGACCAGTATGAACACTTGGTTCCCTAAGCAGAACTAAAGATGCCAATCTAATATCCATTCAGGGACATGTCAAGAAACATATAGGGAAAGGCTATAGTATGCTTTTTTGCCATGGCCATTCTATCACCAGTCCTTGGTGTTGCATAATTACGGCTATCAGCATCCCTGATACAGCAGTCTTACAATATCACAGCTTAATGGAAACAAGCAATCCTGATGACACATACAGATTAGCTAGAATTTGATTCCCTTCAGTGCATTGATGAACCAATAGAGACAAGTAAGCAACCATAATTTCTGAGTAGTAAATTACTCTCCTATACAGGCTAGTGCTTCAGGACTGGGAAAAGGTTATGGAACATCCTTTCCAATGAGAGTCTGACTCTGAAGAAGTCTCTAAAGAACAACCTCTGCAAAACAGCTTAAAAGATAAACAAGGCTATTGATACTTACACAGTGTTTTGTATTAGCACTCTTGGAAAATAGCAGGGACGGAAAGTGGCAGTCCTGAAGCTGAAGACATCTTTGTGTGGCATTGACCTTTGTACCTTAAAGTTGCCTTTCCATTTTATTTTTGTTTCCTTTCAGATTGACTTCTGCTTGGTGAGGTGCAGAAGGAAAGGCATAAATGCTAGTTAGAGCTCGGCTGCTCCATGAGACCCAAGGGGGACCTTGGAATCAAGAAATCAGTCTTGCATTTTTTTACCAGTTGGAGCCAAAAGGACTTGTAGGCAAGGAAAATAGGTGCAAAAGTTAGGGTCTAAGTGCTGACAAATCAGCAAAATGACAAAGTTGCTATCAGTGCAGCTGACCTAAGAAACACTCAACCAGCCGTGCTTTTTATTAAGCCCCTAAACAAATGAGATCAATAAAGAACCTGCACAGACTTCATTGTATGGAACACTGGGGAATGTTTTCTAGATTAAACATGTAAAAAAATGGCAGAAATAATTATTCTACTTTTAAATAGGCTTTCAATTTAATCCCCATCTTTTAAATAAAAGCTTTAGCAACAATAAGAATTGGAAGGAATTTCCTACTAGCCTAGGAATAATTGTAACTTTAAATAGTCACCAAAGGCTGCAACTCAGAGGTTTCATAAGCCCCTTCTCCCATTCTGAACACCTCACTGTTTACTTATCTTGAGCCATATCTACAGTCTTCCTCTATATGCAGGCAGTCAGCACCTTTCTAGAACACTACCATCCCTAGCTTAACTACCGTATCCTGTATCCCTTCAATGTGTTTCTATCTCAGATTTATGCAAAAGCTTTTGAAATAACACTTTTAGGCCCACTGCACTAACTGTCTCAGTAATTTTTAATTTTTATAGTTGACTACATCACAGTCACTGTCAAGTATTGTATTTTCAATTTAAATTATCTCAATCACTTCTTTTAGTCCACATTTCTAGTATTGAATTACTTTTGGAGACTTACCCTTAGTTTGTGAACTTCCTGTGACTGTATAGTGCTGAAAGAATGCAATTCTACTTAATGGCACACGAAGACTACACTTATGATGTTACTACACTATGAATATAGGATCCAGTTGAGTGTATTTGCTATTTAACTTTCCTATTCAAACTACACTATTTATCTATCTTAAAATCTATTCAAGGAAACCATTACTTAAGATGTTATTTCTATTGTACAATTAAATCAATTAAAAAAATCAAATAGTTCTTCCTTAAAATTGTAAACAAATCACCAAAAACATAAATATCTGTTTCTACTTAAAAAAAAACAACCCAGGAATATTATGTCAGATTTTGCATTACTACAAATTTACAAGTCCAAATCTGTTTGATTTCCTACAGAACTTGTATTGCTTTCCTAGAGATTTTCTCTAAGTTGTAAAGGACACTTTTAAATGTAAAAAATTATTTAATGTTAAGACTCTAAGAGCCATCAACAACAAGAAAAACAAGACTTCTTTCTCCATTTTGATAACGCAATTATCTGACTCAGTAAAACTTGCAGTTTGTAGTCCATCTGTAGTAGACATTTTAATGCAAAGTTAAAACAATAAGCCACCAAGATACACACGTGTTTCAGATGTCTTCATGCAGCAATAGAAAAAAAAGTCCCTGTTTTCGATTCTTTTCATGCAACCTTTGGAGACTGACATTGAAATCTGAACCTGCGCTGTTTAAAAATATAATCCAGGTGGAGCAGTAACAAAATGCAGTCCAAGTGTTCTGTATATTGTTTTTTCTGACAAATAATATCTGGATACCCAATTTGATTAACCAATCTCTTCTCAACTCTTTTTCTTTATGACACTTTATTGAAAATTTCTCAGAAGTTTTATTATAAACTATGGTTCTTTATTGGCAGCTATCAGCAATAAGCACTACATTCTTTACTTGGTGTTTTATTCAGTCGTATCCAAAGTCAACCAAATTGTGCAAAAGCTTTTTTCCCTCAAATTTAACTGTTCAATGCTTCAGTCTGGCACTACCGAACATGGATGTATTCACAGGGGTCAGCTGTCAGTATTCTGACAGTATCTTTCCAGATACTTCATTTAAGCTGCTGTAATCCAAATCTTTTCTGTCTGATAAACAGAACAGAAATAAATGATGGCTTATTTTTTATTTCATAGTATAAGTAAAAAATTTTGTATGCATTCATGCATCTTTTGGTGATCATTAGTAATCTCCTATACATTTCCATAAATATTTAATTTCACGCAGAGCAAACTACACTCCCTGAACAGGTAGTAAAATATTCAGACTTTATTTTATGCAATACATGAATTTTCTGTATTGTATAAGCAAGATATTGTACTGTACTTCATTTTCCTCAGAAGTTATTTATGAAGACGGTGAGGCTGTTTTAAATTTTAGGGTGGCAATATTTGTCATGAGCCTTCCCATAAAAACCTTGAGGGGTCTAAATAATGGCCTCTGGAGATTTCAATCTTTTTTTCTCTGCTACAGTTTAAAACTGCAGATTTTTATTCTAAGGAAGTATCTCACAGGGCCTCTCAGAAATTGAATATGAAAATCCACCCTCCCAGAAAAAAAAATAAATCAGTGTTTAAAGCTTTTATTTGGAATTGCAGGAAGCTGTAATAGAAAAATCAAGCTGAACATCTGCTATTTCACATCCCTCTGCCTGGATTAAAAAAGTAGGATACAAGTACTAATGTCGGTGCAACACATTCACCAACAGAAAATTGAATTTTAGCAGTAACTTATCTTTTGATGAAGACAATGTTACCATGAAGTATGATTTGTGATCCTTAGATGAAGGCAAACCTTTTGTTTAAGGGTTAAATTTTTTCAGAAAATAGCCTAGAAAAAAAAATCCACGTTAAACATGATCATCCTCTCACATCCAAAATTAATCTGAACCTTTGGATTTAGCTTAGCACTGATACAGTTTAACTTCTTGTGCAACAAACTAATATATTCATTATACATTCATTAAAATTCTCAAGATACATGGATTTACTGAAGTGAATATATTGCCCTATACTTCACGTATTTGACCCAACCTAGATATATGACATAATGAATACTTGGATCTAACTATGATAGCCAACCTACAAAGTAATTAATCATCAATAGACAAGGCATCTCAAAAATTTCACTGCTGACATCCTGAAAATAGGACAGGATGTCTGCAAGACAGACATTAAGAAGATATAAAACAGTTTGGAAATTTGTAGAAATATAAAGAAAACTGAAACACACAGCTTACAATGTTTTTATGTGACAAGCAGTTCCAAATAAACACAGGAAAAAAAGAACATCAGGAAGAGTTATTTCAGACTCATTGTTCTAAATGATGTAAAATGAGCTACAATTTATTTTTGTGGCAAAGTACTGTACTCAAGTTTGATACCAGAATATATATCCTCTTTTTGAAAAATTCAACAGATTTCTAACACTCTCCACTACTATTAACATGTTAGTTAAAAATGGTTTCATTTTTAATTATCTATGCTGACAGGAGGAAAAGACGCTATTTCCTACTTAGCATCAAGTGTAATAGTGAGGGAAAAATTGGAAAAACTATAAAAATAATCCTACTAGACTTCAGTAGAGAATAGATCTCACACAGGAGCATCCCTCATAATCCCAGGACTCTCAAGCGAGGTCTTGGAAACTTTCCAAAGTTAGCTACTAATTTTGATCTCCTTAATGTGGGCAGCATCCTATGTCCTAGTTTAGCAGAGCAGAAAAATTCTTTTCTAATGAGAAAACATAACATGCAAAGACAAAAGACTCAATACAGTGAAGCACACAAAGGAAATCCATGCCATTTAATTTTATTGTGCTGTGTTGGTTGCCTCCTTAATGTGAGTTTGTAGCCGATAAACAGTGAGCATTTTTAGATGTATTATTTACGTCAGTTCTTCAGGCGAAAGCAGGGCATGTTTGGAGCAGCAAAGCTCACTTTTACACTGTTCAAAGACCTGCCTATCTGAAAAAGAATGAAACTTGTTTGGCTACAAACTTTTTGTTTTACGACTTACACAGTACACTCAGTGGGAGGCTAGGACTTCATTTCGGATCTTAGAGGATGCAAGCTAAAGCCCTCAAGGACAAGATGTAACATAAAGTCTTTGTGAAGGGTACAACCAGCACAAATTCTTAAAGTGCACATGACAAATTCAAATCTTCTAGCACCCAGCATTTTGTTACTAAAAAGAAGTCTTAGTCCCCATTCTGCAGATAAACCTTTGAAATTAATAAAGTTTTACTGATGGAGACAACCAAAAAGAAAAACTCAGCGATGCGAACTGTGTCCTGCTTAAGCCTGAGTGCAGTCTTAACTCGGAAGTCCATCACTGTCAACTTTAGTTATTTAACCACGGATCACTTGGTGGATACATAGCGTATGAAATGGCAATGAAACAGACTCAGATGGGAACTGGAGAGGCTGCTGGGGAGAAAATGCAGAGAAAAATCAGGAAGGTGTGCTATAAAACTACTACCAATGACAGGAATAAAAAAATTTCTTCATACGTAGTATGAAGATACATGGCATAGATATATGGCTTTGCTTTGTATTTGTAGCCAAAACAGTGCTGATAACACACCCGTGTTTTGGCTATTGCTGAACAGTACTTCCTTCCTTCAAATGCTTCCTTTTCTCCTTCACATAAGCTGGGGCTAGGGCTTGAGGCTGGGAGCTGGTAGAGTCAAGACAGGTGATCCATACCACAGCACTCAGCAACAGATCCTCAGGGAGGTGCAAAGGAAGGGTGGATTTCTGTGATTATGATATTTCTCTGTGCAAGCAACATGTGCTTAGGTTCTGCTTCCCTGGAAGTGGTTGGACAACTGCTGATGAGAAAAGCAAATAAAGTCCTCTTTTTGCTCTGCTTGCACACAGAGCTTTTACTTTCCCTATTAAACTGTCTTGATCCACAAGTGTTCTCATCTTCTTCTATTTCCCATCCAAACCTGCAAGAGAGAGGACTGAGTGAGGGGCTGGGTGGGTGTTCAGCTGCTGGCTGGGCACCCCATCACAGCCCTTAAGGTAGAGAGCAGATATTACTAAGTAAGTGTTTAATTATTCTTTCAAAGACTGTATCTTGTCAGGAATAAAGAGACATATATAAATAATTTTATTTTAAAAATCCAGGAAAAATCTTTTGGGAATACAGTAATTACCTCTGCTCTCCCAGAGTATATCTGTTTTAACTTCAGTTTTCAGTGCAGCAAAAGAAATGTATGTTACCATGAGTAATTATGCTTACAGACAGCTAGTGTTAAGTGTGAATCCATTTAACCCACTTGACAAAGACTATTTGCCAAATGTTCAAATAAAATTACTTATTCCAAAGTGATTTGCAACAGTTAGCCACCAAACAACTCATATCTTAAAACTTGAAATCTATTACCTAAACTAGAGCCTCTTAAGCACTTCTGATAGTATTTTTAGTTTCAGATTATACTTTGTTTTTGAGCATACTAATTTATGCATACTTAACATTTCACAGATATCTTTCAAATGTAGGCAACAGCTTTGTGAAAGCATGTATCATCATTTATAGCACAATCAATTAAAAACTAGTTTACCTGCCAAATGCAACTAAATCAATAATTCAGACTGTTCCATATTACCACAATCAATGCAGCACCTTTTAATGCAGCTGAGAAAAACACTACTACATAAAATTATGATCTTTCAAATCAGAGATGATTTGTGGTTTGCACCAGGCATATACTTACATATTTATATACCTACATATTTATATACAACAGAAAATTTTTGCATCTGGGTAAGATGGTCATGCAAGAAAACAAAAACCCTCCAATATTTGAGTTTTTCATCATTTTCATCCCTTAAAACACCCCATGATTCCTAGTGCTCCAGATGAAGTACCTACGCTGTACTTAGTACTCTCAAATTAAAAATTGCCTGGAAAATGTGACATGCTTAGTTTTGCATTAATTCAAAATCAAATTTGAATTAGGATACCTATTGGCCTTATCTCACAGTCCCTGGTCTGCTAGTGTTCTAGCCTCACCATAGCATGTTATTTTTCTCACACAAATCTCTAAAACCTTTTTCTCCCACTGTAACCTCACTGAACTATCTAACCACTGGTCTCCATAGTACCTATTTCAGAGACAGTGAGTAAAGTATACACTATTTATTTCTAATTTTGTTAAGTAAATTCAGGTCATCATATGCTTCTCCATACACACAATATTTTTGAGCGCTTAATTTTTGTTTTACTTCATTTGATCTTCACCATTCTAGCTGGTTGTTCTCTCCCACTGAATAATTACTGAAAGTAAACTGCATGCCCTTGAGGCAGGGATTATTGAGTTCACCTACACTGAAAAAGCACCTAACACTTCTGAAGTTCTCTGAAACAAATAAAGATGCTAGAATACTCTACCACCTAAAGCTTTCATTGTCAATGCTGCAAATTACTTCTACATAAAAGCTACTAAACAAAATGTTGCTTACAAAGCAAATGTTTAGTATGAACTTAGCAATATTTAAAACAAATGGTATTGCAGTTTTTATGGGGAGCTCTTATGGTTTTTATGCTCTTAGACACCATCACTGTGTATTTAGTGTTACTGTACACTATACACTGGTACACTTCTATATTTAACATCATTCCTGTCCTTCCAGTATGTGATGTTCTTCCTTCCAATTTTTCACTAATGAAAGCAATCTCATGTACCTCAAGAAGTAATATAATAGGCTGCAAATAATCTGTGATGATGGCTACTGCTTAGACAGAGAGCAGTCTTTTCCAAAACAACTCTACCACAAAAAAGAATATGAAATGGTTTTTATATGCTTTGTAAGGGCTGTTTAATGCTGTATGATGAAACTCCTCCTCATGGCAACAATGAGTCAAGCAAAAAAATGAGCCTTCAAGTACTGGCATGCCTTTTGCTTTCATTTATGTAATTATTGGTACCGATATATTCGGCATAATTATAATATGCCATTATTGCTAGAGCAATACTCTATGGCAACTCTGCAGCATAGAAGTAAGTTTGCTGTATAGCTTTTGCTCATTTATCAATGTGTTTACTGCAATGGACCATACTTCCAAAATTTTTTATTCCTAAGAAAAAAAAAATCAGGGCAAACACTCTCATTGCCTGACAGAATACGTGAGTACAGCATGCTAATATGAAATGTAATTATTAATGAGGCAGTGAAATACGTTAAGCTATGCTAGTCTACCCAACCTGGAGTATGGTGTTCAGCTTTGGGGTCCCCAGCATAAGAAGGACATGGATCTGCTGGAGCAATTCCAGAGAAGGGTCACTTAAGATGATCATAAGGCTGGAGCACCTCTCCTTTAAAGACAGGCTGAGAGTTCAACCCAGAGAAGACAATGTTCCAGGAGACCTTATAGCACCTAATGAGGGTCTACAAGAAAGAGGGAGAGGCACATTTTACAAGTGCATGTAGTGATAGGACAAGGGGGGAACAGCTTTAAATTGAAAGAGGGTAGATTAAGATTAGATATTTGGCAGAAACTGTTTACTGTGGGGGTAGTGAGGCACTGGAACAGGTTGCCCAGAGAAGCTGTGGCTGCCCCATCCCTGGAAGCGTTCAAGGCCAGGTTGGATGGGGTTCTGAGCAACATGGTCTATCGGAAGGTGCCACAGCCCATGGCAAAGGGTTTGGAAATATATGATCTTTAAGGTCTCTTCCAAGCCCAAGCATTCTATGATTCTATGATGATCCACAGAACACAGTCTCTTTTTCAGAGCGTATTTTTAATTTTTAGAAATTCAGACGTGACATTAAAAATTTTCTACAGTGATAAAATTAAAATGCCACTGGACTTTTAGGTCATTTAAGTTCTCTAAAATACGGCTGGACAATTTTTCTGCTAACAGATGATAAAAATATAATTACTTCTGTCATTTTGATTCAGTTTTAAAAATACTTGTAGAGAGTAGTTAATTCTGTAGTTAACATGCTTATGATGTACTGTCAGGTCCACTCTGGCCAAATTTAGTACAAAAGCAAGGAGCCAAACACAAGAGTAAAAAACTGTCTTCCCTAGAATCAACAGAGGACTAAATTCAATCTTAGAGTACATTTTCAGATTTTGGTTATCCAATGTCATCAGCATGCAGGTCACCCAGGCAGAACTACTAGGTAGGATGTTCCTTTTCATTGTTCTTGCATTACTGAGAGGAAATTAAAATGTGGCCCCCTTTGCCTCCACCTCAAATTAGATATATTAGTTTCTTAGGTCAGAACAACTAATAATTTAAGTATGGATTATTACATTGTCTCAGTCTGATGAGACTGGAATGTTTGCCAAAGGGGATGAGTTATGAGATAGACCAAACTCCTCTCTCTCAGCAATTGTAAATTCAAAATTAAGGGGCTTTAATCGAGGAAGTGTGGAAAAAACCAGAAGAAATAACAACCCTTTATTAAAAGATATATGTATGTTGGCAAGAACAGTAACAGAACACACAAAAAAAACTAGACAATAGTCCTGTACCCAAAAGTCCCCTTCAAACAAAAGAAAAAGTCTGAATACTTCTCTGTCTTTAGCGCAGTCCTAATCGTGGCCTGCAGGGGGCGCTGTTGGGTCACTGGAGGTGCAGGGCCTGCAGTTCCCTGTGTTGACCTGCAGGGGGCGCTGTCGGGCTCTGGCGGTCACCGCGGGGAGGGGTCTGGGGGGGGGTCTCGGGTCGCGGGAGAAGCCGAAAAGAAAATGGGGACCCTTCCCCCAGTGGAAGAAAGGGGGAAAGGAAAGCAGTCCACCCCCAACGGAACTCACTGTCGGAACTCACTGTCGTTCCCAGATGATGGTGTCTCAAGGCTCCTCTTCTCTCTCCCTCAGTGGGCACAGAGCTCTCCAACGAAAACACAGTAGGTCCCGGCTGGAGTCACGAGGCAGTGTGCAAAGCCAGCCAAGACCAGTGATTGGCTTCACCAGGACGAGAAGCCAGAAAAGCCCGGCTTCCAGGCTTTTTTCTTCAAAGAATGCCCGCACACAAACTCTGTATCCGTTCAAGAGAGAGAACTCAGCAGTCTGCCCCTCTCCCCTCCAAGCGGAGCCAGCCACCCCCTCCCAAAACTCCTCCCTTCTCCCCCCAGTTTCTGATGGGGCATCAGCTAGGAATGCGGTCCAGCCAGCTAGACCCTTTGTAAGGCTAATTGACCCCTTCCCCCTTTCCATTCAAACTCCTTCTTTCCTACAGTGGGGGGGGCAGGGGGAAAAAAAATTCCACTCTTAAATTTACAACCTGTAACATACATACATTAAATACGTAAGGCTACAAGAGCTCAAAAGCAGATACAAAAGTCCATCTTCAAAATTTATGGAGATAAAAGCTGGATCAGTTTTTATATTCACACTAGGAAGTCAGGGTATCAATACATGGTGATTATGCTCTAGCCCTCAACTTAATGCTATCTGCAGCAAATCAGTTCTTGATAATGTCTCAGACATTTCCACCTAGAGTAATTACATTTTTATAGCCATCATAAGAAACATCCATCAAGTGAAAATGATTTGCTGGTAGGAAACAGTATGACTGCAAACAACCAAAAGTCTAACACAAGAACATTTTCCAGCAGGATTGTTAGACTATGGAACAAACTAATAGTTAGCAAAAATCATAAGTATAAAGCCATGTTTTCATGTTATACATCATTTGATCTATCAGCTAACATTTTTTTACCTGCAATCACACAGTTTCAACTACACTCTTATGCTGGCTACAGTAAACTAGTGAACCCAGCATGACCTGACATGGCACAAGAAAACAACAGAGAAGTATTTAGTTTTAGTCTTTTTTCCTCTCTGAATCAGGGCACTGTGTAGTCAGATGAGACAAGAGAAGTAGACAGTTCTGGTCAGAACTGTATGTGGATGCCTTTTCACTCACATGAAACCACCAACTATGTTGCCTACTCACACTATCATTTAAACTAAAAAGGTAATCAGATACTGGCATATTTTGGCACTGCCAAATGGTTCTGTCTATGTCAGTATTTTTAACAAAGAACTGCAAATTGCCCAGAACATAATTCATAAAACTAAGTTGCAATAGCATATCACTGACATGGTGAGTCATATACATTTCCTTGATGTTCACATTTGGCAAAAGCAAAACATAATCCCTGAAAAGTTCTGATTCAATCACAAATGCACTGCGTCCATCCACAATTATGACAGGCTGGTGCTGTTCAGAGAGTCACTACTAGGAACCCTACAGACGGACACATAATTCATACCTTCTTTTATTTGTTTTGTTATTTGTTACGCCAAAAATCTAGTTTCATTTGTAAGCTTTCCAAAAGGACTATCCCATAAACTAGCAGGTACCTTGAACTTCTAGTGATCTTCTAGAAGAATGTCTCATAAAAGGTGCATCTCGCACTAACAGGCTCTAAATCAGGAAAGGTGAGCTATTGGTATTGATAAAAAGTTTGCACTCAGCACAATTTTCTGGTGAAACAAAAATTTAAACAGAGCACTGGGTTTTTCTGAGTAAATTTGACACTAACCACAAAAAATTTCATAAATACAAAGAATTTAAACATTATTGCTCTACACTAAGTTAGGGAGGTGGGTCCTTAGAACAACTCCTTAGATCAGAGATAAAAAATGGAGGAAGTTCTTTGGCAAATGATGGAAATGGCAGCACTTTGTTTTCTACTAATACGTCTTATCTTACTTCTTTCTTAAAAGTAAAAACACAGAGCCAAATGAATAAAAGGTGCTCTCCATCTTGTGTGTTTCAGGTATACTCACAAGTCCTGATCTCTTACTTCAACATTCAAATACATATGAGTTGACAGTCACCACTCTGTCTCTGTTTTCCACTTAGATTGCACTTGTGTCATAGTCTCCTGAGAGTCTGATCTGTTTCCCCCCATTCCCTTTTCTTCTCTCTAATCCAGATTCAAAACAAAGAACAGGAGGAGCAGGGAAGGTATGTGCATTTGCACTCCAACTCCACTACCTTTTGTTCTTTCAACCTCCATCTGCAACCCTATCCAACATAGTGGGAGCATGACAAGAGACAACTGCAAAAAACCCCCTGTATTTACTTTCTTAGGAATTGTGATGCCTGGTTTGTCAATCACCTTCCAGGCAGCTCTGTCTGTGCCGGGTTTCCTCCCTCTGCACACATAAAGGACCCCTTACAGACTACTATCTGAGACACAAAGGAGAGCAGAAGGTGACATGAGCTACGTTTGGGCCATAGTTCACTAGCTGAGGGGTCTTGCTGCAGAGTTTTCAATACCTATGTTACTAAAATGTACCTTTTCAGTTCATGTTCCATACATCATGTATATGGCTAGGAAAATACTGGCAAGCTTTTTTAGAGTAACCACCTTGAGGTATAAGAATTATTTTCTTCCACTGTGCTCAAAATCGCACTTTCTGTCTGTTTTTCCTGAAGAATTGCTTGAAAAATTGAGCTCTCCCCACAATAAAAGATGACAAGAACCACGCTGCATGCAAAAAAAAAGCAAGTCTGTTGCCATAGAACATTCACACCCATATTTGAAAAACAACAGAAGTCAAGTGGAAAAACTCCCTGTATTTTAAAGTACTAATAAGAAATTGAAGATAAGATGCTGAGGAAACACATGCAAGTTCAAAAAAGCAGCTCCAGTGTCCAAAGTCTTTTGATACAGTACCATGTACAAAAGGGCAAAAAGGCAAACTGCTGTCAAGAACATAGGTAGAATATTAGGTAGAGACATTTAAGACAGATAAACTGATACTCTGAATCTGATCTAACCAGGTCACTGGATTTGTTGAGATTCAAAATGCTGAACAAAATCTGTGCTAAAAGCAAGAGAAAAACCTATCTTTGTAGCTGAAATTGATGAAATAGTAGTATAGATAAAGAGAAACAGAGAATACAGATAATGTGCTGCTACAGACAAATTTCTGTAAGATGTTACACTACTACTACCACTTACAGGTTTTACAGAAATTTGATCTAGAGAAAATGGAGAGAACAACTGAGAGGCCATCTCTGCACTCTGGTTAAGCAACTACCTTCTAATCCATCTCTCCATTATAAAGTAAGATTATAGTTTACTAATAGTGGCTCAAGTTAAGCCCAGAAGATCCTCATAACATTCTGTTACCCACTGTGGTGGGTCACATACTGTACTTTTCAGCATATACCCCAAAAATCCAGTACTGCTCGCACATTTGCATTAAAACAGTTTCCCTGCACTAGTCAATGCTACATTTATACTTAAACTAAAGGGAATTGGGTTACTTTCAGAACAAAAGGAATCCAAAAGACAGACATCCACACAGTGGTTAATACCATTATAAATATGGATATATTCCATAGATTAAGAGATTTAAATCCAGAAAGATTAATCTAATAGTAATTCTAATGCGTTATTTATAACCTCCTAACACAGCTTACTTTTAGAAACCAGATTGGTCTGTTGTGCTGTGCTGCAGATGGAAACAGCAGCATATTGCCACAGCAACTACAAAAATGGTGTTCAGCCTTTCAGTTTAGTAGTTCCTTGATGAAGAGAATTGATCATCTAGAAGAAATCTCTTTCTACTCAGCATTTTTTCTAAGGCATAAGTCTCAATTTCAGTTTGCTAATATACTAAAACCAGTATTACTCTTTACTGTAACATAATTAACATGCTCACTTCAACTGGATTTTGGACCCAGCTCAAAAGAAGCACTACTTAATAGTACAAGATGTGTCATTATGCAGCCAAGAGGAACCACCAGGTCTGTCTGTAGGTACTCTTTAAACAACCTCTTCATGTATCTTTTCCTACAACCTTGTCTATCTTGTAGAAAGTTAGATGGAGCACCAAACCCAATTAACAGCTGGAAAAAATGCAAATAATATAAACCATACACATTTGTCCATATGCAATGCTACATTTTTCTCTTTACTATTCTAGAATCCTATTTTCTAATGTTGTCAATAAAACAAACAAGTAATTCTCTAAACCACTGATAAGTGTCTTTGGTATGCACCAGACTTTAAGAATAAAAGAAAATTAATCTGACAGAAGAACGGCAGCTTCTATCTAGGACATGCTCTTCTGGATGTGCCAGTGCTGGCTGGTCTGCTACAGTGGGGTTGGTTTCTACAGATTTTTGCCCTGTGAATGGTACCTTTTCCTTTTGCAAAGTTCAAGTACAGGATTTCATACATTAGAGCATTTAAGAGTCTCCTATGTGTACCTGACTTCTTCAAATTTCCTAAAGATTAGCAGTTACCTGAATAAAATTTGCCACATCATCAATTGTGGCTGAAATGCATTTTTCTTCCTTCACTATGTATGAACATTTTCATGGTTTAATGAATGTTCTTTGCTCTGTTTTTTATTAATTAAATGCTTTCTATGACTTATTTTCTTAAGTAGATTGCTTGGCATGAAAATTAATATGACAAGAAAAACAGCAGAGTAAGCACACAGATGGGAGTGGCACAGTAAAATGCACAGTAAAATGCATTTCAGAGTTGCACTGCAATTCTAGCTCTCCTCTTCCTGAGACATACTAATTTTAATCTGAAAATGGAAGCTGAGATATTCTAAATTACATCTATTTTCATCTTTTAATTACACTTTTAAAAAAGTCCACGGAATTCTTTTTTCTTACTCTGTTTTTGGTTAGACATTTCTTCATTTTCTATACAGCTTTCACCAAAACATGAATTAAAATTTTTGCATTTATGGAAGAAATTGAGTATCACCTTTCTTCACTAGTTGCTTCCGCTCAGTCTCCCTTAGATAAGATCACATTCTAGTTCTCAAGCTGCTAGCTAATTATTTTCAATTTGCTTCAGAATTTCTATTAGGAGTGCACTTTAGCAAAAACTCTTAAATCCAAATCAAAACTCAAAATAGCTTTTAAAAGCCATTGAAGAGCATACAAATGAAATAAATAATGTCATTAAAAGTTGGGAGAACCATGAAATTATTTATTTCTTTGAGTGTTTATAACATCATTTGATGCTGCATATTTTTACTAATCATACAAAATTGATTAATTCAAGTAATGCAAGCTCTCCTCACTCTGTACACAAAAGAAAATGAGATATATGAAATATGAAAATGAGATCAGTTCAAATTCAACTTTTTGAGCTACAAAATATTAAGATTTTATTAACCTTTTGTCAAACTGCAGGATTTCTTTTATAAAGACTATAGGGAGAAAGCCTTGTGTAATGAATATGTTTCTTCTGACTGACAGCATTTTCAAAAATTACTAACAGTGGAAACTGGCAGATTTCTAGCATTCTCTCATAAAACAGACATACTCTTGAAAGCAAATGAAAAAAAACACAAACCAACCAACTCCACACTACACCCCCCCCAGTTCTGAATTGTATTAAATGTGAAGTATGTTTTTAGCTAAGTCATCCATAAGGGAATCCTTCTGATGTGTAATCATTTTAATTTAGCTGCTGATATAAAGGATTTGGGAACCACATGATATCAGAAAAAGCGCTGTACTGAATAAAGTCTTGGCAGTAACTAGCTTAAAAAAATTATGTGGTCACAGCTTTACAGTTGTAAGGATGCAGGTCATAACACAGAAAACTTTTGCTTTACCTAACTTATACTTTGTATGTGAAAAAGACATTCATGTGCCCAAAAGACTGCCAGCTTCTTCAGCTGTAACAGTAGGTGCTATCTGTCCTTACTTTTGTGTTATTTCCTTAATTCTGAAATGCAATGGCCATACAACAGCTCTTCAGTATTTTGCAGTACTATACATAATAATTCATTTCACTAATTTGCTACTTTAACTTTGCCATTTCCTACTAGAATCATTGATTCCTTATCAACTTCAAAAATAGTGTTTGTATGAAATCTAATCTGTTCTGTTAGCATGACA
Source organism: Pseudopipra pipra (assembly GCF_036250125.1). Lineage (NCBI taxonomy): Eukaryota > Metazoa > Chordata > Aves > Passeriformes > Pipridae > Pseudopipra > Pseudopipra pipra. Next base: position 18,433,299 of record NC_087581.1, on the reverse strand, counting down.
TCTTTTGAATGTGTACAGTGATTTCTCAGTGACTACCTGCAGTTTCACCTAATATAGTTAAAGAAGGATAAAAAAAAATATTTTCAGATAGCATTATTTTTTCTCAAAAGCAGACGTGAGGAAAAAATGCTTAGGAGCTAGATACCATAAAAGTTAATGGGGGGTCATGGATTAGAAACATTCATAGATACATTGTCTGCTACAAAGCATGAAGAAATAGTTGTGGTTTCCTCATCCCTGGAAGTGTTCAAAGCCAGGTTACATGGGGCTTTGAGCAACCTGGTCTAGCGGAAGGTGTCCCTGTCCATGGCAGAAGGGTTGGAACCAGATGATTTTAATTTCCCTTCCAATTCAAACCATTCTATGATTCTGATTCTATGAAATAGTACAGAGCTTTAATGGTCTCATATGTTAGGAATTTTATTTTCCTGAAAAAAAAATGATTTTTTAATTTTAAGAACCAAGACCAACATTTAACATAAATCTCCATGCAAGTCACATTTAATTTATCTCAGTTTATATGTATTCAGAGAGTTTGGTACCATGAACATCAAAGAGAAATAGTCACTGAGATAATAATAATTTGTAAAAATTTAGAACTAGGGGCAAAAAATTCTGTCAAATTTATAACAATACATTATTTTCTTTTGTAAAATTCTATCTTAAATTTTCTCCTTGCTGTGTATTTGATGTTGTTCTTCTGGTAATACACAGTAACACTCATAAATATGAAAGTACTCTTGTATTTTTGTTCATGCCATTGTTGAACTTTGATTTTTGTCTGCCACAAGGTATCTTTACAACTGCAATTTAGTCTGCTCTTCACTCTACCTTTCTAATAAAAATCCCTGCTCAAATTATGGGATTGACCTAACTGCACAATACTGCAACCCACCTCCACAAACAGGTCATTGTCTTTCTCAGATGAGGGACTGCAAGTCTCATAAATTCTTATGATTTAAGTGGTCTGTGAGCTTCTAGAAAACTAAAATAATAGTTTCTAAACCTTACCTTTTATATAAAAAAAAAAGCATACAGTGTTTCTATAATTTTAGGCTAATCATCAATATTTTCTTGGAATAGCAATCAATATAGCCTTGGAACAGCAACAATCATTCTGTGGTTATTTATTAAAAACATTTTTTTTTTTTGGCAAACAGTCAACAATAGAATATGTAATTCACTTAAATGGGCTTAGTTTCTTTCTTTTGGGGTTTTTGCCCAGTAAGATACATTACCACAACTATTGATCTTTTGGTTGTAGGACTATTAGTAAAATATTACTACTTAAAGTAGGGGTGGCTGCAATATGGGGACTTCGTGTGTCCCTCTTGAGAAAAACTACACATTACCAAGAAGCAGGAAAAGCAAAAATATGTCAGTGAACACTACTGTCTTTTCTTAGCACACTAACCACCAAAGGTGGCCTGAAACAGGAAGGAGCAGATGATCCTCTCCCTCTTTTGCAAGACAGGCACAAAGTGCATAACAGCTCATGGAATTCTGCTATGTTGAGATCATTCTATAAAATCAGTACATTCTAAAAGCAGTTTATAGACAAGGAACTTATTAACATTTATTTCACTTAAATGAAGGAATATGATTACAGCACAGCCAGATATTTTGGCCTTCAGTAAAGCTATTATCACAGTGCAGCTACACTGTAGTCTAGTCTGTATAATCTAGCTTCAAGATGATCATAAATATATTAGATTACATACAGATACACTGAGACAATCCTGATACAATGTATTTATCCAGTAGCATCCTGAACAATTTTTGCTCCTTTCCAACACATGAGTTAAGGGTTAAGTAATTTACAACACAATTCATAACACAATGCAAGCAAAGTTTCTTCCTGACGAATCCCTAGCAAATTTGCAAAGCTCTCTATCCCACTGGTTATTATTAGCACCAAATTGTGTAAAAGACCTATTAAACACTAGAAGAGGTCAGGTCAGACAACACCTTTAAAGCTGAAATCTCAAATAACAGCATAAAAAGACTGCAGCTAAAAGTAATTAAACTCAAAAGTGTTGGAGTTTAAAGACTTGCAACAGGAGCTCCAGACACATCTCAGAAACCAGCAGATGTGCTTTTTTACTCAGATACAATTGCTACAGAAACCACAACTGCAATTTAACAAATGTAAGTCATGCATTTGGATATGAATCCATTACTCTTAATACCTTCTTCTTAATCCAGTTTATAATCAGTGACAGAATTAATGTGGTAAGTACAAAATCACCATGCAGTAACAATAGTTACAGCCAGAGTAAAAGCAAAGATAAGACAAACTCATGGCCAAAATTTCTCCCCTCCTTTTATCAGCAAGTCAAGAAAGATACTGCTCCTTGTAACTACATAGCCCTGTAATGCTATGTTCTAGGAACAGCTACAAGCTCAGCACTGAACTTCTGAGGCATCAGGGCTGATGCTGGTCATGCTTGCTCTGGCTGAACTCCCTCTGCCCTACCTGCTGCTTGGCTTTACTTCATTTAGCTGTGACAGCAATTTTTCTAACTGACCAGATGTCTCTGGCCATTTGTTTTACCTTTGCTATCTTTGTGTGGTGCAACCACTCACAGCAGTTGTTCCATGTATAATTAGATGGCTGCATCTGTAATACAGTGATGTAAAGAAATGCAGACCTGCTAAAGACAGTAGAGGTCTTAAGAAATGGAGACCCGGGATGCAACATGGAGGAGTACAAGGTCACATGAAAAGGGGCATTGGCTTGGCACTGGAGACTACAACAGCTCTGAGAAACTTCTCAGAGGTCTGTTAAAGAAATGCAGACTTGGCCCTGCACAGAATGGTTTCAAGGATAACCAACAGAAAAAAGTAACTGTATCTCACATGAAAGGAATTGCATACAGTAATTTGGACGTAGCACAAAGCTGAAGATCAGTAAACAGAGAGTGAAGATAAAGAAATTTGTAACCAAACACACAAAAATGACCACAAATAGATTCTGGGGTAAATAGAAAGAAACCATCAGCTGCTCTCAGCGAAGGATTTAAACATAAGAATGCCTTAAACATAAGACCAGGAGTGGTTCTCAAACTCTGAAATTAGAGTTTCCCTCTTTCACAGGTTGAAAAGCTTTATATTAATATTTAATCTTCATTTCTCTTTAAGTCACTTAAGGAAGATATAGTATTCCTCCAGGTCCTCATATTTCCCTAAGAAAGGTCTTAACTGAAACTTTGTAGATACTGCTTGCCTACTCTAGCTGTGATTTTATTTCAACTCATTCCCTTCCTGATTTACTTTGGTGCCAACACTAAATAATGCTTTTAGCCCTTCAGCAGCCAGTTGAGAAATCCATAAATAGTTTGAGGATAATTCTTGTAATGAGTATCATCACAGAAAGAGTGACTGAAATCCAAGTGCATAAATGCAAAACTAAACTCTTGAAGCATTTACAGTTTCAATACAAACATGACAATGCAAGAAAAAGAATTGTACACCAATTTATACATGAAAAAGAGACTTGCATAGATTAAGCGAACTTTGGTCAGAAATTAAGCCTTTGAAGCCTAACACCTTCACTACAAGACTGTCAGTTGCTAGAGGACATGATTACGGACATGAAAACTCAAGGCTGCAGGCTGAGATAACAGAACCTGACAGTGTGGATAAAGTATGCAGTAAATCTTACCTGTCTGTTTCTCCTAAGTTCAGATTAACACTGCGAGCACGAACACAAACTCACTTCTTGGAAACTGAGTTTCCAGGAAAGCATTAGTCACCTTTGTAAGACAAACATTGATGTTTTCAAAAAGATACAAAAGAACCGGTGAAGTGTCATTAAGAAATGACGCAAAAAAATGCCAATATCTTTTTCCCCAATGAATCAGGATCATTTCCAAGAGGATATTGCAGTTTTGAAGCTGACTATATAGCTTTCCTCTACGTAAAATGACTGTCAGGAGAAAGGAAATATAACTGGAAGAGCCACAAATGGTATTTTTGTCTGAGATCTTTCAGAAAATTAATACAAGCTTCATGCATTAACAAACAATGTAATATATAACAAGATATACCCAAAATGGAATTTTTAAAAGAAATACTTCATCTCCTAGTTATAGCAACAATAACAAGAACCATTACTAATACTGGCAATTCCTAGACTTAAGTAGTTATTGTCATACCTTAAGAATTTATATAATTATCATGCACCAACAATATAATCATACCCTAACAGAAACCTAAAAATCCCCTGTGAACACAGATGTGCACATGCACACAAAAGGCAAGCATCCCCCTCACAGGCATTAAGAGTAGTCCCTTGCAGAACAGACAGAGGAAGCTTGGGTCCCTCTGCTGTTGGATAGCTGCTCAGGTCTGCACCTACACCTCAGAATCTGCACCAGTGCAAGCCTCTGGAGACAAGTGCATTTCAGGAGCTCACAGAATTGCTCCTATTTACAATGCAAGGTGTATATACTTCAATTTAATAAAATAGTTGCAGTCTGCCACAACACAACATTTATGGCCACACTTTGGCTTTCTGAAGGACAGAAAAAAACCCCTTAGCAGATCAGTTATCTCATAACAAAATAAACTTAGAAGAGCAGCTAATGCATTTAACAAAGAAATTCCAAAGGCTGAACAGGTCTGCTTTCTTCGGCTTGCTTTCCAGAAAAACTTTAATTAAAGATAAAAATGAGATGCACAATACCTTTAATAGCATAGTAGATATTCACCTCAAATAAGTATGTCTTAAAGGAACACTTAAATGATATACTTCCAATTGTCATTTATCAAAATTCTTTCACTTCATATCCTCAGAGGTTTATGCTTTTTTCTCTTCATGAAGTTTTACTGATTGCTTAAGAATACATGGTAAGTATGTTAGAAATCATGGTTATGAAGTACCACAGATCAGCTTCCTATTGAAAGTACCACAGCAACAAAATGCACATTTTGAAAACGAAGATTGTTAGAATGCTAAAGAAAAGCAATGGCAAGCAGAACTTACAAGAAAAGGGAGGATAGTGACACCAGAGGTGAGTTGCTGCGAAATGGAGTGTGTGGCGGCAGAGGATCATCTCTATTTGAGACACGTCAGACTGTACAGAGGATGTGATTTTCTAGATTCACATATTCCTGGGAAGATATCTCAGTGATCAGAAACACAGCTGCACTATTCACACATGCTGCTTGACACAGTCTGAGAAGTAGACTCATTTAAATACTCCATGCCATGACTGCAGATTCTCACCAAGGTTAAAGAAATCAATGCAAATTCAAAATACCTTCTTCTCAAAACTACTATTCAAACCCAGATAATTTAGTTTACATACTAATTTTAATTTTTTTTTCCTTTGTAAACCGTACGCTTACTGATGAGTCTTATCAGATTTAACAACTCTATATAATTTGCTATGTAATGTAAATAACTGAAACAATGTAGCAATTGGTTAAGTAAGTTTTAACAAGAATAAGAGTTGAAAGTATTTTCTTTCTTACATATCACAAATTTGGAAATTTTGTATAACATTTTACTCTTGAAAGTAACATCTAACAAAGGTTAAAGGTCTGGAGAGACTGCAGATGATACAACTTTGCAAATACTCATACACTGTTCTTGTGCATCATCATTGAGGCCTGGACTTTTTAAAGCCATTTTAGGGACTCAGATACCTAAGAATCTTTAGACTTATTAGAAAACCAGTATTCAGTATTAAGACATCCAAACCTTGGAAAATGTTCTTTACTCTCAGCTTCAGAGATGCATTTTACAAAATAAGAACAAATTTTGTTCAAAAGGCCACAATGTCAATTTAAGTCTTTGGGTAAAACAAAAACCCTTCCCAAAAATGAAAGATGAAGACTCTTCAGTATGCATACCATATTGAAAAGTCTCATAGCATGTCCCAGACCCATTACATTTTCAAGCTGGTTCTGACATTTAACTGAGAGAGAGACAGCCTCAAACTCTCTCTCTCTCTTAATCTTGAATTCACAATGACAAACCTACCCAAAGCAGGAAAAATATCCCGAACAGATACTACTTATCTGATTAGTATGTTTGCTCTTGCTGATCACACAGTATTTATGATGACCACACAGAAATTTATGATGAGAAATCTTCTTTTAAAGGCATATATATCATTAGTCTTTCTACTAAGTTTCAGAGAAAACAAAAACTGTCTTAAGCATTTTGAGACATATTTGTGGCCTTTCTCCTTTGCCTTCCACCAAAAATTGCATGACTATCTATGGCCTTTAATTCTGTTCTGATTTAGATGGTTGAAAGAAGGAAACTATGGTTGTACAGTTGGTAAGAATACGTAACATTTTATGTTAGATTTGTAGACAAAATATTTACCTACTAAAGACTAATATTTTAAGTAGCAACAATCAATTCTTTACTCACAGAAAAATATTTGTGTTACGATAATAATAAATGCAAACATCTTTTAAAACATTCTTAACCGTGAAGTTAACTCAAAATGCCATCAGTTAAAACTTTGGTAACACTGAAATGCTAGAGTTTCTCATTTAGAAGATTTAAATGTTTAGTTTTTCTTTAATCACTTAATCTGATTAAATTTCACTGTATTTCACTGCCTTTTCCCCCATAAATTACATTTATGATGTAATTTATTATTACATCATAAAACAATAAGAAAGCCAACTCACTGTTGTTGGATTTTGCACAGAAAAAAATGTGATTCAATTATCAAAAAAATACATGTAGGAAGGGGTCATAAATCCTTGTTTGCAGGATACCTGACTCTGGACAGTTCCACATTATACTAGTATTAAGAGATAGCATAAAAAGAACGTCAGAATAAGTAAATCAAACTTTACCAAAAAAAGTAGGATAATCAATTTTCATCACCTACTTGGTTCTGTAGCCATCGTTCTCACCTTCTTTGCTTTCTCCTCAGGCTTCTTTCTCTCTTTCTCAGCTTTTGGTTGAAGGAAATACTTGTAGGCTGCACAAGACCAACAGGTGTGAGGTACTCTTTGTCTTCTACAGCCCTCATAGGTGAAGACAGTTGCAGCACAAATGGTGACCTATCAGCAACGATACTTGCAGAAGATTGTCCATGAGCTCCAAAATCACACTCACTTTCTGTTCCTCTGTGCAGTAATGTGGTAAAGGATGTAACTTGAAATTGGTTTTGTAGTTTGGCAGCACTAGAACTACACAGGTCCTGAAAAGAACTACCATCTTTCCTACTGGACTCTAATTGCAAGCCACCCTGTGCGTAAACACGTGGGTTTTCATTTTGCCCATGGTAAATTGTTCCCACACTGCAAGTTTCATATAACACAGGTGACAAAAACAGTCTCTCTCTGATATGTAAATCCAAACTACGTGATCTTCTGTGAAAAGGTTTTACAGTGCATGCATCATTTATAGGATAGGAAGAAGAGAGATTTCTGTTCTGATTTCATGCCCTTAAGGGAAGCTTTTTACTTTTCATCTCATATCTTGGAGCTTTTACTTCTAGACAAAGCGCTTCTGTTAATCTTCCAGGACCATTATTATTTCTGGCCACGTAGGAAAGTCCTTGACTTTTGATTTGCAAAGTTGCAGTTACCACTTCGTGGCAGGTATCCTTGCTAAAACCAGACTGATTTTTGAGGACAGGCAAATGTTTTCCTCATGATTTTGACAATTTAACAGAGAAAGATAGTTGAGAGTCAGTCTGAGTTTTGCAGAAATGTATATTTACTAACTGTTCACAGAAATATCTTTTGTTGCAAACAAAGCTAAAGCCCACTAAGCAGGCCTCACAGAATGGATAGTGCGGTTTTCCAATTGTCCACTCTGCCTATTGACAAGAATGGAAGAAAAATACCCATCATGTTCACTGAAAATAAATGAGTAAGAAATGATCACTAGAGTTATTTTCTCCTTTAGTCAAAGGGTGAGAGACTTCACCGTAGAAAGAAAATCCACCACAGATAATCTTCTGGTCAAAACTCTGCTTGCTACTGTTAACTAAGAAATCTGTAACACACATTTCAAAATGCAGGAGCTTTGAAATATGTTTAAAACTTGTCCAGAGATAGAATAATGCTGCAATACTAATGAAAACATTAGATTCTTAAAGCAGTGAAATCAATTTGCCATTTGTTAATCTGGAATTGGCAAGCACAGTTTCTCTGCTGAATTTTCTGAGTGCTGGAAATCCATAAACTTGCATACTAAGTACGGTGGAAGGAGATACCTTACAAAAAGAATATAGTTTTTCACTTTATTTACCCCACAAAAGCTTGAAATGGTACTTGTATCTTGGTGTATGTAGCTTTACAACACAATCTCTGTGCAGAGACCATGACAAATCCTTAATACTCTACACGGACACAGTTATTTTCATTATTTGTAATTTTATGAATTTAATTTCAATCCTGAAGTCACCTTTCCAAAAGAAAATATATGTCAAAAATCTTTGAACTCCTACGTAATTACACAATTATTAGTACAACATATTTACACAACTATTAGTATTTTCAGTAAATATAGTAATCTGTCAAGAGAGACACTGTTGAGGATTAAAGGTATGCAGGCGTTTGTAGGAGCAAAGACCAGATGAGAAACATTATCAACTCCAGTCACATTTTATTCACTAATGTTTCTAAAGTGAGGTTGAGCCATGAATACAGAAGCTGCCCAACATTTCTGGTTTAAGCACTGCTTTCAGTTGCAACTGGCTTTCAAGATAATTTGGGAAGATTGATGACTGGTACTTGTCTGATTGAAAGCTATACAAAATTTCAGTAAAATTTCAGTTTCAGGAAAAACCCCCCATCAACTTGTGTAGAAAAAAATGTTATTTTTCACACACAATGCTAGAAAATGTTCTGGAAACACTTATCAGAGAAACTTACTCCTGCCTTGTGAGTTAAAACCTCAAAATTACATGAAGCACCAAAGATGTGCCTTGTATCACACCTATGAGAATCTGTTCAAACTTGGAGAAAAAAAAAGTTAGTTAATACATAACCAAAGGCCAGTTTACATATGAGCAAAGGCTTTCAAATCCTTCAATTGAACATGCACAATCTGTCAGTTTATGAGGCTGACCAATGTGTGCATATGCCATTACCAAAGACAAATTAGGCTCGTTCAGAGATTTACTCTCCAGCACTCCATTTTGAGATCACAGAGCACATAATCTCAGAATATGCTGAGCTGGGACTCACAAGGATCAAGTCCAACTCCTGCCCCTGTACATGGCCATCCTGAAGAGTCGCATCATGTGCCTGAGACTATCATCCAAATGCTTCTTGAACTCTGTCTGGCCTGGTGCTGTGACCACTTTTTGGGGGAGCCTGCTCCAGTGCCCAACCACCCTCTGGGTGATGCCAAGGGCTAGGCACTAAAATTAAGGGAATAGCACTTTCTAGTGACTTTATTGAGGTTTTCTGGCATGGAATAGTATCCTGGATTTTCAAAGGGAGAGGAGGAGTGATTCCTGAAGATTAGGGAAGAAAGCTAGGAGCCTGGTAAAAATGGGAATGCAAGAGACAGTAAGGAAGAAGAAGGACATATCTATGTCCCTTATGCACAGAGACTGAGAGATGAGGTGTGGTACCAAGGAGCCTGAGACTGATTTAGCATGAATTTGGCAATGGGCTGTGAAAGCATTGACTCAGTAAAAGAAGTAACAGCCTACCATTGGAGGAGGTGGCAGGGGAAAAATTAGCAAGATCTGAAAAGGAGCTGAAGGTACACAGATTTAATGTTGGACTGCATAAAGACGAAAAATTTGGAATGGTTAGAAAAAGAAGCCAAAACAAGTGATAAGTGATGGGGAAAAGAAAATACAATAAAGGCCACTAGCAGCACGAGGTATATATGTACAATTATTGAAGATTATCTATACACTAATATGTGCATGAAATCCAAGGAGATCAGTTAAGAACAGGGACAGATGGCGAAAGAGAACCGGCTGGGAACCAGTGGGTTTTTACAGCCTGCAAATAGACTTTGCGCTTATGTAAAATGATTTAGCTTTTGATTCAGGAGTCATACAGGAGAAAATAACACATGATCACAAAATTATTCAGAGCCCAGGAGGATCTGAAGATAACCCAGAATTGTTTAAAAACCGCACACATTTATCCATAAAATCACAGGATCTTGCCAGAGAAGCCAGAGTTTGAGGCACGAGTTCCTAGGATATTAAATGACAAAGATGTTGAAGGTGTTCACAGAGAATTGTGTTCTCTGCCTTCTTCACCAGAGGAGCACTGCTCCTCTGCAACCTTGAGTAAATATGTCAAGTCTTTTGTGGGCAGTCTATGGAATTTGTATTTCCAAGGTCTCCTAGCTGACCCTCTAAGTTTTCAAATGCAGAAGGCAGAGGTAAATAGAATTCCTTTACAGTTAAGTATGAAAAGAATAATATTACTATCAATATTGAATCTAATTTTACTGAAATAATATAACAGGCAAAGTACTGTCAAAAACTGCATCCTTTTGATTTAGAATTCATGATCAGGCAATTTTGTAAAGTGAGAAAATACCTCATGACCCATAATTTTCAATGCACCTCCAAGATCAATGTTTCTCAAACAAATACACCATTCTGTTATTCATCATAGAAGAAAAAAAGACTGCTAATTTTAAAAATAATTTAATTAATGTTTAACAAAATAAAATGTAGGGCAATACAATGAAGGAAGAGAAAACAAATTTTTTTTTTAATTTTTAAATGCTTAGTTTTACAGTCATAACATTTGGTTTTTCTTTTTGCATCAATTTCAGTGTGGATTTGTTAGAACAGAAGTTACTTAGAATATAGTAAAACTTAGACACTGAAGTCTAAGCAGAAAAGAATGCAGATCTCATTTGCTTATCACAATCAAAGACTCATCAAAGAAAATCTCTAGGGCAAAAGAAAAGCACTGTTTCTGCTGCAAAAACTGTTTCTATGCAAAAACATTAACTTCCAGACCTAAAACAACTTAGAGAAAATACTCAACTGAAGCAATCAGTACAACAGGAAAGTTATGAGATGGTTTGTAATCTCAAATGAGCAGTTAAAACTCAAAAGCAGTGACACTGGCTTGTCATCAGACCCTTGGGTTTGTAGGATGGTATCTACTTTCTATTCATATGACATAATAGCACATTAAGTATAAAAGACAACACATGATATTCCAAAAACTGATCTCTTAACAAACCCTCAGCCCAGTTTTATGAGGAAACATGTTTCTTTGATGCCAATTTTATGCCCCAAACAGGCACAGAGAAACCACTCAGAGGCAGAGTTTAGGTTTTGAGTAGCGAGGCATTTATTGCAATACAACACTGGGGAGGCTCCCAGCTCACGCTGGACAAAAGAGCTCCAAAGTAGTAGTGAACATCTGGATACTTTTATACAATTTTTGCTAAGCAATTGCATCATTATTCAGGAATATTCATAATACTGCAACATCTAGTTTTAATATTCATAACAGGAGGAGTTAAGACGGAGTTAGGGGTGCGGTCTTCAATTTGGGGAGAAACGTGGTAGTTCCTGTTCTTTGGCCTCCTGAAGGGTCTTTTTCCTCCTCTTCATTGCCATAAACTTTTGACCTTTGGATGGTTTCCTTGTGCATTTGGCAGAAGTTCCTGATATTTGGCAAGAGTACCTAGGCCTTGGCTCATCTCTTTTTCCTTATCTTCCTCTGTCTCCCCTCCATATGCCTATTTTATGTGTATGTTAGCATTTTTGGTTCTCTCTGTTTCCCTGTGTACTTACTTTATGTCCTTTGTGTCAGTGTCCTGCGTTCCTTAATGAGTTATTATCTCTGCTGTTCCTAAGACTTAGTTCTCTGTGCTTTTGCTCAGAGCATGGATTCTAAATTAACTATCTAATTCTTGTTCTGCTAATATCACATTCATTTCTCAGGCCTTGCTCTGCTTCATTACTGTCACTGTCAAGATATATGTTAGTACTACAAGATACAGCGAGCAAGACAAAGCAAACCCCAAAACCTAGATAATAAATATAATATTAAGCATTGACAAATATGCAGAGGTGCCCATGACAGTTTTTTGGACAAACAATACACTCATCTATAAAGAAGCAGGAAACAGAATTTATCACTTGTAGCATTTCTGCATACATTAAAAACAAAACAAAAGAAATCAGCATTTAAGAGGGAGAAAAAAATCTGTAAATGGTAGTGATAGAAGTTACTGAGAAGAATTCCCTCAGCTATAAGATATCTGTAACATACAATAGACCTTGGCAGAAAAGTGTTCTTGAAACTTGTTCCCCTTAGTTATTTCACATTTTGAATGTAAAGATGCAAGAAAAAAAAAAATCTACCTTTTCAATGACACATTTCACCCACTCTGGAATGGCATCTAAATTCACATTGCAAGAGTCCTGAGCAGCAGCTGAAGTTTGTGATGTCTGTTAAAAAAAAAATTACTGTATTGATATTTAACATTCATGTGAGATCTTTTCCTTTGAATACAGCCAGAAGTCAGCTTCCCAAATTCAGTAAATATTAACAAAAGATTAAACTCAAATATGTTTATGCATTTTTTATTCTAAAAATCAAGTAGATGCTGTCAATAATTCTCTATTTCTGAATCTAAGGACATTGGACAGACTCCACAGTGGAGATGTAGGTGTCTGGAGGTGGTTTTGTCTTGTTTACAAGAACAGAGAGCATGCAATTACAGCTTTTCCAAGAATATTTGTAAAATGATTTCAGAAGCACTATCAATGGGCATAATTTTCTAGTTAAATCTGAAAAATGTAAGTTATAGTTTATAAGAAGACTGTGATCAATATGCACAAAGGACACACATAGTTTCACATTAATTTTCTAATGCTGTTTAGAATAACTAGCTGAGAAATCAGATAGTCTTAGCAACTTTAGAGTTTTTACTGATACAATGTGATCAACTAAATAGAAAAAAAATAAATCTAACACCCTATAGCATTTCACTAACTCATACTAAAATAAAAAACAATTACCTAACTAAAGTAATAAAGATGGCTGAAAATATAAGGAAATTCTAGTGAGAAAGTCCTAAAAGCAGTTGTTAAATTTTACGAATATAGAAAATGTAGGCTCCTATATTATGGAATATAAGTTTCATTCTGATAAAAATTGAAAGTGGGACTATACACAGAAGATAGAAGCTTTTAGAAATTCTCCAAGTATTAACAGCAGACAGGTCCATTTACCATGTCTACGCTATTGTCTCCCTCCTATCTGTGGAGAGTACCTGTACTTCAATTTGGATATAATTCTAATTTAAAGTGTTTATACTATATTTGTAACTTCAAAATTTGTTTTAAAATCTGTTCTACAATTTTTCTTTTTTGCTCATATTTCAGCTGTGTCTTTGAGTGAAGGTCTAAAATTCATCAGGAAGTCAACATACTGAAAATATCATTTTTCTCATCATAGTACTATCTTTGCCTCCCAACACCTTCAGATATAGTGTTAAAACACACTTTTTTATCTTCTGTCTACATAATCAGAGAAAGAGCAACTTCAGTCAATGATGGTGGATCTCCACTCACAACTAAAAGCGCCACCATGGGGCATGGACAAAGATACCTCCTTCTTTCCACTACTAAAAAAGTGGATACATTTTTTTCATTAAATGAGTTGCAATTCCCACATCCCTCCCTAAAAATCACTTCAAACCATTCACAAAAAACACCCTCAAGTATAAAGCATGAAAATTATTCCAGGGACTCAAGCTCTGTAAGTGGAGTGATTAAAATAAGGTTTATTAACAATACTAATTAAAAATGATCTTAAAAATAAGTTTTTTTCTGCATCTACTGGTTATAACCTTCTCCAGTGCCAAAAAGAATGTTGTAGCATTACTAATGTGTTAATAAAAAACACCAAGACCTTCTTTTCTATTTGCTTCTTCACTTTGATTCAAGATCACCAGATGTAAGCACAGTCTTTTTGGCATATTTGGAAAGACTCTGGGTCCTTTTGATTACTAACTTCCATCATAAAACAGTAGGAAATACTCTGTCATAGTTTTATTCTGTATAATTATCTTTCTGTGTATTTTAATAAAGAAGATATAAATTACTAAATTGTATTTTAGCCTGGCAGGGCAAACCATACTTAGGACATACAAGATTAATTACAAAGTGAGGCTAATACTTCTCCTTCATTTAAAACAAACAGCACTGGAGAAACTTACAAACTCACTCTAAAGAAGGTATACTTACTTCAGATAGTTCTTTTCCACTGCATTTGGCAAGGCAAACAGAATTTGCTATGTATTTTCTACAACTGCAGCAACACAGAACATCAGCCTCTTGGTTATTCATTATTTCAGCTTGTGATATTTTGGCTCTGCATGTCAATTTGTAAAGACCACAAAACATACAATTTGGTCACTTGCTGACACCTTGGTCTCTTGCTACCTTGAAGTCTATAAGTATTCTCATCACTGCAGAAGAGACTAATACTTTATTCACAAACATTCTTTGATCTTGTATAGCATACTACCTAGATGCTTTTAATAGTAAAGTGACACAGTTGGTTTTATTTCCAGGTTGCATAAAAGAATTAGAAAGCAACAACAACAAAACAACTAAAACCAACCAAACAAAAGCAAACAAACAAACAAGCAAAAAACCTGTCCAATATTTAGACAAAAGACAAGGAACACCCTTTTTCACAGAATATGTCCATAGAAATAAATCATTGCTATCCTAAACATTAAATAAGCATACTCACATCTAATACCACATAACAAAACTGAATGCCAACATAAAACCATGCAAGACAAAGACTCCTTTTACAATATGCCCCTGGAGGCTTGCTCCTTAGAAGTTTTTTTGTGTAGAAGGATCAACGCTACTGGTGGCAACAGACTTTTTCACAGACCTGTATCGACCTCCCTGTGAATGACCCAAATTCACAGAATCAGAGAATATGCCAAGTTGGTAGGGGCCCACAAGGATTATCAAGGACAAAACAAATATTCTATTTTACTTTGTGTCTTGCTGTGTTCTCTGGTGTCTCTCTGGTCTTCTCTAACCTGTGTCCAAAGTCTTCCCTTTTTGTTATGCTTTCTTCAAAGGTCCTCCAGCTCTTCTTTCTACCCACTTCTGTTTTCATCCTCTTGTGCTAGCTACATGAAAAAATTAAGAAAATCTTTTTCATCTACATCTCAATTGAAGCCCTATACTAGTTATGCTTATTCACAGTGCTAAAGTGCGCAGTGCTCACTGATGGGGAAGCTGGAGTATAAAACTAAAAATCAGTATCAAGAGAATCTCTGTTCTACCAGTCCAAACATCTGATTTTGCAACTATTTTAACTTTTAATTTTTATTTAGGTTTCACTAAGGAAAGAAACTCTGAGGCCTTCACTATAGGCTGTCTGAAGAGCAGTTTGCCTTACTGAGTCATATAGACTTTTGCATTTTCCCTATTTCTACCTTTCTTTTTCCGCTTTGTTTTCTGAATCAAAGACTATGAAACACACAGAGAGGTTACTCATTATTTTTCATTTATGTCTGAGGTCTTCAATCAGCAGATTTTCTACTTTTTCTACAAATTTAAAGAGTCTGGAATACTGGATGAACAGAAATGTGTGCATAATTTAGACTCCTGGCCCAGTGTACATGCAGCTTTTAACAACCAGATCCATTTTAGGCTTAAAAAGTGAAATTAAGGCAAACATCAAATATTTTCTTGCAATATCACAATAAATAAAAATAAATTTTTATTTAGAATCCATTAATGTATGTTAACATAAGGTGGCCAAGCAGAAGGCCAGGGAAGAGACACTTAGGTAAAAAGTAAGAATCTATACTAGTAACCCGTCTTGTTCATGACAAAACGTGATGATTCAAATGTTTTAACTTAAGCAGGATATCTCTCAAGTTTTTACTACCCTACTTGTGTCAGTGCTGCTTTCTGTACCAGACACATTTCAGAACTGGAATGCATAAAATTATGAACCCTTCTATGAATGATTTTTTTTAAAGTAAATCCACACTCTGATAAATTTTACAAGTACTTTGTATCACTTTGCTATGATAACATTAGGCATCATAGGGTAGTGAAAAATGATTATCAGTTATGAATTTCTTTATATCACTCAAACACATTAAACCAGTTCTAATTAATTCTTCATAGCTTCTTAACACAATTCTAGAATTAATTAATTTTACAACAGCCCAGTGAGAGCCCCAAATCTAAGTCCAACCAGAAAGGACTGAAAGACTTTATTCACAAGGCTAGCTCAGACATTCTTTTCAGGTACAGCTGTATCCTCATCTATTCAAATATATTCTAGAAATGGTCTACACTTAGTGATATACACCTTACATATCTTTATATGCTGCATTTGTGTATTCAAATGGTATATTGAGGTCTCTACATACATTCTATTCCCCTCAGAGAAAAAGATGCTTTGCTATCTGTTGAACAGCTGCTTCATTTGAGGCTGATGATGCTCACTGGAGCAGGGTAAAAACCACTTGGTGTTAGACCCCTCAACAATCAAATAAAGGACTGATGAATAAATGCACTTGCTATATTTAAAAGACAAGGTTAAAGTAATGCAAACAAAGGCTCTTTAAGGATGACTGGCATAACTATATATCTTCCAAGCATGTGGTTTTTACTGCAAAATAGGTCTTTTTTTTTTCTAATTTATTTTTACGGTTTGAAAGGTTCTTAGTTCAGCATATACTGTTGAGTTAAAACTACACTTACATAAGAGAAATGAGTCTATAGCACAGGTTGTAATTTGTGTAACCAAGAATGCTGATAGTGAACAACATGGAAAAAAAATCCAGCTCAAGTGGATACTTTTTAACACTATGTTACAGGAGGCTGCAGTGTTTTTCTGGCCCAGCAGTATTTAAAAAGGAAAATTCCTGTAGATCTATTAAAATTCTTCACGCATGTGCCTTTTGCAGTTCTTACAAAGGACAGAAGAAACACTACAAATGCACGTTAACACATCGCAGAAGTTTCTGTTAGAGAACAGCAAATGAGATGTTTCTGATTTATCACATCAACATTTACTTCTATTTTTATTTGCACATAACTTCAACTGGAACTCAAATAAAAGCATATGAACATAGGATTTTGAAGCGGGTTTGTAGTTAAATGCAGTTCAAGTGATTTGTCTTTCAGCAAAAAGTGCCAGCATAAAGATAGAAGTTTTCAGTTTGGAACTCAGAAAACAGTGTCACCCTGAGCGGGCCTTTTCAGCTTGGCACTGTGTGTTTTGTCTGTACTGCTTCCAGATCAGTTCCTTTGTGTGAGTTCATGTTTGCCTCCAAAACAGCATGTAGACATATCTGAGTGTTAAAAAGCCTGTGCTCCTTGATGGATTTTGTTTGATGACCTTTAAATCCTTTCCTGTGATTCAGGACCAGTAAAACCAGTACCAGAGTCCTAAGACTTCTTTTCCAAGTCACTCCCAGTTCCCTGTTTTGAAAATCATTTGTCTAGCCTTCTTTTAGAGATCTTTGATGAAGATTTCACAACTTTCCAAAACTATTTCATTACCTTCTTATCTTTTATTAACTTTTTCCCTTGCACCTAAACTATATTTTCCAGTAATTTCCATTATTTTCTGTGAATACAGAGAACAAAAAGGCTCCTTTTCTTCTGTGCAAGAACATTTAACAACTTTAAACACTTATTATATATTATCTCCCCTTCAAACTTGTCTTTGAGCTAAATAAATCTTTCTTACTTTTCTCATAGATCATGCTTTCTTGGTCTCCAACTGTCACTGTTATTTTGTGAACTCTTTCAAATGGGTCAGCCATTCTTGCTGAATACAAGATGGATGATGAACTCTGTGAAACTTCACTAGCACTGAGGAAATGAAACAGATTATATAAATTTTCAAGGGAAAAAAAGAATGAAGGATGCCTATTTATATCTAAATTTCTTGTAAAATTCAAATTGCATAATGTATTAAGCTTTGGACATTTCTTCTTCAAAAGCATTGCTAAAAAACTCCAATTAAAAATTTTTGAATGTTCAAAGCGAAGAACTAAAGAGAACTGTCTAAATTTGTGTTGAAATTTTATCTAGAATTTCAACTATCTCGCCCTTCGTTACCAAATACATAAAAATGAGAGAATGAGTACAGTAGCATAAGTGGTTATCAAGGTCTTTTTGTTCAAAAGTTACCTGTGATCCCTTCAGAACACTGCAGCCATCAAAATTACAATAATAATTAGGTTGCAGAGAGAAATTAGGGCACAGAAACTTAAGCATTAATTACTGAGAGTCTTGAAAAAGGTAGATGAGTGTCAGCTTTGAAGAAGCATGACAGAGAGAAGTTAGATGAGCTGTCCTAGCAAACAAGAGTCCATACCATAAGTTCCTGCTTACAGAAGAGGAGAAGCTGACACTCCACCAGACAGAGAAACCTTCACGGAAGACATTAAGGTACACATAAAAACTTGCTGCTGATTTCTCATCTCCAAATTATTTCTTCTTAAAGAAACACTTGAAAAAACCCTACTTAAACAGTGTTTCTCAATAAAGAAGCACTTATACGGGAAGACAGAAAAGAAAATGTAAAGAACTGTCTCCAGGCTGCCAAAGAAGAAAAGCAGCAAGATGCATGAAGACCTGTGCCATCTGCTCCTGTGCCAGCTCCTTCTCGACTATGAACTGTTCTACCAGTTCTGCTACTGTTGTGTGATCAGCTTCCATATCATAGACCAGTAGCTGATTACAGAGGATGGACAGCGTGTGATACTCTTGTAGCAAGACTAACTCATGTAATTAAATGACAGTTAAAAAAAAAAAAAGAAAAAAAAAGGAAATAATGCTACTTGCAAGGTATTGCTTAACTTGCTAAAACCGCCTGCTGCATGATGCTGAAGTCAACAGGTCTTCAGGCACAGCTGGGATGTGGAACGTATAAATAGCTGTGACAGGGAACCGACCCAGCGGGTCTACAGACACAAGGGATGGGCGCCTAGCCGCTTTCTTCCATGAGATCCCATGAGACCAGCACTGCTTGTTTCATGCTCTTGCACGTACAAACATTACCCGTTTCACAAAACAAAGGATGAAACAAGCAGGAACACGGCGCCTTGTCCCAGCGTAACGCGAACTCCTGGCCGCAAGTCACCAGGGGGCACCGCCGCAGGTGCTGCAGCTGCCCGCGGCCGCGCCCGCCGGTGCCCGGACACCCCGAGCCCGCCGGGCCGGGGCGGCGGTGCTGAGGGGCTCCGGGGGAGCGGCGTTGCTGCCACCGCCGCGCCGGGCGCCCCCTCGGGCGGGCGCTGGGGTCTGCCCGACTCGGGCGCTCCGGGCAGGTGTCCCCACACCTCCGGGCAGGTGTCCCCACACCTCCGCGCAGGTGTCCCCACACCTCCGGGCAGGTGTCCCCACACCTCCGGGCAGGTGTCCCCACACCTCCGCGCAGGTGTCCCCACACCTCCGGGCAGGTGTCCCCACACCTCCGCGCTCACTCCGCAACCGCGCCCGCCCAGCCAGGGCCCGGCTCGGCCCCACGGGCAGCGGCGGCGCGTCCCGGCCCCACTCAGCTCACCGGGCAGCGCAGAGGAGGTGGCGGCGCTGGAGCGGGCGGGGATGGGGTTGCGCAGTAGCAGCTGCTCCTGCGAACGGGAAGAGACGGGAGACAAGCGGCGGCGGAAAGCGCTCCGGGAGCGCGGCCCCTGCCCGGCCGAGGGAGTCACCCGGTCCTCCCCGGCAGCTGCCACGTCCCTCGTCTCCCGGGAGCCTGGGGCTCCGCCGGCTGAGGGCCAGCCCTGCTGCCGCTGGGAGGAGGGCAGTGCCCGCGCCCTGCCGAGCCCTGAGGGGGCACGTCCCGTCGCCTCCTGAATGGCAGGGATGGAGCCGGGGTGGGGGCGGCCCTGGCGTCAGGCTGCGACCGTGGAGAAGAGGGATTTGGGAGAACTAAACCAAAACTTTTCAATAGACACTGGGACAAAAAAATGCTTTCTCTCGGGCCCGACATGGTACAGTCAAAGCGAGGGACCAAGGACATCAGAGACACTGGCAGGTGCGAGCCAGCCGGTAGTGCTGGGTATCGTCAGTAGCCCCTGACTGTTTTAATGGGCAGCAAGAAAAAGAAGGAAGCTTTAAATGAAGTGAGGTGGGGGAACAAAGGAAACTTATGAATCGTTGTAGGGAATTTCTGCGCGTCACGGAGGACTGCGTGGAAGGAAAGGCAGCACGGCAGCTCTTTCGTGAGCGTCTGTACCGCGGCAGCGAAGGGACACGAGCTGCCCAGTCCCAGGGGCAGTTTTTGCACCTCCGTGGTGTTTTGCCCTCTTGCGTTTTGCCCTCTTGCGGCGATACTGTGACTAGAACGGGAGATAACATGTCCTCGTAGCTCACAGTCTGTTGATGGTTGCTGCACTTCAAACAGAGAGTAAGGAAGGCTGGAAGATTACTGAGGAAAATAAAATTAGAGTCCATTCACCTGTTGGCCTGTGGGGATGATTGGGTACTCTGAAGCCTCCATTTCACTCTTTCTCCTACATTTATGGTATATAATTTCTGTGATTTTCCTTGCATTTCAATGTATAACCCCTGCATCTGCCTGATGCAGAAATTAAGTTCAAGGTAGGGTATATATGATATGCTTTTTACTGGGATAACCCCTTAAGTCATGGTGAGCATTTAAAGGATCAGCGCCAAACTGGCACACAGCAAGTCAGAAACCAGAGAGTATCTTTGCTGTTCTGTGACAGGGACTGTATATCAGGAACACTATACTGAAGGCTGTATGCAGGGCATAATTGAACACTGCAGGGCTGTATTGATTTGTGCATATACTGTTTTCATGTTCATGGCACATGGACAGTATATCCAGTTCACAGGCACTCTATGAGCATCTCTAACAAGTGGTATGTTTTCCAATATTCACACCAGGAATGCATTGTTTCCTTTTCAACAGTGTTGATGTAGCTGCCTAGGAAAAGGGATGACCTGATTGTCATTCCTGTAGAGCTCCTTTCTTTACCAAAATGTGTCACCTTCAATAGAAAAGGTTACATTTTCTGCAGCTATTCAGTAATGCACTAATGAATACCCCAGGCATTAACCCAGTTTTGTAATCCCTCATTCTTTGACCCATTAGGCTGCTCCACTAGCTGGGATCATCTCCAAGACCTGCATATCTATTATCTGGTCATCTGTTCTCGAGGAAAATATTTTAGAAAATGGCCAAAGAGGGAACATTAGAACAATTGACTGAAGAAATGGAAATTGTTGGGTAGAACTTTCAGGACTTGATACTGAGAACAGGAGGAAAATTATTGTTGCCACTACCCATTTTGTTTGTTTTTTTTTTTTTTCGTAAGCAACTTACACGCTTAAACAGATTTGTAATTTGGAGAAGCCCAGTGAGCAACACCAGCCTTTTTCACCCTTCACTAGGGGATTAATTGCTGGATAAACTTTGGTAACAGTAGGCACTACAATAGCCATAAAGAACAATATTTTTACTGTATGGAAATTATCATATTTTTGTATTTCATTATCCTATTGAAAATACAGCCTGACTTTCAATCCAGCACATCATTGAAAAGCTTTTCCAATTACAATGTAAATTGTAAGAAATGACATTTCATTCCCTTGCACTTGAAGATAATGGTTTATATTTGATTTGTATATATATTTGATTTGTAAACCAACTAATTTGAAGTACAGCGGTATGATAGGAAGTTTACAGAAGTTAGTGGTGGCACTTATTTCCTTTTTAGTCTTACACTTTCTATGAAAAGAAGATTATCTTTGGTAATAAATTTGTAATGGTTTGTATTTGATTTGTGAATTCGTAAATTTGTACTTCTACAAGAAATCTAAAGCCTGTATAAAATATGCATCAATTAACTAAACATTTGCTTTCCTTTTACTTCTTTTTGAAAACCAATCAAATCCATCTGAAATTACTCTGTGTGGTGATAGGGTGGAATATAGTTAGGGAAAACATTTTTTAAGTCACTTAGGACTAGATCTAATAAAGGAATTTTTAATATAGTTTTAGCTTGTGATTGCTTATTCCCTGGAATGGAATCTAGAACTGTGTTAAATGTAGAGATCCTTTCTGTGCTTCAGAACCCCCCTGGTCAAGGAATCTTCCTGTCCTGAGAGAGGATAAAAGAAAACACCACAAAGAAGAAAAATAAAGTAAGTCAGTGAACCTGATTGTTTATCACCTTTGGGAGCTAGTTCCTAGAAGTAAAACTAAAATGGAAAAAAGACCTAAAGCCACTTCTCTCTTCAACTTGCTTATTTATCTCCCATTTTGCATTACTTGGGAGAACATGCTAGTTATCCAGCTAAAAATAAAAGCACATATTCTTTTTCTCCATGGTGGCATGGCTTCAAAGAATTTGTGATCTATGGGACTATATGGGATGGAAAAGATGCCCAAAGAATTGTGGAGCTCACATGGGAGAGGGAATTCCAGGGATTTTCAAGGATGAACTTAAGTGTTTTACACCAAATAGACATGTAAAATTACATTAACAACCCTTTGAAGAGAGTTTTTTACTATTTTATATTTAGTTGGTGTAAATAATAAGGACATTACAGTTAGGGCAATCATTGTAAATTTTAATCAGGACTTTTGAATAAGTTGATTCATTTTAGATTATTTGTAAAGAGAAACAGAAGTGTGTCTTCCAGTAAAGGGCTTGACTTGAAGACTGAGCTTAGATAAGCCAAAGAAATTCATGCAGTCTGAACTACTAAGGAATTTGGAGAGGATATCTGAAAGTGAAGTTAATTTTTGTTAAAGTAACAAGAATTTATATCCAAGCAGGGAAAATGCTTTCAGAAATAAAGCTAGAATGAAATGGATGGATAATTAAATAAGTATTTTAGACAGATCTTCAAGGAATAGAAAAGAACAGAAAGGAATTAAAAAATTACTGATCAGCAAATATAATTTTTTTTTTTTTTTTTTTTAGAATGTGGAATGGCAATTAAAACTACTCAAACTGAAGCTGGATTAGAACTTGTGAAGAATGTTAAGAAAGTGCTTTGTGTGATTTATGTGCTATATGGGTGTGCACTTGGAGACTGTTGGCAAGAATTTCTGTTATCAGCTGGGGACTCATCAAATGAAAGCAATAAGGAGGTAAAGTATTGGAGTGTATTAATTGGTCACAGATTGTCTGTGCATTGGCTGTGTGATGTAGCTCTGAAAAGACAAGACTGTGCCCTGGACTGTGGGTATATTTCCAGTACATAAAGGTGAAAATCAATACTCTGGTAATTCTTTATTTGAAATAATGCAGGGAATGATAATAATATTTTTTTCAAGAGATAAATTTGGACTAGACTAGTGTGGCAGTTGGAGCCACATTTAGAAATCCAAAATCCCATTTCCAGGCTTCCCCCCACCCCTTCCCACAATTTATCCTAACACTGGAGAGAAACTTTCAGACCAGAGGCTTCTGTAGGGAAAGAGGGAAGTATATACATTTATTTACACAAATAAATACTATACAAACTAAAGGCAACTCTATATATATTACATTTCTATCAATCAGTCCTTTCAAGCCCCTCCTTTAACTTTAGTCCAGGAGCAACTTTTCAAGGCTGATACGTAACACAGTCTTTTGCTGTGGGAGTGTTCTGGGCTCCTGAATGCTCCCCCCTCACCAAGCTCCTGTTGTTTGTTGCGGTTTCTCTCCTCGCAAAGTCCAAGAAGATAGCTTTGAGTCCTTGCTCTTCTGCTGCTGGTGATTTCTCCCTCTCGGTCTCATACCTTGGTTCGTAGGCTGCTGCAGTCTAGCTCATCAAGCATACGCGTCCTGGAATCTTCATTCCTCCATGTCAGTTCTCGGCTGTCCCCGGTCAGCTTCGTCAGGGCAACTCCCGAGCTCTTGGCTCGCCTCCAATTTTGCCTGGGATTCTTCTCCCAAGTGCCAAGCTGATTTATCAGCCCGTCCACTTGGCTCTGCTCAAATGCTGAGCCTTAAAATCCACCCCCCACCAGCCTAAATGCAGTGGGGGGAAAAAGCCCCTAGCCTTGGCCACAGGCAGCTCGGTTCAGTTATGCACTGTCCCAAGCGTCCCACAGCTGCAGGCGGGGGGAAAGAAGGCCTAGCCTCCTCCCTCTTACCTCAGGTGCTGTGAAATTCTTCTTTCATAGCACACACTCCAAATGCTGCTTCTAACTCCAGCCAAGGCTGAGTTGGGGGGTTGCAGGGCTCCCCTCCCCACCCCGGAGGGGAACAGAGGGAGCCCAGCCACCCCCTGGCCTTGTCTACCTACACGCAGCAGACACCAACCACCAAAACAACCAAGACAGAACTGCCATGCCCTTCCGGTGCTGTGATATATGATTTTGAGCAGAAGCGAACAACATGAGTGGTGATTGGCCCTCCAGGGAACACTGCCCTGGCACCCAGTCACCTCTGAGCCCCCCCAGCCTCTCAGGGGGGCCAATTTCAAACTATGACAACTAGGAATGAAGAAGTAATACTAAGATGATAAAACTGAATAGAGTCTGCCTTATGGAAAGACAGAAAGAGCTTTGCTTATTCAGTTCAGCAAAACAAATGCTGAGAAAGGTTTTCCTTGATAGGACATCAGTGAGGAAATAAAAGATTATTACAGCCTCATATAGCCTAGAATATATGTGGATGGTTGTCTTTATATGATAAAGAATGATGTATGCTCTTTGTGAGGTGGAAATCAAAGAGACTTTATTTGAATTTCGTTCCTCCTTTTATCCCCTAAAACCATGTGACCTTCTAACCAATGGGGTTGTCTGTCCCTGTTCATGTCCCTTGGCTCCCCTGCCCCTTGGACACGCCTCCTACATGTATATATATAAAAAAACCAAATTAGGAATGAATTTGCCGATAAGAAATTTTGAGTGGAAATTGAAAAGTTGTAGTTGTGCTACCAGGGAGATTAATGAAAACGCTTCTCAAGAAAAGTGTTGGGGAAAAACACCAACTAACCTGAAGTACAGCTCCATGATATGAAGTTTACAGAAGTTGGTGGTGGCACATTTTTTTTTGATCTTACACTTCCTGTGAAAATAAGATTATCCTTGGTGATTTGCTACTTTATGACTGTTTCTCTGTGTTCTTAGTCCTGATTTCTTGTCCCATGAGAGGCACTGCCTTGTCAGTGCTTAATATGTATGTAAAAATAATATTTCTTAACAAGAGTAAAAATATCTTTTATATCCTTTAGAGGGAATGTAAAAGAGTTTGGTTTTTTTTCCAGTGCTGCTGTCATTCAAACAGTCGGAACAGCTCAGCACAGTAATTTCTATTTGGTGAAATTTAATCTTTCATAACACTCTGGAATCATCTGCTGTTTTACCGTTGTCTAAATTAAATCTTTGCAAATTTTTTTATTCCAGTGTTATATAGTTTATGAGAGCAGTTTGAAATGCATTCCTTTTATAGATTTATCAATTTAACTTTTTCGGTAGGAATGGGTAGAAAGCAGTGAAAATTTCTTTCACTCATTAGTGCTAATCCCTGCCTGTACCAGACTTGTTCTCCAGCTGAGATATAAATAAATTAATCACAGAATGGTTTGGGCTAACCTTAAAGATCACCTGGTTCCAAGCCCCCCTGTCCCTTCTAGTAGGAAGGGACACTTCCTACTAGACCAGGTTGCTCAAAGCACCATCCACCTGGCCTTGAACACTTCCAGGAATGGAGCATCCACAATTTCCCTCGGCAAACTGTTCCAGTGTCTAATCTCCCTCACATGATTTCTTTCTAATTCACGTAATTTCTTTCTAATATCCAATCTAAACCTGCCATCTTTTCAGTTTAAAGCTGTTACCTGTGTCCTTTTACTACATGTTCTGGTAAAAAGTCCCTCTCCAACTCTCTTTGAGGCCCCCTTTAGGCACTGGAAAGTGCACTAAGGTCTCCCTAAAGCCTTCTCTTCTCCAAGCTGAACAGCCCCGACTGTCTCAGCCTGTCTTCACAGCTGAGGTACTCCAGACATCTGATCATCTTGGTCTTCCTCCAAACTCATTACAACTGAATATCTTTCTTGTGTTGGGGACCCCAGAGCTGAGTGCAGCACTCCAAGTGGGGTCTGAGCAGAGGGACAGAACACTCTCCCTTGACCTGCTGCCCAAACTGCTTTTGATACAGCCCAGGACATGGCTGGCTTTCCGGGCTGTGAGTGCACATCACGAAGACATGTCCCACTTCTTGTCCTGTTACTATCCTGTTAAACTAAAAATTGCTTTCAAGTTTAATTTTAAGTAGTGTTTTTCTTTTATATAAATATATATATAATATATTTAATCTTATGCCTTACAAATATTAAGTAGACAGGAATAGAGAGAATTAGTAATTTGTCTGACTGCTGAAGAAAACAATGTAATCTGTTTTTCATTTTAGAAGACACTAGCTTTACCTTTTTGAAAATTGTGTTAATTTATATTTCACAGTTTCCAAGTTGAGAATTGTGGTGTGACAGATTCTGTATTGAGCTTGGTATTTGTATTTGATGGCAGAACAAAAAAAAATGGAGCACTTTGAAGCTTTATGACAGGATACTGTGCTTCAATACTCTTTTGTTGTAGTCAAAAGAACCTCCTACACTCATGCCTGATATGCATAATATTTTCATTATTACTGAAACATGATGAATATGAATTCTCCTGCCAGATCTCATAGAGATTCAAAATTCTTTTATCATACAGTAATCTAAAATGTGTAATATAATACATGCTACAATAAACAGTGTTTTCACTTTAGTTATTTATCTGTTACCATATTCTACATAAGTTGGTTACCTCACTGCTTTTGCCATGGAAGCCCTTCTCTAATTCTTAACTGTAAACTTTCATTTTTTCCCAACAAAGGGACCTGTTAAAGTGACCATTTCAATTGCAAAAACTAAGTGCTGATATGCTGAAAGGAAGCTCCCTGATTTAGCTACGTGTCTTGTAGAGTCAGTGCAGAGAGAGATTCCTTAAAGGGTGATTCTCCAGCATTGAGCAGGATGATGCCAGAGCTGTGAGTAAGAGCATACAACCATGTAACCATGACTGAGCTCTACATAGAAGCACAAATGCCACAAACTAACACAGCAGTTGCTTTTACAGACTTTGACATGGTTAAGTCACATCCTCACTTCAGGCTCAAGCCACAGAAGGACAAAGCTTAAAGTCAAAGCTATGTAACTATATTTTCTGAGCAAGACACCAGGCTTAAACATTTAGAAAATTTTGTAGTTTATATTGTGTTTATATTGCAGTTTAAGACCTGCTTGGTTGTGGAAAGCTGGTATTCTGAGTCTTTCTAATGACTCTGATACAAAGCTTTGTTGAGATACCCACACATATGCCTTCAGTGCTACTTAAAATTCTCATGTGTTTTACGACCTGCCCCAGAAGGGGAGGGTAACACAGGTTCTTGTTAATAAATCCCTTGGGTGGATTAGAGTGAAAAGACACTAAATAATTGATGTTTGTAAATATACATATATATATATATGTGGAGTTTATTTTAGAACAATTTTTTTTCAAAAGAAAACAGGTATGTAGCCCTTTTAGTTGTTGTCAGCAATATTAAAGTATAAAAATAACACTTAAGGAAATTTATAAGGAAAGGAAGAGAAATATAGGATAAAAGTGGAAAGATATACATAGTCACTGTCTGCTGGATCCAGTGATGAAACTTGGTAGTTGCAGCTTTGAAGTCTCTTAATTGAAGTGATGATATTGATCCGTTGGGGGTGGGAGAAGCCCTCACCAAAACTGAAAGATTTAATGAGTTATTATACACTTCAAACTCAGGTGGGAACACCTGGTACCTCCCCTGGGGAGGGGAGTTTTACAATGGGTGATGTGACAGGACATCTTTGTTGTTCCCTGTAGGGGTTTTCACAGCAGAGTCATCACGAAGGAGGATATTGGCATGGTAAGAAGGATTATCCCACCTCACAGGATTTGCCTCTTACTAGCCTTTTCCCTTATCTGGAAATCCAGTTTGTAGCTTCAGGTATGCACGCCCTTCTGCACCTAGGATACTTGGACAGTGGCACCTATTTTATCTGAAGGTCCTTTACTGGTAGGCATATTCAGAGAGGGTGAGCAGCTGTTTCTTTTCAGTTTGCTACAGTGGACAAAAGTCTTTTGGTGATCTTACAATGTTTAAGCCATTAATTATTTCAGTTTCTGACAACGGTGTTTATGTTGTTGGCAGATATGACATGACCTGCTAGAGCAGCACCTGCAACTTTGCAAACCTCTGAAAGTGGGATATGTGCTTCAGCTGAATCCAGGGCATTTTCTGTGCAAACTGTGCCTTTGCTTTTGTGATTCATAACATGACTTCTTAGGCCCCACAGACAAAGCCTGACCCGGCCTAAGTGAGATTGCTTGGGAAGTGCTTGAGCCATGGGAAGCTAGGAAGGCCTCCTTCCTGAGGGACCCAGCCTTTTCTTCCTCTGCTCCAAGGAGCAGTGAATGATGATAGCCTCCTCTGCTCTGCAGTGTGTGACAGTGCTGTTGTGGTGCTAGCAAGCGGGAGCAGTTCCATGTTCTCAGGTCTCCCTAGCCTGCTGCAACAAGCAAACACAGTTGTGGAAACAGAGTGGAGCTGTCAAATCTGTTGTGATGCTCATGATAATGCTCTGCTAGTTCTGCCTGGGATGCATTGTGTGGTGGTCAATTTGAGGAAACCAGCGTTGCCCCCTTTTCAGACAGGCTGTCAACACTATCTTTTACTCCATGCGGTATATGCAATAAACAATTTTTGGAAATGTTTTTTCAAAACCCCTCATATTCATCTATTGCCAGCCACCAGGACAAGCAGGGTGTTGCGCGGCCACAGTCCAGAACTTACGTGGGTGACTTCCAGTCTGAGGTCTAGGAAGGCATTCTCTGGGACTGCTCCTTGCTTCTGGGACTTAAGGCCCTGCTGCCCTGGCTGAAACAGTCACTGTGCTGATGGGAGGTGGCTTCAGCACAGGACACCATCTTAGTAAATCTGTGATGCTGTGGGCTGAATGAAGAGGCCTTGGTCTGGGAGCTGCAGCCCTGTCTGTAAAACCAGTCAGTCACCTTTGTGCGTCAGCTCATCAAAATCACTGGAGACAAGTGCGCCCTAAAGAGGAGGGCCAGTGGCTCCCAGAACACTTCAGCCCCCAAAAGGTCATGCTGCTGGCAACACTTGAGTGCCCCAGAAGATAGCAAAACCATGGCCAGGCCAGCAGCTGGGGCATGTGCTAGCCCTTAAGGAGACCTGGAGGCACTTGAATATATACAACTCTGAAAACTGGAAGATATTGCTATCCCAACCTATGAAGGTTTCTCCTTTTTCCCTTGGTGCTGTACACACCGTTCCCCCCCCTTTTGTCTGCTGCAGCCTGAGGTTGATGGGGCCTGTGTGGTGTGATGGGGTGCAGCCATGTACACCATTGCCAGGGTGGGGAGATCTCCAGGTCCAACCTATATCTCATTGCTTGTTAGATCTGGCCTCTTCCATGCCCCACTCTGCGCTGATGTTCTGAAATCCTGCTCTCCTCCAGCCTTCACTGCTCACTACAGTCATGGTATGGTTGCACCCAATACTTCACTTTGCACAGAAGCAGAGCTTTACGCTGGTCTCCAAGCAGAGCCATCGTTGTACTCTGACAAGGTGAGCAGGACTGCCATGGAAGCACTGGGGCTGCCTAGTCAGCAGAGGAAGTGCTGTGGCAGCTCAGACCAGTGACAGCCTATCTCCAGACTGGCCAGACCACATCCTGGCAGCTCATGCCTGAGCAGCCCTGTCTGTGAGGTCTTGAGCAGACTCTGCAGAGCCTGTGTACTGCTGCCAGCAATGGCCATGGGCTGTTTTTGTGTTATGGAGCTCAAGGGTTGGGGTGCCGGATCTCTCTCCCCACTCCGGGCATGTGGATGGCAGAAAGGGTGAGGCTCAGGGCCTGGGAGGAGCAGAGGCACATCCCATCTGCTTTGATTTTCTGGCAGAAGGTGGGAATTACTTAAACCAAACTCTTCCTCAGGAGTGCTCTGGCTTTAGCAAAAGCGCTCTTCACTAGAAACATCTTCATTGTGTGACCTGGGTGTGTTGCAAGCAATCGGAGGAAGTCTGTGCGGAACTCTGGTATAGAAGCACTTTGTGGTGTGTGAAATGAGAGCATTTGTAGCCAGGGATTTGGCAAGAGCTTCTGAACTTATAGGAACTCAGCAACTGCAATCAGTCCCTGCTGTCTTCTCCCCAGTCTTTGCAAGTGTTTGCGTGACCTTTTAGTGGGAGAGATCTGCTGTTTCCATTTTGTTTTTCAAAACCAATGCCTACATCCAGAAATCCCATGCTTGGGAGCTTGTTCTGTCTGACCTGATGGTGGAAAAACTGCACAGCTCAAAAGCAATGGTAGTTGATCTGTGCTATTGTTTGGTCTGTCCCTTGTGCCACCCCCCAAAGGTCTGATGACTCTCCTACCTACCTTCTCATCAGGAGTGAGAACACAGGGACTCTGATCTCCCCACTTTGGAGCTATTGACTCTGTCTCAGTTTGAAGAGACTGGAATGTTTGCCAAAGAGGATGAGCTATGAGACAGACCAAACTCCTCTCTCTCAGCAATTGTAAATTCAAAATTAAGGGGCTTTAATTGAGGAAGTGTGGAAAAAAAAAGAAGAAATAATAACCCTTTATTAAACTCATTCATCACTGAACATGATTTCCAAGTAGAATCCTTGGTCCAGTTTTCCTGTGAGGGCTGGGAAGAGAATGATATGAGACCAGAAAACATATGTGGACAGAAACTTTCCTTCACTAATGTGTGAGACTCCTCTTCTGTGAATAATGTCAACAATAGTTATAGGAAAAAGATTACAGAATTCTTTATCACAGGATACAAAGAATCTGCCATTTGAATTCATGGTAAGAAAGGATGAAAGAGTGGAGCAGGCCACTGTCCTGCTTACACAATCCCTAAATCAAAGAAAGATTCCAGTTTATTGGATGAAACCTGTTCTTGAGTAGAAAAAGGAGGGGGCATTGGAAGTACATATATATGTATATAGGAGAAAAGGTGACTTGACCACCTCCTTGCAGTCCTAAACTCTGTGTAATGGGAACTTTTCCCAGACTTTCATGGCAATTCACATCAGATGTCAGAGTTAAAAAAACAGTGAGATAATTGTACCACTGATATCTCTTTAATGGCTGTTGCTTTGAATTGTATCACTCCAGAGAGAGACTATAATTTCAGTTATCAATACCAAAAACCCTCACATTATTGAATCATTCATTTGTAGAAAATTGATTCAAATCAAGCATGCAGTTTATGTCTGTGTTTATATTGCTTTAGCTGAAGCACACTGTGAAATTCATGACTGGTTTTATGCCAAAAGCCAAACACAGGAGGTCAGATTATATTGGTCTTATGGTACAAAGCCCATCAAAAGGTGTGAAAATATCTCAAACTGCCAATAATTTGTGCTGTATCAGTGCTTTTGTGTCATTTGATGGTACTGATTTTGATCTAGTAATGGGAGCCCTAAAGGCAGACCCAGTGTGTCATGAAACTACAGATTGATGCCATAGTTGCAGTTATTTTTGCAAGTACATCACAACTGGTAAAAAAAATCTCCCCCCTGTTTCACCTGTGGATGTGTCACGGTTTAACCCCAGACCTAAGTACCATCCAGTTACTTGCTCACTCCCACACTGATTGCCTCCCACCCCAGTGGGGAGGAAAATTGGGAAAAAAAGTGAAACTCACAGGTTGAGATAAGAACAGTCACATAATGGAAGCAAAGACAAATACTGTTATTATAATAACACTAATGAAAAAATAATAATAGTAATGACTGTAATGAAAAGGAGAGAGAGAGAGAGAGAGAGAGAGAGATTGAGAGGAATAAAATCCAAGAGAAACAAATGACAGTTTCTCACCATCCACTGATCAATGCCTAGTCCAGCCCAGCCCACAGATGTGATCAGCCCCTCTTGGCCTAAACCCTCCCCTATTCCAGTTTATATACTGGGCATGACATCTATTGTATAGAATATGTCTTTGGCCTGTTTGGGTCAGCTCTCCTGGCCACGGTCCCTCCCAGAGTCTTGTGCACCTGCTCACTGGCAGAGCATAGGAAGCTGAAAAGTCCTTAGTTTAGGGTAAGTACAAATTAGCAACAACTAAAACATCAGTGTGTTACCAACATTATCCTCATATTGAACGCAGCACTGTACCAGTTAGTAGGAAGTACATTATCATGTCCAAACCCAGGATACGATGCATGTTCTTATTTCTATATTGCAGTTTGTCGTAACCTCACTTTTGGCAGTGCCAGAATGCATGAGCTGTGCTGCACCCTGGGCCAGGGAAAGTAAGCATCCCCCAAACTGCTGTTATTTATTTATTCCTTTTTAGACTGGGCAATCTCAGTGATTTAGGGATTAAATTTGCAGATTCCACCAAGCTGTACAAAATCAACTGAGGACTGATACCTTGTGGCATGAGGTAGGAATGAGTAGTCACAGACAGAAGTCACTTGGGTTACCTTTGTCACTTAAGGAAATGTGCATAGCACATAACACAAAACTAAGAAGCTCTTATGGACAAAAAAAGGTTTATTCTGGAAGAAGGGGCAAACCCATAGATGACAGCTAAAATTACCATTGAAATAAAAAAGGAAAGGGGCATACTATGGATTCTGACTGCAGCCAAATTCTTGGCTTTGCCCTGAGCTACCAGTTCGTGAATTGCCTCAAATGGCCAGTACTTTGCAGATGACCCATAAGCCTGTGCTTTGCAGGGGAATCAGCAGAAATGAATTACTGAACATTGCAGATTTTTTTTTAAATATTCAGAGAAGTACTGTGTATTAAATATGTATTTATCATGCCCAGCCAGTGTGAATATAATTTATGAGTGATTATAGAATCACAGACTGGAAAAGGCTTAGTTAAGGTTGAAAATATACTATGTCTATATTTGCCTTAAAAAAAAAGGTGATTTTGAATGTTTTTATTTTCAAAATGGGTACTTTAATGTTCAAGAAATGAATCATGGAAGCAGCTGAGTGCTTATGAACAGATGTGAATATGATTCCTTATGGGGAAGTATAGTAAAAAATGTATCACAAGCATTTAAAAAACTTTTCAAAACTAGCAGAGATGATTACTCTGAAAGTTACTGTTATAGGTTTACTTGTTCTAAAAAAAACAAGCAGGAATTATTCTTCCCCCTGTATCACTCTAAAAGAAATACATTGACTGAGGGAGGGGGAAGCAGTTTGCCTAGAGTAATTGACACACACAGAAGAACTAAATAGCAGGCCTGCATTCCATACTGATGGCTGTCAGAAGACTGTGTGTGGCGGGGTGAGTTGTTTTTTCCCTCTCCTCGGAAATGGCAGGGACTTCACTTCTGCCCTGACGCAGGGAGGGGTGTAGGTGGAAAGGCTCCAAGGTCGCTTTTGTTTTTGGCCTGGTCATCTGGCTGTTTTCTGTCCCTGGTTTGCCCTTGTCTTCCTGCGCCCTGTTCTGCCCCCAGCCTGGACCTGCTCGGACTTCACCGCAGAGGCTTGACCCACCTGCAGAGGAACTTTCTGGGGAGGAGGTCGCCTTCTCCCTCCTCTGCTCCTGTGTTTGGCAGTGGCATGTGTCCATTGATGACAGGGGGGAATTCCCAGACACAGCCAGCCGCAGACAGCGTGAGTTTCGTGGGAAAGAGCCCCCTTTCTCCCCTTTCCCCCTTCCCCTTCTCAGGGTGTGTGGGGGGAGGAGATCTCCATTTTCAACTTCTCCCACGTACTGGGGCCCTCATGCGGCAACCACCAGAGCCCAACAGCACCCCTGACTGACTACCACCAAGCACCTACAGGCTCTGCACCTCCAGCGATCAGACCCCTGCTGATTGTTGTTAGAATTGCGCCAAAAGGCAGAAAGTACCGAACTGTTTCCTTTTTGAAGGGGATTGTTGGGTATAGGGTTATTGTTTGGTTGGTTTTGTGTTCTTTTGTTGTTCTGCCAATACACATATATCCTTTAATAAAGGGCTGTTATTTTTTCTTTCTCCATACTTCCTCAACTGGAGCCTCTTAATTTCAGATTTACAATTGCTTAGAGGGAGGAGTTTGGTTTTCCTCATAACTCACCCTCCTTAACAAAACACTTCAGTCTCATTAAACTGAGACAGTTACTATAATCCTTTAATTTTCTTTCTGTGGAATATCCTACAGCTAAAAACTGTCTTCAGTATCTATAAAGAAAAAAAGATATTAGAGGTGTAATTGATGTAAATTAGAACTGGAAGCTGAAATGAGACTAATTCAAACTGGATCTTAAGCATGGGCTTTAACAACAAAAGTTTGAAATATTGTAATAAACTACCAAAGTTTCTTTTTTTTTAATGACCAAAGGCCTTCAAATCAAAATTGCATAATAAATTACTTGGATAAGTATTGGAGTAAATGGCAGAAATAAAGTAGTCTGTGCTGTGTAAAAGACCAGGCTAAATGACCTTCAGAACTTAATTTTAGAAATGTGAAAAATTTCTTTCAGTACTGGCAAACCTGCCATTTCACTAGCTGAGGGTCCTGCTTAACCACATGTTGCATATTTTCTCATTTTATGGATATTACTGATTTCAGCAAGATCCTATTTCAGCAATCCTATTCTAAGCCTGCAGCGTAGTTTGGTGCCAATGTGAAACAAAATCAACAGAAGAAAATATGGGTGTTGAAGTAAAGTAGATTAACAAAAGTTAGAACTATATGGAATTTGTATCTTTTTAGACAGAAGAGCAATCCTTTTTCTTCTATAGTCTGGGTAGTTTATCACAGAAGATTCTTAAAGTGTGCAATTGTTCAGATTTGCATATGGTGTGTGTGTATATCAGACATGAAGTTAAAAGTGCAGCAATACACCTGAATTATCTATCCCTGCAGTTTACAGCTTCCAAATTGCTAAACAGTAGCCAAAATGTGCCCATGCGCTATTAGCTATTGTCTCTGAGATGCCCTCATCTCTGGCCATTTGCACTTCCAATCTATTCCTGTGCCTCCGCTGCTACCATTACTAAAAGACATATTGTATCAATTACCACCTTCTGGGTGCTAAGAGAGTTTGTAGCATAGCTGTGGGCCTTTTCATGTATTTCATTTCAGTGCCCAAGAGCACTTCAATTTAATTGACTGTAACGGTGTACCTGCCTTGGTCTATACTGTATATGGTTACAGAACTGGGTGCTGTCAATGGCTGTTTAAATTATTAGCAGAAATTAATAACTGAAGTAGTAATTAAATAAATTAAAATGCCTACTTTTTCTGTTACTACTTTCTTTTGACTAGGTAAACATTTTTAAATGTACTCAGTGTTACCCTAATTTTTTCCTCTGATGTCCATGAAATTCCCAGTCCATAAAAATGTGTTTTGCTTTATATTAAGTGTGACCCCATATCTTAGAGTGATAGTGGGTATGTGTAGTTAAAAATTGATCAGGCATATTTCTGTCCAATTTCTTATCATTTATCAAAACCAGTCTCGCTTCCTGAGGGAAGATGATCCTGGAGAGTACATAAAGATACAAACTTGCTGTTCCTTGGTCTTAGCACATAGCCAGACTCTACAGTGTTTGACCTCTATGCTTATAGGAATGAGAAACTTACTAAGTATGAGCAGAAAGAGTTTCTGGAGAAGAGGTGGTCTGTCTGTTTTTAACTCACAAGCTCCAATACTTGTATATATACCATATATGCAGCTATGACTATTACAACCTAGATACAGTAATTTTATAATTTCCTTTTAAAGGAAGCATTGTTTTTTAAACTGTGACTTTCTTTGATGCTGGATTATATTAATTCCAGCCAATATTTTTTTATTGTATTTCATTCAGCCCTAGCTTTAAAATGCACATAACGTAAACCCTTGACGAGGGTATTACAAGTTGAGCTACCAGTAATTTAGTGACAAAGTTCTCTCCAACTTCATTATGTTATGCTCCACAAACCTATTTGCAAAAGAGATTAATGTCTTACTAGCTTTTATTTGTTCATTATTTTTTTTTTCAGTATTTCCACTGTGTGTACATGCGGGACATTTGGCAGGTTCCCAGATAAACAATGACTTTTAGCAGCTCAAGTCAGCCAGGACACTGACTTCTTTCATCAGAATGCTGATGAGTTGTTTCTTCTACAATGGAAAAACTGCTCTTGCTCTTTCTATTGTCTTTGCACAATTGACTTCCTGAAGCCTGTAATCAATTGGTTATGTTCCTCTTAAAATATTTACTAAACTATATTCTCTTGGCTCCATATGCATTTATTTCAAATATAATTGTTACTTCATCAACAGAAAAATCCCACCCCAAGCCCCAAATAAACAAGAGGTCCCTAGACAATATGATGTAAACTGAGCTGATTTGTTATTTAAAGTTACTGCAATGTATTTCACAGCTACTGTGTTGCTTGGATTACTTATGTTAAAACAGAAGCAGTTTGTGAAAGTTCCTACATCGGTTTCAACCTGTTTTGGTGTTTTCAGGTGTACATGAGAGTATTGGCAGCATCTCTGGCAATTCTATGTATTTCACTGCAGGCCAGGCAGCAGCTGAGATCTGGTTTAATTTTAGAATTGCCAACCTGAAAGGCAATGATGACTAAGACAGCAATCCCTATAGGAAGTTTATAAAATGCTATTCGCCAAGCTCAAAACTGAGTGGTTTCATCCTGGAACTGCTGAGGATTATGTATTATATATACTCTAAGGCTTCTTGTATTTTACCTATTAACTGATTTCTAATCACAGGTGGCGGAAAGAAAAAATTAGGGGTCCCTGTCTGGAGTACCACTACATGTTGGTTCATTGTACATATATATTTAAAGAGCACTCTCACCTACTTATGTTTCAAGACTGCATGCTCTAGTAATTCCCTCTTGTGTCCATATCACCATTCAATGTGTTGATCTGATTTAGAAATTTGACAGGTTTATCTGCTTTCCTAAGGCAAAAACACTGCTGAAATGACTACAGTGTACTGCTCTGTAACCTCAAGCAAACATACAGGATGTGTTTTGCTGCTGTAATTGTGGGCTTTAAACTCTTCACAAAAAACCAAAGTTTGATTTATTTTGCAAACTTTGGGTGAGAAAAACTTTCTTGTGAGCTAGTATTAATAATTAAATTACCAATATCAGAATATAGTTTTTAAAAAACCATGCAGGCATATTCTGGTTTCTTGAGACTGTATTGCACCACACAGGTGATTCTTAACCAGCTACGAAATCTTTCTTCACAGAGACCAGCTCCTAATGCACCAGTTCCGTGTATTGCTCTCCTTTGTCTCTGACACAGATGTGCTGATAAAAACCCCAGCAGAACTGGTACATTGCTCTGTTCCCCGCAGTGTGCTTAGAGTCGAGTAAGTAGATTTTCCCAGAGTTTCCCTAGAGTCAAATCCATGCTTAGGAGCTTTAGTATCAAGAAAATGCACAAATGGTTAAAAGACAATCTCCCAGCTCTTTCTTCATCACAGCTGCACTGTGTAACAGAAGGGGTAAGACAGAAAATATAACCTAAAGTCAACTTTTCCCACAATGCCAAAATTCTGATAAGTTTCTGCAAACTTATGAAAACTTATGTTTGAACAACTA
Source organism: Pseudopipra pipra (assembly GCF_036250125.1). Taxonomy (NCBI): domain Eukaryota; kingdom Metazoa; phylum Chordata; class Aves; order Passeriformes; family Pipridae; genus Pseudopipra; species Pseudopipra pipra. The sequence goes on along the minus strand of NC_087581.1, from coordinate 18,395,759 downwards.
TTCTTGAAAGTCTCTTTACTTCACAGAGGAAGAATATGAAAGCAAACATCTTTAAAAATTAATCTTAAACTTCTAGAGTCACATAAAAGCTGCCCCAGGATTTTGATAGCAGGCATCATTAGTAACAGTTTCACTTCAGTGATGTTCCTTGAATATACATAACACTTATTCATTCTTGATGAAATGTTCACATACTCTTCTATTACTTCTAACACTGTGAGGTGGAATGAATTATCTCATTTTGTGAGTTCTGCTGAGTTCTGCTGTAATTTTACTTACTACTGTGAGCTCTTGGCAGAGAAAGATAGAATCAGCAAATAAAAATGTGTGTATCTTATAAATAATTAGTTTCTATCCTTAATAAAATTGACTAATGTAAGAGTTGCAGTAAGACAGCTGAATGGCATGAAAATAGGGCACTGAACTTGCCATCAGCTCACTGTTTTCTACGATGACAGTGTCAACTGGGATATATCAGGCAATGGAAGCATGGTTAATACCATGGGAAACATAACAGACAGGCATTCCAGTTATTCCTGTTTCTTCCAGGAAGAACTTCCAGGGTTATCAGGCCCAGATTACTGATATGGTTCTAAATATGCAATGAAGAGGGAACAGAAATCTGACTGGGATAGGTGCAAAGCCACCAGAAGCTGATTTAGCAGCATGTGAACCTAGCTGTACCATTCCCAAGACCTCTTAAAGACATTCTTTTAAAGCACTGCTACCTTAGCATGTCTGGCATAGAACTGACAGATTTTTCCAGGCCTGATCTTGGGTGCAATTGTTTTGTGTTTGCAGAACTGGGAGTGTTAGGGATAAGCTTGAGAGATATCTCAGTACCTTACAGGACCTAACTCAGCCCTAAAACTGAGTAAACTGCTCATGCTGTAGCCTCTGTTAAACCCCAGATGACTTGCAGAACTACAGGAATGTCTCAGTGCTGCACAGCTCCTAGTGGGTCATGGATAGCCAGCTCCTGGCTGTCTGGACAGGACAGCATGGAGAACTACCCAGCCCACCTCCATGCCCCAAAAGAGAAAAAAAAGTATTGAAATGGCACAAAGGTGATCCAAAAGTAGGAAATTTAGGCTTCTTTGTTGTGCTATTGCACCGGATTTGTAGTGTATTTATTCTGAGTAGACTAACTGTAGTTAGTTGGATGTCCAAGATTTCACAAACTGGCCATAACTAGAGATAGGACATGGGGAATAGTTCTGCTGCTGTTACTGAAAATCACTTAGTTTCCTGGTTGGTTCATCTTGTTCACAAAGTCATGACTAAACCCTTTGCCAAATTTGGACTCATTTTGATCCAGAACAGTTTGTTGAGAGCTATGCAGCTTCAATACTAGCAATGGCCTTAAACTTTTTTGTCACCTTCTTATATCTTTCAGTCTTTTATAGGATAAAGCTTATTTTTTTAAAGTACTGTGAAGCATTTTGTCTTTTATGAAAGGTGGAAGCAGATATCTTGAAGTGGATCTTGTATTGAAATGCATGTACTTGTGTGAAAGGAATGGGTTTCAATGATACAGTCACTTCAGCCATGAAATTCTTGTTTGCTTCTCTGTATTTTAAATTTATATGTGTTTTTCAGAAGGTTTCAAACAGTGTGGAGTAGTGCTAATTCCTCTTGACTGTACTTCGAAGATGCATCATGAGAAAATTCAAGGGGGCTGTAGTTGGATAGGTTGTGTCCTGGCATAGCTGTTTGGAATTTCTCTGACAGAAAACTGTACATACTCTATTAGTTTCAGTAAACTGAAACAATTAATCTCCTTAGCTCCCTAGTCTTTAAACCCATTGGTTTTGAAACCAGTACTGGAATATAAACTCCTGAATATCACAAATGCTGTATCTTATTGTGGTGAATAGCAAAAAAAAGCCCAAGACTCAAATCCTTTTCAAACCAAAGTGTAACATGCAACCACATGAACAAAATGCTGCTGTCAAATTGTGGTATTTCAGTTTTAAATTGACAAACAGATAATAATAATAATCTGAGAGCATCAAGAATATGTAGGTCTCTTTTTCTTTTTTTGAAATGGGTGGAATGAAATGCCCAGAAAAGCATCTTCTGCCACTGTTGTTAATGCCTTTTTTTTTGTACTTAATGAGGAGCTGCTTGTTTGCTGCAACCGTATCATAACTAAATAATATTAATATTTTAATTTGACTTTTTCAGGTTGTGTGGTCTTAAGGATTTATTTACTGTCAAGTCAGGTTGGATTTTATGAGGGTATGGTTTTATTTAAGAATTTCCCTAAGTGCTTCACCTAGGTTATCTAAAGACATTAGCACATCATTTGCTAATCTGCTTGAAAGTTTAACAGGAATTTCGGTCTTTAAATGCTTAGTAGGATTAAAGACACTATCACATCAAAAGAATGAATTTTAGCTTCGTCTACATCTTTCAGCTCCTACTCCCTCCTCTTCCTCCATGGTTGCCTAACTTGCTTCTCAATTTAATTAAAAGTGAAATGACCTTCAATCTCTAAAAACAAACAAACAAACAAAAACAAAAAAAAGGGCCCAATTTAAAATATTTCAGTTGAAAAAGGACCCTGTCGACTTTTTCCGATTGGATTTCTCGAGAAAAAGTGTCTGGGATTGACTTCACTTGGCCCTGTCAGCGCAAAATCTTGGAAACGATTTTCCCAAGAGCCATTCTGGACTCCTAAACCCCCCATCCCCCGTGGCTTTGAAACGCTATTTTCAGGCTAATGTAATTAGGATAATGGCTTGCCCACCACCATGCAAGTAAGCTGGGACAATCTCCTTGATGTTTCCCTGCCTCCCAGACTTGTACCTTTTTTTTTTTTTTAATCAGGCTGACTCTAAACAACAAAACCAAACTCAGATTCACTGAATGAAAACCTTTTAAGAGGCAGCTGCTAAGAAGCTAACCGTTCCCTGCATTTGAGGAGACATTAAAAAGAAAATAGGTGTTGGTAGTGAAGGCGTACTGCATACTTAAATACCGATTACATTTAATCTGTATTAAGTCTTCATTCAGTAGCGCGTAAATGTTGATGCGATCGGCTGAGACAACGGGCATGCAGGGGTGAAGCTCTGATCTGCTTATCTAGCGCATCTCTACGTCTCGATCAGATAGAGGAAATCGCAAGCCTAGGGCTGGAGAAATGCAGTCTGGACCCGTCGTAAAGAGAAAGCGGCCGAAATCTGTCCAAACGTTTTGAAGCTATGAACTCAACTTTATTTTTAAGTGTTGACTGAGAGAAGATGAAGGAAACCTGAGGGTGTGCAAACCAGGCTCTGTGAACCTCATCTCAAGTTTGATTAAGTTAGAATCAGCAAATCTTCTTGTTAAGCAATCACTTATTCGGCTTTCTGCGTTTTCTGAGTTTGCAGAATTACAGAGCGGAATGAGAGAACTCCCATCGTTCAAAATACGGCGCCGCAATATAGCAGAAAACGTGTCACAGAAGTTGTGTTAGAGACTTTCCTTTGTCTTTCAGTGACAGACAGTTAGTAAACACCACCACTTTTTTTTTTTTTTTAATGATAGAGTCTTCCCAGGATTGTTAGTTCTATTTACTGGATAATAACTGATTTGCTTATGATGTGTCAATTTGACACACTTTTTTATTCAAGATTGTTCCCAGTGATATTTTTCTCATTTCACTTTCAGACACAGCCTTTCACCCTCCTGTCGAAAGGAACCATAACGCTTTTTTAATCTTTTTTTTTAACTACTTTTTTATTGTTGCTGCCTCTGTTGCTACTATTGTAAGAGAACAGTGATTTCAACAGCGTGCTGCACTGCAATTCCCGTCTCGGGAGGGCCGGGGGGCAATGCCGCCTTTAAGCGGGGAACCGCGGGGGCGAGGAGCCGCGCACCGGAGTTGAGCCCTCGACGGCAGGACGGTGGGCCGATGGCATGAATCGTAACGAATCGGGCTTTCATCGCTACAGCACTCGTCAGCGGTGAGCGGGAGCCCTGTGCGTCCGTACAGCAGTCCCTGCCGAGACACCCACGGACGCTGCTGCCCGTGCTCCCGCTGTCCCTGCACCCGCGGCACCTCGGCTGGTGCTGCTCCCCGGGCAGCCCCGGCAGCGCCCCGGGGAGGCTGGGCGGGGGGCGAGGGTGCCGACCCGCACGAAGTCTGCCCGGTCCCGTGTTCGCGGTTCTCGGCCGAACCCCGCCGAGCGCCAGGCACTCAGGCTGCCGCCGCCTGCCTGCAGGTGGCGATCGGCACCTCCGAAGCCACTCGCCTCGGCACTCCCGGCCCGTGGGCAGCCCGGGCGGTGCGGTGCCCTACCGCCCCAGCCGGCACTGCCTGCTCACAGAATGCTATCCCCTCGCCTCCCTTCCCCTCCGTCCCGGCACCAGTCCCCAGGGGCAGCTAAGAGCACTGCTGCCGGGGCAGAGCTGCGGCGAGATTTGGAGAGGGAGAGGGCAGTCGTGGAGAGTTTCTCTGCGGTGCCCCCCCAAAGAACAGGGGGCAGGAGGGAGTGACGGACACTTCCGCCCGCCCGCCCGCCCGACGACGGCGACCCAGCGAGACCCCCCCCGCAGGAGGGCGGGAGGGAGAGGGGACGGAAGGGGAGGGGAAGGAGGGGAGGATGAATGGGAGGGAGAAAGCTAGGAGAGCGCGAAGAGGCAGAGCAGGGAGGAACGGCACGGGAGAGCAGCAGAGCAAGGGGCAGCAGCTCGGCGAGCGGCGGCGGGAGGGCCGCCCCCACGGCCCGGGGCTGCGCGCAGGGCAGAGGCGGCGGGGATGGGCGGGAGCGGGGCGGCTCCGCCAGCCGCCGTCCTCCGAGCCTCGGCAGCCTCCCGCCGCGCTATATAGGGAAGGGAGGGGTGGTTGAGCGGGGGGTGCCCGGCGTGGCCAAAGCGCACGGGGCGGCGATGCCTCCTGCCAGGGAAGCGCACAAGTGACCGGCGCCTCTTCCCATGCCTGTCTCCTGAAGCGACCCCCCCCCGCCCGGCATGGATGTGGCCAACAACACTACCTCCCCAGCGCGCTCCCCCGAGGGGACAGGCAGCCTTGGCCTCGCCGAGGTGACCCTGGGCTACCAGGTACTCACCTCCCTGCTCCTGGGAACGCTCATCCTGTGCGCTGTGAGCGGTAACGCCTGCGTGATCGCGGCCATCGCCCTGGAGCGCTCCCTGCAAACCGTGGCCAATTATTTGATCGGCTCGCTGGCCGTCACCGACCTCATGGTATCCGTGCTGGTGCTGCCCATGGCGGCCCTGTATCAGGTGCTGAACAAGTGGACACTGGGGCAGGTCACCTGCGACATCTTCATCTCGCTGGACGTGCTTTGCTGCACCTCTTCCATTCTGCACCTGTGCGCCATCGCCTTGGACAGGTACTGGGCCATCACGGACCCCATCGACTATGTTAACAAGCGGACTCCCCGACGGGCGGCCGTGCTTATCAGCCTGACCTGGCTAATCGGCTTCTTGATATCCATCCCGCCCATGCTGGGCTGGAGAACGCCGGAGGATCGCTCGAACCCCGATGCCTGCACCATCAGTAAGGACCACGGGTACACCATCTACTCCACCTTCGGCGCCTTTTATATTCCGCTTCTCCTCATGCTGGTGCTCTACGGTCGCATCTTCAAGGCGGCCCGCTTTAGAATCCGCAAGACAGTGAAGAAAGCGGAGAAGAAGAAAATCGCCGACACCTGCCTCACCCTCTCTCCGGCCACCGCGCAGAAGAAAGGCAACGGGGAGCCCGACAAGGGCTGGAGGCGAACTGTAGAGCCCAAGCCTGGTGCCTGTGTTAACGGCGCTGTGCGGCAGGGCCAGGACGGGACTGCCCTGGAGATCATCGAGGTCCAGCGCTGCAACAGTTCCTCCAAGACTCACTTGCCGCTGCCCACCGAGGCGTGCGACTCCCCACCGCCCTCCTCCTTCGAGAGACGCAATGAGAAGAACACGGAGGCCAAACGGAGAATGGCTCTGTCCCGGGAGAGGAAAACTGTCAAGACCCTGGGCATCATTATGGGCACCTTCATCCTCTGCTGGCTGCCGTTTTTCATCGTGGCCCTAGTCCTGCCCTTTTGTGACAGTAAGTGCTACATGCCCGCGTGGCTAGGGGCAGTAATCAACTGGCTGGGCTACTCTAACTCCCTTCTCAACCCCATTATCTATGCCTATTTCAACAAAGACTTCCAAAGTGCTTTTAAGAAAATTATCAAGTGCAAATTTTGCCGTCAGTGAAGCCCCCCGCTACGGGACGGGGCAAGCGGGGTCCTCCGACTCGCTCCACCCGCCTGCCGTGCGCCGCAGAGTGCCCCCTCCCAGCTCCTCTACAGCGCCGTCCGAAGGGCGGGGGACCCCGCCATCTCCCCCGCAGCGCGCCGTAGTCCCTCGCTCCTTCGCTCGCCGGACAAGCCCCGCGAGGCAGGACGGGGCTCCGCTGGGAAGGGCGCGGGACGCTCGGCCCAGGAGGGCTCCGCGGCCGCCTTCGTCTTGCATGGCCTCCGCTGCCGGGCGCCGGCGCTCCCGCCTCCTTCCGTCCCCTCCATCATTCTGGGTAGACTTAGAGTTTGCAGGTCGTTGCTCGTGGTAGCTGTAAGCCACTGTGTCTGCCCAAGTAGCATCGGTAAAAACAAACCACCCTATGCAGGAAACCTCCGTGTCGGGGATTATTCTTGGATTTACGAGGCGACGGCGGTGGACTCAAGAGCCCGACCTCGGTCTGGCAGTAGTGTGAGTATGGAGGCTGGAGGCGGAGGAAGGAGCTTTGGGCGCGTTGCTTCCCGGGCTGTGAAACCTTCAAGTGGGTGTTCTTGGGAAAACCGACCATGGTTTGTAATCTTGCAAAGTACTTAGAGCAATGTCCCTGTTTGCATTACCTGTGCCTGACAGCTCTACTGCTATGCTAGGACCTTCCAGTTCATCGGGCTTCCCTTTGTTACAGCACAGGGAAATGATGGGACTTAAACCCCAACTGCACGCCTCATTATATGGAGATTTATGGGGATTATTTTTTTTAAATGCCTTCGACCAAGTGTTTCCCAGCAAGGAAAGGCTTGGAGCTGTGCGACTATCTCTTGAGTACACCCCGCTCGCAACGGCACAGCGAGTTTAAGCAGCCTGCGAAGTGGCGTTTCTTTCTTTTTTTTTTTTTCTTTTCTTTTTTTCCCCCCTCTTCCTTAAGCCGCTTGAAAGTTTCTCCCGAGACATTGCGGTTGCTTCGGAGGCAGCCAGATGAGGCACATTTTGCTCGGGGGAAAAAAAGAAAAAAAAAAAGACAACAACACGACGATTCAAACTGATCAACCAAAACATTGCCATGTGCTCCGTAGCAGTAGGGGAGGAGCCGAGAGCATCTGCCGGCGGCAGCCGTAGGTGGGGAAAGCAGGTACTCTCCTCCCCCGAGACAGTCCCGGCGGGGGTAAGCACGACCCTCCCCGCAAGCTGAGAGCCGCGGCCAGAGCACGCAGTGTCCCTGCAAGGAGAGCCTAGCTTGGCCCGGCCAGTTGTCGGGGCGGCTCTGCCAGCCTCTGCCCGCAGAGGGTCCCCGCTCTGCCACTGTCCCAGCTGCTTGGCCCCTCCTTCCCCGCGGGGCCCGGGGTTGGGGCAGGACTGCGTTGCCCGCCGCACAGCCCCTTTGCCCGCCCTGCCCCTGCCCCTCCCCTGCCTCCTCCGCCCCCTGCGGCCGGGATCCGAGGCCTCTTTCAACCTTGGGAGGGGACGGCGCTCGATGGGATAATGGCAGTGGGCCGGCTGCCGCGTACCCGTGGAATGAATGCTTGACCAAATATATATATATATATACACATATATATTTTTCCTGTTTATTTTTGTGTAATCTGTGTTACTTGTAAGTAAAAGGGAATGTGAAATATGTGTGTCACGTGAATGTAAGTGTCCAGTAATTTCTGAACTTCACCCTCTTACATTAAACGAAAATAGTGCTTTTAGCAACCTTGGATATGTAGCTGATTTTCTGAAAATCCTATTTGGCCTTATTTTCGCAATTAAAGTGATCTTTGATCTTATCTCTTCTTTGATCACTCGTAACCACGGTGTCCCAGATGTTCCTTAAGTGCCGCCGGAGTCTCAGAGGAGTAAGCCTGGAGCGATTAGGGAGCCGAAACTTCTCCTGAGCGCTCAGGTATCCGGTGACTTTGGGAACACCTGGGTAGAGCTGCCGGGCACCGCGGGGCAGGGACGCGAGTGGGGACGCGAGGGCCTGGATCCGCCGGCGGTGCGGCGGGATCGCTGCTGTGCAGCGGGGTTTGTTCTTCTCAATTCCTCCTTTCTATCATCCCACTGACTCTGGCAAGTGCGTTTCTGCACGTTTTGCCTTTTTCCAATTAGTTTTTCTTCTTTGTAAACCTTCCTGTAAACTCTTCGGCAACGATCCCAGCTGGGAAAGTGGGGCGCCCTCTGGTCTTGTACCATAGACCGCGGGGGGTCCCCTCACGCCCTGGGGGTTGGCGCCTGACTTCGGAGTGGGACGGGGCAGGGCCACCCGACTCCTCCGACAGCCTCAAGACCTCGAAGCAGAGAACACCCGGAGCTGCATAAGACAGGGCGGCATAAGGGTCGCCCCTTCTGTGCTGCCTGTATGCATTTCGCCCGCCCGCACTGCAGGGCGGGGATGGAAAGAGTACGAGCGAGGGCAGCCCTCGGGCCGCCATGCCCCAGACCGGCTGGTGCGGGGTTGCTCCGGAGCTTGGGAGCGCAAATCCCTCCGTCTGGTACCGTGAGGCGAGACGCGCCGTTTCCCGTCCATGTCTGCGGCCTGTGTCCCTGTGCGGGCGTTCGCCTCCTCTTTCCAAGGGGAAGCGTGGCAGCGGCCCCACACCGCTGCTACTCTCCCTGTCAGGGGCCCGCCGGAGCAGCGCGGGTCACTGGTGCTTCGGCGCTCGCAACCACCAGCAGCCTCTCCGCCTCTCCTCGGCGGGGAAAACACCCCTCGACCACTCTCCGGCCCGCGGCAGGGCCGCATGGGCCGGACTCCGGAGGCGCCAACGCCGGGGCCAAAGCCATGGTCCCACTGGCGGCTCGCTCCGCATCCCTCTCCTTCATCCCGGTCTCGGGGCTCCGCACCGGCCACGACGGAGATACCGGCCCAGACCTCCGTGGGACTGTTTCTCGGAACAGTTTGACGTTTCTCACTCCCTCTGTTGTCTCTTCCTTTTTCTTTTTTTCCGCTCCCTTGCAATAAATTATGGAATGTGGAGGAAACGGCCTGCTTTGAAAGATGGACCTTTTTTCCCCGTACAGTAGTTTTCAAATTCTTAATTTGATTTCCACTAAGATTTAAAACAAAAAAAACCCCAACCCCAAAATCCCCCCGGAAACGAAATACCCCCCCCCCCCCAAAACAAAGAACAAATGTTTTTAAGGGAGAAATCAATTCTGTATTAAATCAGTATTTGTGGTTAGTTGCAATATTGTATTTGCTCCACTAATGAGCAGTCTCCTCACAGTGTAGAGAGCTTCATTTCAGTTTTAAAGTTCCTATGGAAGTTCAAGCAATGAATAAAGAAAAATCCAAAAAGAAAGCAAAAGATTTTGTTTTAAACCGAACCACAGAAAATTGGGTTTTAACAACTTGAGTCAGTTATAACTGTCAAAGATAGGTATAGATATAACATCTTCCTTTAAAAATGCCTCTTTCAGCTGCTGTAAAACGAGAAGAAAGTTTAATAACTTTGAATTTTCTCTTCTCTGTGGCTCCAGTCAAGACTGAATTTGGGACTGAATCACACATCTAACAAGAATGCTGGTAGAGCAATAGAAATATACACTGGCCCACTGTACTTATGGTTGAGGATGGGAGGATGAAGGGGTAAGAAAAAGGGAAAGACATGCGGGCTTAAGATGTATTGGTCCAAACTGCAAAATAGATTTAAATGGAAATCTTCCACGTAAAATATTTAAGACTTCCTTTCTTTCATGTGTCAGTCCCATCCTGACAGAAACATGCTGTAGGTCTGGTAAAAACAACATTGGCCAAACAGATTTTGTACATAACAGTGAGTATTACACAGCATATGCTATATAATTTCAGGCATATCGTCACTAGTGAATGCCAGGTGCAATCCAATCTTTTAAAGTGAAATCTGTTTGGTAAGATGGAGTAGGCTTATACTGGAGTCTTTTGTTCAAGTGGCTCAGAAGGAAAATGTCCTTTTTCAGTTTGATATTATAGAGACTGGTTACGATTTTTAATGGTCCAGTATAAAAAGAAAATATATACAATGGTCATCTGCTTGAACTACTGTAATCCAAACATAAGGCTTTTGAACCAAAGTGAGTTGTGAAATATTTGGGAAGCTGTTAAATTTTGCATCTAAATGTTACGTCTCTAAAGTCAGGATCCCAGTAGATGTCCATTTCTGGTTGGCCTTTGGAAGAATTATTCCAGATGAAGTGAAGGTGGCTTGGATTTGAAGACAACCAAACCATCAGAAAAAACACCTGGACCACACTGAGAGGTGTTGCCTGTACTCAAGTTTGGCTAGTTGTCTGTCATCCAGACACCTATCCTAGGCAGAGATTGTAGAAAAGTCAGGTCTCATGCAGCCAGAGTGCTTGGCTGGGTGTTACCTTCAAATCTGTGATCCTTCAGTTTCTATAATCTTCCAGCCTCTTTGTCTATCTTCCCATATGTGGTGAAAAACGTGGGTAAAATGCAGGTAAAAGCCCTGGGGGAGAGCTTCTGGTGATAGTCTTTGGGGTTTGCCCTGGATGAGTTTTTGGCAGTTTCCATGTCTACAAGGCAAGAAAGGAGCAGTCAGAAAGGTATTCAGGACAGAGAATCAGCTAGGCTTGCTTTCATGCAAGAGGCTTGACTCTGAAAAGCAGTTTTGGAAACTTCTGCTCCTGAAATGAAGATGTCTGCTCTCTCCCACTGAGCAGATTATTGTAAACCTCAGGCCAGGCCAGCACTGAGCCCAAAGAGGGTCTGATCTGGCCAAACTGGCCATTGAAAACTATCTCCAGCAAACTTTGTCTTTACTGTACCCAGTGCTAAGAGCTACTGCCAACTTAGTGCAAACCAGGCAGAGGGGCTTTTCCACCTGCCTTTGAATTCATGGTCTCCCAGCCTTGAGAAAAAAAAATTAAGGAAACTCACTGGATTGAATCTGTCCCTTAAAGAATAGTGCTGTCTTCAGAAGAATCACAGACTGCATGAATGTAGTTTATTATTTCTTGAGCCAGCTGACATGCTACCTTATTTTGACATAGTTTAGTGCATGCACATTTAATCAAAATACCCATACGCATCAAAGAGGCAGTTCCCTCCACTGTACTTCAATTACAGACTATTCTGAAAATCCTTGGGCTAGTTGCCTGAAAACGTCATTTCCAGTAGCCCTCAGAATTTATTTTCCCCATTTCCTATGAGCAAGTCAGTTGCTCATAAATGGCGGGTAAAAGGTCTCTAGATTTCCAAATGACTACTGTTAAATTATTCTGAGATCTGTCTTTGAAGACTCATTTTCATCTGCAGTTCTGTAGAATTTCTAAAATAATCAGATTTGTGTAGATTTCTAGCCTGGCTTCAGGAAAGGAGACAGAAGGTAACAAGCTCTCTCTCTCTCTCTCTTCATCAACCTCCTTACTACTACTAAAAAGCAGTGGCTTTTTTAGTAGACATGGGCAAAACAACTCTTCCTATGGAATTCAAGTAAATGGGTGTGAAATGTTTTTGAGCACATTACAAGTTTTCACAGCACCACAACAGAATGTGATTCGTTGTAAAAATTTACTGTAACAATATAAAAAGAATATTTAAGTTATTAAAATGAAAGACAGGTAACATCTACTTTTACCTAGAGTGAATCATCTCCTTTATGAGCCACTCAGAGGAGAAAAAATATTTCAAGCAATACTAAGTGGCAGCTGTGTTTAGTGACTTATGACAAAGACATAGTATATGTCACATTGCTAATAATCGACATCATGAAATTATGTGAAAATAGCCATGTAGAAGGCACTAGCCATATTCATAATTGAAATAATTTACCAATGTTGTAGAATTTTACAGAATCTTATTAAAAATGTCATGCGTTTTGTACAAAGGTGGTGTTTTGGCTAAAGTGTTTTTCTCCCAATCAAATTACTGCCCAGGCACAGTAGTTTCTGAGGTAACAGTGTCATTTACAGGAGAGATGAGGACTTTTAGATGTGCCTCTCTACTACCAATCCTGAAGTGCACAGGGGCTCAAGCCCTGCCTTTGCAGGATACTGCCTTTGGTGTCAGTGGCTGTGTAAGGGACAATTTCTTGAGGAGGTTCCAGGTGCCAGCGTGATACCACAGTACCTACCCACTACTAAGCATTGGTGTTGTGATGTTGTCTACAGAAAACTGTACCACTCCCACTGAAAAATAAGAGATTTAAATATATGGACATGTAATTTGATAGTACTTATGAAAAAAAGAGTGAAAAATGTGAATAAGAAATAGATAAATTACAAGTGGAATTGAAGCCTTTTGTAAATGAATGGTTTTTACAAGTTTTGTATTTACTTGCAACAGCCAAATCAGTCCAGTGCTGACCTAGGAAGCTTTATTGTTCTCCTGAAGACAAGGGTGATAAGTTGCTAAGAGAGGAAACTAGCAGTGGGTTATGAGGTAATCATAAACACACCTGCATGGCAACAAGCAGAGAATTTCAATAGACATGGACTGCTTTTTATTTCTCTTTAACACCTAAGTTCCAGTCATGACTTACCTTTTCGGTATGGAAACATTTTCATTTTCAGTCTCTGCATTTCATTAAAAAAAGAAAAAATAAAGAATAGTAACATATGCCTTGGAAGGAGAAACAATTACATTTATTCCTATGAACTCCCTTCAGATTTTGCTAAATAAAGAGAGAAAAAAAGGGATGTCATCATCATGGCTGGGCTTCGTGAACGAAGATTTGGGAAGGCTCTATCCACATTTGTTACAGGCACGCTGGTGGCTTATGAGGCCAATACGAGACAGACATATCTGATTGCAAAAGGCACAGCAGAAAGACTCCTTAGATGGTGTATTCTGCAATACACGGTTCTTTCTGCATTGCCTTTTCTCCTCGAAAGTGATCCTGCGTGTGTTCTCAAAGGAGACAGCTGCGTTATAGACGGCGTGTCTCCAGGCCTCCCGATTGGAGGCCAGAGTAGACCAGTGATGATGATCAATATGGCCAAGGTTGAGATGTTGTTTCAGGGAGTCCTTGTATCTTTTTTTCGGGGCTCCTCTCATGTGGCAGCCGGTGGCAAGTTCACCATAAAGCAAGATCTTAGGGAGGCGGTGGTCCTTCATCCTGGAGACGTGCCCTGCCCATCGCAGCTGTGTTCTCATCAACATGGCCTCAATACTTGTGACTGCTAAAGGGATGTAATTTCATTCATAATTCAGTCAACTTTTTCCACTGTCTTTCAACAAGTAAGGATGATTGCGGTCAGCTTTCTCCTAAGTGGAAAGCTTGCTGTTTATGTAGCAATTGAATTTTTTCTTTCCTTTTCTTGGTGGATTTTAGGTTTTATTGAAATTGTAATTTGAAATTTTAGAAGTGCATTTAGTTCAGGAATATTTATATACATATTAAAAATATTTACATTACTTAAAAAATAAACCAGCCAGTTCTAATTAGACAACCTCTAATCTAGACAAGGTGGTGATTGCTCAAAGGTTGGACTCGATGATCATGGAGGTCTTTTCCAACCTTAATGATTCTGTAATTCTGTGATTCTGTAACTGAAATATTACCAGAACCATGGTAGCACTTCGAAACCGTGATTTGACTGTGCGACTGCTTAGATGCTCATCAGGAGATAGTCAGAAGGGCAAGAGATCTGCAGCAGGTACTGTAGGAAATGAGCTTTAGCTTGAACTTCTTGAAAGCCTAAAAGACTGATGAAAAAAGTGCTGTTCCCAAAGCTTGAAGATATTCCTGTGATTGGAATCACAAGACACAGCAAACAAGTCATATTTAATCCTTTGATGTCAGTAATGGCCAGGACAGTCCATGCAGCCTTCTTCCTTTCCTTATATTTCCCTATGAAACAGGAAAATTGACAGGAATCTCAATTTTTTTTTCTTTTTTCTTTTCAGTGTGTACAAGGGCAGAATGCAGAAGAACATTAGCATTTAATTGCTGTCCTCAACCGTACAAAATTTATTAAAAAATGTATTGCAGCACATTGAAATTTAAATGTTAAACAGCCCTGGGATACAGTCAGTTTCTGGAAGAAGGAATGAATTGCATGCAGCACTAGCATTGGATGAAGTAAGCATCAGTTTTCAGACACATCATTCATGCTGGTATTTTAAAAAATCAGATAGAATTACTTCTTTACGGTCATCTTATTCCATTGTTTTTATATGTTAAGGATATAATTTAATAAAAATTGTGAAGTTAATCATAGTGTGCATGAAACAGGTTTCAATAGTAATGCCTGAGGTATAAAATTCTTGTGGCTCAGTTCACTTGTTGATAAACAATTTTGCTACAAGAATTTTTGGTGAGAAATCTCAGGGGTGTAGATGGAGCAGGATACACTGGGAAAAAAAGTACCAAATTCTTTCCCTAGAGAAAAATTTTTCATCTTAACATTTATGGCCATAAAATACCTGGAGGAAGGAAGGCTGTTCTTAGTCTGCTGCTAAATGTTAGGAAAGTAATCATTCAGATAAAGTGTCCAATCCAAGCAAGAGAGAATCACATAGTTTAAATAAGTGCCAACTAAACACCAAGAGCTGGGCTATGTGCCTGCACTGAACCAGAAGCCTGCAGCTCTTTAGGTTCTTCTCTTTGTACTTGTCAGCCTCATCCTTGTAACTTCAGTTTTACAGAACTTTTTTTACCAACAGACCTTGACTATTCCTCAAGCACCGTGTTCATGAAGAAGAAGCCTTGTAAAATCATATACATGTGTGTATATATAGACATAAATATATGCATTTCAGCTTACTGTATATGACAGTTTTTAGAGTTCATATTTCAGTTCTCCATGGGTGTGATATCCCACAGGTTGGAATACATCCCTTAAGAGAGAAATGATTTTTATCTGGAGCTGAATCCAGTTAGTATTTTCAGAGAATAATAGAATTTCAGACTCGTTTTGGCTGGAAGGGACCTTTAAACATCATATAGTCCTAGCCCCCTGCCCTGGGCAGGGACATTTTCAGCTAGATCGAGTTGCTTGTTCAAAGCCCCATCCAACCTGACTTTGAATGCGCTCCAGGGAAGGGGCATCTACCATCTGTCTGGGTGACCTGTTACAGTGTTTCACTACCCTCATCTTAAAAAATTTTTTCCTTCTGTGTAGTCCAAATCGACCCTCTTTTAGTCTAAAACAATTGTCCCTTGTCCTATTGCAAGAGACCCTCTTAAACTCTTTGTCCCCATCTTCTGTATAAGCCCCCATCAAGTACTGAAAAGTCCACAATAAGTTTCCCCAGAACCTTCTCTTCCCCAGGCTGAACAACTCACTCTGTCATTATAGGAGAGGTGTTCCATCCCTCTGATCATCTTCGTGGCCCTGCTCTGAACTCACTCCAACAAGTTGGTGTGTTCCTGTGCCCTCCAGAGCTGCATGTGGTATTCAAGGTGGGCTCTCACAAGAGCAGAGCAGAGGGGCAGAATCACCTCTCTAGACCTGCTGGCCATACTACTTTTGATGCCGTCCAGGGTGTGATTGGCTTTCTGGGCTGTGAGTGACCACAACTGGATTATGTGCAGTTTTTCATCACCAGCACCCCCAGGTCCCTCTTGTCAGGGCTGTTCTCAATCGCTTCATCCCCCAACCTGTATTGATACTGGGGATTGCTCTGAACAAGGCGCAGAACTTTGCACTTGGCCTCATTGAACCCCCTGAGGTTCACATGTCCCTGGTTCTCATTGGCTCTGGATGGCCCCATCACTCCGGATGGCATCCTGTTCCTCAGGCCACTGCTCCACTCAGCTTCATGTCATCTAAAAACTTGCAGAATGAATGCTTATGACTGCAAGACTTGGCAGACAGGCAGTCAGACCACATTATCTCAAATGGGGTCAATATAAGTTTGGCTGAACTGCATGTCTAGCTGTACACCAGCAGATGCAGACTCTGATGGATGTGAGACACTTTCCAGCTTTGTAGTCTTATGTTTTTAGTCCAAAACAGCTGTATCTATAAGTTGTATAGCTCAGAAGGCAACTCTAAGGGATGTGTCTGAAAAAAAAAACAACCAAGGGGAGTGTTTTTCTACCTAGAATGGCAGCTAAACATAGATCTCCCTAGGTTGTATTTTATCATTTGTTTGCCTGGGAAGTCAAGATACCACCTTCAAATAGCTGCTTCACACTGCTGTATCCAGATGTACTCTAATGTCTGTCAACTGCATAACTTAAAGGTTTAATGTTAATTTAAACCTCCATGTCCCTCTGTTTTAATCTTTGGTAAGGCTGTTTACAGTTCAGTGAACTTTCTTTGCATGGGATTTGCAATGCCATGTAGTGAGGAGTTTTTTTGCAAACAGTACTCATTCTACTGGATGGCTGGTATATGGCCCAACAGTACTTTCTCCAGGAACACTTTGTCAAACCTGGGCTAGGTAGTGGTGAATCAAAAGTACATTTCTACAAAAACATGAGAGGTCAGTTAAAATGGGCCAACTTCAGGGAAAGCTGATCAGATTGCAGATCTCTTCAGCTACTATTTACTACTACCAGCTCTGGGGTGGAGGAGTAGTCTCCAGAAGAGGAAGGTATGGCAAATGAACTTTTGCTGTATTTGCTCTTGTTACACACTTTCATACAGCAGTTGAAGTGAAGATACATGTATTATTGAGAAGCAAACCTGAAATTATTATTGTGAACAAATTACTGAGAATTTATCAGGTTTGGGGGTTTTTTTTGTGTTCACAAGCTATTAATTAACATACTCCGTTCTAATTTAACACCCACGTCTCCCTGGTGTGGTAGCGTTGCCATTGGCTTTGGAAAAGTCCCATTGGGCAGTTTCTCCCAAGTGCTTGGTGAGTGGCATATTCTGGTTTTGGGTGTTCATGAGTAGTGACATTGCTCATGTCCCATTCCTCACCTCTGGGTGCAGCTGATTTCCCATGTCGCTACAGACTCTGCTTCAGGATTAGAGGAGGTTCTTTTTAACAGCAGCAGAGTGGTGGCAGCAGCAGTTTGGCCATTGTGGATGGCACGAACTTTGTCTGAACATTCTCATTAACTAGATCTTATTGATGTTACTAGCAATATAAAAATAAAAGTAAATAAGAAAAGGCAACAGAGCTTTCTCTTACTCTTACTTATTTGAGTGTTAGTGGTTTTTTTTCTCACAATGTAGTTCAAGTGCATACTATGTTTGCCCAACCACTCCATCCTTTTCTGTTGGTATTGCTGAAAGCTCTTAACAGCCATTTCAGTCAGCCAAAATAAACTGTGCCATGAGGGTAGACCATTCCAGCGAACAAGTAAATTCAGCAGCTCTATCGTTAGCAGTCTGTCCTTTAATGCATGCCTCTTACACCAACATCAAGCCTCTGTGACAGGTGCGGCAAGAACTGAATGGAGCAAGCACCTGAGCATACCTGGTCAGAGTTACTTTTTGTATGTTTCTGCTGCTCTCCTTGAGCCTGTGATATCTCCTGGCACTCTACAGTCTTTAATAACCAAAGGATAACCTCAGAATTTTAAAACATCACCTGAGATGCTCTTATTATTTTGAAAATAATCCACATGCTCTTTTTCCAGTGCTCCTAGAATATTGTTCATTTTCAGTGAAATATAAGCTGGCATGCTTTCAATATTTATTACTTTTCATCTTCCCCAATTTTATTTCCTTCCCATTCACAGGGACGTTTGTGTGTTTTCATAATGTTCTGCAGTTGTAGCATTTCATAATTTATGGCCCACCAGTGATTCACTGCATACTGATAAATTGTGAGTCTTGGATTTTTTTGGGAGGGCTTTTATGTAGTCTTGTGAATGTATTACTTTGGCTTTCAGAAATTTGTGGCCATCAGGATTAATTATTAAAAAACTAATAGCATCTACTCTCTCTGTAGGTTTCTAGATACAGAGGTATTTTGACTTGTTTTTTCCTGAACAAATTCAACTGCTTTTTGTCACAAGTATTAGCTGACAAAATGAAGCAATTTACCTGATGTGAAAGAAAGTGTGGAACAAATAGTAAAGTCAGTGGTGTTTAATATAGCAAAATAAACTCATCTAGCAGCATAGTTTCAGTCCCTGATGTCAGAGGAGATCGTCGTTGATATGAAGACAATGAGGCTTATTTATTTGTGCCAGTCTACTTTCATTTTGTTGTAAGAAGGTTAGGTACAGTGTGGAAGCTTACTCATTTTGTATAATACAAACAAAAGAGGCTATTGTCAGGAAAAATCTGACAAAAATTAACCAGTGAAAAGCATGTAATTCTCATGGTACAGGTGATGTGAACAAACACATTAGCTTCATACACTGGCTGCAGCTGCTGTAAAATTGGTGACCAAGGTGATTCATGACTGTTAAAAGAACTGCTCAAGAAAAATGACCTTTTTTCACCCTCCTTCTTACCTATTTTCCTTTTAGAAGAACTTTGTGCAGTGACAGCAGTTCATGGGCTGGCTGTGTGTGACCCTAGGCATATGGTGGCTGTCCCCCAGCAACTGGTGATCCTTTCTGTGGCTGCTTGGGTTAGAGGATGGGCTGTTTTTGGGAAAGGCAGAGAGCCTGGGAAGGCCAGGGGTTTTACCTGGCTTTCAAAAATTGTGTTGATATGCATTGCTGTAAGACAACAAACATGAGGAGACAACATTAAGACAGTGTTGCAAATGGACAAACAGATTTAGAGATAGACATTTCTCTTGTCTTAGATTGGAGTGGGTTATCTTTATATAATTTTGTTATTTAAATAGAACCAAAAAAAAGTGAGCAGATATCGTTCAGATGAGTTAGACTTTATTGTAGCTGGTTAGAAATGGTCAGGTCATTGATGTGAGCCACATTAACCTGCTCGAACCAAACCAGGGCTATAAATGGCCATTTGCATCCATGCCTGTTATTTGTTCCTATTAGCATTTGTATTTTCAGGCATCTCATACAACTATAAAATATCGGCAAATCTTGCATGAGTCCAATGGGAGAAGTAGAAACTTTTTGCCAGGCTTTGTGACCCAGAAATTAAACAAATTTTCTGCTTGAGGTTTTGTAGCATAATTTCTCTGTTTATTGAAAACACAGCTAATGGAAGTAAAGCAAAGATCTGCAGTTTACATATCTGATATTTTTAAATGACAAATGTTTATTTTAAAATATCTTGTCTGAAATGTTTTTTGCTTACATCTACTGCTGCTTATCTCCTTCAATATTTTCTATGGAAGGATTAGTTTAATTTTCTTATCCCCTTGCTACTCCTTTTTGTCTTGCCCAAATCCATAAGAATTCTGTTGTTTGGATGCAGGCCAATAGACCAGGTTAAAGAGAACTTTTGCAAAGCATTTAACTGGAACTGTCTGACCTACCCCTTGGCAAGTGCAGACACACATTTGCTCTCCAGCTGGGCATTCTTTGCACAGAGAAATGTGGGTGTATTACTTTGACTGTATACAGTATTCACAGATTCACAGAATGGATCTGCTTGTGAGGGACTACAGTGGGTCAACTGGTTCAACCTCCCTGCTCAAACAGGGTCATCCTAGAGCACATTGCACAGGATTGCATCCAGAGGATTCTTGAACATCTCCAGTGAGACTCCACAGCCTCTCTTGAGCAATTTGTTCCAGTGTGTGGTCATTCACACAGTCAAGAAATTCTTCCTCATATTCAGGTAGAACTTCCTGTGCCTCAGTTTCTGTCTGTTGCCTCCCAAGTTTCTGCCTGCTCACTTTAATCAGCAACCTGGACTTCATCAAAAGACTTCCAAACAATACAGTAAATTTTAGCTGTATTTTTGATATAGCTATCTAGCAGACTCCTAATTATTTTTCTTTCAGAAAACTAAGGTTAGTTTTATTCCCACTCTCCCAATGAATCTATAAAAATTATAGATTATATAAAAATAAATTGAAAATTCTCTCTGGTTAAACAGTTATAATGCTATGGTAGCATCTTCTCTGCTAGTTTTTGACAAGCCATCTATAAAGCATAATTGTACCTGCAGGAGTGGGACTAGATAGAAGCAAATCTTAATTTAGGCTAGCATCTTTCATTTGTTTATTTACCAAAAGGAGGACATGCTTATTATTAAATGCCTATAACTGACACCTCCAATTATATCTGTCTAAAATATCTATGGTTGCTTTAACACCACTGAAATAATTTAGAAAAGACCTTAGCAGTAGATGGATATAATAAATTAGGAAATGGATATGTAGGTAATTTTGGTTTTGTTTTGAAAGGTTGAAGTGAAGAAGGGAGATATGCCAAAAGAAAAAAAAAAGGTGCACTTAATATTTAGTGCAAAGCTTGTAAATAGTTTATGGTTAACAACCATCTATTCGCAGAGGATTAAGGACATAGTACAGTAGCTTTTGAAATAAGGCTTAAAAAAATCAAGCAGAAAAATGATACGTGACCTCATTTTTTCTTTATAAAATCAGGTTCTTAGCAATCTCTTCTATGTCACAGAAATAGCATACCCAAAACTTTTTTTTCTGACAAAAATGAAGAACTTAGAAAATTTAGAGTTGAGGTGGAGCTTTGGTGGCATAAATTTAAAGAAGAATGAGCCTCCTCTCACCTCCTCTTACAGTTTGAAAGCCAGAGTTCTGTTGACTCATCTTGTCAGGATGAAAGTTCCTGAGGTCTGTGAAGAAGATAATGGCTCCTCCCTTGATCGGATATTGTTGGAAACAGAGCAAGATGTTGCATGCTACAGTACCTATGATTCTTGTCCATTAAAGATTGAATGTATCTCTGCTCAGTAGTCTCTATTCAGAGTAGTTTTAGTTTTTCAACTTTAATGACTCTTTAAAACATTTACTTAGCATTTACTCATTCTCCTGGCTGCCCTGTAATACTGATATCTTACTTTTTAATGCCTTTGGCTGCAAATGTAGCTTAGATAATTTTTTTTTACCTGTGTAATAGAATATAAGGTTAAATATGTGAAGTGTATTTACTTTTCAGAGCAAAGAAATCCAAAATAAGCATAATGCTGCTTATTTATTAATTATTTCCATGTGTGTTTACTTTTGGAGTTTTTTAGCCCACTATGTGAAACAAAGATGACAAGATTATAACTTTCATTATCAGTTACCTGTGAGCTTCAGTTTGTGTTTTGGTATTTTCTATACTTACAAATATTCAAAATGAAATGGTCCTAAATGCTGTTCTTCAGTTTAAACCATAAAAGTCATGGTTTCAGGCTGATCAGCAAATTTGAGATGTTCTGCATTTTAATGCAAATTTAAAAAACCTCTGAAACCAACCAGCAAACCAGGGATAATACTTTGGTTCAAATTTTTTAGTTTCTTTCAAAATAAAAATAATGAGTCCTAAAGAGTCACAAAAGATGTCTCATCTTTCTTGCCAACTTAGTTACTATTTGTACTTGCAAATTCACACAACTCTATTCAAAAGTAGTTGCTATTTACAAATAATGTTTTTCCCAAAAGTGGTGTTTCACTTAAAATAAATTTTTTTTTTTAACCTGTGATTGCCTAGCGAATTCATGCTATTTTAATATGACTAATAAATTGTTAGTGCCATCATTTTGCTTTTTTTTAGATTGCTCTAATAAGTATTTCTTCATTTGCCATGGAAGCTGGTATGCAAAATTTGTTTCCTCTTAGCGCTTGCTTTTTCCTGTTTCGTTAAGAAATGTTACAAAAGGAAGCCAGTTGATATAATCTTGTTGGATTTCGGTAAAGCTTTCAACACTCTCTCTGACAGGATGCTTCCGGACAAGATGTCCAGCACACAGCTGGTGAAACATGCCATGTAGTGGGTGAGCAGTTGGTTCATGGATCGAGCACAGAGGATAGTAGTGAATGGGGTGACATCAGACTGGTGGGGTTCCACAGGGCTCTATCTTGGGCCCTGTGCTCTTCAACATCTTTATAAATAATTTGGACACAGGACTGGAAGGGATACTAAGTAAGTTTGCAGACAACACAAAACCGGGAGGAGCTGTTGACTCCCTCAAAGGCAGGGAGGCCCTGCAGAGGGACCTTGATAAATTAGAGGGTAGGGAAATCACCAACCATATGAAGTTCAACAATGGGAAATTCGGGATTCTGCAAGTAGGATGGGGCAACACGAGATATATGTACAGACTGGGGAATGAGATGCTGGAAAGCAGTGCTGTGGAAAGGGACCCAGGGATCTTGGTCAATGGCAAGTTGAATATGAGTCAGCAGTGCCCTGGCAGCCAGGAGGGCCAACTGTGTCCTGTGGGGCATCAGGCAAAGCATCTCCAGCCGGTCGAGGGAGGGGATTGTCCCGCTCTGCTCTGCACTGGGGTGGCCTCACCTTGAATATTGTGTGCAGTTTTGGTCACCACAATATAAGAAAGGTATTAAGCCGTTAGAGAGCATCCAAATGAGGGCAATGAAGGTGTTGAAGGGCTTTGAGCAGAAGCCATATGAGGAGCAGCTGAAGTCACTTGTTGTGTTCAGCCTGGAGAAAAGGAGACTGAGGGGAAACCTCATTACAGTCTACAGCTTCCTCCTGAGGGTAAACAGAGGGGCAGACATTGATCTCTTCTCTCTGGTGATCAGTTACAAGACTTAGGAGAATGGCCTGAAGTTGTGTCAGGGGAGATTTATGTTGGATATTAAAATAAGGTTCTTGACCCTGAGAGTGGTTGAGCATTGGAACAGGCTCCCCAGGGAAGTGATCACAGCACCAAGCCTGACAGAGTTCAAAAAGCTTGGATAATACTCTCAGGCACAGGTCCTGTGCAGGACCAGGAGCTGGACTCAGTGATCCTTGTGGATCCCTTCCAACTTGCATATTCAGTGATTCTGTGATTCTTGAATATTGGGTGGGTTATCCATGAAGGAAATTACTTAAAGGTAAATGGAGGAGGAATAATAGCAATTTTTTTAGGTACAAACATGTTCAAAAGGAAACAAATATAAACAGATCCTCTCAGAAGTTATTCCACTAAGTGAGATTTTTCTGGAAGAAAAGATGTAAAAGAGGAAGGGACTTTTTGAAAATTGTTTCTGTCATAACTGTTTCACTTTTGATGTGTCTATACATTTCTGAAGTCTAAGCTCAGTTATGAGCTAATTAAGAGCAAATAAGACATTCATAGGACATTCAAGGTGACTCAATTCAATTAATTTAAGTCATGACTGAAAAATAAACAAGTACAAACCCTAAAATGGATATAATGATTTTTCATCTTTAAAATATGTATTTCAATATTTTTAATTAATAAATGAAAATTTTGAGAAAATAATCCTTTTAAGCATGTTTATTTAATACAATTTATATGCAGTTTGATATTTATGAAGTAATCAAAATATTTTGCTTTTAAAATAAATCAACTTACTCTACAAGGAAAATTACATATGTGAAATAAGCAATTTCAGTCTTTCCAGATTTTAGATTTGAAAATATACTTCCCTATCATCTTATTCCTGTGGCCTAGGAGGTAAGTGTGTTGTATTTTTCTTTCCTCAGCTCCTAAGTCCTCAATTTTAAATAACTGAGCTCTCAAGATGGACTTTAAACCAAATGAAATCAGGAAAACATCTGTTTTGAACTTGTGGAACTAGGTGTTGATGCCCTCAAAGCCATAGAATTTAACACTTCAACAACCTGGTGCTGTAGCCTTTCGGCAAGAAATTTCCATCAGTCTAGTAATACTGAATTTTTCAAGTCTTCTTTGATAATATTTTTTAATTAGGTTTAGTAAGAGGTAGGTGGTTTACGTCTCATAGTAGGGGATCAATATATTTAATTTAAGATATTAATAGTGTGCAGGAAATTACTTTTTCAAAGCCAACAGGGCACTGTTACTGGAATGTGCTATCCAAGTACTCAGTGGTTTGTCTGGAACATGACATTAAAACTCTGTAAAAGAAAAAAAAAGAATTACTTTCTATATTCAAGGCAAAATAAGGAAATAATGGAAATCCTGCTGTTCTAGTTACAATGTCATATCCCTCATTATTCCTTGTGGGATACCCAAACCAAAAGACCTCAAGGCCTTTGGAGGCATGGGGGCATGGAATAAATAAAAAATCAGAGGTCATACAGGCAGGGAAATGAAGTACTGGCTTCATCGGGGACTTCAAAGAAGAAGTGAATATGAACACAAGAAATGGAAGTTATACAAGGTGAATTTCCACATGAGGCTAAGGAAAGGGTAAGAAAGCAAAAAGTAGAAAAAGCAGGAGCTCTGTGCACCATGGCTTTCACATCCCAGCAGACTGAAAGGTGTTCATGGTAGGGCAGTGCTTTTCTCAAGCAGCTGAAACTTTGTCCTTCCCAAGGTCTACATATTTCTGCTTGTGCCTTATTGTGTCTTGCAGGTGTTAATTTCCGACTCTTGCTTAGGTTTTGCCTTTTTAGGCACAAGAGGAAGACCATATATTTTTTCAAAGATATGTGCCAGAGCTGGGCACAGCTCTGTGCTGTCTGTGGTTGCCACAGAGCCCTTTATAATCTGTGCTCAGCTCTGTGCTAACACAGAGAGCCACAACCTCCTGGAGAAGAGTAACTGACCATCCTTTGGAAGACGGTTAGGAGGAAGGTTCCTGGAGCTACCTGTCTTGCCAGATGCATCCCACTGAGCCCAAGGCGCCACGGTCAGCCCCAAGTGCCTGCCCAGGAGGGACTCCTTTCCTTCCCCTACCAGACCAGTCACTGCAGACTGCACTTCCTAAGGCAACTTTGTATTATTAAAAGTCTGTATGTGCTATTTTTAATGCTTGATCTAATGAACACAGCAGGAAACAGTTACATTTTTAGGTTCTTCAAAAGCGAAATATTCCCAGGTCTCTGAGCTGTTCTGGGCTTCTTTCATCCCTGCCCGCACCTGCTGAAAAAAACTCTTCACAGTCGTGAAGTCCACTTTCTAAATCAATACTTACTCAGCAGAAGTCAGACTTAACCTTTGTGGTTTATCTGCATTTTTTGTCTTTTAGACCAGTGCTTGCTCATATGGCAGGCCTTCAGCTTGGATAAGTAACAGCGATTCCTTACTGCTTTCCAGGATTACATTTATCTGGCTCTTCTCCCCTCACTTACTTCAAATATCTTTTTTTCAATGGGTGAAGCAAGAGGAAGGATTTGAAGGCCGGTGGAGGAGAAACAAGGAAGAAAAGGCATGGCCCAGGTGTGCAGCAAGGAGTTAGGTAGTCACTGGTATTGATACTACCCAAGGAGTAAGCGGTGCCCCATGAAATAACTGGCCCCAGTCTGCCACACTGTTCTGCAGTCTCTCCATGACCTGAAGTGGTCATGTACTGAGACAAATGAATCTTGAGTCTGGCTCAATTTGGGACCTTTCTAAGCCTCTAAGTAAAATTCTCATGGACTGTGAAGAGTCAGAACAGATGAAAAATACAATCTTCCCTTACAAAAGTCAAGGGCACAGTTGCCATGAGGATCTGTGGTGTGCATGGCTTCCCTGACGTGTAAATGTGCTGTGAAATGGAGCACTCTTCCGAGCTGCCACGCAGTAAGCAGTGCATGTTCCTCCCCAGCACCATTGCCAAGGAAGGTTTTAAAGCCTCTTCTATATATTGGTGGATGATTTTTCCTCAGTCAGAAGTGAAAAGCATGCAGCTCAAAATTAGTCACGTTTTTGTTTTGTGTGATCAGTGAAGTATTGCTGCCTGCATTGTTGTGGCGGCTTTCATTTAACTGCAGCTGCAATCATTATGTTAACAAATCAGCTCTCTGCTCTCATTGAATTTGCTCTCTACAGCCCCATAGTTCAGGGAAAGGTGTACAAAAATACATGTAACACTCAAAAGCAAGAAGCCATTTACAACAGAAACAACAATAGAAAAAAAAATCACCAGAGCCAGCAAAGCTCTGTATTAAATTATCAGTGATAGATCAAAGGACAGCTGCAAAGCTTTGAGTAATGGAGGTTTGCAACTTTCTCTGACATTCAGACCAAGATTTGATTTAAAAACTGAGGTGTCTGATCCCTGCTAATGGCACCTTTGAAAAACTCCAGCTGCATTAACTCTACAGTCCAGGGGAATAAAGCCCTCTTCTTTTTCCTAAAACCAAGGGAGGTCAGCATGACCATTTACATGGAAAATTCAAAATACTCAATCTTAGCATTGCTGAGTATTGCAGAAGGAATGAAACACAATTTCTTCTTTGCTACAACAATGAAAAATAGGTAAAAAAACAGAGGAAAAATTACAATAATCTCAGATGTCTCATCTCTTTACCATCCAGTGGTGGTGGGGCTGTTCCGTTTCAGATACAACAGCACAAATACTCATAACAGTCAAAGAGAGTGGTGTCAAATTGGCAGTTTTCATTTTAAGAAGAAAATTCAGACCACTTACCGGATTCAAAGTGCTGGAAGAAGCCTGCTCTACCCTTTGTGACCAGAGGAAGAGTTAGGAAATCCCGATGTCAAGGACAGTATAGCAGTTGTTTCCCTCTAAGCCTGAGGGAGGGGCAATATATTGAGTAGGAGAAACTTCAAATTAAGGGTCAGTGAGCATATTCTCCACCTAGAAAAGGAATTAGGTATTACCAGGAAAAAAGGAGTCCATTTTGAACCATGCCTACAGTTCTTTCAGAAAAAGTATACAATACAAACTTGACAGAGGCCTTTAACTTGCTAGTTTTAGCTCCTCATTTTCCCTACATCAAAAACCAGAAGAGATCCTTGGGCTGATGGAATTTGGTACATTCCATTAATTTCAGTGGAGTTGTGATAGTTCATGCCAGAGGAAGACCTGTGCTCAGGACTAATAAATGCTGTTCACATTGCTGTAGGATCTGAATGTTGAAGCTTCCCCCTGGCCCATCAGATGCTGAACACTGTAGCATTTAGAAAATTGTACCAGCATCCTTCCTGAGATCCTGGCTTGTGCTTGAGAACTGATAGATAGCCCCTGGCATCAAGTGCCTTCATTGCTGTGCTCACAAGACTACCTGTCAGTGAACATTTCAGCTGGGACTTTTTTATTTATATTCTAGATGTTCTCTGTTTCTAGAAAAATTGCAGCCATTATGGTCACAGAATCAGAGAATATTTGAGGTTGAGAAGGCTGGTATTATTAATCATTAGAAGCAGTTTCTCTCTTGCACACAGGCAGGACCAGATGCTGAAGTAAACTTTAAGTCACTGAACTAATTCCTTTCCTAAAAGCCTTTTTTTTCCCCCCTTAGATACCTGCGAGATGTGCAGAAAGGAAACCTTAAAATAATACTATATTTTAGACCATATAGGTTTATAGAATAATCCACAGTACATTATATTCTGCAAGTATAAATTTCAATCTACTATATACATGTGACTATGACATAGGTTTATATAAAACAAAACCCATTTTCCTCTTTTTGCATACACATATTTAAATAAGGACTATATGCATGTATATACTTACATGAAGCATGCCTGCAACATCAGTTAGCTGAGTAAATAGACTTTTTTGGGGGGGCCTCTACTTCATTACTTTAAGTAGATAATTCAGACCTATGGGGTGTGCACTGAGAAAAAAAAACCCTTTTATTACTGAAGTCTCTAAATCAAAATCTGTAGTCTTTCTTTTATACTTTGTACTCTTGCTGGAGTGTGTTCCTGTCAGTTATGTGTAACTCTGCATGACAATAGGATAAAGCAGGGTAAAATATTTTCTACTGCTTGGGCAATCACCAGCTGAAATATTTGTTTTTTTTGATTACTGAGGTAGACTTTGGCTAATGTGAGATTAACAGATAAAATAAAGCTTTTCTGCATCTGAATAGTAGGGATTTTGCTACTTTTGTCACTTTCATTTCAAAAGAAATAAGGATATTTATTCTAAAACATAACCTGTTCTTACCTCATAGGCTTTAAAATCATTTTAGGAAGGGCGAAAAGGAATTCAGTTTATTTAGGCAGCAAAACATTTTTAGAGAAATATTCAGCAAAGTAGACAGACATACTATAGTATCTGAGTTCACAGTGTATTCAGGAAAAAAGTTTTGCTGTGTCAAGTTTCACAGTTTTCACAGAATCACAGGTTATGTTGAGTTGGAAAGGACCCCCAAGGATCATCGAGTCCAGGTCTTAGCCCTGCACAGGACCATCCCCAAGAGTCACACCAAGTGCCTCAGAGTATCATCCAAATGCCCCTTGAACTCAGTCAGGCTTGGTGCTGTGATCACTTCCCTGGGCAGTCTGTTCCAGTATCCAGCCACCCTCTGGGGAAGAACCTTTTTCTGATATCCAACCTAAACCTCCCCTGACACAACTTCAAGCCATGCCCTTGGGTCCTGTCACCCCAGAGAAGAGATCAGTGTCTGCCCCTCCTCTTCCCCTCACGAGGAAGTTGTAGACTGCGATGAGTTTTAGCGAAGTTTGGAAGGGTTTAGGTTTCAAAATATGACAGATTCATCACAGAATAAACTGATCTGTCAAGGGAAAAAAGTTAGGTAAATCTTTGAATAAAGCTAAAAGAATAAAGCTTCAGTTTTTGCTTGAAACTTAAAATAAACAAACAATCAAAGTATTTCTCATTGCCTGGATATTTTGATACTTGTTTCTCATTTAAAGAAACCTATAATCTTAAAAAGAAGCAGACAGATCAGACAGATAAACTGTTCCAAGGGAACTAAATACCAAGGGCTATTTATTAGATATGGAGCACAAGTCTCATATGGCTGTATGCATAGAGATCCAATTGTAATGAAACTCATTTCTGATATGCTCTCTTGCTGATAAACTGTAATTGGGGGGTGACTGTGTATGAGGAGACTGTCATTCTTTTCTACCCAGTCTGACCTAACAGCCCTGGTCACTTCCTGCCAGAGACTGGAATAGGCTTTCTCAATCACCAGCAAAATACATTTAGCTTGCTGAGAAAAAGCACTTGAACAGTATCTTGAAACACTTCTCATTTATTAAGCAAAATGGAATGCAGCACACGAGGGAAGCATTTGAAAAGTGGACCAGCATTTTAAACAGGATTCAGCAGCAGATCATCAGCTAATCAGTGCTGCATATTTCATTATTTTTCCAATCTCTTGTGTTAATGCTATCGCAAAGTCCTCCGACACCACTGATGGATCCTTCACTACCACTTCTCCCACTGTCAAGGCATACCAAGCAGCTCTGCACAGGCTTCTTGTATCATGCAAATAAAGATAAATGAAATAAGCAGTAAAAGTGCAGGTTTTGTGTGGGTTTGCTACTGGCTTTTGCTTTGGTTTAAAGGCTGATGGAGAATTTCAGCTTTGAGTCACCAACTGAGACCTGCTCTGGTTTCAGGAAGGCCTCTGCAGAAGATCCCAGTGCCTGAGGGTGGTCCTGGACACGTTACAGGCCCACTCTCCATAGGCTCTTGATCTCGAGGTGTGACTGTCAGTGCTTAACTTTCTTTTCATGTTTCATGGCTGTGCCTTCATTCCCATGTCATAACATGAGAATAATACTTTTGTCCTTTGGAAGAGAAATGTGACTGAAAATATTTTACAGTGTTTTAAACCCTTTTGGAAAGTACACGGAAATTTCCTATGACATCCAGTTCAACATGAAAAACAACATGGTGAAGGCAGCAGAGACAAGTGGCATTAGGGGCTCAGGACACACAGCAGTGTGCACTGGCACTACCACAAAAGGTAATTGTGGGGACCTTTGTCTACAGCTCTGGAGAATGCACCTGACATCAAGATCTCCCATGCTATTTTTCAGTTTCCAAGACCTAATACAGCAGTTTAATTTTTGCTGTCCAAAGAATCTGTTTCTCCACATAGACATGGTTGGATTACACAAGGTCTCCTGCTTCCTCTTCACTCTCCTTTGTTTTTTTGAGCACATTCTAATATCTGGTAAACCCATGACACTATTTCTCTTTACTTCACATAGCTTTGCACCAAACCTTTCATGAGCTCTTAACTGCTTCACTCATGCCTTTCTTATGGTTGGGACTTCCTGCCCTGTAAAACACCCTGCTGTTCCATCAAAAACACTTCTGAAAATCTGTCTGTTTTGTAAAGAAACACATTATCATTAAACACTGTACTTTTGTGCTCTGCCCTGTTATTAGGAAGACTGTATTATGCAAGGTTTATCCTTAAATTGAAGGGAAAAGCTTATTGAATTTACCTTCTCTACCTACAGCAAAGCCTTGTGTACTTATGATGCCCATAATTAACATGTAATACAGTTTTCTTTAGCAGTACTGTATAGTGACTTATTGGAAAAGTAATTACGCAAACATAGTGAGAGAAGGTTGAGCTGTGGAAATTTATTCAAATTTTTAAGCATAGCAGATAACACTTGAGCTTCCATTAGCTGCAGGAGCACAAAGAATTTAGAAATTCAGTGTTGTATGTGTTGTTCCCTTAGACTTGATGCTGAGGCATAAAAACATGAATTTTGAAGAGGGGGTATTTGATTAGAGCTGGAGGGATGATCAATATGTTTAATCAACTTGCTCAATTCTAATAAATGACAAGTCGAAGTGTACAATAATGTGTAAATTTTATTCAAAGATATAAGCAGGATGGAACAGATGAACCTAGATTCCCTTGTTATTGATATATGGGGAGTTCAGGATTAAGAATGCATTTAGATACCTCAAAAGAAAACAGAATAAATATGTACTGACACTGAAGAGCATATCATCTGTTTACAGCTGAAGATCTATAGTATGCATGAAGGGGAGAGTCAGAGAAGACAAAAAGGGCACTGGGAGCCTGTCTCCTAATTTGTGTTTTAGAAATTAGACAGATCAAACTATTTCCTTGAAATAGCTGATAGGGAGAACATTTACAGTTTGACAACATTGTCTTGCAATGAAGATTTGATAAGAAATTTTGTTCTCTTAAAATTGCAAGTTTGTTTTCTTATACTTGCTAAGATGTGCATGTTAAAAACAAACCATAGTTCAAACATGACCATTAAGTCAAGAATAGAAATATATATCTGTCATTCAAAGTTATTTGTGTATGCATATGACTGTTTGGCTCTTCAAGTCAGCCTGATTGTCCCTGTGCTGCTCTTCAAATAATTAACACTTGATAATGCTGTCTTCTATGTGTGAATAATTTAGATAAGGAAACATGCAGGGGCAGCAAAATCAGAAGTAATTAAAATGCTTATTTTCACTATCAGTAGCTCCATGGGAGATCAAGCTGGAGGTTGACCTCATCACCTCTGAAGTTTTAACTAATTTCAGCAGAAAACATGTATACTTACCCACTTTGAAATATCGTTATATGAAAACACTCAAGGCTTTATCACGCACACACAAAATGCAGGACAAAAACCCCCAAACCAACAAAAAACCTCTCAAAACCCAAACAAACAAACAACCCCCCCATCAATACTTTGTTTGGACAAAAAATACTTTCTTTGGAGCTAAAAAAAGGGATAAAAACAGTGTAGCTGTCATGTAACTACACCAATATGTGAAGAAAGAAAACTGTGGAAAGGGGAATAAAGAGAAAGGCTGTGGGTACTTGGTAACTGCAGAAAGTGCTGAGAATTATGTGCATAAAACTAAGACTACCTCCCAAAGCAGCACAGCTATTGAAAACACAATACCAATTAAACAAAATTGCCTGTACAGGCAACAAAGCAAGATTAAAAGCACAGCTCCTCTCTAGACAAGAAAATGAATAAACATATATCTCAGGAGGCCAGGTGTGTGGATAAAACCTAGTCTGTCCTCAAGACACACTTCAGAACTATTCAGCTCCAACCTTAAGCCTTTTTCTGAGCAGCTCCTCCCTTGTTCTGATGATCTTTTTTTCCAAGGAAATCCTTTATATGTTCTAATCCAAGAATTTAATCTTACTTATTGTTCTGACAATGAATTGTGAGCATTGTGTTTTCATAAAAAGGATGTGAGGTACCTTGCTGTTTAAGACTTTTATCTTGTTTGGCATTAAGGAATTAAGTGCTGTTCCAATCCAACTGCTTCTTGGTGGCTGACTGCCCTTTGCTGTGGTGGAACAATAGATCAAGACAGTCACACATCTACAGTTGAATTTTTTCAACCAAATAGTTTTAGTTTATGAAAAAATGATACTGCTGTTATTTAATGCCTCGTATCCCTTCATTTAAAACATATTCTGCAGCTGCCAGAACTGTGGTCTAAAACAGATTAACAGCAGCAAAAATATTTTGAGTTTTCCCACTTTTCTTGCTATAGAAACCTGACTTTGAGGTGGAGCTTTTTGGTACATGGAAAATGCCAGGAACACAAGCCATTTTTAGCCAGTGATTTTCCATTTGGTTCTATCATTTATTTTTTAGCTTTTAATTTCACACTATAGAGAAAGTCACCATTAAAACTTAGGTTAACCTAAATGTTAGTTATGTTACTACTGTGCTGCTTAACTGAAACCAGTATTTGGCTTGTACATATTTCCTGCTGTTGAATCTTGTTATCAAAGGAGCCTCTGGCCCATCATTCATGAGTCATGCTCATGTTTCTGCATAACCAGGAATGCAGTGCAACAAACTACAGGCAGTTTCTGAGATTTATGTTGTATTCTCCTTGCTATAGCCAGCATAAGCTAGATCCACAAGCCTGTTACTCTAATGTTATGTGTGATGCTTTAACCAGACTGGTGGGTGATTCTTTTCTATACCACTCCTGAGAGGAAGGGAATGATAGGAAAAGTGGTGGCCCCAAAATTGATATATGTATTAGTAGAATTGTATAAAATACATATATATATATTTCTTCACAAACATGTTTCATAATATATGGGGGTTTTTTGTACGTACAGCATACCTTACTGTACATAAGAAGTTTTTTGGAAGAGTATGATGGAAGGCTCTCTGCACATTAACTGTCATTTCACAATGATGCTAGAAAGCAATCCCTTAAATCTCCAATGATATTTTTCTGACAGACTTATAATCTCTGCAAATGGTTGGTATAAGTGGTGAACAAATCTGTCAGGAATTCTGGCTCTCACAGCTCTAAATTGAAGGAGCACGCAAAGTGCTGCAGGAAACGAGGAAACTGCAAATAGCTTGTTAATTGCAACCAAAAAATACAGACCGTAGGAATGCACAAGTGTCTGCCAGAGCTTAACACTGCCTGTGCCTAAGAAGGTTAGACAATTTTGTTACTAGAAGTGCCTTGCTGTCTTATGAAAATTGAAAGTGACTGCAGAAGGAATGGAGGACCTGTGCAAAAACCAGCAACACGTGCTGCTGACCTCTGAGCCCTGACAAATTCTCTTGGTCTTACTATTTGAAGGGGCAGTGACAGCACGTTGCTGTGGGTGGAAGCTGTATTGGCTATAAGAGCTTCTCTGCACCCGAGGCTCTACAGTGTGCTATGCTCCTTGGCTCCCACATGTTGGATCCTGTCATGATCCCTGGCAAGATGTCAGTGAAGCAAGGGAACTGGAGATGTGTCTTAAGATCCTATATGGAGGCTACTGCACTACACTGTATTAAAGGTCTGAGAAATGCAGATTTCCTGGCACAGGACCAAGTAATCAAGACAAAACCAAATACAGTAGATCTGGCAGGCTCACAGTAATCTGCCTAGATGTCACAAGAAATCTCTCCATTTAATACCTCTGTGTAAGGTTCAAAATTTAGAGAAACCTGGAGTATATTTTTATCCCAATATGAGGGTTCTAAGGCATTTTTTAATTTTTTTTTTTTTTTAAGTTGATAGGACAAAACTTAATGTCCTTTTGAAGCTCCATATAAGCACAAAAAAGGAGCAGGCTCTAATGCCTGGGACCTGAGGGTTCCAGTATGTGCTAATGGCCCTGATGGGAGCCTTGCCTGAACCTCTACCATAGAGCTTGCTCTATCTCCCGGGGTATGGGAGTCCCATTTGGGCTCAGCCTGGGCTCAGTCTGTGCCTGAGCTGGGTTAGGGATGTCCCCATCTCCAGCTCTCTCTGGCATGGGTCTTGGACATGCTTGTGGTTAGTGTGTTTCCTGGGTGGATCCCAGGTATATACTGTAGCTTGTCTCCGGTCCTGCCTTTGGTCATATTGGCAGGATGGACTTTGGACCCATGTTGTAGCTTTGCTTTCAGTTTTATGTGTGGTAGTGAGGAGGGGCCTTTGGTGGTCTAGTGGTTAGAGTGCAGGACTCTCACCGCTGCGACCTGGGTTCAATTCCCAGCCCCCCGGGCAGTTGGAGCTCGTCAGCCTTGTAAGGCAATCCAACTAAGAGAAGGTCACTCTAAACAAACCTACGTCCTGGGGACCTCACTGTCACTGTCCAAGCTTTGCTCAGCCCCGGCAGATGAACCTCAGGATTAAAGGGTGGGCTCAGTTCAGCGCACGCTGTGTCTCACCTAAAAAATCCACTGCGCAGGCTCAAAGGGTTTATGACCTTTCCCAAATCTTCGCTCGCAAAGACTGGCCATAATATATTATATTATATATATATATATTATATATATGTGTGGTATCATCTCTTTTGCTCCTGACTGAGCTCCCTGTTGTGTCTGGGACTGTTGAAGGACCCTGTCACTAAACCTAGCTCTGCATGATGTGCACAGCCTCTGTGGGACTATGCCCCGTGGATGAAGGTGTGTGTTATGCAGGGGTTGCCGTAGGCTCCTTGCTTGCCTGCAGCAGCCGTTGCTGTTCCTCAACATGCAGCTTCAAAGCTTTGTGTACAGTATAAGTGCTGCACACACAGCAATGCTGCTGTTTGCACATACATCTAGTCTGATTGCATACACAAATTATATTTTGGCTATCCAAAAGCCAGGTAGAAATGTAAGCCAGCCATTTGAGTGCCCGTATCCAATCATTTTATACAACATTCAGTAGTTTGCAGGAGATTTGCCAATGTCTTTGAGACTTGAACAGTGGAGGCCAGGACTGTTGTCTCTGCTGGACATGGAAGATGGAATATTTCCTTTCAGTAGCGATATTTTTCTCCTTGCAGTGTTTCATCCTGTTGTCAGTTCTGTGTTGGAACACTGCAAGGCCTGGTGTACTGGCTGTAGTTCCCACAATACCCAGGCTCTACCCTGATATTTGCAATTAGCAGGCATTATTATAATCAGGTGAGCTGTTTGAACTAAAAAGCTTCTTATAAACAGAGTGAACTTGTCTGCTGCTTAAGTCAGTCATGGGCTCCAGACTGTGTCAGGATTTATTCATGCAAATTAAGAGGTCATACCACAGCGGGTAGTAGAAAACATGAGAATAGTCTCTTTAAATTTTGAGAACTAAAACCGATCAAGGAAGAGCTATAGATGGAAACTCTAGAAAGACTTATAGGAATGAATTATTTTCTTTAACTTTGTAAGTGTTTTACCTAATTTCAGGCCAAAGTGACACTCCCTGCAGCTTCTTGGCACCCTCACATGACAATGTTTGAGTGTTTGATATTTCAAGAACTGAAAGAGGCCTTCAAGAAATACACTGAATGTCTGGAACCTTCCCTGTACATGTGCTTTTGTGACACAAAATTAAGTGTCTAATCATACTTTTTCCTTCTGTGAGCCTCCAACCTGGAAAATTTCAAGAGTTTTATCTCTGCTGT
This sequence comes from Pseudopipra pipra, assembly GCF_036250125.1. Lineage (NCBI taxonomy): Eukaryota > Metazoa > Chordata > Aves > Passeriformes > Pipridae > Pseudopipra > Pseudopipra pipra. The sequence continues at coordinate 18,360,198 of NC_087581.1, read as the reverse complement.
CAAGAGTTTCATCTCTCTATTATAAATTTTTTTCTATTATAAAAATATTGAAACAAAGCTCAGTTTTGAGAAACTTTTGGTTGAGTCAGAATAGTTTCCTGCAGGAGACCCTTATTTGGGCTTGGTCTGTAACCACCACTGATTGCAGTCTCCATCTTGGTGCAGCAGGGGTCTGGGCTGTCAAATTTACCCAGCTTCTTGGCATTGGTTCTTGTCTTCCTCTGTCCCCTTGCGAGTGGAGTCCCCCAAATCCTCACTGACTAGGTTATCTGCTGCAGCCCCATGGACTAGCTCCCAGACTGGTTTTGAAGGACAGCTCCACCTTGGCTGGGCAAATGCAAATAGTTGGGCTGCAGTGCCCTGCTCAGGGGTGATCCTTTGCAGGTGCATGAGACCAGACTTTGCTTGAGATCAAAGTTTGGCAACTTTTTCTGAACATCCTCAGAAAGCTTTCATCCTGGACAAAAAAGTTAATAAATACATGAAATCCACGTGCTCTGTGTTTGCCTGTACTTCACCAGTTTTCAGGGACTGAATCCAGCAAGTCTAGTTGTCTCCAACATGCCTAGGTGTAACACCATTAAGAACAATTTTACTTAGGTGTGTAACGACAGATCATTATTTTAAGCAGTTAGATCATTATTTTAAGCAGGGTTGGAAAATCTGGAGCAAGTGTTAGCTCTCTTGATCTTTTTATGCTGTCTCAACTCATCACTGATATTTGCATTGCAGGAATGAGGAGTGCACTGGGGAAATCCAATATATGAACACTCAGAGCTTGATTTCAAAGGATTCATGAAGAATCACTACTGACAAGGTATTATAACTTGCACTATTACTTCATTCTTTTTTACCAGTGATTTTTTCATCAGACAGACGTCTGTTTGTAAGATGGCTCATAATACTGAAGCAAGTCAACAGGAAGGGGCAAGTATTCTGCAGTAATCCGTTCCTTTTGTGGGGAGAAAATTCTCTCGGCATAGCACATTCCAAGATCCATTCTACCCCCTTCCTTCCCACTTCCCTTTTGATATTGTTTGAAGGACTAATAAAGCTTCTTTTATAAAACTTCTCTTTTTAGAGGGGACTGGGGGAACAAGTCAAGCTAAAGATGATATTAAATTGTCCCTGTTAACTCTTGGAAAGATACTACCTGTGCCATAGATTGCAAGCCAGTTATGTAGGAACATCAGGTCTTGAGTCCTGTAAAACTCCAACAGTGGTGTCTGCAGAGTAATACAGCTGACAAACTGTGATATGCTATGGAAATCACTGGAAATTTGTTTCTTATCTAGGTTGTTGTTTTGTACTGAAGAGTTATTCCACTATTACAAATGATGTTCTGAGAAGCAAAATTATTAATTAATGTCCTTAGAGCCAACATTTTCTTGTTTTCCTGGGAAATACAGGAATCCTTCTACAAGAGGATTTTTTTGGTTAGCAGTCACTTGCCTGATCCAGTGTTTGGGGTTACACTTGAGTAGCGACTGACTTTGCTGACCTTCAGAGGTCCTTCCTTAATGTTTCTATGATATTCTGCTATAGTACAGTTTTAAAATGAGTTTACTACATCTCTTCAGTGGAACTCAGTCAGTCTTATTTCCTGCACCATCCCAGCTGTCTCCCTCTCACATCTCATGTCACATGTTTTCACAGAATTATAGATTGGTTTGGTTGGAAGCAACCTTTAAAGGACATTTAGTTGAATAACCCTGCAATGAGCAGGGTCATCTTCAGAATCACAGAATGGGTAAAGTTGGAAGGCACCACAGTGGGTCATCTGGTCCAGACTTCCTGCTCAAGCAGGGTCATCCTACAGCACATTGCACAGGATTGCATCCAGATAGTTCTTGAATATCTCCAGTGAGGGAGACTCTACAACCTCTCTGGGCAATCTGTTCCAGTGCTCAGTCACCCACACTGTAAAGAAGTTCTTCGTTATGTTCAGTGGAACTTTCTGTGCTCCAGTTTCTGCCTGCTGCCTCTTGCTCAATTGCTCAGCACCACCAAGGAGAGCCTGGATCCATCCTCTTGGCACTCTCCCTTCAGATACTTATTGTCCTGGTTCCAGCCAGGACAGGGTTAATTTTTGCAGTAGCTAGGAGAGGGCATGACTAGGACACAGAGGTTATTCTGTACCACCTCACATCATTGCCAGAGGCAGGGGAAAGGGACTCTTGCTTCCAAGGAGAAGGTTCTTTCTGGTTGAGAAAACATCATGGGGGAACCCATCTGGTATTGTTTGTTGCTGGGGGCTTTCCATATTAAATGTGTCTTTCTCTTATACCTTCTGTTATTAATATTGTTGCTGTTACTGTTTGTTTTCTTATCTCATTGCTGTTTCCAGTAAGTTGTTTTTACCTCAACCTGTGATCTTTGCCTTTGCGCCTCCAGTTGGAGGAGAAGCAATGCACGGTTTTTGCAGGAGTACTAAACTGAAGAATACCATTCCTAAACCACAACACTTATATAGAGTGAAAAGGTCCCTTCTCAGCTGTCTCTTCTTGAGGCTGAACAGGCCTTGATCCCTCAACCTTTTCTCATAAGAGAGATGTCCAGTCCCCTAGTCATCTTTGTTGCCCTCTGCTGGACTTGCTCAAGGAGCTTCATGTCTCTCTTGTCCTGAGGAGGCCAGAATTGGACACAGCACTCCAGATGCAGCCTCACTAGAGCTGAGTAGATGGGCAGGATCACCTCCCTTGAACTACTGGCAATACTCTTCTAATGCAGCCCAAGGTACCATTGGCCTTCACAGAATCATAGAATCACAGAATCATTTAGGTTTGAAAAGAATGCTAAGATAATGAAGTCCAGACTTTGATCAATCACCACCTTGTCAACTAGACCACAGCACTAAGTGCTATGTCCAGTTGTTTCAAGAACACCTCCAGAGATGGTGCCTCCAACACCTGTGCTCGGCAGCCCATTCCAATGCTTAACAGCCCATGAATAAATACTACCTGATGTCCAACCTGAACCTCACCTGGCACAGCCTGAGGCCATTTCCTCTAGTCCCATCCCTAGTTGCCTGTGAGAAGAGGTCAAACCCTACCTGGCTACAACCTCCTTTTAAGTAGTTCTAGAGAGCGATTAGGTCTCCTCTCAGCCACCTTTTCTCCAGGATAAAAACTCCCATATCCCTCAGCTGCTTCTTATAGGATTTACCCTCTAGATCCTTCAGCTTTGTCGCGTTTCTCTGAACTTGCTCTAGCACCTCAATGTCTTTAATAAGTGAGGGGCCCAGAACTGAACACAGGAGGTGCAGCCTCACCAGTGCCAAGTACAGTGGGACAATCACTGCCCTGGTCCTGCTGACCAAATTATTGTTGATCCAAACCAGGAGACCATTTGCCTTCTTGATCACCTAGGCACACTGCTGGCTAATGTTCAGCTGCTGTCGACCAGCACCCCCAGGTCCTTTTCTGACAGGCAGCTTTCCAGCCACTCTCCCCCAGCCTGTAGTGCTGCCTGGTGTTAATTGTCACTCAGGAGCAGGACCCAGTGCTTGGCCTTGTTGAACTTCATACAACTGACCTCCACCCATGGATCCTGCCTGTCCAGATCCCTCTGCAGAGCCATTCTCCACTCCAGCAGATCAACACTCTCCCCTAACTTAGCATCATCTGCAAACTTTCTGAAGGTACACTCAATCCCCTTATCCAGATCATCAGTAAATATATTAAAGAGGACTGGCCCCACTAGTTGCTGCAAGAGCACACTGCTGACTCATGGACAGCTTGCTGTACACCAGGTTATTCTCTGCAGAGCTATCAGGTTGGTCAGAGCCTGGTCCAGCCTGACCTTGAATGCTTCCAGAGATGTTGTATCTATCACCTCTCTGAGAAAACTTTTTCAGTCTTTCCCTACCCTCATAAATAAAAAATGTCTTCCTTGTATCTAGTCTGCCCCCTTTTACTTTAAAACCATTAGCCCTTGTCCTATCACAATAGGCCAAGATAAAAAGTTTATCTCCCCACATCTGTCTTATAAGCCCCCTTTAAGCAATAAGGTCTCCCTGGAGCCTTCTCTTTGCCAAGCTGAACAACTCCAACTGCCTCATTCTGTCCTCATAGGAGAGGAGTTTCATCCCTCTGATCATTTTTGTGGTTGTCCTCTGGACCCTCTTCCATAGGTCCACATGTTTCCTATGCTGAGGAACCAAGATCTGGACACAGCACTACAGGTGGGGTCTCAACAGAGCTGAAGTAAGGGGCAGAATCACCTCCCTCTAGCTGCTGGCCTTCTTTTGATGCAGGTCAGGACATAGCTGTCTTTCTGGGCTGTGAACACACATTGCTGGGTCATGTCCAGCTTTTCATCCACCAGTACCCCAAATCTCTCTTAGCAGGGCTGTTCTCGATCCCTTCAACCCCCAAACTATATTGTTACCAGGGGTTGCACTGACTCAGGTGCAACACCTTGCAGTTGGCCTTGTTGGACCTCCTGAGGTACACATGTCCCCATTTCTCAAGCTTGTCTTGGTCCCTCTGAACGGCATCCCGTCCTTCAGGTCTGTTAACCACAATGCTCAGCTTGGTGTCATCTTCAGACTTGCTGAGGGTGCGCTTGATCCTACTGACTATTAAACAGTACTGGTCCCAGTATGGACCCCTGAGGGACCCCATATGTCACTGATCTCCATCTGGACATTGAGCCATTGATGACTACTCTCTGGATGTGACCATCCAACCAATTTCTCATCCACCAAACAGTCCACTCATCAAATCCAAGTCTCCAATTTAAAGAGAAGGATGCTGTGGGAGGCTATGTCAAAGGCTTTACAGAAGTCAAGATAAGTGACATCTGTAACCCTTCCTTTGTCCACTGCGGTAGTCACTCCATTCTAGAAGGCCACTAGAATGGTCAGGCAGGACTTGCCTTTGGTGAAGCCGTGCTGGCTGTCACCAGTCACTTCCCTGTCCTCCATGTATCTTAGCACGGCTTCTAGGAGGATCTGTTTCATGATCTTCCCAGGCACAGGGGGGAGTGAGGCTGACAGGCTTGCAGCTCCGAGGGTCCTTGTTTGTACCCTTTTTAAAGATGGGTACAGTATTTCCCCTTTTCCAGTCACTAGGAACTTCATCTGACTGCCATGACTTTTTGCTGGTATCGAGATGCTTGCTCACACATTGCAGTTGGTGCAGTTTTCCAACCTCCCAGAGGTGAAATTGCATTTATCCATGATATCTTGGTCTTCCCTCTCAAATAGCTCTTCTCTTTCACTGTTTTTTCATCAAGCTATTGACAGACTGCTACACTCCGGATTTTAAGTCACAAGCTGCCCAGAATTTATACATTTATTTCAGACTTTTCAAAAGCCTTTTGGTTTGTTTTGACCTCGAGTTTGCATCTAGAGAAAATGCTGCTATGCTTTCTCTAAGAGAATTTCTTTTAATTTGGTGAGAGAAATAAGAACTTTTGGCAAAAGAGTTTTACATATAACAGGTAACATATAACTGAAGAAAGGCATTTTACTAAAACATCCAGCACAGAGACCCATTCCACAAAAAACACCCACCACAAACAATCAATATACCAGCTTTAGTAAAACACAATTCATTGGTTTTAAGTTACCCACAAGAGAAGTAAAAGAGTAAAAGAAGAAAACAGATTAAGAGAGTAAAGAAAGAAGAGAGAAAGAAGGAGAGAGAGGACAGAAAAATAGTTACCGGCAAGATTTGCTGGTTCACATGGTGCTGACTGGAAGACAGGAGAGGAAGAGACAGCTCACGTGGAGCCTCATGCATTTATATAAATTGGTTTTGCCTCCCAGGCAGGATATCTGGTCATTGACCACTCAGTGTCTTCCTGGCCAGAGTGAGGTGTGCTATAGCCAACCAGAGTCTCCAGGAGGTGTGGTGTGGGTGGACTACCAGGCAAGTCTGCCTTGACTGACAGCTCGGCTACATGGCCGTCAGCCCTGCCACGTGCTCTGCGCGGGTGCAGCCTGTTGGCTGCAGGCCTTCCGGCTCTGCCACGGGCTCTCCGAGCTCTCCGGGGTCCTGGCCCTGTCTGCTGCAGGCCATGTGCTCTCCGCAGGCCTTAACCCAGCTCTTCTCCCCCCCAGCCCCCAGTTTCCCCCTTCCCCCTGCAGTGAATTGGCTATGACCCATATCAATATATAATTCAGTGATTCAAATCCAGTATCTCACACAGACATCAGTTGTCTTTTTTTCTCAGCCTTTGTTCTAGCAGATCTATTGGTCCAGACTCATTTAGTCTTATCTGCATGCCGATGGCCTTTCACAGTACCTTTCCTAGTTTGAGTTAATCTTCACATTCATGACAATACTGTTGGCAGCATTCAAGAAGTGCTGCAGCTCAATTCTTCTACAATGGCACCAATGATTCTATCATTAAATACTTCCTGTTCTATCCTAAAAGAGCATTTACCTTGTTTTGTGGTTGTGTTTTGCTGATGGCATTAGCTAACATGCCTTGTAAATTCTAAATGATCTTCTGTGAGGTTATAGAAGAAGTTCTAGGCATTTCTTACATTTACATTATTTTGTACCTTGTATGAATTCATTTAATCAGCCTGAATTATCCCTGATCTTAAGGTCATGTAGTAATTTCTACATGATATTTCAATCTTCCTGCATTGATAATGATTTCTACTATTATACCATGTGTACTTTTCATCAACATATCTATGCACTCAGATGAGTTCTATAATGACCTTATATTTTCTAGTTGTTTTCACTTATTTTCTACTGAGTATTTTTTGCAAACACTTTTCTGGACACTTTTTTCACCTAATTTCCAGCATGCACCTTTCTCCCCTCTATTTGCAAATAAATTATCTTTATGTTCCTCTGCTGGTTGCTACCAGCTATTCAAATATGTCCTCCAGACAATTTCCAATGAAGGAAATAGTGCTAATAAGGAAGAAAAGTTGAGAAAGCAAGAAGCAGCCTTCCCTTCCCATTCTTCCACTTAAAAACCAGCCAAGCAAGAAGTGCTAAAGTGTCAGAGTCGGTTTCGTGGTCATGCACTCATTTATGCTCAGAGTCCTGTTTGGGAACCGAAACAAAAAAATGATACTAGTGAGCTGCTGTTCTGTTTTCCTGCTTGTTTGCTATGTCCTCCAACACTCATCCTAAGCTGTATGATTCACAGGCTTCTTGAGATATGAACGTCTTTACTGTTAGTGTCTGTGTTTCTGTATTTTTTTAGCATAGTCTTGAGAACTCTCTTCTGAAGATCCCCATCTCCCAATTTTTAAAAAATATTTTCCTTAGAGCAGGTTGCAGCATTTGCAGTAGCTGCAGAGTGCTTGAAGCAGGAAATCTGATTTGATTCTGGTATGTAACCTGAAGGTGATCCTCCAGAGTCAGCATGTCAAAACGTTGTGTAGGAAGGTCCTCTTTTCCTTAGGGCCTAACTGTGGTTAAGTGATGAAGAGATGAATGTAATTTAATATATATCTATGTATCAAAAGGTATCAATTGCCTTTTACAGATGGAAATTAATTGCATGACACAAGCTAGAAACAAGGGGTTTTTTTCTCTGTTTATTGGTGGAGGACCTTCTAGCAGCATAGTAGCATTGACAAACAGTACACTAAATCAGAATCCTGGGACGTGTCATGTGGCAATTGATGTACTTATATGAAACCTTTCATTCTATATGGGAAAATTCACATTATAAATTTAAAAAAGTTTAGTCTGTCTCCCTTAAGGATAAAATATATCTTCTTTATTAGAATGGGATCTTTTGCTGCAGGGATAGTTGAGGAAACTGATGCTAACCTTCTTGATTTTGGTTCTGTTGAAAGGAAATATCACTGTCTTCGGTGGATCTGTCACTGAGCTATATAAAGGTAATGACATGAAAGTCAGTCCTTCTATAAGTTTCAAACTTGGGCTATCATGTTAAATAGTTCGATGGAAGAACATGGGTTCTATTAGACTTCTGCAGGGAATAACTCTGTGAAACATGCCGAGTACTATTTGAAATATTGTGGGGGTCAGCTCTGCCTGCTGTCCTGGAAGGAGCAGGGAGCAGGGAGTCCTGAGTCCAGGGCAAGACAGACAAGGCTGTCCAGGAACTTTTCTGCTCCTTACAAACCTTGACCGGTCTCACTGCACCCTTGCTGAGCTTTTGTCACTTTGGAAGCAATGCTCACTGTTTCCCCATCAGCAGAATGGCACAGGGAACTTACAAGGAACTTGTAAATAGTCCAAGTGAAGCATGGCTACCATGCAGCCAAACCAGCAGCTGCTTCTTGAAGGAGAAAAGAGGGTGTTTGCTCCCACTGCACTGGCCTGTGAAAGAAATACGCTGCTTTTTGTAAAGGGACAAATCAGTTCCATGCCAGCTTTCATACCTGTAGTGTATTACTCACTGATTGCTGATACAACCCAGGGTCTCTAATTGCACAACTGATTTTTCTTCTTTCCACACCCCCGCCCCCCCCAGTCTGTTATATAGACTGGAAGCTGCTGACCTTCACCATGTTGAGCAGTACTTGTTATTTATCAACAGAACTGAATTTTCTTTGAACTTCTTACAGGATTCAACTCTTAAAAAATTGATAAATAGGGATCTGATGTGGAGGAGCTAGACCAGCCAGACGACTTTCAGGAAGATGTGGAGTACTGTGGGGAATCATAAAAGGGCATGACAGATGGGCCACTTCCCACTGCTTCATCTGAGGAGTCTAACCCTGATTTGTAAAACAGAAGGTCTGAATACTCCTGCCCAGGTACCTGCTGAATAAGATTTTCTCAAGGACTAAAGTGTGATGTTGTATTGGTAAATGTTTAGGAGCCTGAATCCTATGGAGATGTCTAAATGGTGGGCTGCTGCTATGCCACATCCACTGTTGGTGGAGAATTCTTGTGTATATTCTTCCATTTCATTAACTCAAGACACAGAAGAGTGATGTAATGTCATGATTTGTTTTAAAGAGTAGGATTATCCTAAGATGAGAGTAATTACAACTTTTCCCTTCAGCTACTCATGTGAAAGCTATTTGGATAAAGCTTGGAAAAAAAAGAAAGCAGTATAGAACAGAAGGAACAGAAGAAGGTTATGTACATAATCACTAAACAGTTCAAATAAAAATTTCAAAGAGGTTAATGCATCTAGTCAAAGTCAATCTTCTATCTTCCATATTTTCTTCCACTGCTGATGATTAGAATATAGGGTGAATTCAGAATTCGGGTGAGATGAACTTTATTATACTGTGTAACTAAACATGGCTTAATGGATAAAACTGCTTTGAGGAACCAATGTGTATTTGGATGGATAATTCAAACACTATAAAACTATTCATCTGTCTAACAGAATCTACAGTTAAAAAGATTCAGGACCTCATCCTACTTGTATTAAATCAATTATAAAGCTGTCCTGAACTTCAGTGGGAGCAGAATCAGGGCATAAGTCATGCGTATTGCAGCCTAAAATGGAAGATTTTTAAAACTAGGAATGAGGCAGCACAAGGCAGGCAACTGGCAGCTCAGTCTGTGGACTGGGCCATTAAACATGTTGCTCTGCATCATTCCCATCCAAAGGTGACTGGCTTTGTGCTGGAAAGCAGAGTTTGCAATATGCTCCGTGACCAGCCTTTCTAATGGCTGAGATTTGTTCTACGAAGTGTTAAATAATGAGTTTATGCCCTTTCCTTTAAGGGGTCACTCAGCTTTTAGGTAAAAGGTGAAACAGGTTAAAAGAGTGTCTTTCAGACTTTAAATCTAGATGTCTATACTTTGTAAAGGAATTTTTAAAAGTATATGTCTCAGACACAGAATTACTGTGAAATTGGTTACCTATATGTGGTTAAAAGAGCTGACGGACACTTGCTGCATAAATATCCAAGCACCTCTGTCAGGGATGCAGAGAGGTGCACAGGAGTGTGTGTTTGTTAGAGATGGGAGCCCTGGCATATGGCCCTTCATACTTGCTTCGAAATGCCTGCAGACTTGTCCGTCTCCATGAGGCTGAAAAACAAGTCTGCAAACTGGTTGTTATTTGATCTCTTGTTTTATCTGTGAGCCATTCCTCAGGAAAAAGACAGAAGAAGACGACTTTTATACACCTGGAATAAAAACTCCTGTGTATAGCAACTCTTTCTCTCCATTTCTCTAATTGTTTTATTTAAAGCCCTCCCTGGACCAAGAATGTTTTTTAAACATCTCACATACCCTATCAAAATTAATTTCTCTGAGGTTCAGGGCACTGTCTGTGTAGGACAATGGAAAAAGTGCCAGCAGAAATAAATGTGCAATCTTGACTTTCAGACAGCTGAAGGCAAAAAAATCCCAATGGATTTTGTTTAAAAGTATTTTCAAAAAATAATGAGAAATAGGAAAAGTGCACCAAAAGACACAGAGTGCCAAGTAATTTAATAGGTTTTTGCAAGCTTAGTTTACAGTAAATGTCACTTGCATGCTAAAAACTGCTCAGAGGGATTGGTTACTTTAATCTTGATGTACGAGAGAAAGCCTCTGTGTTTTAAAAGAGTAAATGGTCCAAGAGTTTACATCTCTCACCAAAGTGAACAGAGAAGGCAAAGTAAGGTGGTTTTCCTTATAAACAATTTAGAACCAGAGGGGCAATTAAAAGAATAAATAGGAGCCGTTGAAAATGTAATCTAAAACTTAAGCAGCCCTTCCATGACAAGCGTTTTTAAAAACCTTTTCACAAACTAGTGCTAAGAGGAAAAGTCAATTACAGCAATAGTGTAAAAGAGCAGATTGTCAAAGAATAAGTTTCTAGCAAAGAAATGATCAAAATTTGTAAATTTTTCAGGCAGATCCCAAGGACACATCGTAATGGCTTGAAGCAAATGAATCATCTCTCAGCTGTAGTATTGGGTGGTATTTGAAAGCTCCATCTCTGAAATACAGGAAAAAACCCCACAGTGAAATAGACTCCTGCAGAACACTTCTTCTGGAAAAGTCCCTGCAAAGCAAGCACAGAAGTTCAATGTAATACATTAGGAAAATAAGACAACTTTTTGGCCAGTTTTGGAGGATTTTCTGGGAGAAAGAAAAAGCTCTTGAGAAAGCTCAGTACTACACTGTGCAAAAGACCCAGCTTATTTTGTTCCACGAGTATCTCGGGAGATGGAAACAATTCAGATCTTACCATCTGTGTTTTGTTTTGTGACAGGGATTCCTTATGACAGGAAGACAAGATCTGACAAAAAAGTCCTGGGTCCAAGACCTCCCTCCTCCATGGCCTGGGCTCAGGGGAGGAGTTCTAGACCGAATGTAGTGGAGGGGGCACTGTGGATCCTGCTTCCTCACATGAAGCTTTTGTCTGTCCTTAAATCCCTTGTTCTATTGTTAATGCTGTAAAATGAGAACAAAATTTGAGCTTCAATTCTTACTGCAATGGAAATGGGTAGGCGATAGCATTTAGGAATATAGATGAAGAGTGTCAACATGCATGATTTTGAATTGGCCTCAATTCATCTTAATATTTGACTGTCCCACAGTACTACTGAGAAATAGCAACATGTATCCACTTTAAAAATACTTTCTGTATTATGTAGCTATCCCATTTTTTCAGTGTGAATAAGTCTCTTAAATTTCTTCTGTAAATTCTGTGTCTTGTTGCAGTTGCAGGTCAAGAAGAATTAATCTCCTACATACAGATCACAGCTCTCAATTCAGCTCTATAATAGAAATGTTTATAGGTATAATGTATAGCATGTTTTCCTTAGCAGCCTGAAAAATTTAAATCCACATACTAAATACTTCTATGTCTCTCCAAATGCTTATTAGTTTTGTGTTGTTTACTAGGTCAGCTTCCATAATTCTTGTCATTTTCTTGGTAGGATTGCAGGTTATTAAAATTTCTTTCTGCTTAGTGATGTTTGGAATCTTTTCTTCTTTATTGCAAAAGCAGTTTTAACACTTGTTATTTCACTTAGAAGGGACTTAAAAGTCCAACAGTGATTTTACATTTTATTACATGTTTTAATAGAATATGTCATGTAAATGTAAGATAATCAACAGAGACCAATGAAGTACAACAGAGCCTAAAGGCACAGATCACAGTGCATATTAACCAAGAAAGAAAATTACGAGCTACAAAGAAAACAAAGCCTTTATGACAATTGTACTTTACAGAAAGATGGAAAACCTGATTACAGTCTTGCTTCTTCCAGTAGAATAATAATATCCCTGAATCTGAAAAAGATGTGAAACTAATGCAAGACCACAATCACATCAAAAGGACAGTTCAATATGCACCGATAATAAAACAAAAAACAAGTCAGAGAAAGTCATATAAAGTGATTATCACATCTAGCAGATTATTTCATTTCTGTTCATTATCTACTTTCCTGTGCAAAAAGCATCAACTCAAACATTTTAATAATAATAAAAAGAGATGCTGTAATTCTGCAGAACACTTCCAGTGAAGATGGACAATAGTTTAAGCTTCTGTCTACTGAAACTATTATGTTCCCCAGTAAATAAATACATAATTTTACCTCAAGTGAATATTTTCTTTTGCAGGCTGTTATCTTGGAGACCAGAAGAAGACAAACATACATATCTAAAATTATATGAATGGGCTAGAAAGTACTGCTGTTAAATCCCCTGTAGAGCCTCACCCATTGCCATGTCTCATAGCACCCTCTTGTTGAGAAAGGAGATGGCAGATGAGGGCTTGGAGGTATTTTGCTCTAAGTCACATTTGCTGTGTTCTATGTGAATGGTCACTGTGGGCATCCAGTTCCTTTCTCTTGGCTTAGCAAAACCACTCCAAAATGATACCACAGAGCCCCAAATTTTCCAAAATGTGCTCCATAGGCTCAGGATAGAGAGGGGTGAGTGAAAACATTTTGGAATAAAGGGAAAACTGGCCAGGAGGAAGAGACACTTTAGTCCCTCATTGTAAATTAGCTGTTGGTGTTAAAGATTTCAGGACATACTTTTCAGGTCTAAAAGACAATTAAAAATATTTCTACTTACATTTGCTCAGGCAAAGTTGTGGTCCTTTATGTTACAATATAAGGTTCTTTTGGTAGGCTCCTAATTACTGTGACGCTTGGCCTATCTTTGGTTTTACGACTGCATGACCCATTTGTATTGTCATAATCATGCAAAGAATTTTGAAATGAACAATTGTCACTTGCTTTCTTTTCTATTTCTGGACTACAAATCTAGGGCCAAGACAGTAAATTTACATATAATGTACAATGCAAGGGAATGTAGTGAAATTTATGCAAGGAGAATGCCAATCAGCTCAACAGTCACCAACTTTCCACCCATCAATGCACCTTAGATGTAATAGAGAAGCTGTAATGTCCTCTTTTGGAATGAGAAAACCTGCTTATTTGTGGGAGGAAGATTCAGCACAGTAATACCACCCTTCTGCATTTTCAGACTTGTGTAGTCTTTAGAGAAATCTTTGCTCCACAACTTGCCTCGATTTCCTGTTAAAATATTGTACTGTAGGATGTGGTAGTTATGTGTTTCTACAGGCTAGTTGGAAGTTAGTTATCGTACTCAAATGGCAAGATACTACTGAAAATATTTTCAAGAGTTTGCACAGGCCAGGCTGGCAGGATGCTGCTCTGTGATGCCTGACTATGCTCTCTGTAGGCCAGCATGCAGGTGAGGTAACAAGCTGCATAACACTGCACACAGTTCTGAAGGAGTGTGCCTTTAAATACATTCCCTGAAAGGGCCAAACAAGCACCTTCTGAATAGCAATTGCAAATGAGAAAATTTTTCGGAGGAGAAAGAACCCCTTCTGTCCTGGAAAGCTTCCCTTTGCCTCCTAATAAGAAATCCAATTTATGGTCAGTGTGCCCCCTCACTCAGTATCCTTTTCTTTGTACTGTCTTAACGACTTACCGTGGGTTTCCTGGTCAATCAGTCAACTCCCATGCCCACCCCCCCCCTCCCCCCCCCCGCCCAAATTCCCCTGAGCTACTTGTTAAACTGTGGCCTTACAGTAAGGAATTCCAAACTGAAGGACTTTATTTTCTCTGCAGGATGTGACCCTGTGCATGAATAGGCACTATTTCTACTGCTGGAAGAGCCTACAGTATTTCAGCTCATGACAGCAAGTACTTTGTGAGCCTGGTCCTCTGGAGTTCTAAATGTGGTTCTTGAATTGCCCTACAAATTAGAGGTCTCCAGTTTTCTCCTGCAGCGTAGCAGATGTTAAGTGAGCTCACAGAACCAAGGAGAAGAAGGGATATTATTGGGGAGTACCAGGCAGATAAACCAGAAGGTAGAAGTCAACTCCCACTGAGTGCTCTTCTAAGCCAGGATAACATAAAGTTTCCCAGCACTGAGGGGAAGATACAGACTCTGTTACTAGCTTGCCTTTTTTTGGTAATGGCTACAGGTGGAGGGGCAGGCAGACTGAGACTACTTTCTGTCATCTTTTTTCAAGGCAAGTTATTAATACTTTTTGCTCTTATTAAGCTCTAATACCATAGTGCTGAACAAGATAGCAGGAGACTTTTTTCACAAAATGCTTGTTTCCTGTCAGTTATTAGGTCCTTTGCAGGCAAATGTTGCCATTACTTATAGAAATCCCTCACACAACCCAAAATTTGATCTAAATTGTAAATGAAGAAAAAGAAAGGTGAGGGGGGGGGAAGTACCCTCATACATAAATCAGTCTTGTTAACAAAGTTTTATTCCTGTGAATATCGGTCATTCTTTTGTTATGGATTTGGATGTTTTTCTCTCTTGTGGAGAAGGAAAGGTCATCTCTAAGCCAAACTGCTGAACCTATACAGAGTCCTGACTGTAAAATATAGTCTGTCTGGTTTGCTTTATTTTCTCTGTCTGTGAATCAATATACCTGCATTGATTAATAATGTTCTTATATGTCTCACACAGCTCTCTCTATAAAGAGTAGTTCCACTGAATTATGTCTTATAGTGTATATTAATTTGCTTATCTCTGTATACTATCTTATAGTTAGCTCCTTTGTAGCTTGTCTTACAAATGTTAAATGGATGATTTTTCAAGCAGTTGCTTTTACCTCACCTCTCTCCACTACCACACTCATATTTACAATGTAATAAAGTAATGGCATAAATATTGAGGAATTATTTTTACTGAGGGGTTTTTCTGTTTACTTAGCATTTTAAAATGGCTTGCCCACCTGCCTTCAGTTTATACATAGTCATTTTGGCTGATTATTTCATATACTGTACTACAGTTAGAAAAAAAACTTGCCTGTAACCATAGTAACTGTTTGATTAGGCACAGTTGAGCACATGGGTTCATTTTAATATAGCTGGAAAAAATAGACAAATGATCTTGAAAGCTCCTGAAATCATTTGGGTTATTATTGGCTTTTATTTTAGATTCAACAGAGAAAGAATTGCTCATAGCCTCTTTTTCTTGCTTTCAATGTGTTTTTTTCTCCTTCTTATTTCAACTTAGTAAATGTGGGCTGTAAAGCATTTATGTAAAAGTATTTGGAGGTTTTCCATGGGCAGCTTGTCTTCCTGAAGATAAAAAGCTACGTATTATAAGATTTGCCAAACCAGGAGCAACAGTGCAACATTCTTGTCTTCTCTATTATACCAGAGAGAATGTGGCCCCCTCTAACCCAATTTCCCTTATACTGTGTTATGGCTTGGCCCAAAATCTTTGCAAGCTAGGTGGAATTGGGCTGTAATAACTTGAAGAAGGGAAAGAGGGCCAGAGGAAAAAGTATTGATCCCACTCAGCTGTCCCTTTACCTTCATGGAGACTTTGAAGAGTATTTCCTCATGTCCAGATGTGCAAAGTATTTTCTGGGACAGGTATATCCAGAAAGCAGTCCTGAAAGGATTTCCTTTGCAGATGTTTCTGTGTTGTTGATGCTGTGGTAACTCAGCCATCATAATGATCAGAGAGAGAACAGAAAGTACCTACTTCCTTCTGAGATGATTGATTCAGCATGCAACCATTAACTGACGTAATCTCATTCTGATCTGAAGTCCATAAAAAACTGTGGAAGAGAGAGGAAACTGAATTGCAAAGATAATTTTTGTTGCAGAAGAATAAGAGACATCTCCTGGTAACATCCTTGGTAGTGTGCATGCCCAGCACTCTAGCACTCATTCAGGACAAAGTTCAGGAATTCATGGTACAGCTCACAGCCACTTTTTTTTTCCTGTGTGTCAGAGGCCACAGTGCGAGCTAATCCACATCCAACTAATCATAGCCTGCCAGCTGGGCAACAAAGAAATCTGAAGTGCACCTGGCTGGTGGTGAGCCCACAGCATGAGACTGGATATCATCAGAGAAATAAGGCTTGAGTTCCCATGGGTTTCTCCTCAGTAATTATGTGATAAAATGTTGGTATCATTACCCTAATTAGCTGCCAAACATTTTGGACATTTGTGAATATTTCTTGCTCACCAGTTGACAAAGCATGTATAGTGATGTGACTGCTTCTGCAGATGATTTTATAGCACGTTTTACAAATGTCCTGTTTTTTTGAGATTTTTGTCTGTCAGAGCATTATTTATTAAACAGTCTTTTCAGTATTCAGATGAATCCAGTTATTATTCCAAGAGTTAATAACAATATCTGTGCCTTGCCATCTGTTGCAAAGGACAGTGCTCCATATCAACCTCTGTAATGCCTAATGTTGAGCTTTTTGTATCAGTAGAGAAAAATGCACTTCCCTGCAGAAAGATGGTGTCTCAAGACAGCCCAAGGCTACTTTGCCTCATGTTCTGATTATCAGTGACCAGCTGCAGTCTCTAATCAGTAGTTCAGAATTTCTACTGTCCCATTGTCTGTGCTGCCTGTAAGGGCCCGGCTGCCTGAGAAGTCCTTCCTCTGCCTCTTGCCTTTGGAATACTTCAAATAGTTGTTGTCTTGAAAAGGGTTGGGAAGAAATCAACAACCCTTAACTCAGTTGTGGCTGTGTTATAGGTTAGAAATCCGAGGGGGGAATTTTCTTCCCCCTGGCCCCCCTGTAGGAAAGATGGAGTTTGAATGGAAAAGGAGGGCAATTAGCTTTACAAAAGAACCTAGCTGGCTGAACTGCATTCCTAATGGATGGCCCATCAGAGGCTGGGGGGAGAGGGGAGGAGTTTTGGGCGGGGGTTGCTGCCTTTCCCCACAAGGGAGAATTCTGTCAGATTGCTGGGTTCTCTCTCTGGAATGGGGACGGGGTTTGAGTGTGTGCTTTTGGAGAAAAAGCCTGGACAATGAGTTTGCTGGCTTTCGTCCTCGTGAGGCCTGACCACCGGCCTTGGCTGGCTTTGCACGCTGCCTCGTGACTCCAGCTGGAACCTACTGTGTTTTCATTGGAGAGCTCTGTGCTCACTGGGAGAAAAAAGGAGGAGCCTTGAGACACCATCATCTGAGAACAACAGTGAGTCCCGTGGGGGTGGACTGCTTTTTCTTCTGCCCTTCTTCCATTGGGAGAAGGGTCCCCGTTTTTCTTTTCAGCTTCTCCCGCGATCCGAGACCCCCCCCAGATCCACTCCCCGTGTAGTGACCGCCAGTGATCCAACAGCGCCCCCTGCAGGTCAAAGAACTGCAGGCCCTGCACCTCCAGCGATCCAACGGTGCCCCCGCCCACCGTGATTAGAACTGCGCTAAAGGACAGAGAAGTATTCAGACTTTTTTTCTTTTTCCTTTGTTTGAAGGGGACTTTTGGGTACAGGACTATGGTCTCGTTTTTTTTTTTCTGTTACTGTTCTTGCCAACATACATATATCTTTTAATAAAGGGTTGTTATTTCTTCTTTTTTTCCACACTTTCTTGATTAGAGCCCCCTTAATTTTGGATTTACAATTGCTGAGAGAGAGGAGTTTGGTTTGTCTCATAACTCATCCTCTTTAGCAAACATTCCAATCTCATCAAACTGAGACAGACTGCGTGAAAAGTGATTGATTTGCTTCATCTTCCACTCAAAGGCAGCCACAACTTTTTTGTTCATACTGTACAAAAGTAAAAGCAGAATGAAAAATATATAAGAGGCAAATCTGAGGGTAGATGTTAATCTGCGTAGTTCATTGCTCAAATTGGCTGCTGCTTTAATGAGGTGTGGGGTCCTCCATGGGCTGCAGGGAGACAGCCTGCCTCACCATGGTCTTCGCCATGGGCTGCAAAGGTGCTCTGGCACCTGGAGCACCTCTTACCCCTCCTTCTTCACTGGCCTTGGTGTGTGCAGTTCTCGCTCTCACACATTTCTTACTCCTCTCCTCTCGTCTGCAATTGCTTCTGCACAATAACATTTTCCCCTTCTTAAATATGTTATCCCAGAGGTGCTACCACTGTTGTTGATGGGGTTGGCCTTGGCCAGCAGCAGGTCTGCCTTGGAGCCAGCTGGCACGGGCTCTGCTGGTGTGGTGGTGCATCCTCTGCCCCCCAGGCCGCACTGTGATCTAAGAAATGCTCATTAGGCCTCTACACTGATGAACAACACCTGGCTAAGCCCTCTTTGAGCTTCTCAGAAACAGTGTCTGTTGCTGGGAACTAGTGCTGTCTAACGAGCTTCTGTTTTTTAATGAACAGCCCTGTAAAGTTATTTTTCTTGCCTGAATAACAACCCAAGAGGAATTATACTTTTTTCATCAAACTTACGAAGAAAGTTATTGACCTGAATTGCAGCCAGGATGGAAAATTACCATGACTAAAGCTCGCTCTCTTGTGACCCTATAAACAGCAGTCCAAAGTGAGACCCTTTGAGCTCTTCTGGACTGCAGCAGGCTGTGACCAGCAATCTGCTTCTCAGAGCTAGAGAACTCAGAGGATCACTGAGTGAGGATGACGGATCCTGGAGTGATACCCCCAACTCCTCAAGGCTCAACCCTTCCCCTGTTGCAGAATTTGAGCTTATTTTAATGCTGCGTGAAGGGTTTTTTTATTATCCTTTAATTGAACAGTCAAGTAGAGTATTATTATTAGAAATATACAGAAGAACAACTAGAGATAATTTTTGTCTGGATCTAAAAAGACAGGAAAATGTCTTTACAGGTTGGAGTATGGCTTAATCAGTTTATTATTATAGTTTATCAGAGACTGACATTGTCCATAAAACTAACAGCAACTTGTTGTACTTGTTTTTAATATTCTAGCACTGTCTGTCTCTATAATGGTACGTATTTTAAAAAAAGGGAGATTAAATCTGTTAATATGGTTCTAGGTATTAGGGAAGAAAAAAATAAAAAAATAAAACTTACTAGCAGAGCTAAAGAAAAGGGTATTTTTTTATTCTAAAAACAACCAAAAGGGACTGTAAAAAATCAGATGCAAGTATTGTGAGATTATATTAGTTTTCATAGGACTCTAAAGAGTCAATATATAATTTTGTAGGAAGTGAAACTTTCCAAAACAAGACAGTGTAATTTTGTTAGAGATGATTGGACTATTCATAATTATGTATAGTGAATCAGTTACTGGAATATTTTTAGAATTGTCTTAAATTGTTTGTAAATAGAGTGCAACCGGAGAAAGTTTCAAGCATACTAATTTTAGGCTAAGATTTTTCTTGTGTGGTGTTCCTATGACTTTCAGCGCTATATTTTTATGGCCATAGCTGTTGATGGCTAGTGTTTTAAGCAGGCTGTGCTCCTGCTGCAGGACAACAGGCCATGTACTAGGGAGCTCAGATCATAAACATGTAGTGAGACCAGAGGTGCAACCTGTTCATTGTTTTCATGATGTTTGTGATGCTTCCATTTTCTGCTGGCACAGTGGTGACTGAACCAGAGAAATACTCTTCAACAGAGTGACCCTTCCTTGTTGCATTCACCTAAGTGCACTGTAGTCTTCTGTCATTCTCTCGCACTTCCTATTCAATAAGCAGAGATACGTGTGTTGTTTCTGTCCCTTCTTGCCTTCATCTCTTCTAAACTGGTTAGATTAGGTTGTCCGTGGTCTCCTGAACAGGGTCTGAGGATGCTGCTAGTAATGACCTGGGGGTATATCAGAGGCCATCCACTGCTCAGAGACTAATTATCAGCATGGCCTTCCTCATTTCAGAAAAGCTGGGTTAAGGCCTTACTGCATAGGATACATAGGGCAAGTGACGCCCAGGTCCATCTCCCTGTTTTTGCCACGGGGTGAGAGTCTGGCCACGACAACCATCCTTGCATCAGCCTGATTGGTCTGTGGGGCCCTATGTAGCTTTGGGTGGTGCAGAACTTTCTTTAACTGCAACGGAAAACACTCCTTTTGCCTCCTTGCTTTTAGCAGCTCGATGTATTCTGTGGATTGGGCTGAGACAAGGATGTATTAGCACAGTTCTAAGTATGCTCCAAAGAAACTCTTCCAATCCCACTCCCAGCAAAGAGCAGCAGTTAAGTAAAAGCATACATTTTATGTGTCGGTCTTAGTGTCTAGCTTCTTGTGTTATTCAGCCATCTCTGCAGGTTGTAAAATACAAGTGGTACAGACAGAGGGTTAGAAAGGCATCTGCAAGACAGTTTTGTTTCCTTGTTTACCCACAGTCTTCATAACTCCATTTTAATACCTTCAGTTCTCATTGTTTTTAGTCTTTGGAAAGATATTTTGAGAATACATACTATGGAATATTTGGAAAGTAAAATTCATGACAAAAATATTAATGCCTGAAAGACATTATTATTTACTTCTGTTTTTGTTTTTTTTTTTTTTTAATATTTAATATCATATTGTTATGAGTGATGCTGTGATTTTTAAGAGGAGGGAAAGAATCCCATAGGAATTCAACAATAATTTATTAGTCATTACTAATATGCTTTTCATTACATCACTGCTTTTCAAAAGTTACCACTTAGGGGTTTGGGTAGGCTTCTTGGGATTTGTCTTGTTTAATTGCAGTGGAAACCACTCTTTCAACACCCTACTGAAAAATTTGTTTATTCAACATGACTAATTCTTTTGTTTACTGGGGTCACTGAAAGAGGCCTTTGGGAAGAGATATCAGGTATTAATAAATGTTAATATTGAAAACTTATTTACCAGGCATGAGTTTTATGAATGCGTAAGATCAATATGGATAGCTGGTTGTCTCAGTCTATACTAATAAACCTTGGTGGCCAAAATGCTGCCTCCAACTTCTCCTGCTCACCTCAGGTGGGCTGACAGCAGCCCACAGAGGATGGTAGAGCATGGGTAACAAATATCTGCTGGCAGTCCTGACTCCTCCACCTGCAGGATCACCTGCTGAGCCTCAAGAGAAATGAAATTAAACTTGGCTGGAATCAGCTGCTAATACTTACTGCCTTTGGCTCTTCTCTTGTTTCTCTTGAAAATTCAGTAGTTTTTAATCCTGTGACCTATGGAGCCCATCAGAGGAAGCATCCCTGGAGCAGTGCTAATGAGACAAGGAAAAGCAATTAAAGAAAGTGTCTGTTGGCATTGCCTATGTGAGCTCTTGGCACTTGCTAAGTGGTGGCTTCCAGTTGACAGGAAAACTAAGGTGTCAACCACAGATGTTGGAAACATGCTGTAAATCACTGGCAAAGCCCTCCCAGGTCACAGTGTGCTGTGTCAGGTTCTCTTTCTGATGAGCCAGAACATTATTTTTTTTGTATTCTACAAAGTTTTTTCTGCTGTAAGAGAAAACTCCTGACAGTGCTTGGAGTCACAATGTGGAGCCAGCTACCAGCTTGCTGTGAGCTTAGAGTGTTTCCAGACTTGGAACTGGTTTCCTCTTTTGATTCTCCTCTGTATGGGCATATCTTTATGGTCAAGGTGACACCAAAAACTCTCTATTTAGACACTCTGTATGAGTGGATTGGATCCCATTTATTTCGGTGTATTGGTCTTTATTCCACTTTATGCTGTAACAGCTGGTAACATAAAACTATGTTTCTGGTGCTGTATGTATTTTATGAATATTTAATAATGAAAGTAATCCCTTTTCATTAGCAAGAATAAGGGAAATAGTGTGTGAACACATAAAAAATTATTTTCTTTTTGAGAAGTAGCTTTTCTGAGTGCCAATTTAAATTTCATCTACTTTGTAAAGTACTGCTCAAAGGCAGCAGATTCAACAGTTTAATATTACATGTATAATAAAGTGGAGAGTATCTTCTTGTTGAATTGGGATAGCTATGCATCTAATAACTTTAAAAAAATCATGGTCTGATATTATTACAGACTGGATCACAAGGAATGCAGGATTTAAGATCATGAGACTGTGAGTATTTGCTTGGATCATGACAGTGCATATTTGTTTCAGAAGTCTTATATTCAAAACATAGAGAAATAGTCCTTGGCAATTCCCATCAGTGTCAGGTTTGAGGCTGCCTCTGTAATAAAATTCTGCTGTTTGACCTTCTTTGTGTTTGACCTTCTTTCCCGAGAAGGAAGGGAACATTCTCTTTCAGAGAATTTCCTCTGAAACATGTCACTTTTTCCTGCAAATGCATATCTCCAGAAAAGAACTGACCAAGCTTTTATATTTTGTCATCAGAAAAGATATTACCCTGCCTCAGAAATTCCTACTTGGTTGAATTGTAGTTAGGATAAACTGTGAATGCTGTATTTTAGCAGGAACTGACTAGGTTAGGGCCTATGAGACAGCAGTGCAGCTGAACTGAGCTGAGTCTGTTTGTAGTTCTTAAACTTTCCTAAAGAAATCTGCCAATGTGAAAAGGCTGGCTTTCTCTGTCTCATAAAATTATTTTTTTTACAATCAAAGGATGGCACAGACACTTTAAGATGAAACATGTCTCCTTTCCAACAATGTCTCATGCTCTCTCTTAAGGAAGAAAAACCATCACCCTTATTGCATATTTATAATTGTGCAAGTTTGGAGTTGGCTTCCTGCCAGATCTCCGAAACTCGACAACAGGGTCTCCTTCCCAGAGAGGGAAGGAAAAAAAAAACGAAAAACCAGGCAGCCAAAGTTCTAGCAAAAATATATATATATATTATGTATAAAACAGAGATATACAATGAGAATTATATATATGAATCTATGACCCCAAATAGCTTCCCGAAGTCGAAGGGAAGAGGGGGGAAGGGAGAAGGGAAAAGGATAAAATAGGGTGAAAAGGGACAAATAATAAAACAGATCTACACAATCTAAAAACCCAGCAAAGCTGAAGAATTGGCAAGAGCTCAACACTTCCCTTGAAAGAAAGCAGTACGTCTGGACACGGCCCAGCACTCCCCCCTCACGCGTGGCTGATAACAGCAGTTACTGTAGGCCTCAGCTCCAGATAAGCCAGGCCCAGACAGGGACCACCGTTCTCCAACCTCGCCGGAAGAGAAGAGCGCGAACTCTCTTATCAATGCCTTATTTATACCCTAGGTTATGTAAAGGAATAGCATGGAATACTTCCTTGGTCACCTTCCTAGTTCCTTCCTGGTTACAAGCTGGTTTCCAGGAAGGCCTAGACTGAAACCATCACAATAATGCAATATTTCCAATGGTGCGGCTAGGAAAAGTTATTTTCTTCTCATCGAAACACATACATTAGCAGCATGTATATCATAAATTGGTACCTTTTATACACTTTAATTACGTATGCTAAATAACAAGTGATGAACACTTGAATTTTATGTAAAAAGTTTTAAGAGAATGACATGAGTTCTAGTACACAGACTTTGGCCAGGGACTCCATGTGCTGGTGCAGATCTGATTTATTATGCTTGACCTTACAACTAATTATGTTCAGATGAATGAGTGTCATGGTTTAGGAATGGTATTCCTAAATTTAATGTTCCCATTGAAACACTCCAAATCATGTGCTGCTTTCTTACTCCCTCTCCCATGGCAGTGGGATGGAGAGGAGAATTGGAGGGTCAAAAGATAATGAAGACAAGTTGAGATAAGAACAATTTACTAAAAAGAACAATGGCGTAAGAAATGAAGGGTAACAGCAACGATATTAATAAAAGAGTGTACAAGAAAGGCGAATCACTCACACATGAAGGCTCACCATGCAGAGCCTGGCACTACCCCAACTGCTTATCCAACACTAGCCTGACTGAAAGGGACCCCTTCCCTTCCCACCCCCTGCGTATGGTGTGCGGTGGTACAGAACAACCTCAGGGTCCTGACCGTGTGCATCCTGGCTACTGCAAAAATTAACTGTCATGCCTGGAACCAGGACAACTGAATATCACAAGCATCTTGCTCATAAGTAATTTAGGAATCTAGGAACTGGTAAACATTATATTATATTTAGTGGAGTACCTTCATTTATGGAAGTAGAGCTCTTCAGTCTTTGCTAATTCAATCAAGAATCACGCTCAGTTATACGCTTCCTCACAAATAAGTTTGGCTCTTTCTAAACTCTTCATATCTTATTCTTCCCTATAACAATTCTGGTCAGAGGAAAAAAAATGTGACAGCCAGGATGAAACAAGTGCTTCTAGGGCCTTCACAAACTTCTTTAGGTTCTTAAGTCTAGGCTTTTTTCAGTTCTGTGACTGTTCTTAAATTTTAGTTTTGGGTCTAAGGCCCCACATGAAGGACAGGTAATTTTTTTTTCTTCTGTGTATTGAAATATATTTTTATTGTATCTCGACCTGGGTTTTAGTTAAAGTACTATCTTGTACAAAGTTTGCTGAGATTTTTGCACAGACAATATAGCAGGAAGAGAACATGCTTTGTTACGTAAATGTGCACACACTCAAAAGAGGCAGACTAGCTTCAACAAAGATATGTTTGCACGAGCACTGTCCAAAGCTTTTTTTTAATAAGGGATTTATTAGCAAAAAATACTGATTCCAGGGAGTAAAGAAAGATCAGATTTTAAATGGAGAAATTTTAGGCATTATGTAAGAATTTCAGTTTAATTTATACAGGGAAGTTAAAATTGTTAAGGATTTTTGTCAGATGTGATCACCTAGCTAGTGGCTTGTTGAGCCACTTTTTCTCTGATTAACTGTGAGATCAGGAATTTGTGGGGGGCTTTTAAACTCTGCTCTGAACAGAATCTGCTAAGCCATGAGGAAGATTGCCTTTCTGCTATTACAAGTGTTGAAAAGAGATGATGCTGGTGTGTCAATTAATAGGACAAATTGAATAGTGAAGAAAAGAAATCCTTTCCACCAAGTACGTAGCTTAGTTTCAGGTATCCTGAGTTCCTTCATATGGGACTTTGCTTTTACTCAAAGCTGCAAGCAAAACTATCTCATTGCAACTTCTGGATTGAGCCACAGCTAACTCCCAGACAGATTCAGAATTCAGCTGAGATGTCTCTCAACACAAAGAATCTGGATGCATCTGAGGAGCCAAGACTACCCTGGCTGGATTTGGATCTCAGTGTGCTCTGCACAACTTTTCCAACAGCAGTTTTGGCACCTGTGCCACATTTGGAAACAGCAGGCCAACAGTGGGTCTTAAAGCATCTGCAAGTCTTTGCATTTCTCAGACATCCTGTGTTGAGTCTTTTGAGGGGGTAGGGGAAGAAGCATTACTTTTCTGAAATATGTTCCAGCAGATGTATTGGCGAATAATGCTAGTTGTACAGCTGGCATTTTGGAGCTACAGGGAGAACACATAAAGCCTCTTTGCTTTCCAACCACCTGCCTAAAAGCGCTTTTACAAGATTTTTTTTTTTCACCCTGGTCTTATTATGTGCATTATGCAGACCCCAGCCTGCATTTGATGCATTCTGACAGAAGAAAAATTATCAATGCCAAAAATAAACAATGGAAAGTTCTTCTGTGGAGTTGACTCACAATAGTGTCATACCTTTTTCTGTGAGCCTGCCCCTTTTGAACGCAAATCCTGGTGGTTGGTTTTTTTTTTTGGTGCTGTTGTTGTGGTTCATGTACGTGCATACATACAGACACATTGCAAAGAATGATTCTGGAGTAACCTTCAAATACTAGCAGCCATGTTTCATATTAACATCCTTGCAGTGGGAGGCAGAAGTGGCTTATATGTTAAGACAAACAAAATGCTGTGAACTAAGAGAGCTTTTTCCAAAAAGCTTAAAAGGGAATAATGTGATTCTTGCTCCTCCCCACCCCAGTGTGGTGTTCCTCCAAAACATTCCTCTCAGGGTGGTCTGTGTGCTTTTGGACGGAGGAGAGTGTTGACTGACTCAGTGGTGAGTGTGTTGTCCCTTTCTCCCCAGGTTGACGTCTGGGGCTCTTTTCTTACACTTTAGGAAAGTGAAAGGCAAGGGACAAATGGAGAAGCAGCAGTAGCATCCAGCTCAGATGAGCACATTGCTAAAATCTGGACAGCTTTGGTCCGGTAGTGCCAAAACTGAAGGCATCTGTTCTGAAGGGAATCCCACAGAGGAGATGCAGACCAAAGAGGAGGGGGAATGATGTGGAAGGAAGAAAATTGGTTGAACTAGAGGGAACACAGAGCATGAGCAGCAGAATTCACATCTTGTAGGAGAATCAGTGAAGGGGAACAGCAGGAAGGAGTATGAATGTGTCAGCAAGAGAGAGAGGTCTATACTTCCATTTTAACTTGTTCCAATCTCCAATCTCGATCACTGGTGATTTTCTGCACCTAGACGCCAAAAGTTGATTGTTTTGTCATATTTAATTATCTATTTTATCTCATTCATGCCTGAAGTGATTTGTTTGTATTTACCAAAACATTTGCTGCAGCCCCAACTCTAGGATGTTCACACAAGATAGGCTTTAAAGTTATTATTTAAGTCCGTAGTCAAATAATAGTACAATACTCTGAGAACTTTAGCCATGGATGGTGCCGAGGAAATATTTCACAATGAATAATTTATCTGTCAGACAAATGTAATGTTCCCAGCAAGTTCGTGAACAGATCATGACATTATTTTTTATTTAAAATTATTCATTATTATGTTTTCCAGCAAGTGGTCCTCTGCATCTGGTACATTACCAGTTTCTGCCAGTAATTCTGATATTTGTTTTTTGGCTCCGTTGTGAGTTTCATAAAGTACTTACTGCTTTTTCTACTCTCAGTCAGTTGGGTGCTTTAGTTACTGCCTTGAAAAACACTGTATTGCAAACCTGTCTACATGATAAGGCCAGCTGAAAGGAATCTTAGATAGGTATGTCTGCAAAGAGGAAATGAAAGAGAAACCCACAATAGAAGTGCTGAGAGTACTTCCTAAAATACTAGGTAAGCATGATTTTTAAAATAGATCCTGTTTCAATAACGCTCCGTGTAAGAAATATCTGTAGCTCCTGGTCTTTTCAAAATGAGGAGCATTTTTGAAGCAGATCATTATTTATTAAGACAGATAACCTCTGTTTCCAGAAACTGACTTGATAGGCTCTAAGTAATGCTATGCAAGTCTGTCTTTCTTAGGGGAAATATATTCAGAGTTAAAGATTTATTTCAAGGAGTTTTCCCAGGAGGATGGTTTGTATTCTAAGAATAATATTCTATTTCACTGACTACAATAGTAGTAATCTGTTAACCTCTGAGGCAGCACAGCAGTGGGGCCTCATAAATAAAGCTGCAAAAATTGATGAAAACATTAAAAAAAAAAATAAAACCCTCACAGACATTGCTGAATAACTTGTTCAGGAAATGGAAAGCTCTTTTCAAGGTATGTGAAGAGGCAGATAATGAAGTTTGAGGTTTTTATATAAATACAGAATAAACCCATGCATTGAAAATGAATTGGTGAAAGCTATAAACCAACATACCCTAAATGATGCCTGGGACTATGCTTTAGTAATCTATGGCAGCTTCGGTCTGCCTTTGTTAGAGAATCTGTCAAATTACTTAGCAAGATCAAAGTGTGCACTTTTGCATTGGCTTCTTGTCGCTTTAACATTATCTCACTCTCTTTTTGGACAGTGCTGTAATGAACTGCATCTTCCATCATGCAAATCCATTGGCTGTGATATTATTATACAACTGTTTGAGCTTGTTTCAGATTTTAATCACAGCTGCTAAGCTTCAAGTGCTAGCTAGCTCACTTTCTTGGCTAGGTTACCTAGAAATTACCCTTCTGCTTTAGTTTACCTGGTTGCACCAGGTGCCAAAGAATGGAGTTTGACTGTGGCTAGAGGGGCTTTGCTTCACACCACTGTGGAGATACAGCCAAGGAAATTCTCGTGTCTCGTGAGTGTGAGAGTCCTCTGGGTACTTCTGCACCCAGATGAGTTGTGCAATAAAAGCACGTCCCTTGAAGTTAATGTTTCTTTCAGAGGATTTGTTCTACCTCACTGATGGAAACTGAGCCCTCCTAGATGACACCACAAGGAGAGTCTTGTGTTTGATTGTGGTGGTGAGAGTCTACCAGCTGTTTTCCACGTCAGCTGCTGTGTCCAGCTAGAAACAAGCTCTGTGAGCTGAGGAAAATCCCAGTCAAGTGGTGATAGCATCAACAGACACATTCATATTTAGAATGCAAAGGAAGCTATTTAAAATGATAAGGACTTAAGCCTCATGATGGATGATAGTCATGTTTGGCACATGGAGGCCAAATTGTTTTCTCAACTGGTTTCTAACAAAGATTTTAATAAGGTAGAATTAGGAGAGGGCTCTAGACAATTACTGTCTTTTCTAGCCACATTACAGACATGAAAGATTATAATTTGTAAAGTCTTCTGTGGAGAACATTTCCAAAGTAAATCAGACAGTTTTAGTAATGTTTGGATTACATGAACTGAAATTTAATAGGTAAGAGAAAAAAATTTTAAAATAATTTTGTTTTTGTTTTTGTTTTAATTTATTCCTTTTCAAAACAACTGGGTCTGGGACGTTGCATCTCTTGGCATGTCCTTTGAAAAAAGTTTTATTTCTGAATCCCCCTCCCCCAAATTTTTGGAAGAACCCCCCCAAATTCTCATGCAAAAGGTTGTCTACATGCTTCTTTGTGCTTCAGAACATGTGTTTATGGGCTAGCTGTATTAAAAAACAATTCCAGAGCAAGTGTGTCTATAAGAAACATGAAGAAACAATGCCTAGTAGACTAGGGCAGTAGGTCATAGTTCAAAGCATCCAGATCTGTCACTGTGTCTGATTTTGATCTAAGGAGGTGGGAGGAGATACTCTTAGAAAAGGGAAAAAAAGAAAAGGCAGTTCCCAGGTGGGCTGGATTTTAAAGCAGAAAAGAACAGTGCTGAGTACAAAATGTTCATAAATGGGGTAGAGCAGAAATGACACAGGACAACAAAAGAAAATAGTAGTTCTAATTTGGGGGAAGAACACTTGCCATTAGGCAATTCAATTATGATTTCTTACAAAACTGCTGAGCTCTGGTCTGTTTGAAAGCCCAGCATGGGTCAACCACAAGCATGTTAGGATGAGACTGGTATTTCATCACTGGTATGACATGGGACACAACTGTACACAAAAGGCAATAACCCTGTAGTCTTTGGCAATTTAGAGCTGATTCCACTCTCTGGATGAGGAATATTATGTGTGTATGCAACTGGACATACAAGTGCACTCCAGGATTGGCCTAGTTTGGACATACAACTGCAATCCAGTGTTGGCCTAGTTGTAGCCTTATAACCTGGTAAATGTGGAATTACTATCACTAGTAAAGAGACAGTGTAATCTTTTTGTATTTCAGTAAAGCTTTTGATACTGTCTCTTACAGGATCCTCCTGGACAAAATGGATAAACACATCATATGGTAGGTGAGCAATTGGCTCATGGTTCGAGCACAGAGGGTAATAGTGAATGGGGTGACATCAGACTGGTCACTAGTGGGGTTCCAGAGGGCTCCATCTTGGGCCCTGTGCTCTTCAACATCTTCATAAATGACTTGGACACAGGACTGGAAGGGATACTAAGCAAGTCTGCAGACGACACAAAACTCAGGGGTGCTGTTGACTCCCTTGAAGGCAGGGAGACCCTGCAGAGAGACCTTGATAAATTAGAGGGTAGGGAAATCAGCAACCATATGAAGTTCAACAATGGGAAATTCTGGATTCTGCACCTGGGATGGGGTAACCCTAGATGTTCGTACATATTGGGGAATGAGATGCTGGAAAGGGACTGTGGTGGGGACCTGGCGCTCTGGAAAGGGACCCGGAGGTCCTGGTCGATGGCAAGTTGAATATGATTCAGTGGTGCCCTGGCAGCCAGGAGGGCCAGTTGTGTCCTGGTGATCATCAGGCAAAGCATCGCCAGCCTGTCAAGGGAGGAGATGTTTCTGCTCTGCTCCGCTCTGCACTGGTGCAGCTTCACCTTGAATATTGTGTGCAGTTCTGCCTTTCAACCTGCAAGAAACCTTGACTGTTCACCTTCTGCATGTGGGAAGGACACATGTTTCTCCTGACCTCTGCAAATAACACATTTATGTTCCTGCCTATGAAAACAGATTTTATTTACCACTATCTTTTACTGTCTTTAGGATGTTCAGATAGATGGCAGATTTATTTATCACACATAAACCCCCTAGCATCAACAGCTATGCAGGTAAGTGATTTGAACAAATCTGAACCCTTGAAATACCTGTACCTCATAAGTCAACCTGCAGGCGAAACCTTGGCTTATCAGAAGGAATGAGCTTTGCCATCACTTTAAACACCTGACAACCCTCTTTTTGGGAGACAAACAGCCAGTCTGGAGTCCTAGGAGCACAGCAATATCCCGCTTGGCCTGGTCCTCCTCTCTTCTTCTGTGCATGGCTCCCCACAAAATGAAGGTCCTAACCAGTCTCTCAGATTTGCCCAGATAGCAGATATTCTGTCTGGGGGATCCTGGATATGCGTCTAATCTATATTGCTTACATGGGAAAAGATTTTTTCTCTTTGCTTTCACTGCCACTTTTACCTGGGCCAGCAAGATTGATCTGGCACAGGAAAGTAGTACAGGCAGCTTACTTTTCCAGGGTGCAGATAACTTTGGGCATGAGGCTGCCTAGTGCAGGGTTTACTAGGCTCTGTATCCTGAAGGAGTTGGACCAAAGAGCAAAATGAGGAATATTTACATCCTTTGTGGTGAACCAAGACCCCATCTGGCAAAGAACAAATCATTACCAGGGCCCGATTTTCAGCAGTAAATGCTTAGTGCTGCCTGAAGGCAGGTGTTTCTACAGTGCCTCAAAATGGGCAAGGAAAAAATTAAGATAACCTGCTTTCATAATTTTACCCTATCATGGTTCAGCACATTTGATCAGGGATTAGACTGCCTCGCAATCTCTACTGTTACCGTTTCTGAGTTAGTAGTTTCACTTCCATGGGCACTGTGCAATTGCTTGTAAAGTAATTACAGTAGTGGGTATGTTTTTATGGCTTCCATTTTTACATCTGGACTGTGAACAGACTGACAGCACTAAAAAGTCCCAGTGGTATTCCAGCATTTACATGTGATCAGCAGACTGGGTTGCAGATGGAGTCAGGTTTGGCCTCATGGACAGCTCTAGTTTCCTTAGAACAGGCACAGCTTCTCACCTAGAGCCCACATTCAGCTTTACAGTTCGATATTTATTCTATTTTGGCAGAGTTTTTGAGCAACCATTCTGGAACAAGAACTTGTTTTGTTGTTACACAAACGAAGAAGACAATTCTGATTCTATTGCACTCCAAAAGTTGAAATAGCAGATGAGATAACAGATGAAGACCAGATAGTTGTGAGTACAAGGATGCAAAGAAACAATGTAGGCTTCACAATAAACAGCCTAATCATTAAAGGGCTTTTGTGAGGAAATAATGGAAAAGAGTGTATGTGTGTAAGAAGGTTAATGAGTTAATTTTAACATCTGTTTATAGAAGCTTCTCTTACATACATGCAGAAGTGTTGGAGAAAACACAAAGGACTCCTGAAAGCACAGAATAGACACATAGAAGTGTCAGGTTAAGGCTGATATTTTTGGCCCTGGAGTAGAAATGAGGAGAGAGATGACCTTTTGTTATCAAAGAGGAGAGAGTTAGGAGATTAACTAACTGAAAAAGGACTTGAACACAAAGTAGAGACACAATTAACTTGACAAAAAAAAAAAAAGAAGATAAGGGAGAAGTGCAAGGACATGAAAAGTACAGTCAAGGCAACTGACCATCACAACAGTGTTCAGAGTAGACATGAGAAAAGTAAAGGTGCATCTGTCTGGGTCAGAGAAAAGTTGCTGCAGTACTGTAAAGACAATTAGTATCAGCTATCACCTTGCATCAGTTATATCTCCAGGGGTTGGGAGAAAAGGCATATGCAGAAATAAAACACAAGGCTTCTAGACATTTGGGAAATGAGAGTGGCATGGAGGGAGGTCTGAGTCAAGGAAGATACAGTTTATGGACCTGATGACAAGCAGAAATGCAAGCATTGTCCTGAAACATCAGCCTGGATTGGAAAGATATTAAAGGCTGTCCCTTGGCCACATGCTGTTTAAACTGGCAGCCAGGTATCCATGAAAAGTGTCAGAGAGGCATACTAGGATTTCAACCTGCCCCGAAGGGAATGGATAAGGAGAAGAGAGGTAGTTCTGTGAGCTGTGCTTGAGATGAGAGTATTTCTGAGATAAGCACAAGAGATAACCACCTGAGAAAGGTGGCAGGGGCAGATCTTTCACTGGAAGCTGAAGAGAGATGAAGAAGACCCTCTGAATAACATGTCACAGGGAAGACTGTGAAGGTGGGAGGAGAACCAGAAGAGGACAGAATTTTGGGTGCTAAAGAAAAATAGGAGCTCAGAGGAGCTTGCTATTGTTGCAAGCAGATGCCAACTCAAGGTCAATGAAGACAGAGCATTTGTAGAAAAATAATTCATCAGAGCTCTTCTATTGTCATCTGTTATACCTGAGTACAGGGGAAAAAAGACTTTGCAGCAAGCCCGAAGCTATTGCATTATATTCCTCAATATGTTAAAATTAACACTGAGACCATGTGCTTTATAGGTATATCACAAATTTGTGAGTAATTAAGTAGTAACCTATTATTTTTGAAGTAGAAGTAACTTACCAACTTCCTTACAAATAATGATTTCCATCTCTGTCTTTGTAAGACATATTCCAACTTTATGCAGCATTTTATGTGGGGTTATAATTTTTGTTTCTGACTCTGCAATGATCTTATACATTCCCTATTCATCACAGAACGGTAATTAAAACAAATGATCTACCCTGAAAAGGTTTATAACTAATTTTTAAATACTCAGAACTTAATTAAGAAATTTAGAGGATTAAAGGATTAAAATAAAGTTTTATGGAGTGGCTAGAGGGTACAATTCTAAGAGTAAATCATGTTAAGCTTTTCTAACGTTAAGGCCAGGAGGGAAAAAAGTGTGGTAAAAATGGAGAAGGAAAACTAAATAAAAATAAAATGGCAGGTAAAATAGAAGTTACACCTGTTTATTTAACTTCTAATTTTTGTTCTTTATTGGCAGACTATAATTGCCTACTTAGGCATGGTTTGCTTGTGATAGTAGTATTTTCAATGAGTTGCACACATATAGTTTGTCCTAGAAATCAGTAAGATAATGCTGCCTGAATTACCCTAGCACTGAAAAAGGTTTTCATAAACTTTTGCAGTTAAAAGTCATGGTTATATTATGATTAAGTAGTGAGGTACATATGCAAGGCTGTGTAGGAAGAACATGCTGGGAGATATGGCTTTTGTTTAGAGTGTTCTTCAAGATGAATCTGTGGCTCTAATACATCAATGGCAAACCTGACATTGATTCACTAGGAACAAGAATTCATCCTCCAAATGTATTTATTGTCTGAAATGTTATACTTCATATGTATGCTAAATGCCCATAACTGCTTAACATACAGTTTTCTACTGCTGCTTTTAGAAAACTGACCTTTTGCTAGCCTTTAAAGTTTAGCTCAGGGTTTGGCACTCTGTATTTATTTCTTAAAATTCCTGAAAATATGTATTGTAGAAGTAGAGACTTCACTGAAGATGTCAGTCAAGGAAGCGTATTGAGCAGCAGTTTTTCTTATTGAAACCAGTTAGAATACTAGAAAATTTGATTCAACAAATTGGGCTTATCCAGAAACTTAGCATTGTTATCACCTTACTCCACTGCTGATCACTTGGGCTGACCTGCTCAACTCTAGAAAGGCAAAACTTTCATTTTCACAAGGATTCACCTTGAAAACAATCATCCTTCAGTCCCTCAAGAGAGCACCACATTGTATTTTACAATATAATAAGCCAGCAGTTAGTTAACTACTGTTTTTTTTTTTGTGTGTGTCTTTAAAAGAAATGAGACCTCCAAGCCTCACTTTCTCATACTGAAGAAATATGATATCCTGTATTTTTTTCCATAGAAATTTTCTTCAACTGAAATCAGTGCCAAGGCTCTTAAAGATGCTAACACAGTGCTTTTGAAGCCATGGTGCAAGATTTTATGTCATGCTGCTCCTTTACAACAATTACATCTATTTTGCCTGAGTTGCTTCTTCCTTCAGTGAAAATCCCACACATCAGGACTTAAGCGATATGATTCAAATTGGTCATACCATTAAATGACACTGAAGTTTGCAGGTAAACATGATACAACTGGCAGCTGGTTCTGGCCTTTGTTTTTTTGCAACACAGCTCTATATGAGTTAAAAGGCAATTTTTAGAGCTTAAAAACGATACTGTCAGATAAAGGCCAAGCAGTTTTCATATATTCACACCACTGCTCTGAGAAGGGTTTTGAGATGGGGAACTCATTGTGAACTGCTTTACTGAAAACCTGTGAAAAAAATAGCAGCAAGCAAAACAACAGCAGGGCTATTGGAACAAGACGTGTCACACAGCCCCCTCAGCTGTATGACCATGGCTGCCTCCTCTTGTTGTTGCTGAACCTGAGAAAAGTTCTAACTGCTAAAGCAGTAATGTGGTTTGAATACATAACATGCTACTTTGGAGAAGCTCATAGGAATTGTTAGACATAACAGATGATCCTTGTGGTAGGTAAATAGTCTAAATTAATAAAGCTTTGTGAGCATTCACTGTTTTGGTAAGCAATATTTGGGAATATCAAAAATTCATGCCTGTAATATTCTTCTAGCTGAAAAGGTTTCTGTGGGTTTGGTTTTAAAAGTTAGATTAAAATTAGTTTGTTTAGATTGGAATTACAGTTCTTCAAAGTCAAATGCTTCCTTTAGAATTAGAAGAAATAAGAACATGTTTTAGCTGTGGCATACAACACTTGAAATGGTCTCTATTTATTCTGTCATCATTACAGGCCTGTAATTTCCATTAGTTTCAATAAGATTGATGTGTCTCTATCAAAGGAAATAATTTCTTTATAGTGTTGCCTTAAATAACTTGGAAACTAAGATTAGAAGAGATATCTGATGTCTCCTTAGAAATCAATGTCAGGCCTCGATAAATTTCTAAGAATGCTTGCTGAGCATGAAATAGAAATGGCTCTGTTACATCTAGGAGAAGCACTGTGATTCTGGAAAAGAACTATTTTTTTGAATGGATTTTTCATGTGGACTTAGGGTTCCTTGAGTCCTGACTCCAACTTTTTTGTGACAGAGTTTATGTGCTGTCTGGGATCAAAACTGTAGGCAATCCAGGAGATTCCTGGAATGCATGGAGGATAACTTCTTGAGCCAGGTGATAGACAGCTCTACTGCAGGAAATGTGATACTAGATTTGATGGTCACCAATGTAAACAAGCTAATTCGAGATGTCAGGATTGGAGGTAGCTAAGGTTGCAGCAATCATTGATTGCTGGAATCTGTAGTCCAGAGGAATATAGGTCAGGTAAGAAGTAAAGTCAGGCTCCTGAACCTTAGGAAGGCAAACTTCAAGCTTTTCAGTCCCTGTGAGACTGCCCTTGGGGACAAGGGAGTGGAATAGAGTTGGCAGATCATTAAGGAAGTCTTCCATAGAGTACAGGAGCTGGCAAACCCCAGGAGCAAGAAATCAGGCAAGAAAGGCAAGAGGCTGGTATGGCTGACTACATATCTGCTAGTCAAAGTAAAGTGAAAGAAGCAAATGCACAGGCAGTGGAAACAAGAACAGGTACCCTGGGAAGAATATAGAGGATAAGTACAGTTTTGTAGGGAGAGGGTGAGGAAGGCCAAGGCAAAACTGGAACTGAACCTGGCAAAGGACACAAAGAATAACAGGAAGGGATTCTACAGGTATGTTAATCAGAAAAGGAAAGTCAAAGAAAGTGTACCCTCTCTGAAAAACAAGACTGATGAATAGGTAAGAACAAATGAGGAGAAAGTCGAGGTACTTAACTTTTTTGCTTCAGTCTTCAATGGCAACCTCTCTTCCCACACTTCTCAAATGGAGGGACAGCAGGATGGGGACTGGGAGAGCAAAGTCTCTCCCACTGTAAGAGAAGATCAGGTTTATGACCACCTGAGGAACTTGAATGTGCCTAGGTCTATGGGATCTGAGGAGATGCATCCCAGATTCCTGAAGAAATTGACTGATGTAGTTGCCAAGCCACCCTCCCATGATATTCAAATAGTTGTGGCAGTCAGTGGCAGTTGTGGCAGTTGTGACTGCAAAAAGGGAAACAGCACCCATCTTTAAAAAGGAGAGAAAAGAGGACCCTGGAAACTACTGATCTGTCAGCCTCATTTCTGTGCCTGGGAAGTTCATGGAACAGATCCTCCTGGAAGCTGTGCTAAAGCAGATGGAGGACATGGATGTGATTTGAGACAGCCAGCATGACTTCACCAAGGGGAAATTCTGTCTGACCAACATAGTGGCCTTATATAATAGAGTAACTACATCAGATATGTAATATATCTGGACTTCTGTAAAGCCTTCGACATGGTCCCCCACAACATCCTTCTCTCCAAACTGGATTTGATGGATTTGATACATGTACTGTTAGGTGGATTAGGAATTGATTGGATGGTCACATGCAGAGGATAGCAGTCAACAGCACAGAGTCCAAATGTTCATCAGTGACAAGTGGTCCATATCTGGACTAGTGTTATCTAATATCTTTGTTAATGACATAGAGGGATTTAGTGCCCCTGCAGCAACATTGTAGATAACCCCAAGCTGTGTGATTGATACACCTGAATGACCAGATGCCATCTAGAGGGACCTGGACAAGCTTGAGAAGGTGTGCATGAGAATCTCATGCAGTTTAACAAGACCACATGCAAGGTGCTGTACCTGGGCTGAAGCAACCACCGGTATCAATACGGGTTGGGAGATGAACAGATCAAGCACAGCCCTGCCAAGAAGGACTTGGGGTGCTGATAGTGAGAGGCTGGACATGACCCAGCAATGTGCATTTGCACACCAGAAAGCCAATTGTACCCTGGGCTGAAGGTCGAGGGAGGGGATTCTGCCCCTCTGCTGTGCTCTGGTGAGACCCCACCTGGAATGGTGCATCCAGCTTTGGGCTTCCTCAGCACAGGAAAGACTGTTGGAGCGAGTCCAGAGGAGGCCACCAAGATGATTAGAAGAGGGAACAAGGGAACACCTCTCCTAAGCAGAAAGGCTGAGAGAATTGCAATTGTTCATCCTGGAAAAGAGAAGGCTTCAGCATGACCTAATTGCAGCCTTCCAGTACCTCAAGGGAACTTACAGGAAAGATGGGGCAAGACTATTTACAAGAGCATGTTGTGACAGGACCAGGGAAAATGGGTTCATATTTAAAGAGAGTAAGTTTAGATTAGATATTAGGAAAAAATTCATTCATGTGGGCATGATGAGGCACTGGAACAGATTGCCCAGGGAAATTGTGGTTGCCCCATCCCTGGGGGTGTTCAAGGTCAGGTTGGATAAGGCTCTGAGTAATCTGGTCTAGTGGAAGGTGTCTCTGTCCATGGCAGGAGGGTTGAAAATAGGTGACCTGCAAGGTCCCCTTCCAACCCAAATAATTTTATGATTCTATGGTTCTCCCCCATCCAAATGAGGAAGGAGATTTAGAGACTCATTTTTAATTCCAATGTATTTATTCAGTTATTGGATTTAATTGGAAATAACTATGATAGTTTATTTATGAATCTGGGAAGTGCATGGACATCTATGGCTCTTTAGTACCCCTTAATATGAGATCAGAAGGCTTTTTCCAAAACACAAAATAAGCAGAATCCAAACTGTAATGGATCCTTGGTCAGACATTCTTCACTTTTATGTGTAGTGAAAACTCTTGGACACCCAGGAATTTCTGGGCCAGCATCTGCAGTCAAGAACACTACAGTTGACTTCCTGAAAAATTGTCTACAAAAAGATTTGGTTGAAGCTGGAGGTACTGGCACAAGTTGTGCTGTATGCTGAGGCTCTGTTTGTGAATCTGATTAAAGTGCTGGGTTGCAAAATTCATCATTCTGAAGAAGAAAAGAATGTTTTTATACTCTACATGATGCATGTTTAGAGACTGGCTCTCTGTAATATTACTTTGGATATGGTAATTTCTGAGTTTAGTTGTATCTTGGAGGACTTTGCATCATGGTCATGAAAAAGTCTGTTCATATAATGACACACTGGAGAGAACAAGGGAAGCCAGAATCTGACTGTTTCATAGAATCAATATACCATAGATAGAATTAATAATGTTTTGTCAGGGCTGTGATTACTTATGAACCCTTCTCCTGATTCGGCCTGGAAACAGCATTCTGGGTGCATTTATGCTGGCGATGCTATTTTTAAAAATCACATCTCTGTTTTGACTTATCAGGTTTTCTAATGGTAAATTAATCCTACAAGCTAAAGACTTA
Source organism: Pseudopipra pipra (assembly GCF_036250125.1). Taxonomy (NCBI): domain Eukaryota; kingdom Metazoa; phylum Chordata; class Aves; order Passeriformes; family Pipridae; genus Pseudopipra; species Pseudopipra pipra. Next base: position 18,321,812 of record NC_087581.1, on the reverse strand, counting down.
GGGACCTGGCTCATTTATCTAAATGTTTTCAGATCAGAAATATTTCAATGGAATTATTTATGTATTTCAGTGAAAAGCTGACACAAGAGGGAAGGAAGAAGTGAATTGCATCAAAAAATATCTTCTGCTTTTGAAACTCAGAAAAGTGTGTATAATTTTAATTAGTACTTCAAAATTCCTGATTTGATGCAGTGAAATCTGCCTTTACATTTTGGAAAACATTTAGGATATCCTTGTAGACAACTTTGTATTAAGTAAGGCATACTCACCAAAATAACTTTGTGCTCATTAAAATTTAAATGAAAGTGAATGCTGAACATTTTCAAAGCCTTGAATCTTGGTGAATTTGTGATCTTTCATTAGGGCACTGTTGCCTCTGCCTTCTGATTTACATGTAAGTAATAAGACAATCAGTATCTGCCCCAAAACGTTATAGCCCTAAATTCTGAAGTGGTCATCAAACACAGTCTGATCTGGGGCTTTACACCTGTATGATGCAGGCAAATCAAAGGAGTCAACAAAGGAAAGTGCAGGTCCTGCACCTGGGGAGGAATAACCCCCTGCACCAGTTCAGGCTGCAGCCTGACCTACTGGGAAGCAGCTATTTTGGGAAGGACCAGGGGGTCCTGGTGGACAACAAGCTGTCCATGAACCAGCAGTGTGTCCTTGTGGCCAAGAAGGCCAATGGTATCCTGGGGTGCATTAGGAAGAGCATTGCCAGAACATCAAGGGAGGTGACCCTGCCCCTCTACTCAGCCCAGGTAAGGATTTGCCTGGAGTGCTGTGTCCAGTTCTGGGCTCCTCAGGACAAGAGAGACATGGAACTCCTGGAGAAAGTCCAACAGAGAGGACAAAAAAGGTAATTTAAGGGACACGAGCATCTCTCTAATGAGGAAAGACTGAGGGAGCTGGGCCTGTTCAGCCTTCAGATAATTAACAGGGGACCTCATCAATGTCTGTGAGTATGTGAAGGAAGGATGTCAAGAGGATGGAGCCAGGCTTCACCTGATAATGTCTAGCAGTAGGACAAGAGGCAATGGGTACAAACTGAAACACAGGAAGTTCCTCCTGAACATGAGGAAGAACTTCATTACTGTGAGAGCACTGGAATAGGTTGTGTAGAGAGGTTGTGAACTCTACTTCTGTGGAGATATTAAAAAGTCACCTGGACACGTTCCTGACTACTGTGCTGTAAGGGACCCTGCTTTAGCAGTAAAGTAGGACTGAATGACTTCCAGTGGTCCCTTTCAATGTCACCAATCTGTGATTCTGTAAGTAAACCATCCTGGTGCTGAAGTGCTATGCTACCTGGGAGGACCTCAAAGAGTAGCACCAGCTTCAGCCAACACCTCACAGGAAAAGTCCTATTTTTAAGCTAAATCAAGACATGACACAAATGACCTTTTTCTTTTTTTTTTTTTGTCTGAAAACCTTTTCTCTATTACAATCTTTGTGCAAAAATATCATTTGCTGTTAAATTCTGCAATGTTGAAGTTATGCAAACTCTTAAATGGAGGGCTTGAGAAATCAAACCTAGAGCTTCTGCAAGTCTGACTGTGGTTACATCATGACATAATAGTCTGATATAATAGCAAATTTTCTTGAAGCAAAACTACTCCTGATTGCCATCTAGTGAACCAGACCAGTAGACTCTTATTTTATTACCACTCTGATTATTTCCTGCTATAAGAACCTAAAGGGATAAAATGTATCTTCCCCTTTCTATGCAGCCAAAAAAATCAAGGCAGATGAACCTCAGACTTCTCATGAAGGGTTGAGGAACACAGGAGAGAAGAATCAGAGCCAGACTCTCTGCATTACTTACGAACAAAATCACAGAGAAGGACAAACATCAGCAAACACCTAATTCAGTAGATATATGTGGTGTGGAGCATACTTCCCTTTGTTCAGAACTATATTTAAGGAGAACTGGCTGAAACATTTTCATTTTTTGTGGACACTATTGACTTTAAATGGGTAACTGCCTTTTTATAGTTGAAAGCTCTATGACCCCTGACAATTACTTTATTTTTGTTTTGCAATATACCCTTAAGAAAAGTAGATTTTTTTTTCCCAGAAATTTTTAGATCAGTCTCACACCTTCACAACTCCTTTGCTGATTTTGCATACAGTCAGTCATTTCCTTTCACCACTGGTGTAAGACATTGTACAGTCTAGGAAACATTATTTCCTCTTATGCATCCATCTCCAGGTTCCTAATCCATTCATTGAATCATATTGTGAGCTCAGAATAATAAAGATTTAAATGCATTTTAAAGTCTTGTTTCTGTGTGATATGGAGATGAGCCTATCATTATTGCATAGGTTAGGTCAGATTAGTCACAAGCAAGGGGTACAAACAGCTTTTTCAAAGTCATGGTTCTTAGTTTCTAAAGTAGCAGAAGACAATCCACATGCTGTGACTTTTATGCTTATTTATCAGGTCATCCTGAAGCACTGTGCTCCAAGGTAACTCACCAGAAATAACAGATGGTATTTTAAATCTTGAATAATTTTGTAGTACTTCCTTTTTTACCTCTCCAAAGAGATTAAGCAAAAAATATGAAAACAGTTATAGCTTTAGGCAAAGCAACTTCTGTCCCACAAAATCTGAGCTGATTTTTGAAGCTATTTTCCAGCTTTCATTTGACATTCCATGGTATTTTGTTACTCGAAATTCCCCTGCATGCTTGCTATGGTGTTTCTATCTGTATCTGTTGTTGTCTTGAGACTGAAATAGTCATGAGGTTACTCAATTTGAATAATGGTTTCAAGGAGGGAAGCTGTGATTCGCCTTATATGATGGTGTTAGTTTATAGGACAATAGAATTAAGATAGGTAAACTTTAGTAATCTGTTACTTTTAACCATAAATGATGAAGCAGCAAGTAGCATTTAAAGAAGTGGAACCCTAGCCTTTTTTGAGAAAGAGGACTAAATTCTGTTTTTCTGCAAGTCCACGCTACCAGTGTCAGTTGCGGTAAAGTTTTCCTGACTCATAAAAGGTAAAGTTCTGCTCACAGTGCTGCAAAACTGTTCTCTCAGTAACACAAATGGATCCAAAATCCACTTGACACCAAAACTAAGTCACCTCAATGACTTAAGGAGAGTGAAAAGCGTAAGCAGGCAGAAACTGAAATGCAGAATGGTTAGGAATAGAATAATAAAAAAGTTGTCAAACTTGAAAATATATGGGCTTGGCCACATATAAGCATTGGAAAAACAGGTGGATGTCAAACTGTTATTACCTGTCAAACAGGTAATAACACTATGACCTGGGTCCTTACCAGAGATCCATACAGATTCTTGCTGCTGTTCCTGCCACCAAAGGGAGAGAAACAGAGTGAGTCTCTGTCAGTGTGTGTATTTGAGAAGGACAGCTTTGCCAGTAGCTCTGGGCATCTACAAGGTGACTGTTCAGCTGTTTCTGAAGATAGCTGACTCCTTCATAAAGCAATTTGAATGGCTGCAATCCATCCTGCTTCTGGATGAGCCTGAAACTCAGGTAGTTTTCAGGACAGAAATAGGAAGAAACAGGCATTTGATGAATCCCTAAAAAATAAATAAAAAACTATCTTCAGCTTTGGTTAGAAGCAGGGTTAGAGAGGCAAAGAGGAATTAGTTTTAACAGCTTATGCTGGAGGCCAGCAAAAAGTACATGTAACTAGCAAATGCCTTTGGGATGAGGCTGTCACTGAAATTACTTGTGAACACTTCCAGAGACTGATTTAGATTATCTTCTGGCCAAAGATTTCAGACCTGCCATGTTACTCACACTTGTATAAAGTTTCAACCTCATGTACATGCCTCTGGGCATGAACTAAGTGATTTCTGGTCTATTTGGTCAGACAGAGAGGGGACTCAGAAAAAGGCGCCTTGAGAAGAGATCAGGGCTGATGTGCCCCAGCTCAAACATTGCTAGTTTAAATATCTTTATGAGAAAGGTGAGGATTAGATAGGCAAGGTAAGGCCTCTCTTAGCCACTTACAGAGTCACAAACATAATGGCTGTTATTTGTGCCTTCTGAATTTTCAACTACTAGCAGCCACTCTATGACATCAATTTGTTGTACAGGGGAAAAGTTGGTTACTCCGTTTTTGAGTGCAGCTTCACAGCCCAAGGAGAAGAAAAAAACTAACTGTGCCTTCCAGCAAAATAGGAGAAAGGGCTTCTCTTTAAACACGTGAACAAACAGGAAGCAAAATGTGAACAAGGAAAAGCAGAGGGAAAGGACCTGACTGTTACTCAACTTCTTCTGCTTGAAAGCTGTTCAGCAGGTGTAAGCAGCTGTTCTCTTATCCTCTCTTATCCTGTTCTCATCAGGGCAGGTAGAGTCATTTTTCACAATCTCAAAACGGAAATAAATTTTTCTCCCTGACTGGTGTTTTACTTGCAGTGATGGTAACTTTGATGTAGTTAGCACCTTCTTTCCCTCACAGTACTAGGAAAATACCTGCTCTGGCCCTAATGATTCATTTATGCCCACTGCTGAGAGGAATCCTGATTTCTGTTGTAAATTGGTAATGTGTATGTGTGTGTGTGTGTGCTAAATTCTACTGGGGTATAAGATGATATGATTTTACTTGATATAATAAGAAAAATTAGCAAAGACTGGGAATTGATTCCTGTCAGAGTAGTTTGGGTAATGTTCCTTCTTCTCCACATTATTGTAAGTGCTCTTACTTTATAATATAAATAGAAGACCTTTAGGTTAAAAAAATTAAAGTGCTTCCTTTGATGAAGGGAGTGCTGCAACTTACTCAATGTAAACCTCAATGTTTCTGTCGTAACTGTGCTTTTGAAAGGTTTTAAGGCAATTAAGATTCTTTTATTCATAATAGTGTTATGACCTGTAGTTCAAAAGCAGTTGCCTACTCTAAGTGCAGTAGAGAATCACAGAAATCATTCTTGCAAATGAAATAAAGTCAGATTTTGTTTCCAAGATTTGCTCAATTGACAGCTGAGGCACTCAAGACCTTTCAGGATTAAACGCTTTGTCAGGCTGGGTTGGATAATTTCCCCTTCTGTTTTAATGTAAATGAAAGTATGAGAATCACAGAGTTTAGCAATGAAATGAACTGTCAGTTTTCCAGATTTTTGCTTTTTGCTCCCTGATTTTCCTCTTGCAAGAGTGACAGCTTTCCTCACATCCTCTCCAACTTTTCTGCTGCAGCTCTCCTTTGTTCTCTCTGCATCCCCAGCTTCATGTCTTCTTCAGTACCTTGAAGGGTCCCTTTACTTTACACAGATCACTAATCTTCTTAAATCTCCAGTGAACATAATATCATGGAGACTTTACTTCTCTCTGTCAAATTTGAATTAAATTGGACAACAGAATAAAAAGCTGTTGGGGAAGACTGGCAAATATAAGCCTCCTTTTCTTAGGACACCAAGCTAGAAAGTAGCAATATATTAAAGACAGAAAGCTGGTCTAGATCTGAAGCCATAGTAAATTATTATGAACATTGCAAATAAATCAGTAGAGATTTATACTTCAGAACTGGTTCCAGTAAATGGAAACATAATTTTATATAGCCAAACGTGTTTGAAGGCAAATCAAGGCAGAATCAGAGAGAATGTTGGTTACATTTAATGGAGGACAAACCACTTCGTAAGGTACATTGTTGCATGTCATCTACAATATGGTTAGTACTTTTCTCTTCTTTAAGGCAGGACTTCAGATTAATACTAGACTTTAAGGATATCCTTTGTAAAAGAAGGTTAAACACGTAGAAGTTGGACATACAACTTTTCTAGAATGAAAGGGACGCTAAGAGCAATCTAACTAGGCATGAAAGTGGAACTATAATAACAAAATAATATGGCGGTTTGTATTACAGGAAGAGTGCCAAAGGGCATTCTGGAACTCGAAGTTCCTGACACACTATTGCAGATGCTCCATGGAGTCCTTGGATGTGATTGGTTGAAGATCCTGTGTTATGGTTCAAACTGCATATATAAGGTGGTGTTTTTCCTAATAAATTTGATTCAGTTGCTTGAAACCACAAGTGACGGGGTCCATGCCCTCAATGCTGCAAATGGTGCCCTGCATCAGGGACATTAAAAGGGATATCAGGGACCAGTAGGACAATAGATGTCTACCAGCAACATCCCTGGCTGAACTGAAGAGAAGAAGGAGTTCCTAAAAAGAATTGCGTGCACAGTACCTGGAATCAGTAGGAAGGAATCCTAGGAGAAGAGAATCAAGTTATAAAGAAAAAGAAAAAAGAAGTTAATTCAGCATTTGGATTCCAAGTAAGCAGCCAGGATGGGGAAAAATAACTCACACAAATTAGAAAAGCATGCTGAAGCCCTAAACCTATTACTCAGAAAGCATTCAAGAGAAATCAAGGAAACCAAGCTAGTCGAATTATTAAGATGGATTAATAAAGCTGTATGGGGATTCCCGCTGGCTGGGACCTTGAGTGTGACTGCTTGGCAAAAAATTGGAAAGACTTTAAGAGAAAGAGCAACTCTAGGAGACATGGAAGCATTTAGAAATTTAACTACATGGACAGAAGTCATGGATGCCCTAATGATCGCACAAAAGAAAGCCAACCCCTCTGCATAAAGAGACCCTAAACCCTCCTGTTCCCCCCACAAACCCTGATAGACACAGAAATCTCCTAGAAATCAGGCACAGAAATGGGAGGGGGAGGGCACCGGGAATGCGGGAGGAAAAAATATGGGAAAGAGAAGGTATATTTTCGGAGTCGGTCTTATACTCCTGCAGCCAAGGACTGGAGGGGGATGTCATGGGGGATACCTACGTGCCAGGTTTTTGCAGGTGCATGGGACCTGGAGAGTGAATGCATGATTTAAACCACGAGATCATTACTGGGGGAGGTTCTTAGATTCCCGTCGCGAGATGGGGGAATGCATGCAGGATGGCTCTTGCCATGGAGCTGCTGTGGAGCTGCACTCACGTGGTGACCGCGTGGTTGGATGGGGGCAGCCAATTTCTGCTGGCCACACAGCGGGAGAGGACTCTTCTCTTCCAGTCCAGCGGCCATTTTCTCGTATGCCCTTATCAGAGGCTGAATGTATCAGTACAGTGGGGGATGAGATAATGGAGAATGCAGGAGAGGGGTCAGTCACAGTCCCTCAGAATGAGAACAGAGGCGCGAGTGCAAGTGTTTCCGTAAGCAGATGGGAAAGGTGCTGGGAGGAGGCATTACGTGAGGGTGATTGGGAAATGATAAATGCATGTCCTGCAATTTATTGACCATGACAAAACCCTCAGTTCCAAAGCTTGCTGTATGAAGTGACAAAGGAACTGAGGCAAATAGTTAAAGAAAGTGATGTCGCCTCGCCCCATATGTTTTCTTACTTGGAAACCTTGAGTAGCATGTATGTGTTTACGCCCCACGCTTGGAAAACGCTGTTAAAAATGGTACTAACTACAACCCAATACAGCGTTTGGCTTACAGACTTACGGAGAATTGTGTAGCTTATGCAAATGATCAGACCGGTTTGCAGGAGTGACTTGTGCTCATCTAGCGGGAGAAGGAGCTTACACAGCACCTGGATCCCAGCTTGACTATCTGTGGGAGATTTATGAGGTTGTTGCGAAACTGGTAAGGAGAGCAGTGCAGAGGCTGCAGCAGGAATGGAGGCGGATTCGGGGTAGGGCAGCAGCAGTGGCAGCAGGCCCGGCATGGCAGTCGAGGAGAGAGGCCGTGTGAAAAGGCAGGTAAGCGAGGGAAGGGGAGGCAAGGCATGGGCCTCACCCCCTGGTCTCCCACCCGCGTGGGCAGCTGTCTGCGGATGGCGTTGGAGCAGCTCCAAGTCTAGTACAGAATGGGACTCACCCCCACCGGTGCCACACCCCACATGAGCTGGAATTCCCAAGAGCACAGCTCCCAGTGCATTCCATGCCCTACAGACCAGACTGGTGGCCAGCAATACCCACAGCCTGCAGACCCAGCCAGCCAGCACCCTTAAAGGAGCAGCATCTGCCAACAGCCTACTTTAAGGACATCAGAACCAAAGCATCCACCTTCCCTGCCAGCATGGCTGCTGTGTAGCTACCTGTGCAGAACTCAACTGTGAAGACTCCCACAGCCCTGCAAAACCTCAACACCTGCAAAAGTAACATCTCTGCTCAAGAAAACTTCCTTCAATGGACCTTTCTGTAACACAGTTATATTACCATAACACACTGTCATGGTTTGAGATAGCCCCAAAATCCAGTCCCCTAGTTCCATCCCCCCTCCCACATCTCAACCTAATGTGAGATGGGTTTTTCCAGACAAAACACACCAGACTCAAAGTGGGGGAAAGGGAATATATTACAATGACTGTACAAATAAATACCATATCACATTATACACACTATCACAACTACCTCTACCATGACATATGTATTTACAATGGATTAGATCTCTTCTCCCCTCCAAATAAAAGTCCAGGAGGGAAAGAAGGACAGATCCCTTCCAGTCCTTAAGCAGCAGCATCTTCTAAGGCAGCAGGTTCTGTCTGTATTCTCCACATGCAGCAGCTGATAACTGGCTTTCTGCCAGCACTCACGAGGGAGGTATCCAAAACTCCCTTGGCCCCCTTGACACAGGCAAAGGGGTCTTCCGTGGGCTTCGTAACCCCAGACAAGGTCGTTTCACCACGTCATATCACGAAGACACAGGGGGTCTTCGTGACGGTCTGGTATCTTGCAGGGCCTCTGTGCCCTGTCTCTCAGGCTGCCACCGTGGCAGCAGTGCGAGGGGAGGAGCCAAGGTCACTCCCCCCGCATTCCATCTGGCCGTCCCGGTCCAGCTCCAGGACGCTCTGAGCTTCTCAGCTCCTCTCTCTCTCCGGTGCTGCATGTCTAAAACTCTTCTCCTTAATAGGAGTCCATCTCCCTCTTTTCCAAGAGGGGTCTCAAGGGAGTTTGGGGGGCTGGTACAGTCTTACCCCAAACTCTGTCTCTCTGCTGCTCTCTTTCCTCGGCTCTCCTTCCAGGAGTCTTCTCTGTGGTGCTGCATGTTGCTTCTGCTGCTCCTCCAGTTCAGGTCTTATCTCTGGCTCTCTGCCACTGTTTCTCTGGTCAGCCCCGGCTGCTGCTCTGTGCCCATGGAGAAAAACATCTCCCGGCATAACTACAGACACCTAGTCCAGCTTTATGCTGTTCCAGGTCCCTGCAGCCCCCCTGTGGGGGCTGGGAAGGGGCCAGAGGCCCCAAGGGGCTCAGAGCCCCTTCCTCGTGGCTCTACAACATGGCCACCTCTCCTCAACAACCAAACTACAACCCATCTCTTCCGGTGAGCTTGTGATATGTTTACATTTTTGCAGGAGCGCCCTTTGGGCAAAACTTCAAAACTTCCAAGGGTTTCCACCCCTTGGGGTCTACCACTTTTCTTAGCCTCTGGGGGAAAACAAGGTTCAAACCACGACAGGGCCAAATCCTGATATGATGATATAGTCAGAAAATACAGCCCTAAAATGCAAATTTTGAAAGGACTATGATTAACCTCTTCTGAATGCTTCCATAATGCTTGCATAAGTTATCAAATTTTACTCAGTAATTCCTGCAGAGAATGTTATTATTTTCTATGCTAGGTATTTGAAAACTTAAGCTTTGATAATCGGTGTTTGAGCATATATTTCAGAAGGACATTCAGTTTAAAGCTCATGACTAACAAACCACTTCCCTTGTGTTCCAATGACTTGTTACAGTCACCATTAAGGAATTGGGTTATATTTGCAATTTATTTTTATTTCAAACTTCATTTCTAGTCGTGCTTTTTTAGGACATATTTTCCTGTCAGTTAAAAAAATTCCCTGAAGTTGGGCACCTGTGCAGTTACTTGGAAACTGTTCAAATTGTCTTCTAGTTTTTAGGCACTGGTTTCAGCAAGAAGATAGTTTAATAGTTTAGGTGCTTTGAGCTGTGCTGAACTGAAAACAGAAAAGAGTAAACCAATCTAGACTCTTTGCTTCTCAGAGTTCCACACAGCCAAATTTCACAGTTTTCCTTACACATTATGTTGTATGTGAAATACAAAAGAAAAAGGCCCAGTGTAAAATTCAAAGAAAACTCTGAATTTTATGGCTGATGACTACAGTTTCCATTTGAAGGTCTACTTTGATATAGGAATGTACAGCGGCGTGTTCGCAAGTAATGTCTTATTCTTATAGCATTAACAAATGGGAAATTTCCTGGCAGCATTTCACTTAAGGAATAGCATTTAAAGCTAAAAGAATACTAAGAAGAGCTTTCTATGCATATTCAAGACTGATTTTTTTTTTTTATTAGTCATCTACAACCATGAACCTTTCATATTCTGCTTCTGAGAGTACCAGCATACTCAAGAACTACTGTGCAAATGCTGGAAAAATGTGTAATTTTTCTAAAGCGTAAGTATGTCAATATTTGCTGAAAGCAAATATTAGCAAGAACATTGCAGTGTGAAGTTCTAGATTCAGGTAGTACTGTTTTATTACAGAATTTGATTAGGCAGTGCCCTTTAAAAAGAAGAGCATATTTGTAAGGCAACAACAAAACAGAGGATAGACTGCCCACTGCATTTTCATTTTATTATACACTCAGCTAGATGTCTCATCTATAATCAAATCTAAAATGAAAATTGTGAATCCAAGGATCAGAATCACCAGGGTGATGGAATAAAGGCTGTCTGCTTGGGTTTTGTTCTTGTGGAGCTAAGGATATCATCACATAGTGCAAAGAAAGAAAAGTTATAAAATAGACCTAGTTAAGATATTTTATCCTACTTCTGATTCTAGAAGACAAAGAGTTAATTTCTGCGTGACATGTAAGGGTTAGTGGTTTTGTGTCAGTCAGTCTTAGGAAACTCAAGTGCTTGTAAAAGCCATAAATAAAAATGTTGCAGATGTTTACAGAGTTTTATTTTTCCAACATACAAGAACAGATTCATTAGGTCAATCAAAATACTCTTTTCTGAGATTTTCAGATTCATCCTGACCTAGTTAGATTTCACACAGTTAATCAAAACACCTCTTTCGTGCAGTGAAAGAAGTTAAACCAGAAAGTGGAAAAAAAAATATCTCTGGGAGAATAAAGCAGCAAATCTGTATAGTTCTTTTTGAAGTGCAAAGTGTGATAAAACCAGTGAGCTTCAAATCTCATCCTTTACTTCATGAAAGTATATCTGCAATACGTATCTTAGTTGTGGGTTTTTTTCCAGAGCAAATGTTGTGACATAGATATTTTAAAAAGTGGAGGTATAAAGTCTTTTGCAAAAAATACAGTTATACAGCAAACCATTCTTTGTATGGAAAACCTATCTTCTTCTGTAAATTGCACTGCAAATTAGAGAAAAAAGAAAAATATTAGTGAACAGAGTAATAAGCTCCTCCTCCTACTAAGATGTTTAATGCAATCCTAAACTTCATTCTTTCATACGTTGTACCACTGAGGATTAAGAGCCATAAAAATAGCAAAAAGAAATGAAAAAACCCAACTGAACAAAAATGTGAAAACTGAGTAAATATACTAAACCAACAATGAACTAAGAAAAAACTATAGGCCAGTCAGTCTCATATCTGTGCTTAGCAAGATCACGAAGAAGATCCTCCTGGAAACTATGCTAAGGTACATGGACCATAAGAAGGTGATTGGTGACAGCCAGAAGGACTTCAGTAAAGGCAAATTGTGCCTGACAAATTTGGTGGCGTTGTATAACAGGGTTACATCAGTGATGGATAGGGGAGGAGTGACTGGCATCAGCTCTCTGGACTTGTGCAAAGACTTTGACACTGTCCTGCATGACATTCTTGTCTCTAAATTGAAGAAACACGAATTTGATGGATGGACCACTTAGCAAATAAGGATTTGGCTGAATGGTTGTACTCCAAAATCTCTGTGAAATGGGAAGGTTGTATCTGAATGCTGTTACATTTTCAGGCATTATTCCAGGTGTGCTTGTGTTGCTGGTACCGCTCAGAAAGATACTGTGAATGCAACAAAACTATAAATTGCTTCCAAGACATTGCTAAAAAAATTTTAATGACAACTTCTGCATCTAAAATATGTGGCATTTCATTTGATTTCTGTTTGAAGCACACTAATATAATTGGCACAATCAGACCTTGAATTATAGACATTCACAGTTAGGAGTAATATTCTTTTTAAGACAAATACTGTTGCTTCTCTATTTTGTGTGATCTGAGGAACAATAAACATTCATTCAGACTGTTTTCTGGGGTAGAATTTGCTGAAAAATGACTAGGTCAATAATTTTTTTTTTTAATTAAAAAGTTGTTGTTTTCCACAACAAAGGAGATTTTTTTTGTCTCTGTTTTTCTTTCTATAAGGAAGAAAATACCAAAACCTAGTTCCTTAAACGTAAATCCCATTTTCCTTGCACTTTCTTTTGCCATGCCTGGCTCCCATCACAGCTGTGATCTCTTCCTCAGGAAAAGCCAGCACTTGCTGAAGACAGTGTGGGGATGTGGGAAGATGTTCTCATAAGCCAGACAGTACTTAGTTGGGTGGTCATCGGCTTCTGCCAAGGGTGTGCCACTGCTTGTTTTACAGTGTTTTCTACTCTGAAATACAGATTTGGATTTTTCTTTTCCATGCAGGTACTGTTTTTCACAGAATAAATGTGAAATCAATAATTTTTGAAATGTCTCTCTACTCTCAAACTAACTTGAAAATAGGCAATTACTGCAGAAAAGAGCAAAGAGTGGATCATCTAAAGCCATGCATGAAGTGTGATTACACAAACTGAATTTATTTAGAAAGCCAGATTGAAAACTGCTAAGCTATATGCCATTGGCATTGATATTATCTTTGTTTCCCTTTTTGCAGCTTTGATAATGTTGTATCTTAGCTGATACACAACAAGGAATTTACTTTTAGAAAAATTTAATCAACTAGCCTTTACTTTTTATCCTGTAAACTACACAAGTCTTTCTGAACTTTTTAGAGCTTTTTAGGTTTCAGCTTGTAACAACATTTTCCATTGTTGTTCTCAATAAAAACTCCTCTTCATTTCTTCTATTTTTTGTGCTAATGTTAAGATTTTTGTCCTCACGGTTCTGTTAATAAAGCAAAAAATTGAATGGATCCCTTATTTCTGTAAACAACCACCTAAATTAGAAGATAAATTTCACTTCTCTGTATTGGTCTTTAGTTGCCTGAGACAGATGTGAGTGGTGCTAATGTATTTGGGGAAGAAGATAATAATTTCTGCAATGATATGATTTATATAACTCACAGAAGAGACGACTCTTCCTTCCTAAAAACTGTCAGTATGTTGCTGAATACATTTTTTTTTTCCTCAGGATGTGAAAATTGTGGTTGTAAGTGCAGCCATTTTTAGAGTGTCAGATGTTACTCTTGTTTCAGGTATAAATGAAAGAAAGGAAAAATGAACAAGTCTGTCATCCATTTTGAAGTGTTTGAGGAACAAATGATCATGATGTGGCCAGTGGAGAGTGAACTTTATGAACTTTGAAGCTGCCAAGACACTTCCAAGCAGTGCAGAAGCAGAAGCAGAAATAACATTTCTCTCTTGTGGTCTCTTAACAAGGTGTGTTGGGTAAAAGTTGCTATATAATAATTGCAAGGCTTGTGGCAGTAACTTGTACTTTAGTGGAAGCATACCTCCTAGTTCTGGCTCTTGCTTCATATAAAAAGGACTCAATTAAGCAGCTTTCCAGGGCATGCCGTGGCTTGTGCACTTAACATTGCTGGGAGGCTATTTTATGACTTCCTTTGGAAAGCTATCCCAGCAAGCTATGACAGAGCTGTCAAAGCCCAAACCATCCTTTCTTTAGTGCTGAACTTGGACTTCATCAACTTGTTCTCCAAAAGACCTTAATGGCACAGGTATTCCATCTTTGTTTGACTGAACAGTATTCAGAGCTGTATGCTAGTAGTTCAGATTAAGGCACATTTACAGACATTTTATTTTTAATATCAGGAAAGAAATATAATGTTTTAAAGACTTAAACTGAGTCTTTCTGGGAATTTCATTTAAAATGTCAGTGTTGAACATATGGTATGTAGAAACACCAGCTGAGATTCAAACTTTTTTTTGTTAAAGTCACTTTCAATTTTGGAAGCACCAAAATTCTCATTGTACCTGGGAAAACATCAGCAAACCAAAGCTGTAAGTACCAGTAAATGGGCTATATTGTAAAGCATTGTATTTGAAAGACTACTCTGACTCATGGTGACTTCTAGCAAGTGTATTACTAATTCAGTGCAGTAAAGTGGCATGAAGTTTTGAGACTGGATTGTCCTTAACTACTACCCTAGTGCAACATTAATACAGTGAATGACCAAGAAAAACACAGTGGTGTTGAAAGCATAATTAAAATGGTATAAGCTGAAAAGCTTTTGTTTACTGTATTTGATGAAGCAGGTCTCTGTCTGTGCAACACAGGAACAGAGTTCCCATGGCCACAATAGAAAGCTAGGAGGGAGTTTCTAAATGAAAGATAAGACTTTGAAAATCCTTTCAAGTTAGTAATGTGTATAAAAGAAAGTTCTTGAGTGTAAGCTTTTCTGGGTTTACTTTTACTTTTGCAAATTCTCTGTTGTTCTGTGTTTCTTCATGCAGTGACTCACTTTTCTCACAGAGGGAGAAACCTTTAAACTTGCTGAATTGGGTGGGCTGTGTATCAAGACTGAGGTGACAGAATGACTGGGGTGACACAGTCAGCCACTTGGAGGGTGTAATTGTACATTGATTTTCTGAGTTCTGCATTCTCTTCACTAGTAGCGCCTTATTTCCTCCTTTGTCCTATTCTGAGTTCTATATCCTCAGTGGGAAGTGAGTTTAGGAGATAAATGCATTGCATATATTAAATTCAAACAGAGGGACTAATATCTACAAGCATGTTGATGGGTCTACAGATGTGTAGATGCGTCTTGTAGGGGAGTAGGTATTTCTACAGGAATACACGTAGATTGCATGTAGAAGGAAACAAGGTAAGTTTGGATCTTCTCAGTAGAGAATAGGGAACTGAAACTGCTTGCTTTTCTTTGGAAGTAGTTTATCTGATTAGTTTCCATGGGCATGTTGCAAACAAGGGAGAGACCTGGTGAACCCAAATGTATTTAGTCCCTCTTTAGCCTTGAATACTTTTAAAAAATGTGGACTCTTTTGTGCCTCTGTAGTTTGCTAGCCATTCTCAGTGAATAACTGAGCCCTAGGGTGCTAAAGACATGGATAAGTGGAGGAAGTTAGCTCTCCTAAATTAAATTTCTTTCTGTAGGGTGGGATTATATGTAGATGAGGTTTTGCAGTGGAGCAGCCACTTTCAGCAAAATAGGTTATTAATCAGCTCCCCACTGCACGCAGCTTTGTCTGAGCATTGCTGCCAAACCAGCCTCTTAGCCTGAGGGAAGATTTGACACAAGCAAGCTACCACTCTACCAGGCTGCTGTGACAGATACATTGAATCTGCATCATGCAAACATCATTTCTTTTGATTTCTATCTCACAGAGAATAAATGGATCATACATGGGAGTAGTCCTTGCTGATATTCTGTATGTCTGACTATAATCTTTGAGGCAGGAGCTATTCACACTTGGCTCGCTGCTATCTGAAAACTGCAAAATGTCAAGCTGAAGCTGTAGAGAGACTGCATAGGGATCAGCTGCTTGCTACAGCTTTGATCTTGTATCAGCTAGTAAATGTTTGGCATGCCCACAGTAGCTAAGTATAGGGAAGTACTTCATTAAGTTAAAAGCTGTGGTACTTAGCTGCCCATGCAGTTTTGTAATTAATTAAAGAATCCCTCAACTATTGTTCTAATGATTATGCCCTTGTCTAACAGAGTATCCTTTGCTACCATGCTTTTGCTCTGAAAATCGTCTACACTGAGGTACAGTGTGCTGGCAGGTGTGGTTAGAGCTGCAAGGGACCTAAGTCCCTGATGGTCTGTCACCTGGCCCACCCAAAACTGGACCATGAAGGAAAGATGTTATTTCTTGCTATGCTGTCAGAAAAGATCCAATGTCAACAATCATGATACAGGTCAGGTAACAAAGTGAAGGGATGAGTGCTTTCCTTTTCTCTTCCTCTTCTCTCTTCTGAGTCCACATTTCAATTGCTATTCCCTTCCTTGCAACTTCTCTTAAAAATATCTTTATGCTTTCTTCAGCACAGTAATACTTCAGCTGCATGGAAGTACTTTTGACTGTGAGAGATGCTTTTCGTGTTGGGCAGTCACCAGTGCTGGTGGGTGCATGATGGGTGCATGGGTTGGACTGGGGAAGGTATGTCGCCTGGGATTTCCAGTGGAGGTTTCAAGATATTTCCTTCCAATTACATGAGATTAAAAAAAGACACTATATCAGAAAACTTTCTGTAGTCAAAAGCAACTTTGTGAAAATGAGATTTCTAGCTTTTCTGGAAAAAAACCCCCAACAAGCCAAAATCCAACTGAAGAGAACAAAATTCCCTATGAAAATGGCAGGGACCATAAAAAGCGTGGAAAGAAAAGACATTTATCCCAGTCACTTTGGGATACTGTAGGGTACATTTATTTAAGTTTATGAACTACATCACATTTCATTGATATTATTGCAGTGTACACATTGAGCTAAAGATAATCATTGCTTTTTCAGATTTCTCAAAAAAAGAGTTATAGCCTAATTTATTCCTCAATTGATTATTGACGAGGATGGAACAAAATGGCTTTGAATGACTGTATTAAAGACTTTCTGTGGTGAGATCAGGTTTGTTCTCCTGCCACCCTCCCATTTTTGCAGAGATTTGCCCCAGAGGCTGCTTCATGCTTATGTGAGTTACCACATAGTGTGGTGCATCTCTAGTTATTTTCCTGGATTTTTTCTTCCTTTGAGTTTAGACTGTTGTTTTAGCCTGAAATAGGAACATGTAAGCTTTCAATCTGAGCTATCACATTCAAAGTACTAATGCTCTGAGCACAGTGTAAGCCAATCAGTCAGAATATGGTAAACAGCTACACATGACTGTTGAGCATAACTCTGAATCATTACAAAAGCAGTGTGAGGTAGTGACTGGTTTCTGTTGTCTCCAAAGGCAATAGCTATGAAACAAACACCATACAGAAGCACGAACCGTAGCTGTCAGTGAATATAGAAAATGTGTGTTGCTTCAAGGCTTCTCACTTTTCTTCTAATACTGTCTGGACTGATGTCTGCCACCATGTGTGAGCTGACTGAGGTCAGGAAAAAGCTTCTAGACTTCAGACTAGTGGTGTCTCTTATAACGTTGGTTTTGGTGACCCTTTTCAGAAAGATGCTCTAGCCTGATTCTCATTGTGCAGATGGCTCCCAGTAGTTCTGTAAAAAGTGGCTGTCTATGGTCTGGTCCTACTGGACAAAGCCTCTCTTGTCACAGATATCAGCTGACACAATCGCTTCCAGAAACTTTTTTGTCGCTCTTTTAATCTTCCCTTTAGCCTTCCCTCCAAGGCTTTCCACACAATTTTGAGAGTTTATATAAATGTCTTCCATCAAATCCTGGTTAACACACACTTTACCAGAAATAGTATCACAGCACTTGTAAGGAAGTAATTTGTGATTCAGATTTTTTAGTTGTACTAGGAAACACTCTGGATCTTCGTGTGCTGCATCTTTTGAAGAGTCAGCTTCAAAGATGTTCTTGAATCAGGGACTGTTTTATGAGTGGTGGTAGTTAATGATAAGTTCATTTAAAAACATTTTATTTCTGCAACAGTACAGTGGGAATAGAGTTGCTATGTTGGCATTAACACTCATAAGCAGGAAGACTGAGAGCCAGTCTAATCCTTGGTATCTCTTAGGCACATTTGAATGATCAAAAGGGATTTGCAGAAATTATAGTTTCTTTTTGTCATGCAAATCATGTAAATTAAATGAATTAGGAATCAGAGCAACTCAAGTTGCTAGGATTGCATCTGTGGACTTTGGATCAGATATTTAGAGGGACATCAGGACATGTACCTTTAACAAAAATAGTGCTATTATGAGGAGAAGCAAGTTCCTGATCATTGATTCAGACTACTCTGGACCAGAATGTGGTCCCTGTATGCCTCTAAGTGACTGTTTGCAGCCAGACACTTATTTCATTGGCACCTGCTTACCAGTGAAGCATGAAATAGATATTCACTTCCAGTCAGAGACAAGAAGATATTGTTCTATCATCAGTGAGGACCCAAGATAATGTTTCTACTCTGTGAGCACCATGTCCTTTCATGATGCTTAACTGCAACCACTGTGACACAGGACATTTAAACACTGCATAATAATTTAATTTCTAATGCCTGTAGAGCTGAAAAAAAAACCCAGTTAACCAAACTGTAGTGGTTTCACTTGTCTGGCCTCCCTTGGGCTGGAAATGTTTCTGTAAGTTTCTGATGCAGGGGCCAATGGAGAGCTGTGTTTCGCCCCTGTGAAATTAGCATATTACAACAGCCAGAGGGGAAGTTGTTGGCAGAGACAATCAAAGCTATGAGGTGAGAGAGAGGAGAGAGACTGGTGGGCCCCCTCGTGGGGGCCAGGCCTCTCTTTTCCCCCCCCAGTCAGGCTGTGGGGTCCTGGCACCTGGACCAGGTGCTGTGGCCAAAGACTAGGGGTTTTTCCCCCCGTACTGCCAGCGAGAGGCAGCTGCATGGGACTTGAGAGGCCAGCCGGGGGCTGGAGCTGAGCCAGCGCGGCCTGAGGAGTGGCCTGGAGTGGGTCGGACCAATAGCCATGACCCTGGAGAGGCAGTGGCAACACGCAGCCATGGAGTAGCCCGAGACGGGCTAGGGCATACAGCCATGACGCCGAGACAGCAGCAGCATGCAAAATGCAGAGTGGAGCGGACCTGGAATGGCCCAGACAGTACCAGCATCCAGCTGAGACAGAGCAGATAGAGAGAGAGATCTATTGGAGTGTTCTTGGGGTCATAACTTGAGCCAAAAAAACCCCAGAACCCTTGTGACCAGGAAAGGAGAGGTAGCCTCAGACATAGGGGATCCCCCAAAAAAACTCCTGTGGAAGGAACCTCCATGAAGCAGAGGACCAAGACTTTAAGCTTTAACTCCTTGTATTCTGTGGTGCAGACATGGTGAGACGGGTGTTCCCCTGACACCCATAGTGAGACCCTCGGTAATCGTGGCCGAGGAGCGAGAAGTAGGGGTAGACCCCCCTGCATTCTGAAGAAGAGAAAAGAAGAGAAGAATCTTCCAACTACTGTGAATTAGAGCTGTGGCCCTAAGTGAAAAAGACTTCTTCTTTCCTTCTGGACATTTATGAGGGAAAGGAGAGATTTTGACCTAAGGTAAATATATTGCTTTACCATAGGAGAGATAGTTAGGATTGTTGTATATACATGTGTTTATTGTGTTAGTAATAAATTTTGATATAATTTCCCCATGCTGAGTTATGGCTGTCTGAAAACTTCTCTTACACTGAAACAAATTGCAGGGGGCTTGGAAATTGGATTTTTGGGAGCTGTGAAACCACTACACAAATGTTAGTGGCCTTTAATTTGCCATATGAATTAATGAGCTGAGTCATGAATTCAGTTTTGAAGTTAGTTTTCTTCTTAGTAGCTGGTACAGGGTGGTATTTTGGATTTGGTATGAGAATAATACTGATAACACACCGATGGTTTAGTTGTTGCTAATTAGTGCTTACTCTAAATCAAGGACTGTTCAGTTTCTCATTCTCTGTCAGTGAGAAGTTGCACAAGACCCTGGGAAAGAGCATGGCCAGGAGAGCTGACCCAAACTGGCCGAAGGGGTATTCTATACCATAGAAAGTCTCACTCAGTATAAAAGTTGGGGGCAGTTGGCAGGGAGCTGCTACTTGCCCTGGGGGCTGGATCAGTCATAAACTGGCTGGTCATGAGCAAAGGTATTGTACATCACTAATTTCTCTTAGGTATTATTCCTCTCTCTCTCATTCCTTCTCATTATTATTATTAATATATTATTATCAGTAATTGGTCTATTCACAACACTGGTTCAGACAGTGCCCTAGAAAACAGTCCTTAATAACAAAGGGGTCCAGGAAATCTGGACATACTGTAAGAAGAAGATCTTGAGGGCACAGAAGCAGGCCATTCTTATGTGCCAAAAGGTGAGAACTGGGGAAGAAGACCAACCTGACAGAATGGTGATATTTTGCAGGAACTCAGGGGAAAAAAAGTTTTATGACCTGTGGAAGAAGGGGCAAGCAACTCGGGAAGAGTACCAGTATGTTGTTAGGTCATGTAGAGAAAAAATTTGAAAGGCAAATTCTCAGCTACAACTCAATCTGTTCACTGCTGTAGAAGATACTAAAGTGTTTTTCTAAATACTTCAACAACAAAAGGAGAGCCAAGGGAAATCTCCATCCTTTATTGTGCGCAGGGGGGAACACTGTCACTAGGGATGAGGAAAAGGCTGAGGTACTTCATGCCTATTTTGCATCAGTCTATAACAGTAATATTGGATATCCTCAGGACAACCAGTCCCCTAGAACTGGTAGATGGGGATGGGGACCAGAAAAGACCCTCTTCATGTGGGAATGCAAATTCTTCATGACACTGCAGAGATAAGAAGAGATCTTAGCATGAAGCCTTGGGATTTAAACAAAAGCAAGGAAGAACTGTTTGCACTGACTCCCTGAAACTCTTGTACCATCTGTGATAAGCAAGACAAATGAGCAGACTTGTAAACCCACATGATAAATCTCTTTATGGCCTTGCTTTGCCCCATCGATCATTGTAACTGTAATGAAAAACTGTTTGATGAAAAACACCTCTTTGTGCATTCTTGCCCCTTGACCCTGCCTATAAACAGAATGGAGAAGTACCCTCTGTGTGTCCCTCCTTCCCCAAACCCTATTTATACCAAAGGTTGTAATCAATAAACTATTCAGTTTGTCCATACAACCTGGGTCCGTGAAATCAGTCACTACATCTTCAATCCAGAATGTAGTAGTTAGTGGCCTGCTGAACCATTTAGACACTCATTAAGCATATGTGACCAGTTGGGATTCATCCAAGGGTACTGAGAGAGGTGGCAGAAGAGCTCGCCAAGCCACTCTCCATCATTTATTTATCATCAGTCCTGATAAACCAAGGTGGTTTATCCTCCAGGTGACTGGAGGTTGGCCAATGTGATATCCATCTACAAGAAGGGTCAGAAGGAGAATTCAGGGAAATACAGACCTATCAGCCTGACCTTAATGTCTGGGAAGATCATGGAACAGATCATCTTGAGTGTGATCACTCAGCACATACAGGACAAGCAGGGGATCAGACCCAGCAAGCACAGGTTTGTAAAGGGCAGGTCCTGCCTGCCTGCCAGCCCTGATCTCTGTTTATGATCAGGAGACCTGCCTAGTGGAAGGAGGGAAAGACTGTGGATGTAGTCTTCCTGGACTTCAGCACAGCATTTGATATTGTCTCTCATGGCATTCTGCAGGAAAAGATTGCTGTCCACAGCTTGGACAGGTGCAATCTTTGCTAGGTTAAAAACTGTCCAGTTGGTTGGGCCCAGAGAGTGGTGATGAATGGTGCCACATCCAGCTGGTGGATGGTTACTAGTGGGGTTTCCCAAGGTTCAGCATTAGAATCAGTCCTGTTTAATATTTTTATTGATGCCCTGGATGGAGTGTATCCTCAGTAAGATCGCAAATAACACTAAGTTGAGTGGTCGTATTGATCTGCTGGAGGGCAGGAAGGCTCTGCAGAAGGATTTGGACAGGCTGGATTGATGGATGGAGGTCAATTGTATGAGGTTCAATGAGGCCAAGTCCTGCACACAGGTCACAACAACCCCAGGCAACGCTACAGGATGGGGGAATAGTGCCTGGAAAGCTGCCTAGTGAAAAAGGACCTGGGAATGATTTTTAGCAACTGCTGAACATGAGCCAGTAGTGTATCCAGATGGCCAAGAAGGCCAGTGGTATCCCGGCTTGTATTAAAAACAGTGTGGCCAGCAGGACCAGGGCAGTGATTGTCCCATTGTACTTGGCACTGATGAGGCCACACCTTAAGTCCTGTGTCCAGTTCTGGGGCCCTCACTACAAGAGAGACACTGAGGTACTGTAGCAATGAAGAAGAAAAGAAGAAAATCAGAAAAGCCTGGGAAATGTCTAGATGACCCTCTATTGTTTATCTAAAGCCTTAATTTACTGTTCAGGGAATAATGCTGAGCTCTTGCTTTGCAATTTGCCATGCAGGGGGTGCGTGCAGGGTCATTTGAAACTCCAAGGTCTGTGTGTGTGGTTTGTGGGATCGGTTGGCCTATGTATGATTGACGCGTGACTTGCAGCTGTGTTCTGCCTTGATTTACTTAACCACTCCCAGTTGAAAGTGAATGAGATAAAAACCCTGGACTTTTAGCAATAAAGCGATTTCTGTCCATCAAGCCAGAAGTCCGAGTGTCATTCAGTCACATAATTCTATGATTATTATGATACTATTCAATTTTTTTTCAATTAGTAAATTGTTCTTATCTCAAAATAAGCCAGGTTGCTGGCTGGAGTTAAAACATGGCAGTCCTTTTTGGCTCACCAGTGGGGAGGAGAATTGAAATAAAAAGTAAAAACAAGTGGATTGAGATAGGAAGAGTTTAATAAATGAAACAATAATAGTAATCACAATAATTGTAATGAAAAGGAGAGAGAGAGAGGAGAATAAAACCCAAGAGAAACAAGTGATGCACAATATAAGGTCTCACTGCCCACTGACTGATGCTCAGCCTGACCCCCAGCGGTGATTGGCCTCTACTGGCCAACTTCCACCTGTTTGTGCACTGAACATCCTATATGGCACCATGCATGCTAGCACACCACTTTCCTTTGGACATTAAGGGTGTGATTAACCTAAACTTAGGCAATACAGATGTCCACATAAACTCTTTGCCCTAATCACTTATAGGAGAAAAATGTTTATTTTTGGATATAATTTATTGCATTTTAAAGTAACATCTGCACTAGGATAAGGGATATGATTATGGTCTAAACAAGTAGCTCAAACATAACTATCCGTATTTGATGAGGAGATGTTTGTCGAAGGCCATTGGTCTCATTCGCATCACAAGTCCTCGTATGCTGAGGACAGAAAGAATGATTTTAAGGAAAATGAAGGTTTTCCTGAAAATCTTACATTACTTTTCCTTGCCTTAGTGTTATAACTTGCATTATTTTGATGGGGTTATATATCCAACAGCATCTGGCATTTGGGAAATAAACCACAGAATATTGTTACAAGCTAGAAAAATTCTCCACAGGTTTTGCCAGTGTATTTGAGATGCTGAGTAGGAAACATGACACAACTAAGCTAATGGATTGCAGGTTAAGACTGTTCTGAGGAAGGTTACAACAATATTAGGTTTGACCAGATCGAATGGTCAAAAAAGAAATAGTGAAAAAGAGACAGGATATAGCAAGGCACAAGAAAGTAAGTATGTTAAATGCAGAGTAAAAATGTGTCCATGTGTCTTGGTTTGAAAATTGCCCCCCTGGGAGCCGGGGGGCCTAGAAATGAGGTGATTGACAGTTATAACTGGACCGAATGCCTAGAGCGAAAGCTGAGTGTGGGCTCCTTCCCCCCACCCCCATAGATGGGGGTGGATTTTAAGGTTCAGTCTTTTAAGCTGAGCCAAAAGAGGACGGGCTGAACGCAGCGCAGCGCCAGTGAGATAACCCCAGGCGAAATTGGAGATGGACCAAGGGGCCTATGTTGGATTAAGACATGGCTACCGAAATGGAAACTACAGCATCTACAGAACCAAGGGAGAGAGAGAGAGAATCACACAGCAGAGATTGGCACGGACTCAAACTATTTTCTTGGACTTCGTAAAGAAGAAGAGACTTCAGTAAACGGCTGGAGGTTGGTGGGGAGAAATACTGCTTACCTATCAGCCTGAAGGACTTTTTCCTGGACTGAATTAAGGGAGAGGCTTAGAAGGATGATAGAAGTGTGTAATATTGTATATATATATATAGTTGCTTTTAGCTTGTACAGTATTTAATTTGTATAGAATAAATATATATACTTTCCCTTCCCCCCACAGAGGTGTCTGCCTGAAAATTTCTCTTCAGTGTTGAGATAAAATTGTGGGAAGGGGTGGTGGAAGCCTGGAAATTTGATTTTAGATTTTTGTAGTGACTCAAACCACCACACCATGAAACATCAAAATGGAAATGTGCATTCGACTTTAGTTGAGCGACATTTAATATGTGAATGTAATAGTCATACAAAGTGGTGGTTTAACTTTCTTAGCACACTAAGTGCTCTGAGAACTGCCGAGATTCATAACTTTTTGATTTAGGCAGGAAAACATCATATTAAAAATAAATACATAAAAACATTGCCTCAAAATACAGCATTTAAAATGCATGTCACAAAGCCTTTGAACTAGTCAGTCAATTTAGCACATTGGAAAAGTTGCAACAAAATAGATTTTAAAAAGTTCACATTTTTTATCCTTACTGATCCCTTTTAAAAATCTTTCCTGATCAAATGTACAAAGACGTTTCAAATGAAAATGAAAGAATTATTTTTATGGTATGAATACATATTGAATAAAATCACTAACAACTGTGATGCACGTGGGAGTTAGGAGACAGCTTGTGAAGACACAGATAAATACTTTTGGTGAGCTTCTGTGCCATTGATGAAAATTTGGTTACATTTTCTCCACGTAAATGCTAGATCTACTGGAGACTCCTAAAGGAGGACAGACCTGAGAAAGAGAATTTTTCCTTACCCTTTTTTTTTTCAGCTGAATTTTTTTTAATGTATGTGAAAAGATCACGATTTGAAATCAGCTGAAATCCTCTTTAGCAGAGGGAGAATCACAGAAAGGAAGGAACCACTGGAGGTCAATCTAGTCCAACCCCTCTGCTCAAGAAGGGTCCCCCAGAGCATATTACTTAGGAATGTGTCCAGACAGCTTTGGAATATCTCCAGGGAAGGAAAATCCACAAGCTCTCTGGGCAGCCTGTTCCAGTGCTCAGTCCCTTGCACAGTAAAGAAGGTCTTTCTGAAGGAACTTCCTGTGTTTCAGTTTGTGCCCATTGCCTCTTGTCCTATTGCTCAGCACCACCAAATAGAGCCTGGTTCCATCCTCTTGGCACCACCTCTTCTGATATCCGTATACATTGATGAGGTCCCCTCCTAGTCTTCTCTTCTCGAGGCTGAACAGGCCCGGTTCCCTCAGCCTTTCCTCATAAGAGAGATTCTCCAGTTCCCTGATCATCTTCACAGCCCTCTGCTGGACTTGCTCCAGGAGCTCCATGTCTCTTTTATCCTGAGGAGCCCAGAACTGGACACAGCACTCCAGGTGAAGCCTCACCAGGGCTGAATATAGGGGCAGGATCACCTCCCTTAATGTTCTGGCAATGCTCTTCCTAATGCACCCCAGGATACCACTGGCCTTCTTGGCCACGAGGGCTCACTGCTGGCTCAGGGGCAGCTTGTTTTCAATTTCATGGGCAAAGTAAACACATTTTTTCCTGCGGTGATTATCTAGTCTGCCTTTTGGTGCAGAGGTAGAAGTATGTGTCAGGATCTATAGCCACCTGCCCTTTGGACTTCATATTAAGACTGGTAGCAAAGGTGCTAATTAGTGTTAACAGCAAGCAGATATCTAGAAATCACCAGCTAGCCTGAGACTATATCTGGTCTGAATGAAAACAAAAAGTAATTTAAAATCTAAATATAAAAGTTTTCAGGCCCTATCCCTCGTAACAACTTTTCTTTCATTATAAGCGATACTGATTGAGTATTGATAATCTGGAAAGGCTGGGCATCTGAATCTGCAAACCAGATGGACTGTGTATTCTAGATCTTGGTTCCTAAGTTAGGCCCTGGAATTTGGGAAGTTTGGGACTGAGTTTTTTATTTTAGGGCAAATGATGCTGATCCATAAAGCACATTCTAGGACACAAATAGCTCAGCATTGCAGTTGCTAGTAGAAACTGCATGTACTGCTCATTTAAACAGCATCTTAGGAGATAAAAGTATTCAGAGATATAAAGAGGCAGAAATCTACGTCAGTCAGCAGTCTGCCCTTTCCTTTCTCTTTATTTTTATTTTTGACAAACTAGATTATTAATAATATTAATTTCTTTTTCTTTCCTCCTGATTCTGCAAGTTTCTCTTTTTCGCTCTGTCCCATTTCCTTCCTGCATTGTTCTGTGCAGACACTTCACCTCCTTTTATGTTTACCTATCTTCTGCAGAGAAGTCTGAATGCTGACTTGACACAATTTCAAGTTTTTATTCTCTGTTTCTGATGGCATGCAGTGGATGTCATTGTTGGTGCCCCAGGATTCATTTGGCCTTTCAAAGGGGCAGACCACTACTGAAGCCAGACAAGACCTAGAAAGCAGGTGGAGAAATTATTTTAAGAGAGTTAAAATTATTTTAAGTAGAATATAGGAATATAAGTATAAATAAGAGCACGAAGAACCTTGCCAATACTTAGCTAGGATGCACTGCCAGAACCAGAGATAGAGATTAGGTGGTACTGTACACTGAAAGAATGCACACACGCCCAACCTAAATAAGATAAGGGGTCAAAGTAGAACTTGAGTCCAAGAATCTTGCAAAATTCACCATGAAGTCTGCCAAAATCAAGAAAGTTGAAAAGTTCATGAAGATGATGGAGCCTGGGCCAGGGGCTGATAAGGATGAAGAACAGGAACGACCCTCCTAGATTCTCCCCAAATTGAAGACCACGCCCCAGACTCCACCTAGTCTCTGCCTATTATGAATATCATAATCAGATTTTGCAACATATGAATATTTATGTAAACATGTTGCAATCACCTGTAGAAATGGTATAAAAACCTGTAAATTCACTGGAGAGACAGAGCAGTTTTGTCCAGCGCAAGCTGGCTGCTCTCCGACATTGCTCAATAAATATACCTCGCTGCTTAAAGACTGAAAATTGTCTCTGAGCAGTTTTCTGTGGCTTCTTGAGGGCTTTTATTGGCATCACTACCAAAATCATTCTGATCACTGGCTGCATAGCAGGAATGGGAAGAAGCATATTACAATATCCTTTGACAAAAAAAGAGCTGACTAAATTAATAGCTCCAGCAGGCCTGTGGCAATTCCTGCAGAGTTTCCAGCCCTGTAGGACTATGCAGTTCGTGTAAAGTTCTACATGTCTGACATTTGACTGTTCCTTAGAGATATTCTGACCAGCAACAACACTGATGCTTTTTTCCTGTGCACTGTCGGCAAGCACTGTTAAATTGGAGGGTAGTTTTATCTAGCGGGTGGAGCACATGCTCTGTAGCATTGCGGTCAGGTAGCACTGTAGAAAGAACAAACCATGCATTAAATTCTCATTCAGGGACTGCAAACTCCCTGTATTATAAAACAAAAATATTGAGAATAAGGGCAATATGAAAACTCTGCTAAAAATATCTGTGAATGACATAAAGCTATATAATTTTGAAATAATCACATAATCACATAAACTATATCACATAAAACATACGTTTGCTGTCACACCCAAACTGCTATTGAAGGTTCCTGATCTATGAGAGAGACATGATTTTCCTTCTGGATAGCTGGGATATTCCATTTCTAAGGATTAGCACGTTGTCAAGAAGTAGTACTATTAGGTATGGATAGAGCACTAACATATTAGAAGCTGATTGTATTTCCTTGAATAGAAAACTAACATTTCTTCACCATTTAAAGTCCTTTGGAAAGAACAGTTTGTTATCTTGTTCCCCCTGACATCAAATGTAGGGCGTTCAGTATTTAGGTGTTGGTGTAAAGTGCCTCAGATTACCTTCTATATTTTCTGCTGATAATGCACATGGTGCAGAAGTAGAGCGAGAGCCTGGCTGTGCACAGGGATGCTTGGTCACAGTGGTCATGGTCTGTTCTTCACAAGCCAAGAAGAGAAAAGCTGACTGAGTGCCATTCGTCAGTTGTGCATCCAGGTGGACCAATATTCCCAGTGTCTCCTTCTGTGCTTGTTTCTGCCATAGCAAGGGCACAGCTTCAGCATCTGTGACATGTGTATATACAGCTCACGGAGCTGGACAACTGCAAGAAGACCCTTTGCACATCAACATAATTTTTGACAAGCTAACATGTCCCTTAGTCTTTACCAAGAGCTCTGAGTGCTGAGTCTAGTCCCTTAGGCAATGGAATGTAATCCAGCCTATGATTTCAGTCCTGTAGAGTCTTATACATGTGAATCATCCAAGGTAAAACAAAAACTAGTTCATTATTTATGTTGAGAAATAAGTGCTTTTTCAATACATCTGTGCTGACACATGTTATTTAAATGTGAATGAGTAAACATAGTTATTGATTTCTTCTTTCCAAAACCTTTAAATAATTATGAGTTTTTCTAAATCATTGGATTTGTTTGATGTAAGTGGGAGAAGGTCTGTTTTTCTTTTCCTTCTGCATTTTCTCCTTAAGTATCATTGGACTAAGTGAAAAGTTTTTTCAAGTTTCCAATAAAATTTGTTTTATTGACATGAAAGACAAGTGAGACTTTCAATAACAGTGAAAAAATGTATTCTTCCACTTTAAGGATTTATGTAACTTTCTTGGTGTGTTGGTTTTGGCTGGGGTAGAATCAATTTTCTTTACAGTGCCTAGTATGGGGCTATGTATTGGATTTGTGCTGAACACAGAGTTGATAATACAGAGATGTTTTTGTTATTGCTGAGCAGTGATTACACAGAGCCAAGGCCTTTTCTAATTTTCATACTACTACGCTGACAAGGAAGTTGGGGGTGCACGAGAGGCTGGGAGGGGACACAGCTGGGACAGGTGACCAAAGGGATATTGCAGACTATGTGATATCATGTTCAGTATATAAAGCCAGGGGGTAAGAAGGAAAAAGGGCATACATTTGGAGTGATGGTGTTTGTCTTCCTAAGTGACAGTCACATGTGAGGGGGTCCTTCTCTCCTGGAGATGGCTGAACACCTGCCTGCCCATGGGAAGCAGATAGCTGATAGGACTTTTTCCAATCTTGTCTTGTGGGACTAGATTTTTGACACGAATATACTACTTGTAAATATTAATAGGCAGGTAAATGTAACCAGGTTTTTACTTCCCAGGTAAAAACTAAAAAAAAAAAAATAGATGTGAACAGTGATTATTTAATCTTAGATTAAACAGCAGTCACTAGGTAAGTTTTTATTTTAATTTCAAATGAAAACTGAGAAAACTTAGAACTTTTATAGCTGAAAATACAAATGTTTTGTGGAATTTATGTGGAATCTGTGAAGAGAAGAGTTACAAGTTTACATAAGAGACCACCACAGAAAGGATTTTAAGACAAGCAGATTGTCTAAAAGAAATGCATTAATGGATTAGACAGTAAAGAAACTCACGCCAGAAAGTGTGGCAGCAGGGTGAGAATTTCCTAATCCACCTCTGTTTAAATCATGTGGTGTCAGCTACCCAGAGACTTAGGAAGAAAATCTGCCCAAATTTTCTTAAAATACTGGCCAATGAGTCACAGTTTATTTTTATGCATGATCATCTACCTTTCAAAACCTTTCATGTGATTTTCGCATTTATTTTATTTTTCTTTATTGGTCTTAATATTCAATTTTTTTCAAGACATTATTTTCAAAATATATTGTAATTTTTTTTGCTGGCTGTACAATTGTTGCATTCCTCTTTGTTTCTCCTATGTGGCACTTCACTGAGAGAGTCTCTCTCCAAGAGCTCTAGAAACAGGTATTGCAAAGACAAGATGTGCCATGCATCAAGGTTTTTTCCTGGAAAATATTACATTGGGGCGTTGGGCCATTGGGTGTATTGGTATGAAGAGAATTTTTATTAAGGTAATGACATGACTGACACAAGAATAAATCCCCCCTCCCTTGTTTGCATGATTTTGGAGAACTAACCAATTTTCTAAGGAAAAAATATTTTGTTGTCTAATAATGCCAAACTTGGGGCTTGATTTCTTGTGTATCAACCTTAACATGTAATAGTGCAGAAGACATGGACTAAGCTATGCATGTTAATAAACTGCAGATATCACCCTTTACCCCCCACATGCAAGGATAAAAATATAGTGATATCTGTTTTGGATGTGCCCTGGTTCTGGCCAGGACAGAGTTAATTTTTTGCAGTAGCGTGGCTGAGGGGGCATGGCCAGGAGGTTATTTGATACCACCTTGTGTCACTGATGGAGTGGGGGTGAGGGACTTTCTGGCTTCTGAGAAGAAGGGTGAAGTTTCCAGTTGAGAAAATGTGGTGGGAGGGGGAAGCTCCACATCTGCCATTGTTCATGGTCACCCATGTCCTCAGTGAGAATCTTTGTGTGTGAACATCTTCTCTTTTTCATACTTTTGTGATTAATATTGTCGTTGCTACTCTTTGTTTTCTTATCTCGCTGCTGTTTCCAGTAACTTCTTATCCTAGCCTGTGATCTTCATCTTTCGTGACTCCAGTTCTCAACTCCATCTCTCTGCAGCTGAGAGTGGGAGGAAAAGGGAAGAGTGAGATAGCTTTGTGTGGTTTGGGAAAGTCTCAGTGGGGGCACTTGAGTTGGAGACTACCATTCCTAAATATGACAGGATACCATTAGCACAGCTTCTACAACAGGTATTTCCATCAAGAGGTAACAGCTAAAATTAGCAGTAAACTAAAGGGAAAACTGGGTTCTGAACTACTGCAGCTATACTGATGTTTGTGAAAGGCCTTACTTAACATACAGGCAAAGTCTGCATGTCTGTAGAGCCTGTAAATTTAAGGGCCAGTGCTCAAAGCAAAGACGTTGTCAGCATCTCTCTGAGGAGGACTCAAGGGCAGAGCTGGGACTGCATTGGATTGGCACGATAAAATGTCCATCTCAATGGCGCAGAAAGCTACCAGGCATTGACATAGATTGTAATTGATATAACAGCCTACTACCAGATGTCTGATATGAAAGATAACTAAATCAGATAAGTTCTTTTATGCCTCAAATAGTCCTTTCAGCTACTAGCATTATAAAAAATGACTAACCAGAATGACAGAGACATAATTAGATGTAAATTGTTTGTGGCAAATCTTTCTGCAGATGAATAATACAGGAAAGGTAAAAAAGTAAGCCCCCTCTTACAGGCTTCTCCTCATCCTCAAAGGAGTCAATGGAAAAAACTGCCCAGAATCACAGTTCCCATGAGTGTTTTCAGGGACAAAAGGCTCTTCAAAAAGTGGAGGCAGGAGGGAGAACAATGTTGTCCACAACAATCATAACTGGTGCAGATTTGGGACTGATCCTCAATTTGCTGCAAACCATAAGAGGAGTCTGGCGTGACATGGGGAGCATTTGAAAGGATAAAAGAGAAAAGTCTACTCTGTAGGTTTGGTAGGTTTGAAAGCTGTGCTTGCTCTAGGGAGTTTCACCAGGTTTCTCCAGAACTGTCAATATGACCTTTAGCCTTTGACTGCTATTGTGATGAAAGTTTGCAGGAACACCAGGGCTGATTTTAAAGGCCTAATGGAGGTGTAAGAAGTGTACAATACAAGGAACTGTTGCTGCCTGTAGCAATGAGGTTGCTAACATGGCTTCAGTGTAAACCCAGGACAAAACAAAGGTGCAAACCCAGTAGGTACACTAGCTATACTCTGGCACTCACCCGTAGTCTTATATTCAGGACATTAAATAACAAAAGTCATAATACACAGCTGGAGACCCACACACTGCTGTGGTTGGGGTTTTTTGTTGTTGTTGTTTGGTTAGTTTTTGGCTTTATTTGTTTGGGTTTTTTGTGATTTTTATTTATTTATTTTTAATTGAAGCACTATACATTTTCTTTTTTTCTCTGTAAATTTGGAACTTTGTTTTGATTAGGGAAAGGCAGCATCCATGTGGTTCCAGAAATGCTATCAGTACAGCTCCTGAATAATTCGGCCACAGGAATTTCAAAACTCAGTGTCAATGTCACTCTTGGAACCCAGAGCTTCTGCTGTGATTTTGAGTTCTGTTCACTCTGGAATGAAAACTAAAGAGCTGTCTCTACTACAACAGGTCATGAAGAAGTTTTCTTTTACAGCCTTCAGGTATGCTCTAGCTCAGCTGCTTGGACAGGCAAGGTGACAGAGACTACCACCAGGGTACTTTGAAGTGCCTGGGGTATTTTAACTAATACATGGTGGCCAGTACACATGGGGATGTTAGTGCTTCGTAGGTGACTGCGGGTGAAGATCAAACATCCCTCAGCACTTCAGGTTGCCTCTTGATGGGTGGTTTTAAGAATTATTTTAACTTTATTATGGTGATGGTTCTTTGACATCTATTGCCTCCATAAATGCATACTACTCCGTCCCATTGTTTCTATTAAGTGCTCCTTTGGCTTTGTAAGACTTTTAAAACTTGAATGTACTCAGTGTGCAGTGCCTACCTAGAAAGTTTGTGAGCCCTATACTGTATTGTCATGCAGTATTTTTACAAGTATCTTTTCTTTCATTATGACTAATTATTATTTGTGAAGTTCTTGGAGATCTGAAGTGAAAATGTCCTGAAAGAAAATACCACCGATAGACGATTGTAGGGGAAGGCATTTCCATGAATATGCATTTTGTCTTTGGGCAAATTTGATTTTTCAGTGTTCTTCTTGTTTCATGTTTGTTATCCATTAGAATATAAAGTGAATAAATTACATGCATGACTACAGATTTATACCAAACGATCTTCTTGGAAAGCAAATATTTGACTCTTACAAGTCAACATTCATGCCAGAAAGGAGAAAAGAAACATGTATGACTTACACCTCTATCAAGTATTCAAGTATGTAAGTTTAAATAAAAGTATCACTTAAATTTGAAATGGTCTCATGTATGTAATAACCCTAAATTTATCTTGATCATTAGAGACCAGAGAACAGTCTAAAGATCTATACAAAGAAATTAAATATGGCTTATTTAAAGCTAAGACTAGCTTAATGGTGCTTCCATTTAGAAACAAACTATTACAAATGTACCCTCTAAAAACTAGAAGTAAATTAATTATTACAGAATTGGGATACCAGAGTTATCCCTTAAAAGCAACTGAACATTCTGCACCCAAGGGCCAAAGATAGCTTTAGCTGTTCCAGGCAAGAACCAGAACAGCAATTTTCTGTATCATAGTGCTTTCTACAGACTTGTGCAACTCTGGCATTGTATGTAGGCTGTAGAGGAGAGGAAATCCCCAGGTGGGCAGGGAGCATGAAGTGGGAGTGGAAAGCGACATTGAATGCTGGCTGGCACTGGGTGTCCAGAAAGGGGTATGCATAGGCAAAAGGAATGGCTGGGAACAACAGCTGGGAAGTGGGGAAAGGGAGGTGGCCTGAGGGAATCCATAGGGAAAGTACATCTTTCATCCCTTCTGACTCTCATCAACGTTGGGGTGCCATAATCTCCTGTTTTGACAGAGGCAAAACTCTGCTCCAGAGGCAGAAGAAGGGATGGTGGATGCAGAGCTCCAAAGACTGGAAGTGACTCTTTGGAGTCAATATGATATGCTCGAATAGGAAAGTCCAATATGTGCTTTCTGCCATTTTCCTTATTTTTTTTATTAAAGACAAACAAGGAGGAATACATCCCCTTTAAGCCAAGCTTATGTTATTATTAAGAGTGTAGAGTAATTCGGCAAAAGGCTGTAGAACTTCACTATTAAGACTGCAAGCATGGGTGACTTCCACTCTTTAAAAATGCTACTTTATTTAGCTTTTATTTCATGCTTAGGGCTTTTTCTCATTCTGCCTTCTGTTGCAGTGGGCTTGAGCACGGGGTTTGCTTTACAGGCAAGAAATGATGACATGAGAGCAAGGAAGAAAGGCAGAATTCTCCCCCTCATGGGGCAGGGTTACGAAGGCATCTGCTAAATGAGACAGCAGCTTGCAGGAAAGGAAAGCCTTCCTGATGCAACTCGATGTTATTTGGAAAAAATGGCCGCTTGTCTCCCTCTGTGCCCGACTCCTTATTTCCTTCTACACTGCTGACCAAACCCTGATCTTTGGTAGCTGTTGGCCTTTTATGGACTCAGGCCATCTTGTGGGGTCCTATCTGCAAAACATCTGGTGACACTTAAACATAACTGAATTTGAAATGATGGAGAGCTGTTCTTTCCCTACATAGTGATCAACATGATGCAAAACTCTCGCAAAATAAGGTCTCATATATCCACAATTGGTATACTTTGAATTAGTGAAATATTTTGACCTTAACATGCCCCTTTCTGTTTTCCATCTGTAGAATGAAGGCAGCAATGTCACTTAGTCTAGGTGCTTTATGAAATGGTAAAATAATTTAAAAATATCATCCTAGAAAACACGTGACTGCTACTATTAATACAACTGGGTCCTAAGAAATAGATTCTTATCATGTCTGGTAATGGAGAGTAAAATCCACTAGTATGGTCTGTTGGGAGCACTGAATGATATAGGCATCTTACAGAAGAAATTTCTATTATTAAATAGTAGAAAAAATAACAGATAATAATAGATAACAATTTCATATCATCCTCAATTTAAAAAATGCATTGTTGTCAATGTTGAAGATTTTAGAAAATATTCTTTAATCTATATTAATACACTGTGTTGAAATAGATTTAGTTTTGATCGTTGGAGATATTCATTTTGCTACTCTCCTGTAACTCCACTCAGATTGAACACAATGTTAGTCTTCAAAATTTTTTTTATCAGTGAAAGAATTCTTCCTTGGGGCATCTAAAATCACCAGAACTACATACATCTAACTGAAATAAGACAAACCCAAGATCATCGTATTGCTTTTAATAAAAATAGAGTATTTTATAATTCATAACAACATTATAGCTATTGTTTCTAGTATGTTGATACATCCAGTCACAGAAGAGAGTATTTAAGCTAATGTTTAGATGGCATCTGTATTGTGACAAACCTTTAGCAGAAACTAATAAATTAATAAAGCTAATGGAATATTAACATCCACGTGCAGTGATAAGTTGCTTCCTGTTGCAAGAATCAAAGCTCGTGTCTTCACTGGAAATATTTTTACTGTGAGAAAATATGAACTTCTATTTGAATTTCTTTTGCTCCTTAGGGTAAACATCGGATATCAATTTTGATTCACATCTCAAGCTATCTGCTAAAATATGATTTATTAGGTTAATTTGAAGAATGAATTAATCTGAATTAAAAATAAGGCTAGTAAAGTTAATGACCTACAAGTCCTCTGAACTCTTCCTAGTTTGGTAATTATCCTTTTAGACAGAAATAAAACCTATTGTTTGCTAGGTATTTCTACTACCAAATAAAAAAAAAATGTAATTTACAGCATTTACTTTCATGTGTGTAAACAGTTTTACCCATAGTTAGAAAAAAACAATGAAATGGCTTTCTACAGGTACACAGTAAACTATATAAGTATGTGGTTAGCTTAGCAAAACAAGATTCCTGAAAGACTCAAAATCAAACACTTTTCTTTTGAAAGGTCATTAAACCCAATCTGCTTCTTTACGATATTGGAGCTACAGGTTGTTACTTTGTCCTCATTGGCGGTGAGTTCGAAATCTGGAATCATAGAATCATAGGATGCTAATGAGTTGTCATGAACCTTAAGGATCATCTAGTCCTAATCACCCATGCTTTGGGCAGGGACACCTCTCACTTGACCAAGTTGTTCAAGGCCTTTTCCAATCTGACCACGAACACTGCCAGGGTTGGGGAATCCACAACTTCTCTGGGAAGCCTGTTCCAGCATCTCATCACCCTCACAGTAAAAAATTTCTTCCTAATATCTAACCTAAATTTCTCATCTTTCAATATGTATTCATTACTCCTTGTCCTATCACTACAGGTTCTGATGAAGAGCCCCTCTCCAGCTTCTCTGTAGGCCCCCTTTTGATACTGGAAGGTTAACATGAAGTCACTGTGCAACCTTCTCTTTTTCCAGCTGAACAGCCCCAAATTTCTCAGCCTATTTTCTTCGTAGGAAAGGTACTCCAGTCCTCTTATCGACCTCATGGCCCTCCTCTGGACTTGCTCCAACAGTTCCATTTCCTTCTTATATTTGGGACACCAGAAGCGTACACAGTAACTCCAGCTGGGATCTCACAAGAGCAGAGTAGAGGGGCAGAATCGCCTCCCTCGACCTGCTGGCCACACTCCTTTTGATGCAGCCCAGGATTTCGTTGGCTTTCTGGGCTGTGGCCTCACACTGCCAGCTCATGTTGAGTTTTTCATCTACCATCAGCCCCAAGTCCTTCTCTGCGGGGCTCCTCTCAATCATTTCTCCCTCCTACCTGTAATTGTGCCTGGGATTGCCCTGACCCAGGTGTATGACCTTGCACTTTGCTTTGTTGAACTTCATGAGGTTTCCACTGGCCCCCCTCTCAAGCCTATCAGAGTTCTTCTGGATGGCATCCCTTCCCTCCAGCGTGTTGACTACACTACAC
Source organism: Pseudopipra pipra (assembly GCF_036250125.1). Lineage (NCBI taxonomy): Eukaryota > Metazoa > Chordata > Aves > Passeriformes > Pipridae > Pseudopipra > Pseudopipra pipra. The sequence goes on along the minus strand of NC_087581.1, from coordinate 18,285,516 downwards.
AGCTCGGTGTCATCAGCAAATTTACTAAGTCAGTGTGTGATATCTTGATGTTCAGAATTGCCTTCAGCAATATTACATTTCCTGTTATAATTCAAAGTGTCAAATCCTTAAAAAGTATTATTTTTAAGAGACAGATTTGTTAACATGAACATCGCCAGACAAATATTAAGCCCTGAAAATAAATCTGCAACTAACTGACACACGAGTCTCATTTTATATTCTCTCTTCAGTGGCTGATTATTTTCCTGCAGAGAATAAAGAAGTCATGAATGAATAATGAAAGAGACTGTTTCATTATTTTCTCTTTGAAAATTTTCTCTGTGAAAAATACATACTTAACCATATGGGGCCTTCTGTACACATGGATTTTCTCTTGCTAACAAGTTCAGTGCCAATGGTACGATTACTTAACCATCATATCACATAGGGTTGAGAAATACTCTGTTGATCGTCAATCAGAGTCAAAGTGGCTTTTTATGTCCTTCAACACCAGACATCTCATGAAAAGAGATGGTATCAAGTGGCCATGTTGTCTGTGTTTGTTATTGAGACGGCTCTTTTGTTTATAGTATGAAGCAAATTGACTGCTATAATAAAGTGATGTAGTCTTACTTGAAATGATGCTCAGCTAGGGCAGAACTCTCTCCAGGTAACAGCTGAAAAATATACATCTTCACATATATTCTTGCTGGCAAATGTATGCTCTTTGCATCTGGAAGGAAGCACATTGCTTCTCTGAATTGCTTGTAGACACTCCAGCTGCTGCACTCAAAGCTACAGCTGATGCTGAATCAAAGACGAATGAAAAAGCAATGCTCTTGCAAATCTCTCTCTTTGTGCTGACTGTCCTGCCTCATGAGAAAAACATGACTCCTCTAATTCTTTTTTTTATGCAGCTAAGTTCCACCACTGTAGTGATGGATTCCAAAACTGTGGACTCAAGCAGATTTCTAGAATAATGTAGGAACATACAGTTTGAGGTACTTGTATGGAGGTATTGGAAAAGGATAGTGGAAATAAGTATGTACATTTTCTGCTGAACTAAGCAACTCTTTAAGACTTTGTAGAGATGTCATCAATATGGATTGCCTCATGTCTTGCTTATTTTTATGTATACTCCTTGATGTGACATTGTAAACTGAAACCTGGGTAAGTAAAGGTAGTTAAGAGTAGTATCAAATACTGCATCTGGCCTTGGGCTTGTTTTAAAATTTTTGAAGTTTTAAAAACCACAGAGTTTTTGGGTTGGTTTTGGTATTGTGTTTTTTGGGTTTTTTTTATATTTCCTTCAGGCTACCAGAATATGAATCTAGTAGCGAGAGCTGACTATATAGCTGATGATCCAGCAGACAAGAGTTGCTTTGGAGAAGTGACTCTGGATTGAAGTGGTGCACCCCCTGCTCCCTGCTGGGCTGAGCAGTCACAGACAAGACCTGCCACCCTGGTTTTTGCTGAGAACACCCACAGAAATGTGGTTTTCTGATTGGTGGTGGTCTCAACACATATGTTTTGGAAATCTGACTCCTAGGCTGCTGATCACACATTTCTTACCAAACTCAGAGCCCCAGAAAAATCAAAATGAAAGACAAGGAAATAGCTTTCCCTCTTATGCAAGGGACATCTGTCCTACGTGAACTTATTCAGTTCATCCTACTGCTACTACTTTTTCCTACGTCATCCCTCTCCATACTTTTTACTTAGACAGAAATTTGTCATTTATTCTTATCCTTTTGGCCAGGACAGGGTTAATTTTTTGCAGTAGCTGGGAGGGGGCATGGCTAGGACACAAAGGTTATTCTGTACCACCTCACCCTCCCTGGGTCCAAGGGAAAGTGACTCTCTTGTGGGGAGTAGGGGTTCCTTCCAGCTTAGAAAACATGGCTGAGGAAGCTGTCCGGTATTGTCTATTATTGATTGGGGGGGTTTTCCCATGTGAATAGTTTCTTTTCTTATACTCTCTTTCATAAGTATTGTTGCTGTTACTGTTTGTTTTCTTATCCCATTGCTATTTCCGGTAACTTGTTCTTATCTCAACCCATGATCTCTGTCTTTTTGCCTCCAAATGTCCTCTCCTACCTCAGCAGAGAGGAGAAAGTGGGGAAGTGAGAGTGGCACGTGGTTTGGAGAGTCTTGATGGGGACACTGAATTGGGGAGTACCATTCCTAAAACCCATGTGTGTGAATGCTAGATGTAAGCCCCAAGTGGCTGACTATATGTAGTTTATAGGGAACTGGGGCAGAGACATTTCCACTTGTTTTGGCAATCCCTTTTACCTACTGTGCTGTGTTTGGGACAGTGCTTGTCTGGCATCCTGTTGTGAGGTCTGCCTTTCAGGGAAGAATGGCAATGTGTTTACAAGAGGCATAGTGTGCTGGAAAATCCAATCCATAAATTAATTTTGCGCTGCTGCTGTCTTACATAGCCATCTCATTTGCAAGACCATGTTCAATTCCCTTCATATGAGCCCTGCTTCCTTTATTATACATTTCAGCTTGCTAGAAAACTCAGCAAACAATTTTTCTTGCAGTAAGTTTTATTCTAATTAGGTTGATGCAATTCTGAAATAATTTGAGGTGAATTCAGTGTAGTTAATCCAGAGTTACATCACTTTAATGATGATAACAATCTGGTCAAGAGTTAGAAAACTCTATGTAAAACCTTAGCTTCATTTGTTAATTGATTTGCATGGTAGATGAAGGGTGAACAAGCCATGGTTATGGCCTATTGTCATATAATTGAAAACTATCTTATAAAATACAAAACATGTAACCTGGAGTTATTCATCTACAAAATTAAATCACTACCTCCCACCTTCATTCTTTGAAAGCATGTTCATAAACGACATAAAGAACAAAGGGGACAGAGTCAAGGTTGTCCCTTTTGTTTTAGATAGTAAATATTAATATGCACTTAAGAAGTTGAAATGCCTTAATGTTTTAAACCTATGGAAATAGAGTCATATAATCTTAAGGGTAATTTCTGTAGAGTTTTTATATTTTTTACTTTTGAAACCTGAATTTTAATGGCTCTCGTCATCCTCAGGTTTCTCATTATGAAGGCTGATTGGTAATTTTCTCTAGAGTATCCAACATATGGCATTGTGTTAATCATTTTGCATATGAAGGTGAATGTAATTAGACACTGCCAGTCACATGCTCTATCACCTCTTCTATGACATTTATCCACATGGGTGAATACAATCATGGAATCACAGAATTGTAGAATCATAGAATTGTTTGTATTGGAAGGGACTTTTTATGGTCATCTAGTGTAACCCCTCATGAACTGTGCAGGGGCATCTTCAACTATGACAGATTTCTCAGAGTCCTGTCCAACCTCACCATAAATGTTTCCAGGGATGGGACATCTACCACCTCTTTGGGCAAACCGTTCTAGTGTTTAACCACCCTCATCATAAAAGCTCTTTACTGTATATCTACTTTTCAGTCAGTCTTCCCTTAGTCCTCTCAGGTCAGGCAAGACTTGCCCTTGCTGAAGCCATGGTGATTGTCTCAAACCACATCCCTGTTCTTCATGTGTCTTAGCACAACTTCTAGGAGGATCTGTTCCATGATCTTTCTAGGCACAGAAATTAGGCTGGCAGGTAGTTCCCAAGGTCTTCCTTTCATCTGCTTAAGAAAGGATTGTAATGTTTACCTTTTCCCAGACATCAGAGACTTCACCTGACTGCCATGACTTTTCAAATATCATGGAGAGTGGTTTGGCAACTACATCAGCCAATTCCCCTAGGACTCTGAATTTTGCCAGTTCCCATAGATTATAATTATGGGATTACAAACCCATGATTTGTAATTGTGTATATTCAGGTTCCTCAAGGAGTCTCAGACTTGATGATCTCTTACAGTGGGAGGGATTTTGCTCCCCCATTCCCTGTGTTGTGATCTATGCACTTGAGAGGTGTGGAAAGAGGCTGCCAGAGAAGATTGAGACAAAAAAATTGTTCAGTATCTCAGCCTTCTGCTCCACTGTTGTTATCGGTTTACCAGTTGTGTTCATCAGGGACAGTACATTTTCTTTAATCTTCTTTTTCTGGCTGAGATACCTGTAGAAGTCCTTCTTATTTTTCATGTGCCTTGGCAAGTTCATTTCCAGCCACACCTTGGACTTCCTGACTCCATCCCTACACAACTAGGCAGCATCCCTATACTCTTCTCAGGATACATGCTTCCACTGCCTGTGTGTTTCCTTCTTGCCTCCAAGTATTACACAAAACACAATGCGTATTAGGTGCCTCTCCTCATGAGAAAACAGTAAAGACCTTGACAATTTCGCTGGCTTTTATTGATTTATAAATACTGCACAATGCACTTCTCTAAGCAAAAATACTGCTGATAGGTTCTTTTTTTAAAGGATTTTATGATGACCATTCTTAAATCTACTGTTCTTAAACTGAATTTATAAATGAATGCAAATCCCTTTTTCTTCCTGTGATTTAGTAGGACTGAAAATATACCAGAAACTGTTAAATTGTGTTAAATGGTAAATATCCTGCAATGCTTTCCAGTTAAGTGTTGCCTTGTAATTTATCCAGAATCATTTCTTATGAATATGCTTTAGTAGCCATACAGGGATACACACACTAAATAAGAGGGATTACACAACAAATATATAAAAGAGCAAAATAGAGTGACAAGACACAAGATGCTCTCAGCATTTCATGGACATAATGTGAGGTCTTAAACTGTGTGTGAAAGAAAATTTAGAATTTAAAAGAATCATAGAATTGTTTAGGTTAGAAAAGACCCCTAAGTTAATTAAGTACAATTGTAAACCTGACACTGCCAATTCCACCACTAGACCATGTCCCCAGCTACCATGTCTACGTATCATTTAAATATCTCCAGGGATGGTGACTGCACCACTTCCCTGTGCATCCTGGTCCAATGCTTGACAAACCTTCTAGGCTAGAAATTTTTCCCAATATGCAATCTAAACCTTATCTGGCACAATTTGAGGCCGTTCCTTCTTGTCCTATCGCTTGTAACCTGGGAGAAGAGACCAACCCCCATCTGGCTGCAACCTCCTTTCAGATAGTTGTAGAGAGCGAAAAAGTATTCCCTGAGCCCCCTTTCCTCCAGTGTAAGCAAGTCCAGCTCCCTCATCCACTCCTCATATAACTTATTCTTTACACCCTTTATCAGCTTCGTTGACCTTCTCTGGACACAGGCCAGCACCTCATTGTCTTGTATCATCGAAGATTTAGTGCCATTAATGATGAACTCTTCGTGGGGTTATTAGTAAAAAAATTGCAAAAGTCACCTAAAATAGACAGATAGCCAGGGACTCCAAACCTGCTTCTTGGCATGATAAGGTGACCTGCCTGATGGATGAGGGGAAGGCTGTGCATGTGGTATATCTGGACTTCAGCAAAGCCTTTGACACCATCTCCCATAGCATACTCCTGAAAAAGCTGGCAGCCCACAATTTGGACAGCTACACTCTCTGATGGATTAAGAACTGGCTGGAGGGCTGAGCCCAGAGAGTGGTGGTGAATGGTGCTGCATCCAGTTGGCAGCCAGTCACTAGTGGTGTCCCCCAGGAACAGTGTTGGGTGCATTTCTATTTAATATCTTTATTGATGATCTGGATGAGGGGATTGAGTGTACCATTAGCAAATTTGCAAATGACACCAAGTTGGAGGGGGAATGTTGATCTGCTGGAAGGCAGAAGGGCTCTTCAGAGTGACCTGGACAAGCTGGAGAGATGGTCTGATTCCAGCTGGATGAGGTTCAACAAGGCCAAGTACCGGGTCCTGCACTTTGGCCACAACAACCCCAAGCAGAGCTACAGGCTGGGTACAGAGTGACTGGAGAGTAGCCAGGCAGAGAGGGACCTGGGAGTTTGGATTGACAGGAAGCTGAACATGAGCCAGCAGTGTGCCCAAGAAGGCCAATGGCATCCTGGCCTGTATCAGGAACAGTGTGGCCAGCAGGACCAGAGAAGTGATTCTTTCCCTGTACTCAGTGCTGGTGAGGCCACACCTGGAGTACTGTGTCCAGTTCTGGGCCCCTCAGTTCAGGAAGGATATTGAGGTGCTGGAGCAGGTCCAGAGGAGAGCAATAAGGCTGGTGAAGGGACTTGAGCACAAGACCTATGAGGAGAGGCTGAGGGATCTGGGGTTGTTTAGCCCGAAGAGGAGGCTCAGGGGAGACCTCATCACTCTCTACCTGAAAGGAGGTTGTAGCCAGGTGGACATCAGTCTCTTCTCCCAGGCAACCAGCAGTAGGACAAGAGGGCATGGTCTTAAGCTATGCCAGGGGAGGTTTAGGTTGAATATTAGGAAAAAATTTTTTACAGAGAGAGTAATCAGACATTGGAATGCACTGCCCAGGGAGGTGGTGTATTCACCATCCCTAGAGATTTTCAAGATGAGACTGGATGTGGCACTTAGTACCATGGTCTAGTAAGCATGGCAGTGTTGGATCAAGGGTTGGACTTGATAATCTCAGAGATCTTTTCCAACCCAGCTGCTTCTATGGTTCTATGATTCAATGAAGAGGAAGGCATTAATGAAACAGTGTAAGCCAGCAAGCTATCCTGTGTGACCAACTGTTTAAGGACTCCAATATCTGAGTTATTCTGGTTTGTGATAAAAGACTGTTCTATAACACTAGGGTTTCAAGATGTCCTGCAAAGCCAGCAAGATGTTTCATTTATCACATATTGCAGATATGTGGTGTTTCTAAGGCTCTTCAGCTTATATCCAGTCTCTTCTCTAGGCAAAATTCATTCATCATTTCTATGCTCATAAGAACAACAGAAAGAAGTTTTACAACTTATAAAGATCTTCCTTTAGCTTGTATTGACCCCAGTGGACCCCAAAACATAAACCTCCTGAGTCATCTGTGAGCATTTAACCACTTTCTTGTTGCTTAAAAGGCTAACTGGGATCTATTTGCCTTTCAAAATGGCAAATAGAAGTGGGTCTGCTTCCTCTTTGTTACTGAGCTCTCTCTTGTCACAGTGTGTACAAGTGCTGTAACTTAGTTGAGCCTTAGTTGAGTCTTCACCTATTTTGTGGGTACAGAGAAGATTTACACAGGTAAAAGGTGCATAGTTGCAGAGTTAAAGCAATTTGGCACATGTGCAGAAGGTATAATTGAGGGTGCTTATGGCGCTTTCAGGCTAAACCTGAGAGAACTTGAGGAATCCAGTCATTTCCAGAGGTAGAGGGCTGCTAAATTGGCAAATTGCATTTTACTGAATTTTTTTCATGTGTGCTTAAAATACTTTTTGTTTGTTTGTTTGAGTTTTTTGGTTTGTTTTTACGTTGGCCTTGAATATTTAAAAATAACTAGAGTTAAAACTGTCAGCATAAGAACAGTCATTACTCTTCATTTTCTAGAATGATGCAGAAAGATCAAAAGGCTTGATTCACACTTTACCTTCATTAAGACAGAAGATCAGTGTCTTTCCTGGGCCCCTGTTCTTCCTGCTCTTTATAGGGTAGAGGGGTGGGAGCATATAATTTTATGCTCTTTATTTATTTTTAAAAAGCACCTTGGTACTTGTGCCAACATCTTGAAATTGAAATGTCCACATGTCTAGAGCACACCTTTGATCCCAAAACCTCTTTCTCTCCTGCTCACAGGGGAAAATTACTGCTGCTGTAAGTGTAAATGATGGTAAACTAGAAGGGAAACCTGACTCAGACTCTCAGCACTGTTTTTGCTGTGTCATGAAGGTGACTTTTGCTAGGAGGATTTGTCATGGTCACCAGCACAGAGAAGGGATGTCCTCTGAAGCCTTTTGCTGCATTCTTTAAATACATTTTCAGCTGCCTCACTTCTTCTTTCCAACAGAGATGGCCTGCATGTGTCATCAAGGAAAAGAAATTGGAGTCAACCTGCAGAGGTACTCTCTGACCCTGAGATACAAGGGCATAGTTTACCTATCCAGGATCCCACCCATTATTTGCTGCTGCTGGACAAAGTATGATTCTGGCTTTATTGAAGTAAAGTGAATGGAACTCTGAGAACTAGTTGCAGAATATAGCTTGCATATTGGAAAATAATAGTTCATTCAAACTATTTCAAACAATCTATGCCATGTATTTCTGTGAGGGATCCCATTAGAAATATTTGATAAGGCTATGTTAATGCACACAAAAATGAGTATGACTGTGACATTAAGCCTAAGAGATTATATTTTTTAGGAATGAAACAACAAAGCAAGTCCAGTGTTGACACTACCACAACATCAAATACTGTTCTAAGAGCCACTCCTTTAGTATTTAGATCACTCTTGTCTTCTCCTCTGAGTGCATTTTTCAAAGCAGATTATGGGAATGGACATAATTCCTCTGAAATTACTGGCAAAACTCCCACCTACTTCTGTGGAAAGAAGATAAGACGCTATTTATAAGATGAGGACTTTTTCCCATTGCAAATAACCCCTGTGATGCTCTGCCAATCATTGCATTACAGATACACTGAGCTTTTGAATAGATAATGAGTCACCAAAACTTATCAAACTAGACCAGAGGAACATGTAGAATTTCTATAGTAGTTTTCATTATAGGTCTCAAAGTCCTTTGTAAGCATAGGTTAGTTTATCATTTCTCTATTACGCAAAATGGGGTCCAAAGTAAAATAACTGAAGCAAAATAGTAAGATCATAGAGGGAAATTTAATGTGAAGTAACATTAAGGCTGTGTTCTTAGCTTTCATACCTCTATAATTTTCACTGGATGTGAAGACTTATTATTCTGTGTTATCCATAGCTGGGCATTAGCTATGCCTTGGTGTTTTCTCTTCCATTTAAATTCAATTATATGTAGAAGCAGATAGAAAAAAAACCAATGAACAGACGGTGTCTATGTTTTTCAGTGAAACCCATTATATTTAGGCCAGATGCTGAACCCAGGAGTTGGAGTTTTGCCTATGTATAGAGCATGAGACAGTCTCAGTCTATGAACAATTCCACCAGGCTTGCATTAGCTCTGTTTCCATCCTTTGGTATGAATTAATTTGACAAAATATTTTTTTATTACTAAAGTAATCAGAACAAAAACAAAGTTATGCAAGTGCTCCCCTCTGTGCTCACTCACTTGAATAAAAACCCCTGTTGTCATGAAAAGTACACCAAGGTTACAGAAATACTTTTTAATGAACTAGTTTTTGTGGCAGCATGAAGTCTGGGATCAGATATACAGTGCTATTAGTCTACCTAGTCAGTCTTCTGTTTTACCTGATTTTTGTAAATGTTTAAGCTGGTAATGTAAATTATTCTTTTTGTCTCCTGTGGTGCTCTGAGAAACAAAAAAACCCCAAAATAATCTCAACATCCAACACTGATTTGCAATCAAGCTCCAAGGTTTCAAAATGCATCACGTGATTCTTCCTAATGGTGATAAAGAGCTCCAGGAATGGCATAATGTTTGGGATTATTGGTCACAGTGATCAGCTGTTGCAAAAGGCTCTGTACAAATAGTGATGTGTGTGTTGATGTGATTTACTAGGGAAGGCACCAATTTTTAAATATGTTGTGTTTCCAGTATCCTGTGTTATGCCTAGTATTATTTTTGTTTGCATTATATTCACATGAGTAAATATTAGAAGACAGGATGGCATTTTAAAAGGCACAAGGTAAAAGGGCCTGTACAGAGTAAGATCTGGTCTTTGGTCGCAGGAATTCTCACTCCAAAATTTAGTACTGCACCTGGAATTGCTAAGTGAATGTATGATCTGTATGTACATTAAAAAAGAGATTTGACTTAGATCTTTTAAGTTTTAACTTAGATTTTTTTGAGCTATATTTATGTTGGATAGAGCACTATGTAATTTCTAGAATTAAGCAATGCAACAAAGAGTTTTTATGAAACAAATATTATTCCACACAGACTTTAAGAGTAATGCTCAAGGAAACCCATGGGTTTCATCCAGATTCAGGTTTCCAAGACTGTTTTGGCCTGAATTTGTAAGTATAATTTAAATTTCTAGCTGTTGTCTTTTTTTTTTGTCAATACAAATTAACATGCAGCACTAACACTACCTGCTTATATTTCAAGCTTTCAGCACTAAGTCCCCAAGAATATGTGGTTTTAAAAATTTCAAACAGCATCAATTTCTTTAATGCTTTTTTAAAGATGACTGAATATGTGTTCTGACCCGAAACCAATACATTGCCTACTATGTAAAATATTTTTTGTCAGATTTCCCTTGCACTTAGGCAATGGGGACCAGGAGTTGTTTTGATGCATTTTTTTGGTCATTCCTGTAGGGAACTCACATTGTGACATTAATAAGAAGGCTGAGTTCAGCCCTCTTTTATCAATGGTAATTGTAGAACAAGCTGCAACGCTTTTGAAAAAAGTATGAAAAACTCCTAAGAACACAATTTGATATTTTGCCCAGTATTATCACAGGCTTTCATATATTCTGATTTTGATCTGATCAATATAACTTGTGAGCATCTTTTCCTGGTTGTGGTTTTTCCATACATTCCTTAATTAAAGGTACAGAACATAATGACTACTACCAGGTTGCTGTTCTGTCTTTCACAAAGTTATGCTAGTGATGTTTCCTCCTGTATTTTAAATCAAGTGCTTGCTCAGTCAAATCCAGGGTTACATTATTCCCTCTGGACTCTTCTTTCTCAGGCCAACTGCCTGGCAGATTCTCGTATGGAAATTCTTGTCATTGCTTTTCTAAATCCTGCCTCTGACTACAAAGACTTAAGATACTGTCTCATCAGTATGCGGATGTACTTCAGTGGATCTGTTTAGATACTTTCTAAACACTGACTAATTAATTTCTCTTGAAGACATCCCTGATCAGAATGTGCAACTGAAAAACAAAAATCTGAAAAATGTGTTGGATGCAAACTTCTTGCTTTCCAAGAAAACAGAGGAAAACACTTCTTGGACTCACTGGCTTTTTCCCCTACACTTTTTACCTGGGACTGTGTGAGGTGGCTCAGGGAAGAAGAAAGGAAAAAAAAGAAGGAAGGAAAGAAAAGGAACAAAGGAAAGAAAAGGAAGGCAGGAAAGAAAAGGAAGGAAGGAAGGAAGGAAGGAAAGAAGGAAGGAAGGAAGGGATCCTCTACTTGTTTTGTATTCCCCTTCTTTCCGTTTTTAATGGTTATGCTTTTGTTTAGATGTAGCTTCTGGTTTCTAGAAAAGTCCGCTCATATTGGAATTTCTCCAATAGACCTCCTATAAATGGTGAGGAGATCATTATGTCACTCCACAGTTACTTTCTATAGAGGCCAAAGAATGAAAGAAAATGTTGACTGCATATGTTAGTGAGGCGAGAATCTCTCACAACACAATGAGATGTGTCTTCTTTTTAAAATAAACTCTAGATTCACAGCATAAATGAAAACAAACTACTCATGTATCCTCTTCTGAAAAGTTATTCTTGATTTTTTTGTCACCTCCCTGAATTGCTACTCCACATCTAACTTTTTTACTTACTTTCTAAATTCTGGGGTGAACTTGCTCGTGAAGGCAGGAATTCTCTCTCATGTACAGTGCATTTCTTTTTTTAATCTGAATGATGTCACTACAGTGTGCATAGAAGAAATACAAGATTTTCAAACACATAAAATCTAGAGAAAGTGAAAACAAAGCTGCAAAATGGAAGTACCAATTTCAGAAATGTTAAAGATTCCTCTAATTTGATGAGAGGAGTTACCTTTCTGCGAGCCCTGTGAGGCTTATTTTCAAGGCAGGGCACTGTAAATCACAGTCTCCCATAGACCAGCAGCTACAGAGACCCAGAACTCATCAGCCCTTGCAAGTGTTTTTCATTTTCAACCATGTGTGCCAGGTAACATTTTTTCATTAATAACATTATAGATGCCTCTATTTAAGAATTTTTTCTACATAAGATTACTGTAAAAAGTGAGCTGGGGACTGACGAATAATCTATGAAAGATTTTTCATAGTTTGTTCCCCAGAGCTTTCACAGGTCTGAGCAGTGACAGTACCATGAGGACATGCAGAGGAGCGTACCTGAGATCCCTTTGCTTCTTCTCAAGAAAGTTGTAGCAGTTAGTCACTCAGCTGAAAGCCACCAGATTTTACCTTACTGGGAAAGGCAGGATTGGGTGCAAGAAGACATTTTATTAAAAAGCATACAGACTGCATGTGCATGTGAACTCAACAGCATCTGGCTTTAGTTTTCTCATGCTGAACATGTCCTACCACAATAACATTCCAAGGAAATATATAACCGTATCTTGGTACCTAAAAATACATTCCTTTTAGCAGTCACTGACTCCACGTGCAGTCTCTCTCCTTTTCTCCACCCCAAAGCAAGGAAGCAAGGGCCTTAAGAAGAACTAAAAATGTTTTCTTCTTGTTAACTTCAGGATAGCAATGAGAAAAGCAGGTTTAGGCCTTTGAGGTGAATATAAAACTGAAACTGTGCGTAAGAACCCACCCAGTGCAAATGTCACTTCCAAATCACTGAAGGAAAACAAGATTCCTTGATAAAGTCTTCCACGTTCTGACCAGTCAGTGCTCTTAAAAGGGCTCAGAAAATATGCGCACCAATTTCTCAATCTGTCTATATTACAAAGACAAAAGTACAGGTTAATTCTACTCATTTTGATAGCATTGCTGCATGTTTACTGAATAATCATCACACTTTGACGCTTTAGTGTAAGAGCGTGCTGACTAGATCCTCTAGAAATAACTGTGTCTTTCAACAACAGGCTTCCAGATTGCTGGTTTTGCATTGCACGCCAAACTGTGCAACACTTTTCCTTGGATCAGCTACAGAAAAGAGCCCTTTGAGATAATTTTTGCAGACAGTCTGTCATTCTTCAGCAAGAGGAGAAATGGTGGGACATGAGGCATGAAAACTGTGTGTGAACCAAAGCAAGCAAACCCAGAAACCTGGAGACAGCAGCAGAAGGTGGAGAACATTCGTGATGAAAGATTCACTTCAGCCTGCCCAGGAGGAAGCTTTTGCTCCTGGATGGATGAGCTTTCTTATGCGCCCAAGGAATAGAGATGTTTACTGAGGTCCCTGCCTGGACTTTGCTGCAATGTTTGAGACTTTGTAGCCCAGGTCACTGAATAGATATAAGTGATGAGCTGTGGAAATGGGAAAATATGGGATGGATGCAATGATGCATTGAGAATGGGCAAGACCTAGGATCAACAGCGCTTGGTGGTATGCAAGAACAGTAAGAGCAAGCAACAAACAGATGGAACACTGTTGACCTGCCCTGCCATGCTGACATCACCTTCACCATGAGACGGTTACATTTCAGACACTTTCAGCTCATCTAACTCTCAGCATTTGATGGAAAAAGCTACTGGTCTGTTTACAAGGGGTGCACAGTGGAAACAGCTTGATAAAAATCCTTTCACCAGCTCTCCTTGTGTCTCATTCATTCATTGTGAAGAATGGTTACCGTCAAGACCCATTACCGATCATTTAAAAAGCTGCTGACAGATGTAAGGAAATCCGTGTGAGCACTGGGCTACTTTGTGGTGGTAAAAAATGAGTTGTGTATAAGGCCAACTCAGCCTCTTTATCATTCTTGTATTTATAGTTTGATTGAAAGGGACAGACAAACAAAGATTCCATCAAGAAAACAGAATTATTCATCTATAATTTTCTTAGTCTTTCTCTGCAAAAGAAAGGTTCAGTGATGATAACGATTTGACAGAAACCTTGTGAAACACCGTGAGGAATCCTAGAATGCCCTAAAAGACTTTATATCATGTAGATTTTACGTGGTTTCATTTGCAAGCATGGGGCCATGGAAACATCAGTGAAGATTTTCTTCTTCCCCACATCAGGGAGCCAGCACAGTACTTTCCTGATAATGTATTTCTTTCCAGTTGAGAAAATTTCCTGATATAGAAACAATGAGTGACTACAAGATTATTGTAAGCTTCACTTACAACAGTTGGTTAACTGTTGTCAACAAAATGTTCCCTAAATCTGATTCTGTCTGAAGTCAACTAAGGGAACTTTAACCATAAAATAAGTGCAGGTGTGACAGGATGTGCTGACTTACTCAGGGAGGTAATTTGCTGAGCAGTGAAATTACAACAGTTGGAAATAATTGCAAATTTGCACATGCCTAATGTAAAAGATAGCAGTCAACTTCTAAGTAAACCCAGAAAAACTTTTGTTCAGATTTCCATTTAAAGACAACCAGCAAAAAAACAGACTGTGGTCAAAAAAAACCTGTAAATTAAACCACAGATAACTAAACAGTTCTCCACAGTGCACTGCACTCACTGAGTCACAAAATCATTACCAACTCTAGGAAATTGCGTGGACCATTAAAAGAGACTTTGTGATGGTTGATGGACAGTATATATCGCAATTTTGAAAGTTCACAGCAATCTTTCAGAACATGATGAAATTACTTCCTGAGTTTTCAGTGTTTATTTAGCACTGGAACTGTAAGGATATAATGCAAAAATAAAGTTAACAAAATATGTAACCTAAGCTATGAGTCTCAAGTGACCTCAATGTCCTCTCTGAATTGATGTCTACATCACACGCTTGAGGGCTCCTTGAAATGTTTTGTATCCTAAAAAAAGTAATTTCCACTTAAAAAAGAATGTTAGTTGTCACCAAAACAGGGATTTTATACGGGAAAACTTAGACACAGGAAGGATTTTCATTGACGATGGAAAGGGAATTTATGTGCAATTTACATTGCATTTCATTAGTGTCTCTTCTGCCCCACTGTTCTACCTTACTGACAATGAAAAAAAAAGCTAACACCAGAGTATCCTTCAAGTAGGTTCTGAATGCGGAAGCCCACAGTGATTTTTCCACATACTTTTGAAACAAAGAAAACTGCTCATTACTGAGTTAGTTTGTAGTCTTCAAAAGTGCTTTCTGAAGTTTCTACCAGGAAAACATCATTAAAAATTCAGTACACAGCTCACTCATCTCATTTGTCCCCAAGTGTGCTGTGCATCTGCTGCTCTGGATAAATTAAAGTATTTCAGTTCTTCAAAGAATGAACCTTGAAAAACACAGAACCTACCGGTCAAAACTAGAAATATTTCTTTGTTTTAAAAAGATTAAGGGGTAAAAACCTGATTTTTCAAGTAAATTAGCTTCAAATGATAGTGAGACTCTATAGGGTGCATGCAAATACAAGAGGATAGTAAAACTACCATCAAAAGAATTATGTTCCTTTCCATATGCAGATTGGTGTCCTTAACATTGGCCTTTTAATTAGCTTGATTATAGTGGTGCTTACTTGTTAGTGCCTCAGTGCTGTAATTTAAGAAACTGTGTGTTCATTATAAATTACTGTTTTCAAAGATTTATAAATAAAGCTGAGCAGCAGCAAAAACAACAGCAATGAAAGATAAATCTACTTGGAAAGAGTCATCAGGGGATACTTCCAAATTCTTTCAGCTCAAACTTGACTTCAGATAGGAACAGTCAAGAATTGTGCATGTTACAGAAGAACTCTTCGAGCTTTAAAGTGTAGGGTTTTATGGCATTTCAGTTGTTGAACATATGAAGTACTTAATTCAAACATAAAACCAATGTATAGAAACAATATAATTGGTATAAATGAAAAGGTGATTTGAGAACCAGAGCCTACAGTATCTTGAGAGAGTTGGAGAAGAACTGGTAAACATTTCATAATTGCGGTACTTATGAAACTATTTTTTATATATTTATGGATTGACAGTCTGTTACTCGTGCCTTAATTATTGCCAAAAATATGTTTAAATAAATTCACATACCGTAATCCTTTGAACACTGGGGAATCAATATATGCACACTTAATGCCACTGAAGAAGACACGACAGGGTTGTCTCAATGGCAGAACTCAGTTTTACATTGACAGCAGAAGGGATTTGAATGAGATAACTGTTTGAAGGCAGGTCTGGAAAGAGTCCTCAGGAGTCTCAGAAGGTGAAGATAAGTGAGGAAGGCTGGCAGAGATAAAGAAGAGTTTCAGGATTGTCATGGTTTAACATTAGCTGGCAACTAAGCTGCTCACTCACCATACCCAGTGGGATGGGGGGAAGAATCAGAAAAAAAGTAAAAGGGAGAGGACTTGTGGGTGGAGATAAAGACACTTTAATAGGTAAAAGCTGCACTTACAAGCCATAATGCAAGCAAAGCACAGCAAAGCATACCAAGGAAATATTTCACCACTTCCAGTCAGCCGGCAGATGTTCAGACTTCTCCAGGAAGCAGGGCTCCGTCACATGTGATAGCGAATTGGGAAGATAAATGACATGTCTGTTCATCCCACTGTTTTTCTTTTGTTCACATATTTCAATCCTCTGAGGGGAGCTATTCAACTTCCCGCGCATCAGCCCCCTCTCATCGTCTTGGGACTCCTTTCTGGGAAAGGAGAGGAAGAAGGAATAACATCCAAGTACGCTGCCATGGGGAAAGGGGAGAACCAGAGGAAAACACCTAAACGACTGGAGCTTCTGCTTCTCTGGTTGTCACTACAGGAGTTAGTCCTTTGGCTCCTACATCCCCTCTCAGCAACAGCCAATGGTAGGAGGTAGAGATGAGGTGTCGAGTCAGATCAGCTCGATCTTGTCAGCTCCAGCTCTCTACCCTCTGCCCATGGACGTGACCCAGCTCTGTTGAGGTCAATGAAGGAGTGAAGAGGTTTCTTTGTTACATGACTGCATGATTGCAGCTTTAGATATGCAAATTGGGTAGCTACTGGGTTTTCTCAGAAGCTCATTTTGCAATATTTTATGAGACAAGAGAATCAGACCGTGTAATTTAGTGACCATTTGAGCCACCAGTAAACTGCCGCAGATTGGACAGCTGTACCAAAGGCACAGTGGTTTGCCTCACCCCATCAGATTTGTGTGACTTTCTAAAACTTTTTTAAAATTATTTCAGGCAAATATATTATTTAAACAGAGAAACATTACAGAACCCAAGACACACAAAGAGAAAACAAGCTTGTTATGCTGAGGAAAAGGAGCTTAATTTGCTATTCGGGATAAAGATCATTCTGCAAGTGCTATGACTTTGCATAAGTCTAATCCAAAAAATGTATTCGGTGTTCATCAGCAAATTTCAGGTTTTTTAAGATCATTTGATGAAGTCCCTCTGACAATGAGGATGCTCCTTCAGGATATTTTTAGGCAGACTCATAGGGAAGGCTGATTTCCACTTGCATAGTAAGGAGTACTGGTATTTTAATTTACTACTACTAATAAAGTCAAACTCCTGAATTTGACTTTTACAACTGTGCAGATTAACTTTTGCAGAATCTGGATCTGCAGCTGGATATGCATTGATACCTTATATTTTGACAGTGTTACGCTGATTTTCCCCTTTTTTAATGAAGTTTCAGTGGAGACCTTCTGACTTACTACCAACCTTGAAAGAATTCACTACAATTTCAAATTCTAAAGACAGATAATGAAAGAAGTCTTGTAGCCTGATACATATCAGCCTAGACATGATGAGGGAGGGCTTAAAGCCAGAGGAGACAGCATTTGATACAATGGCTTTCATCCATAGCTGTCACCTGCAGTTGTCAGAGGGCACATTCTTGTCCCTGAATAAAACACTGAGAAGAAAATAGATGAGTACTCTTTGAAAGTCAGTTTTTGTATTAAAGGTATTACTTATTTCCAGGTGAACTATACATAACACAGGGAATGTAGCTAGCATAAGCTTTTGAAGTTCCTGCCTGCTGAATATTTCGTAATAGCCATTTTTCCAGATTGAACAAGGTTCCCAAACTGGTTTTTGACAGGAAAGGCAAAAAGCTCTATATCATGAACAGTAATCACAAGGAGGCCTCCTATAGTGTAGATCCCACTGCTTTTCCAACAACTCTTCTCTTCTATATATCTCCAGATTTTATCAGCAGTAGGACAAACAGGCTGCTAATAATTTGTTCTTCCACTTTCTCCTCCTCCTTTCAACTATTTTTAAATGGAGTGTGTAATTTTGCAGTATTGGATGCTTCATATTATCTGTGCACAATAGGAATTGTACCTTCTTCCTACCTGCTGGAAGACATACTGGCAGCAGTTGTAAGAATTAGGAGAAATAAAGGCTGAGAAAAGAAACAACTGAAGTTATGTACCATAAAGGAAGCAAATAAATTAACTTTTGATTGATGGACAGAAATATACTGGTTATATGACAGAAATCAAATATTTCCTTCCTCTAATGTTCCACTATACCCCTACACCTGACTTAAAAATTCAGTACAAATAGTAGGATATAACCACAAAGCATTCACAAAAACTACTTTTTGGGGCAATATAATTTGGGGCAAAATAATAACTACTCTTGAATGCAAGATCTGGAGAATGCATGGGGAAGTTATAGCTCTTGTAAGCTAATGTAATGTTTTTAAGAGAAGTTTCATGTTGATGTACACTACTAATGTGTGGACAGTTACAAAGCTGCGGTACCAGCACGGGGACAAGCAAAAAACAGAGTGGGAGAGCCTCAAGAAAGAGCATTACCATAACCCTGATGCATTTGTGGAGCGAGGGAGATTTGTAAGGCCACTTTGTTCTATGTGATCAACAAGGACATAGGAAAGGCCAGGAGCTCAAATGCCAGATCTGGCACTTACAAACACAAATGTCATCTTCCTTGGATGCAAGCAGATGAAGTTACAGTCATAACCTGTGTGCTGTATACTGGGAACAAGGGTGAGAGAGTGGCAGCATGGGTTTGTTTGAATGTTTTCCCTGTAAATACATGGAAAAAGCAAAGTAAAATATTTAGAAAGTCTTCGAAATGTCTGAAAGACTCCTGAAATTACTAAGACATTCCCAGTAGCAGATTCTGAAGTTGTACAGAAAGCCACTAGTAAGGACTAATAATTTAAAATTATTCTCAGCATAAGAGCAGAAGTTGAGCAGAAAAAACTTTGATATAAATGTCTGTAAGTTTAAGTTACACAAGGTTGTTTGAGAGGTCTCAGTGGCAAGAAAAAAACACTGCAACAAAATGTTTACTCCTGAGTTTGTTCCAAACAAATAAATTGTTCCAGATATTGTAAAGAAATAGAACAATATCCACCTGTCTTTTTTAAAATATAAAGCCAGGTTTTATTTTCATCCCATAAAAAACCACTTGTAGTTTCACAGACTAAACTCACAATCTCAGTTTACCTGGTGGCTTTTAAGAGCTGTGAATGCTGTGAAGGCAGAAAGGTGGGGAGCTGCAAGAACCTTCAGTAATGCCCGATGGAGACCTCAGCAAGGAGCTGGCAGAGACCTTGGCTGTCTTAATGCTCAGGGTGCTTATGCCTTCCTGACAGCCTTTCCGAAGACCAAAGTTGGATTAAGCAAGCAAAGTTGAAAGGACCAGATCTTACATTTTAAGTTTTTCCTCTACCTGGTGGTTGTCTGGCAAAGCATGTCCAGGAAATGGTCTATGAAGAAGGAGAGGACAAGATTGCTCCTC
Organism: Pseudopipra pipra; assembly: GCF_036250125.1. Lineage (NCBI taxonomy): Eukaryota > Metazoa > Chordata > Aves > Passeriformes > Pipridae > Pseudopipra > Pseudopipra pipra. The sequence goes on along the minus strand of NC_087581.1, from coordinate 18,266,130 downwards.
CCCAGCTTCCCTAGAAGGAAGCTGGCTACTGGAGATTATGAGGAGATGGTCTGTGAAACAGCACCTGCAAGCTCATTCTTTTAGTGTGAATTTTGGCTAGTCCTGAGAATTGAGAATCAGGACTCAAAGGACTACTAAGTTTGCCAATGACACTAAATTAGGAGGACATGTTGACTCTCTTGAGGGCAGAAAGGCCCTGCAGAGAGAGACCTCCACAAATTAGAGAGATGGGCAAACACCAATTGTATGAAGTTCAAGCAAGTGCTGCATTCTGCAGTTGGGAGGAGGCAAGTGGTTCTGTTTATAGATTAGGGAACAAGAGGCTGGAGAGAAGCGCTGCAGAAAGGGACCTGGGGGTTCTGGTTCATGGCAAGTTGAATATGAGTCAGCCAGTGCCCTGGCAGCCAAAAGGGCCAACCATGTCCTGGGGGGCAACAGGCAAAGCATCACAAGCTGGTCGAGAGAGGGGATTGTCCTGCCCTGCTCTGCATTGGTGCAGTGTTACCTTGAATATTTGTGTGCAGTTTTGAGCATCACAATATAAGAAATATATTAAGCTGTTAAAGAGCATCCAAGGAAGGTCAACGAAGATGGTGAAGTGTCTGGTGAGTAAGCCATATGATGGGTGGCTGAAGGCACTTGGACTGTTCAGCCTGGAGAAGAGGAGACCTCACTGCAACATGCTCATGAAGGGAAGTGGAGGGGTGGGTACTAATCTCTTCACTCTTGTGATAGGACTTGATCAAACGGCATGAAACTGAGTTGGGAGAGGTTTAGATTAGATATGAGGAAAATTTTTTCACCCAGACGGTGGTTGAGCACTTAAACAGGCTCTTCAGGAAAGTGGCCACAGCACCAAGCCTGCCTGAGTTCAAGAAGCGTTTGGACAATGCTCTCAGGCACACAGGGTGATTCTTGTGGTGCCCTGTGCAGGGCTAGGAGTTGAACTCGATGATCCTATTGGTCCCTTCCAATGCAACATACTCTGTGATTCTATGATTCTGTGATTAAATTTGAAGGCACCTTATTGTTGGACTGGCAAGGCACTTGGGCTGTATCCACTGATGATTTTAGCCAGCTCATGGCTGTGAATTTCAATACTGATATGTGATTTAAATACTGATACACTGTTGAGAAGAGTGAAATGAAGCAGTGATATTTTACTTACATTTTACCACAACAAAAATTCTCTGCTTATTTAACATTTTCATGTTTCATGCTTTTATTACCATTTCCTCACATTATCTACCTTACAGTGAAAAAAATCCAGAAATATAAATCACAATTGAAGACACAATATGTGATGGCTAGAAGTAAGGGATTATAAGAAAAAGTCCAGGTATTACATCAGCTGTGAGACATAAGCATATACAGAAGTAAAGCCAGAAGTTTGATTATTGCAAATGTTGCCCCAAAGCAACTTGTGTTTTTACAGCCCTGATCCAGGAGCCATAGATTGTTATCCAGTGAAGTGATTCAAGTTTTTACACCTCTGCTGTTTAGCTTACAGTAGAAAGGAATAAATTGAATGCAGTGCTTTTAAATAAATTTCCATACACAAAGCTTGATATGGACACAAAAAAACCCCAAAAAAACCTTCATTTATAAAATACATGGTGTTCCAGACTGAAACCACACAAAATGGAAAGCCTGTCCAAATGAATTCCAATAATGGCTTCAGTTTCGAGGATTAACTTCTGATGATATGTGTGCAATGTGGGAAGGCAAATAGTGGATGCTGTTCCTGTAACATGGTACAACAGTCCCAGAAATGCTATACTGTTTCTACTAGACCATCAGCCAATTTATACAGTCATAACAAGTCAAAAATTTTTTTGCACATTAGAGGATGTGTGAGCGAATTGTGTGAGGAAGGGAGAGTTGACAGCTGTTTTCATAGTCTGGACCTTTGGGTTAGGTTTGTGGGAGCGAAAAGATGTAAGCCTGTAAGCCTACTTAGGCTGATAGAAGAGAGGATGGACAGAGATTTCAACTTGCTTTTTCAAAATATGCACCTTGTGGGACACATACACCAATAAATGTTGTAATTTTCAATGCTTGATTCACTTGCCTGCAAGAACTGTTAATAAGACGCTATAATAAAGTTTAAGGACAGGGGGGTTTATTGTGCTAGCCTGCCAAGTTGACCCTGTATTGGCACAGAATTTGTGCTGGTAAATGCAGAACATTCAAAATGGATTCTAAACTCATAATCTCCAAATAGTGATGGAGATAAAACTCCAGTTTCCTCAGTGCTTTTTACAAGTTTTTAAAGAACTTTTCCTCAGTAGCTGAAAAGCTAGAATGGTCATGGAAGCAGCTGTGGTACTGACCAGGGAATTCTGAAATTCATCTGAGAACAGTGCCAGAGAGATTACAAGAGCTGCAGGCAGGTTTGGGTCCACAGGAGCCTGTGAAGCCCCATGCAGAAGCCTTGCAAGTGAGCAGTGAAGGGAGCTTCACAAGATAGGATGTGTGAATAGTGATAGACTCAGCAGTAAGGTACTACAACTTCTGTTTAGGTATTATCTTCACTTCAGATATTCTGTTTAAGGCAAGTGCTAGAGAAAGTTGAATACCTTAGGTGGTCCTTTCACAGGCATATGACAGATGAAAATGAATCTTTAGAAACAAAATGCTGGGTTAGGAAATTTTAAAGACCCAGTGTGCATTGCTGATAATTGGTTATTGGTGATGCCTTAAGCCCCTAATGGTTTTCTATTTTTCTAATATTTGTAAGACTTGTAAATTTTACAAGTAGGTTTTAAAAGCAGAAACCCCTTCCTTCTTTGTCCCTTGTCCTTTTCCCTTTCTCCAGTACCCTTGTTTATACATTCCTTAACCCTCTTACCCCATTCTATGCTCCCCATATCAATCCTACTTCTGAATACAGCAGAAATGTTTAGTCTTTTGTCAAGGCAAGGCCTAGATGGTTGGCAGAACGGCCTGTCTGGGCCTAAACCACAGAATACGGTCAAGAATTAGGTAACTATGTACCCTTTGTGCTCTGATGATGGTGAAGATGGATGAAGGAGGGGTCCCAAAATACACCCCAGACCCATTTCAAGGAGGTGGACCCGGGGCGGACCAGAGTAAAGGCCACAGGGTGGACACATCTGGGATTGGATGGATGGTGTTATAAAATGTAACCTCTCAGGCACGGCCTGGGCGGGCGTCGTGTACCATCTACTGCCTTGGCAAATAAACCCTTTCTTATCTCACCCCTAATTAACTGCTCCTGGAGATTTTTTCAGCACCAAAATACAGCGGCAACATTGGTTTGGGTTTGAAGCTAAATTTTGAGCTCTTAGGAGGAAAAAATGAAAAGCAAATACAGCTAATGAGGACATAGAAGGACACAAGAATACAAAACCCAGTGCTATGCCGCTCCCTGAGGTGGACTGCACAGAGATGAATGTGATAGTTAAACCAAGTTGTTTATCAAATGCAAATAAAATACTGTGTGCAGTTAAGTGCAAATAAAATACCATCTGCAGTTAGGTGACAAGAAATAATCAGAGATACAGAAAGTACTCCTCTGGAACATTGAGAGGATTAGATTTGTTTGCCTTGCAGAGGAGATTAATTACTGTTACTGAACATAATAAATGCAAAAGAGGAAATAGATGAGAAAAGTATGTTTGCCAACTCTTACAGCAAAAGAATAAAATGGTATCCAGTAAAAAATTAAAGCAAGAAATGTAAGACTGATTACAGGGTTTCTTTAATGATAACATAAAATTAGCCTCTTGAATTCATTGCCACAATATGTGAGCTCAATAAGTCTTAGAAAGGGGAATGTATATGGCTAATGAGAGTCTTTGCAGTCACAGTAAGTGCAAACTGAGAATAACTGGATATATACACCAAAGATATCATAGATAATTGGGACATTACATATGTAGTCAACCATGACTAGACTTTCCTTTGACTTCCCGAATATCGGATACTGCTTCTGGTTCTTTAAGTATGCAGTAAAGTGCAAATCACAATGTTGTGTTCTATAAAAGCAGGCAATCTCTGTCCTGGAGTGTGTATAAAGGATATACAAACATTAGTTCACTGAAAAGTCCAAGGCACTTTGAAAGCCAAAAGAAATTTTACTAGTGAATGCTAAATGTCAGGCAGTTGTCACAAACAAAGTTTACAATAAAGACTAAAACACAGCCATAACAAGCAAAGCATCTCAGCCTTCCTTCTTGTCTATCACTCACTTCAAAGGCAGAGACTTTCCAGTGTTATCCAGGCAGCTGGTGTTGACAAGAAATAAATCAGACAACTACTGATCACCTCTGTTATTTAGGTATGAGCACTGGGGGTTGGTCATACATGCAAAATATAGGAATAGTAATAAAAACATGTCAAGTTTTTTGAGGGAAAATAATTCTTAACTATGAGGTGTAATTTGGTTTAAAAAACCCTCCAGGCTATGGATTTCAATTTTCTCTGATAAAAAGTCAGATTTTGAACTCAGTCAAAATACGTACAAAGCACCTCAGTTGAGAAAACAAAATGTTTAATGCTGAATTTTTAAATATATTTTAAATATATTTTATTTCAAATGATTTAGGAAGGTAGAATAGAAGGTGGAAACGCTATTTTAGTACACAGAAACAAAACAGCAGATTTTCTAATTTCCATTATTTCAGCACGTAAAAACCTCACAATCCATTAATAATTGTTCTTCATGACAACTGACATAGTAAAAGTAAAAAAGGTGAATTGGTCTTATTAGACTAACATGATTCATGGTCACGTAGAGATTAAAGGATGCTCTTCAAATTCTATTACTGTTTCCATTTATTACCAGTGCAACAAATCTGATGCGATACAGGGGAAAATGGTGGAAAAAATTCGGAAGGAAGTGAATCATCAGAAACGTTCCAAATCTACTTTTAAGGGTAGAATTTAACAAAGAGTTTAAGACAGCTATTACTTGGCATAATTGATAGAAATGGATCAAGTTCAGTGCTACCAGAAACACAAAAACAAGTCTGAAATTTGCCCATTTATCCATCTCAAAATCTTTTGTAAGCATTTCTAAGGTGATTTATAGTCTTCCCCAATTTTTATCTAAATGACTGAGAACCATTTTGTACATTATTTTGTGTGCTCTTTTATTTGTAAACAAAATAGAATCATTTTTTATTTTGTTTTCTTTTAGAAATATAGCAAATTTAACACATCAAGAACAGGGGCAGTTCAAAGGTTTGTGTTAATACAGGTGAGGAAATAGTCTTGCTTTGCTTCATTTAATGACATGCTCATAGAAAGAGTGAAATTCATGTATTGTATATATCCAAAACTCTCTGTTAACATTTTTAACCTTACTGTTTGAGTTTTCTACTTTTGAGAATATGAGGGTTTTTTTCTTCTTCTGCAGTATAAAAGATCTACACCTTTTTTTTGCATATTAATCCCTGAAGTTACATGAAAATTAAACAAATCATCATCTAGAACAGACCAGGAAGAGCTTTTTGTAAACATTGCAATGAAAACTTTTTTTCACAGAAACTAGTGACCTAATTTTGGAGCATTAAGGAAAAAAAGCGTACCTGTCATAAGCAAAACATATGCAAGAAAAGGCTTTCAGAATTAATTACAAGGGCATTTTTTGAACTGAAAAGTCGTTATTTATAAATTACTAAATGAGAATTTTTGAGAAGTATTGTTCACACAGCTGTTCACACTACCAACATACCTGCATCTTTACTTCATACTACCAAGGGTGTTTTTCCATTTGCGGTATCGGAGAAAACATCTTTAGCAGATCACAAATGGGTATCTTTTCCTGTTGGCTTAGGAGATGGAGAGGATCTCAGCGTTTTTTGGCCTGGGATATGAGAGCGCCTCTTATCTCTTGTATTCTGCCTGAAATGGCTAAACTGGTGATCTAAATCCATTTTCAAACCCTCAAAGAATTAGTTACTACTAATAGTTGAGTTTGATATTGTGTAAAACAGTCCTAAAGATGAACTGCTTCCTAGTGAAGTGGAGAGGTCATTCTTTCTCCTTACTTTTCAGTGCAAGCTGTTGGGATGGTTCTGGCCACTATTGCTTCAACTGCTGTCTGTTAAGGTGCAGGAGGAATGACTGGCACATGCTTCCCAGAAGTCAGGTTTGTCTGGCACATTAGTGCTGTATTTGGCCTCCTTGGGAAATCCGTGAGCCTGAGGGTGTCCATGTGAAACAGAATTATGAAGCACATTTTACCACAGACATGGGAAACAGCTTTACTTCAGGAGTAAAAACAGATTTTTAAATTAAAATTTAAAATTAAAAAAAAATTAGCAAGTTTCCTCTAATAAAATCCAGAAAGATCTGAAAGGTGCTTTCAAATTGGACAAAGAGGGAAGTACTTCATTTGAACTCATTCTCCAAAGCTCTGTGCTCCTCAAAAAGAGAGATCTTCCATTGTACAGTGCAAGTCTTTGGACTACTACTTCAGTCTATTACCAAGACTGAAATGACCCACCTCTGGAGTGACTGAGACTGTACACAATAAGAATACAGAAAAGAAAAACACAAAATTTGTGATGCCTCTGCCTTTAATGTTAAGAAGCCAAATGTCATCCACTACCAAGTTGCTTTTCATGAGCCTATAGCTTCCTATACTGTGGAGGTGCCATCTAACTCTGAGTAATTTAAAACTATTATAGCTTAGAGTTCCACAGATATTCTTCCCTTAAGTTTCCAAAAACTGCAGGAAAATGACTGCTCTCTTCACAGCTTTTTCCTTTGTTAGTTTTTGTAGGGAATCACTTAGCCCAAGCTAGAACTTATTCTGCCTGCTCTCAAAATAAACCCAGAAACTACCCTAAATATTTTGCCACATCATGCATTTGCATAGCAAAACATTGGCAACAAGATTGAAAATTATTTTAAACATCATGATTCAATGACTGCACTAGCAATAAGCTGCTTATTACAAAGTTCTGAAATTGAACCCTCTAAACTTTCTGAACAAGAAAAAATGTCTTAGCTAACAATCTGGTTAATAAGACACTTGATTATTGACACTTTTTAATGTCAAATTGTCAATGGCACTCACAGTGCTTTTACTGACACTGATGTCAGAAATAATGCCAGCACTGTCATAACTTCTTCTGTAGCAAATTCATTAGAAAAGCTCCCAGCCTTATGGCTGGAAAAATCTCCATAGAAATGTCATCTGCTGGTATACATAGCAGAAATTCAACCCTAGAAACTATTGTAATTTAACTGTGTTGTAATATAATTACACAAGTGGCCAAACAGCTGGGATCTGGAGACCTGTAATTCAGGCATCTCATGGGTCTGCAATGTTTGGCTGTGCAACCAACATGGTATTTTAACAAGTATTTTGTATCTTTGGTACTACATACTGATATATATGTATATATCTGAATAAATTATTTTAAAATCTGGTCTAAAAGAATGTCATTAAAATTTTGGAAGTGCTCAGCCAGTATGATATGCCAATATGTTTATGCAGTCTTTCAGAATTTGTCTTGTAGGAGAATATATCCTCTAATTTCATAATTAATATGCCTAATTCCTGGTGCTTTCTGGCCCGTATTCCTTATAATGAAATCCTTGTGCAATTTCCCAGCTTCTCTCCTCTCCTGCATCTTTATTCTTATCAGACCAACCATATGTTGCCAAATCAGTGCCAGTTCTGGTCTGGATTTTGGAAATGTTGAGGCAAGAGGGAAAGATATCATTTGAAGGATTCAGAAAGCATAAACTTAATATTAACTCATACAATCTGAGACTTTATTTAACCTAACAGTAGGAACAGTGGGAGAAGACCCACAAGTCTGCTGAATATATTACACACCTCTGACACTGCATTTTCACATATATTCCTTTGTAGGGTAGCCCATTTTTTTCCATACCATAAGATTCTCTGCAAATAAAATTCCTTTGCAAATATTTCTGCTAGTGGATTTGTTTTTATAGACTAACTATTCTGCATTGTCAGAAAAATGTTCATAGTGATAGAAGGCTGTGAGTATCTCAGTAGGCACCTTTCTGAAGTTAGAAAAGCTTAGAAGAGAAAAAATGTAAGTCTAATCCTGTCCCATTTATCTTGAAAGCTCAAGAAAACCTAAGAATGCCTACCTGCTCCCTCCTGAGGGTTTCTGTTTATTCTTATTTATATTTAGTAATGGAAGTTAGGTTTCATGAGAGATTTTTACAAGTGTTTAACGAAGATACAGTTTCTTACAAAAAAACCACCAATGTGAGGAATAAAATAAACACTGCACTTGAACCTTAAATTTTGTGGTTTACATTGCCAGCATTGAATTTTATATCTCAGACATAAGTACAATGAGACATGAGATACAAATGAATTAATTGACAAGGTACCAAAATAAAACTATCAGTTATGAGGGAGAATATATAGCAACATAAAACAGTACGGTACAGGGAAAAGCAAACGAGAGAGTTTGCAAAGATTGTTTGCATTTACATGAACATATATCTGACAGGAAACTCTTCAACAAGATCCTCATCTTATAAAAATGCCACAGAATCTATAAGTAAATTTATTCTATGACTGGAAAAAAGTCTAATCTCAGATAATTTTGATCTAAGCAGCTTGGATCTGATGAACAGCAAAGCCAAGGCAACATGGTCATCAGTATTGAGTACCACAGCTCTTCAGTGGAGCCATGATTTCATGATCTTCAGCCTGTATTTCTGTTGGTACCGAAGCTAATTTGACTAGGTTTTATGAACTACAAGTCCTCCCTTCTCAGTTACAATAAGTCATCTTAAGCTCTATAAATAGCTTTTGATCTCAGTTCTTCATCTAAGTCAAAGACTAGCTTGAGTACTTAAGTACCAGTTCTGGTATCTTCAAAAGCACAGTGATGGGGCATCCATTTATACCAGTGCAGAAGGAAAAATGCCACCTACTGAGTTATGCTGAGGTTGTTCCTGCAATCTGGTGGTTTCAGTTGATATTTCCATTTCAGTAGGGAACACATACTATTCTTCAAAGCTTGAAGACTCCGGAATGCATAAAACTCAGCAAAATGTTTGCTATCCCCCCAGCTGAACCTTGCATTTAAATGAGATGAGAAACAAGCTATAAACTTTGCAATAGTTGATTTACAACAGAGGACAACAATGAGTCATAAGTCAGAGACTGTTTTAATTGATTTTGCATACATCATAAACTACAGAAAAGCTGATTAGATGGCTTGTAGAAGGCTTTATGAGTGACTTCCATTCCAGAGTTGTTCAGTTCTTTATTCAGGATCACAAAGGGATACAAATGTGCATGGAGATTGTTTTTAAATTTAAAATGAAAAACAATATTGGAGGTCCTACAGAGAGCAGGGATCTTTACAGTCATCCTGGGTGAAAGAAAAGGGAAGCTGAAAACTATAAAAACCCATTAATTCTGACACAGAGAATCTTGGCAGAGAGAATCTTAGATTAATTTCAATTGCCTGTCATTAAGATATCCAAGCACAACTGGATATGCCATTCTTATGACTTTTTCTTCAATCTTTTTGATTTCTCCTAGCTATTTTCTGTTTCATTTCTCCTCTGACCTCAGGACAGGTTTTTGGGTTCAATGCAATCGAAGACAGGTAAAATACATATCTCAACTAAGATCAGGCTTTAATGGCAGTTGACAGTTAGTGGCAGCTGATACCTCTGCCAGTTACAAGGAACCACAAACCCAAAAATTATATGAAAACAGGGAAAATAAAAGTTTCACACAACACTTCAAAGGTTTCTTTAAAGAGGACTTTCTGCTGGATCTTTGGCTTCCTAGTAAAAAGTGCAGTGCTCCTACCCAATCCCCAAGTGGAAGTCTGGATCCATTGGTTCATCGGTTCTGAGTACATCTGCTCCTGGTAATTACTATTTTATTATTTAAGTTTATGAGAGAGTGTATGGGGCAGGCACTGATCTCTTCTCTGTGGGAACAGTGACAGGATGTGAGGGAGTGGCCTGAAGTTGTGTCAGGGGATATTAGGAAACGGTTTGTATTAGCTTGGATATTAGGAAATGGTTCTTCACCCAGAGAGTAGGTAGGCTCCCCAGGGAAGTGGTAATAGCACTAAGCCTGACAGAGTTCAGGAAGCATTTGGATGATACTCTGAGGTACCTGGTATGACTCTTGGGGATGCTCCTGCGCAGGGTGGTGATCCTTGTGGGTCCCTTCTAACTCAACATATTTTGTGATTCTTTGCTTCAGCTGTATTTTATTGGTGCTGTAAGACACTGTTTAAGAAGATGTTAAATCACAGAGCAAATGTCACAAGAATATGAAATGGGGTATCACATCATGGGATATCACAGCCTGTCTTCTGCCACATTGTACAGAGCTTGCTGTTCTGAAGTGTTATCAATTTACCATTTAAAAATATATTTCTTGTTCTGTACAACTTGTGTCAGAAGTCTGCTTTCAAATCGTAACCTAAAAAAATTAAAATTCCCTTGTAGTTCCCAGTCTAAAATATTTTCTTGATCAGTTTACTTCCAGATGTTGTTGTAACATTGTTTGTTTTTTTTTTTTAAAGGATGTTTCCCAGAGAAATGGAGACTGGGCTTTATGTTTTCAATTGCTGGAGTGTTTCAAGAAAGTATGATGGTGGGCAGGGAGCTGTCTCACAGACAACTTATACGTACAAGTCCTGTTAAAAGATAAACAGCCTGGTAGAGGTGAGATGCTCCTGCCACCACAGTAGGAAAAAAGGAAGCTCAGTCCCTTTTCTCTATGTTTGGTAGAAGCCTATCAGCATGCCTACATTAACCCTAACATGCTGCTTTTTGCCCACATGACAGCGAGAAGGTGTGTAAAGCATGAACAAGGGGCTGCAAGGTACTGGTGAGGGAGCTGGGCTATGGAAGGTAAAAGGAAGGATGTGAAGGCAGGAAGAGGTAGCAAGATTGCAGTAAGAGCCTCAGCAGATGCAATAGGAGGGAAAATTGAGGTATGGCAAGTGTGATAGTGGGTACTGTGAAAAGGAAATGGAAGAAAACAAACCTACAGGAGATGAGATTTCAATAGCTCCTTTAATCTTGGGGAAAATGTGCACCTTGGGCAGTCTTCTAAGTTTACCTAATCAATACACAGCAATCATGTCTATCCCTAACATTCATTACTCTAGGCTCAATACAGAATGCTTTTTCCTTCTTTAATAATTGTCTTTTGGCAGTTATGAGACTTTCCTATTTATGGCACACATCCAGATGTTTCATAGTGCAGCAGAGGAGGTGGCAAATTTCCATCCTTTGAAAGGACTATGATACTGGTAACCTGGGATGAGAAAGAGCCCAGCCATAAGTTAAGCAGGATATCTATATTTGACGTATATAGTTGACACCAAAAAAAGAGATACAATTATGTGTATCAGGGGCTAACCCACAAAGCCCTTATATTTTTGATTTGTACACGCACACAGTAAAGTACCCATGGGATAATTCTCATGCTCGACTGAGGTCCCTGTCTCCTGGATATGTCAAAAATTCCCTCACAGACCAGTTTGAGGTCTAGTTAACATTCCCGTTTTCTGCTAATGAGGTTAGAACATGTTTCCCCACTTCTTTCTCATCCTTCCTGTCAGTTTCAAAAGAGTCCCTTAGCAGTTCAGGCAAGAATTGGTTATGAGGTTACTAGAGGACCCATCAAAAAGTAACATTCTTGTTACAACAATCTTATTGATCTAGTAGAAATGGTATCCTCAGCAGTATAGTTTTGGGCTAAAACTGTACAGTCGCAACCATGATTTCTTTCTTGATACCATGTGTTTAGTTCTTATTCTAGGGGTTGGATTTTATCCAGGGTTACAGCAGGTTTTTAAATTAAGACCTTATAGCAAATAATCAGCACCAAGCAAGTGAAGGTGCCTCAGCTCAATTTATCTATTTATTTAAATTTCAGTTGATTCCTCTGAATCAAGAGGTGTGAGTCAGTATTTAGTGTAGCTGAAATGAAAACTTCCGCATACAGACCAGAGTGGGCTCCTTTTAAAGTTTTTTTTCCTACAGTGAGAGAGATTAACATTAATTCAGATAAATTTGAAATTGTCATAAATATCTTTCCCTATAAAAATGACATAATCAAAGCCAACATTTAATCTCATTCTTAGTGGAATAGAACAGTGGAATAGAACAGGGCCAAATTTGTGCTGAAATCTGTGAAGTAAATAAAATTACAACAAACAACAAAACAACCCCCCTCCCCCCCAAAAAAACCAAACAAAACCTTCAAAACCCCCCATCCTATTGAAAATGGTGGTAAAAAATGAAGTCAGCCTTGGACAATGTTAAACCCAAATAGTTAACCTGCTCCAAACATTTAAAATTCCCTTACTAGGTTTGCCAGAGGTGACTATTTGCACAGTGACGGGACCATTTTTGCAAGTTGATACAGGTACCCTTTCTCTTGGGCCAAATCCCACAGAAAAATGATATATTGTTAATTTGAACTAAATTTGGCCATTTAATTAACTCAAAAAGCCTGGTTTAGTTTGATTACACATATGAGACCAGTTATTCAAGGACTTTGTGCTCAGACCTGAAAATGAAATTAAGCCTATTAGACAGATTCTCACTGAAATATATATGCACATGTCTCTCTGGTAGTGCAGCCTCTTCCCACTCCAGCAACATAAGGGCACTTAAGGGAATATGGAATGTTCTGCATGGCATGATTTAACAACACAATCCCTATTAGATTTAATGAGGTTCTACGATTACATCTTCACACAATGTGCTAAAAATCACTCTTTCAATTTAATGCATAAACTAAAAGGTTCACTTTAAAATGTGAAAGGATAGGGTAAGTGAAAAATTTTTGGAAAATACATATGCCTCAGTTTGATGAGACACTTAAGAAGAGGGGGCAAGTCATTATATAGTAAGAGTCTTGTTGAATTAGATATTAGAATTAGAATCTTATTGTATGCATAGTGTGAAACCTGTAATAGAAAAACAGAAAGTATGAAAGGTTTGTAATTCTTCACTGTGAATCAGGTAGATAACCAGGCTATCTCTATTTTGACAGCCTGTGAAGAAGGTTGTCTAAAAAAGGCTTTAAGCATGTTTCCACCAATTTAATATACAAAAAACAAACCTTAAGAAATATAGAAGTCATCTTTATGTACAGCTAACAAGCTTCACAGTGGAGCAAAACAAAAAAGGAACTGCTCTTCCTCCTTTTTTTTTTCATATGTCCCATTAGAAACACCTTTTGCCAGAAGAAACACTGGTCTGTTCATTGGGGAACAAGTGGAGGTTATTTTGAACAAGCTGCAGAAGGGGAGTGAATTCCCACATTGATAAATCATCATTAAGAATCTTGTGTACTGCTCCAAAATAAAGAGAAAAGGCAAAACAGGCTGTGGATCACTAGCAATTTTGACTCAAAATACAATATCCTAACTTACCAGTAAACTACTACATTCTGTGGGAACCTCTAACTCCCAACTGGGTTTCAAGTACAAGGAGTAAGGAACACAGATTTTTATTTTTTTAATGCAGCTCAATACTATATGTAATTATATATCAGGCTGCAATGTTTCTCTGTGTATATTGATAGTTAACAGTTTCCCACATAAGTTGTACTTACAGACAAAGAGTATTTTTACATATACAGCCATGCCGATGTATAGCAAAGAGGCTTCACTGGTGCATTTATTCATGGTCAAACTCAACATCGACAAACCTTTTCTTCTGAGGCTGTGTTTGGAGAACCATAGCAAAACCACATAGATTGCCTGTATAATGAAAGGTTTAACACTTTTTTTTTTTCCTAAAGTTTGAGATTGTTCAGTATCAAGAAATTTACTAAAGCAAATTCAACACTCCTCCAGTACTTCAGTGTCTTTAAAAGTAAAATCACACTTTATATAATTATATGAAAGGATGAAATCCAGCCCATTCCCCTCAAAAACAGAGTTGAATAGGGAAGTAGACATCATCAGATTAGATCATGGCTAGGCTTCGCAAACGAAGATTTGGGAAGGGCTCTACCCACACTTGCTACAAGCGCGCTGGTGGCTAAAAAGGCCAATGCGAGAAAGACAAGTCCGGTTGCAAAAGGCACAGCAGAAAGACTCCTTAGGTGGTATCAACAAGACACAATTCTTTCTACATTGTCTTTTCTCCTCGAGAGTGATCCTGCGTGTGTTCTCAAAAGAAGCAGCAGCGTTATAGATGGTGTGTCTCCAGACCTCCCGATTGGAGGCCAGAGTAGACCAGTTATGATGATCGATATGGCCAAGGCTGAGATGTTGTTTCAGGGAATCCTCGTATCTCCTCTTCAGGGCTCCTCTCTTGAGGCAGCCAGTGGCAAGTTCACCATAGAGCATGATCTTAGGGAGGCGGTGGTCCTTCATCCTGGAGACGTGTCCTGCCCAACACAGCTGTGTTCTCAGCAACATGGCCTCAATACTCCTAACTGCTGCCTGTTCTAGAACAGATGTATTAGTCGCATAATCTGACCAGTGGATGTTTAGGATTGTACGGAGACAGCCCTGATGGAAGCGTTCTAAGAGTCACAAGTGGTGGCGGTAGATGACCCATGATTCGGACCCATATAAAAGAGCAGACAGCACAATGGCTCTGTAAACACTGATCTTGGTACTTTTCTTCAGGTGCTTATTTCGCCAAACTCTTTTATGGAGTTTTGCAAGAGCTCTATATGCCTTTGCTAACCTGTTGTCTATCTCTTCGTCAATCTTAGTGTCCAAGGAGATGATGCTTCCCAGGTAACTAAACTGCTGGACTGATTTGAGCTCTGATTCGCCAGTGGTGATATGGGGACGATGGAAGACTTCCTGAGGTGCAGGTTGATAGAAAACTTCTGTCTTCTTTAAGCTGACTTCCAGCCTAAAAAGCTCAGCAGCCTCTGCAAAGCAGGGTGTTAAACGCTGCAGAGCTACTTCTGTGTGCGCAACAAGGGCAGCGGCGTCAGTGTAAAGGAGCTCCTGGACAAGATGGTTTAAGGTCTTAGTATGGGCCTTCAGTCACCTGAGGTTGAATAGGCTTTCAGCGGTGCAATATCGAATGTAGATACCATCTTCTTTGTCGAGGTCTGCTGTGGCCCTTTGGAACATCATGCTGAAAAAAATTGTGAATAGAGTTGGTGCAAGAACGCAGCCTTGTTTCACACCATTGGTTATTAGAAAGGGCTCAGAAAGTGCATTGCCATATCTGACTTGGCCACGCTGATCCTCATGAAGTAAGATGATCATTTTAAGGAACCTGGGGGGACATCCTAAATGTTCCAAAATCTGCCACAGACCTTTTCTGCTCACAGTATTGAAGCCTTGGTGAGATCAACGAAGGTTACATAGAGACCTTTGTTCTGTTCCCTACACTTCTCTTGCAGTTGTCTGAGAACAAATACCATGTCTGTGGTGCTCCTGTTGGCTCTGAAACCACACTGGCTTTCAGGTAGAAGTTCTTCTGCTATAGAGGGTATCGGTCTAGTATTCTTGCAAGGATTTTACCAGCAATGGAGAGCAGAGTAATACCTCAGTAATTTGAAAAGTCTGATTTATCTCCTTTCTTCTTATACAAGGTGATGATGACTGCGTCACGAAGGTCTGATGGTAATTTGCCTAGTTCCCAACAGTGCACCACAAAGTCGTGAAATTTAGTGCTTGGCCTTCATGCTTCCAGACTTCAGATGGAACTCCATCCACCCCAGTTGCCTTGCCAGTTTTAGAATGGTCATCATAATGAAAATATGTGTACTATCATCTTTGGTTTTTCCTCTATGAGTCAAGGTCAAATTTATTCTCTGCTCCATCTCTTGACCATCATTCCTTGCAGTCTTCCTATTTCATAGCTATTCCCCTCAGAAACAAACATCTTGTGGACCTGTGAGAAAATAATACCATTTTTTTCCCAAATGGAATATATCCAGAATGGCACTCTTCTATGCAGCATTCAGTTAAGTGTCTTGGTAACCTGTAAGTTAGGAGGTAAATACTCCTTCCTGGTGTATGAAATGGAGTGGAACTTGAATGTCACCTGTTGCAATGAGATTTTCTGTATGCCCAAGGCACCCCTTCCAACAGCATCAGCTGAGACTTTAGCACTTCAGTTTGTAAATGGTGTTAAATGGGGCTGATGAGTGATTAACAGGCATTAAATATGGATGGTTTTACTGAAGTCATGCTTTCCTGTGAACTTCTTGTGCTGGAATGCAGTGAGTAAAGACTGCCACTGTACATTTTCATACTGAATCTCTCTCTTATAGTAAAATAAAAGAAACAGTACATGAGTTTTTCAGTCTTGATTTTTCCCTAAGCACTCCAATTTTTGAAATACAGAACATCACTCTGAATTGAGTCTGAGTGAGGGTAGATGGTCAAGAAGATAATCTTAAGGAAACAAAAGAAAGTAATAATAGTAAATTACTATAAAGAATGTGGTACATGTCAATGGGGCCACTGCAGATAACTGATGAGAACCGATGACAAAATCAGTATAAAAAATTTTCTCAGAATGCCAAATGTAAATAAGAAACAGACAAACTGAATGCCAAAAACGCACACTTGATTGATTTCAGAAGAGGATCTGAGATTCTGAGATGTCTACATACTTATCTGCAATGGGAAAACTGATACAGTGATTGCAATGAAAAGCAAGAAATTTAAATGATATTCAAAATTTAAATTATAAGAAGGCTTTTTCTTAACTTTGTCTGATAACTTTTGCCCTACAAATGTGAATTCAGAAATGAACTGATAACACCCTCTTACGCGCTGCAGCAGTTGCTGCAAGACTAAATCATTACCCTTTGGGAATGAAGTCAATGCTCAGGTGAAAATTCAAAAACCTGGGCTGCCAACTGGAATGGGCCACAAGTCTCATAAGATACTGGAAATGGGATCTCCAGCTGGAAAGCTTTGGAAGCACAATAAAAAGAATACCTATTTACAGGAAAACTGTGCCTGTGCATCTTAGTTACAGTGGATCACTCAGGATAGAGTTTAATGAAATACTCGGTTATGAAAGAAAATGCAACTCTTTAAACATGTCCCTATAAGAGATTAGTCATGTCTCCAAATTTTTATCATTGACATTCTCAAAGTGATAATAAAAGACAAAATAGCCAAATGAAATGTGCTGATATAGGCCATGTTAAAACAAGAACAATTTTAATTTGGGAAATTTTTTATTCTGTTTGTTGGGGCTTTGGGGCTTTGGGGTTTTTTTTAATAACATGAGAACTGGTCTGTGGAACCACTTTGGATTTGGAACTCTTTGGGTTTTCATGTTCTGACTAAATGGCTGATGGACCAGCTTCAGTTCAACTGCAGAGTAGGCACTGAGATATAACTAGTTCATGGGATGTTCATGAGATACATCACCAATATTCTAAATCAATGTAGAAAATATAGCTCAAGAACTCATCTTTAATCTAATGCTTACTGAACAATTTGAATCAATCTTCCCTGAATGCAACAATAGAGATATATTGGCCTTTTGTTGATATATTGTAGATATATTGGCACTTCCACCCCTTTCTCCCCTGGTATCAAGGAGAGGATACAGGGCTCACAGCTATAGCACATGCCCCACAACTGTTTGCTGAAATAGGATTAAATCTAACTTGGCACAAATCAATGTCCTAGTATGACATCTCCAAGCCTTCTAGAATTTGGAATAGCAGCCAAAATACAGGAACAAATAGAAGCAAAAAACCTCATTATATTTTACCAGCAGACTATTACCACTTATGTATCTGGAATAAACAGTCAAGTTCTCCAGCAATGCTTTCCCAAATGATTCTTCATTTGTGCCAAAATTGTGTGGTGTAGGACAATGACTCTCTGTGCCTGCTCGCACACTTGCCCATACATATACACTCCATCCTAAAATGTTGTGTTCTGTTAGCCATTTCCACTACATAGAGTAAACATCAGTGTAATCTAGCAGTTCAGAATCTTGCACCTAAGCCAGTATCTCCAGAGTAAGTCATTCAGGTGAACTCTGTAGTGAAGATGCACAGTGAATTGCCTGTAGTGATTCTGCCTTGGGCCATGAATGCCCCACTGCGATGACCTGACATGGCAGCTCAAATAGGTTTTCTAAAACCAAAACATTATTACTTTTTTTATTTCAGAAAGCCTTTGTATTTCCACTTCTATGCTGTGGCCCTTATACTACAGATTTTTGTAAAAGCTTGTGTGTGGGGATGGAGGATATAGGATATAGGATGGGGATGGATATAGGATGGAGGAAACTCTGGTCAGTAATCCATTTTTCCCACTGAAGCCATCTTTACTGAAATACCTCTGAGCTGGCCACAAATCTGTTAAAAAAGAGTGTATGTTATCCATTTCTTTAATAAATGAAGCTTTTATAATGATTTCTATAGAACATTTTTCTTAATCTTTTATAACATTCTCCTTAGCAAGTAACTCTCTGAGGCCATTTCTCAGCTGTGGAATGGATCTATCTCACATTACAGGTAGGGTTATTAAAAGCATTACTTTTGTTAGACTTTGGTTTATCCTGCTCAGCACATCTCCTAGATACTAGATACTCAATTCATGTAGAAGATCTATCTTTTGCACAGCAAATATGTGTTTTAGGACAAATTTCATGCTGACTGCTGCTTCTGCAACATTATTTCTGATACGATCACCTATATCTTTTTCAAGTAGGGAAAAAGTATTTTGAAAAACTCTCAGGTTGGAGCACCAAATGTTCACTGATGTTCATAGTTCCTTTTTTTCTTTCATATAACAGTTCACCATGTAATTTGTTTCATAGTTTTCAGATTAGGTTAAGTAAAGCTGGTGCTTACTAATATGAAGGGATTGACAACAGTATGTAATGAAAAACACTGTAAGTCAGATCCTCTACAATTTTCTGTTCAGACTTTTAATCATGAATAGCAGTAGCTGCTTTTATCTTGTTATCCTGGCTTTTTCCTTCTCCTAAGGAGACTTTTGCAATCATACTGAAGTTGAGCTGAATGATGTATACCCATTAACAATTAAGAGAGATGAATCTGCACTGAATCCACTCTAAATTTAGGCTGACTCAGTACTAGTAAGCTGCAAATGGAAGTTTCCTGCTGACAGGATGGTTATATCATCTTTTCTGAACTAGCTTTTCTGGGTGAACTCATTTGACAGTTTAGATAACAAGTAATTGGAATAAATTGAAAGGAAAATAGCCCAAAGTTAATGAGAACTGTGTAAGGTACTACAGACTTACTTTTCTTAGAAAGTTTTTAGAAGAAATATGTCACTGCTGTCAAAATAAACAGCTATACACAACAATCAGAAAAAATTTTAATATGCTAAAAGTAATTCTGGAATGAAATGCATGAAAATATCTTTTTGCATGCTGCTATTGACAAATCTATTGTTGACAATACCACAGCTTTTCCTCTGAAGTGATAATCTGATGGTCTGGGAACCACAAAGGTAATTGGCAATAATGTTTTGCTTGTAGATTGATATGCTGCACTAAAGAAGTCTGCTGATAATAAAGGTTTATTCCTTGCAGAAGTGAACATTTTCTACCAGCAGTATTACACATTTTTGAAAAAGTCATTAGTGTAAGAAAGGATTTAAGAGAACATTTGGCAACTAGACCTTTTTCCAGATAAAGGAACTCTATCATCATGATCATCTTTTAGGAAAAAATATGTCAGCTTCCTGACTCTCAACATTCCAGTACATTTTCCTTCTCTGACTTCTCTGTTCATTCTTGTCAGTCACACTAACTAACCCATCTCCTTTATGGTGGTGATGAAATCTCTGTATATCTGGAATGCTGTATTCATCTTCCAGAAACTGGAAAGATCTTACAGGAAGAAGAAATAAAATCACCTCAAGATATAAAGCAGAGTAACCAAGGACCCAGATGGCAGACCTCAACTGGCCAACAAATGAAGCCATGTTTTTAGACCACGACATGCAGGGCAAAGCGACACCTGTCCAATATGAAGTTGATGTTGACTCTTAGAGAGAAATGAAAACAAGCAATAAGAGGTTTGTTGCCCTCACAAAAAAGGGTACAAAATAGAGGAGTGCAACTACAGGGGCAGTGGGATACAAGTTAAAAAAAAGACAAAATACATATTTTACATCAGTTTTCAGCAAATACAGAAGTCCTGTGACGACAAAGTAGGCTGGTAAATGTAAATGAGGGTATGGCACTGGATTTAATTTTAGCTGAGAGGGAACCAAAACTTAAAGGACATGATGCTTTTGAGAGCTTTGGATTTTAAAATCCAAAGCGCAGCTGAATCACAGGCACAGAAAAAAGTGTTTAAAAAAACCTAGTGAGCAGAGTATAATATTGTTTGATTGCAAAATGGCAAATAAAATAGCAGTATTTTAGGAGAGATAAAATAGGAAGAGAAGATATTCAAATAACTGTTATTCAATTAGCCTGATCTGAATAACATGCAAAGCATTATGACATACCGAGAAGAATAATGGTTAAAGATATGTAAAATAACATAAAATACATATGAGTTGTCAAAGTAGACTGTGTCAATATTCATCTTTCATAAGGAAATTAAAGCTTTTTCACAGAAACACAATCTCTCTGAATTTCAGTAAGATTCTGATAAGAAGTCACATCGAAATTATTAGTCAAACTAGAGGAAATGGGTGAGAACTCAATGAAGAGGAAACTGCTGATGTGAAGTAAGGCAAATTATCCTGAATTAGGCACTAAGCTGCTTTGGTTTGGCTGTTTCTCCTACCAGAGCTAACTCACAATTTGAATTTACACACTTGCCTGCAGGATGCACTCAGCTAAAATATTGCCAAAGGGAGTAGCCTATTTGATTTAGTAAGGCAAAAGCTAAAATCACACATGTACATACACCAAGGTAGTAAGGGTCTGTAGGGAAAATAATTGTTTCATCTGAATGAAAATATTGACAAACAAACCAGTTGAGGACAAACTGGCCATGGCTAGCTATAAAATGGACAGTATATGTTGGAGAAATTAGTAGAAAAGTGACATCCTAGTCAAATCTGCCCATGACAAAATGCTAATCAATACATCTGTCACACCACAAAGTCACAGCCTTCAAATCATGTCACAACAGACTCCTTCACTCTTTTCTTGCAAAGTGCATTACAGTGGTACCAACATAGCCTCAGAAAGGCCTGGGTTGGAAGGGACCTTTAAAGATCATCTAATCCAAACCACCTGCAATAACCAGGAACCCCTTTTGCTAGATAAGGTTGCTCAGATCCCTGTTTAGTCTGACCTTAAATATTTCTATCTACAGCTCCCTGGGCAACGTGTTCTAATGGTTTACCACTCTCAAATTTCTTCCTCATATCTAGAATAACATAAAGTTATTCTTTTGATCTGTTTTGTCTTGTGCAGGCCTACCATGCCAGTATATAAGCTACATTTGTGCATACTCACCCCACTACACTTGAGAGATATGACAGAATATTATTAGCCCTGCAAGTGATCATGTGTAGATTGTAAAGTCAAGCATAACACTCTCTTCTGCTGTATGTGATACGTGCAACTCCCACTGGCTTCTGGTTGAATGATGGCAGTGGGAGTGTTGCATATCAAGCAAACATTGATAAACAAAGAACAAATTTCCGCCTACTATGCAACACAGCGATGTATTTTAAATGAGAATTTTAGCCTTTTATCTGAATTTGCCTATGTGCCTTGCATGCAGCTATTTCAATGTGTTGTTCTCTACCATGCTGTTTTCATACAGAAGTGACAGAAATCATGTGGAAGACTAGTGGCTGGATATTTTGTCATGTAAGCCTGACCAGATGTGACTTTTGATTAAAGCTGAATTATTTATACTAAAACTGTGGCAAATTAGTGTTTGCCATAGATGTTCTTCTATTGTGATAACAATGATGAGAGTAAATAGCTGTATATCATTCTTTCCATGATAATATTATCCAATCACACTTTTGTCAAAGTAAAATAACTGAGATCAGTAAGAATCTGTGCAGGTTACAAAGTGTCCTTTCTGTTACAATCTTTGGCTTTCTGGAATATGTACAACACATTCTACATATGCTCACAAGTTCTTAGGGAAAGGGGCTATTTTATCAAGTACCTGTGTTTAGGAGTAATTGCTATGTCCCTGGCGAGATTGTTCAGTGAATGATTGTTCTTCCTGTAGAAAGTTACTTTCTTACATCAAGAGGAAAATTCAGATCATTTAGGAAATTTAATTTTTTAGTAGACTACAGAACAAAAAATTGGTTAAAGAAGATGAAATGGCTCAGAGATTTCTTTTTTGTTCTATAGGCATCAAAGCTAATCGAAGATATTTTGCTTCAGAGGGTAAGTTTTAGTTCATAGGACACCAGATTTCCTCTTAAACCATGCAATAATTTCTTATTTAGGTCAAGTTAATTTAGTAAAAAAGAAGCTTTGGTTTAGCATATTTTAAACATACTACATGCAAAATATACATGAAAATGTAGAAATGGTGAAATAAGAAGAACCTTTTAATTCCTCAAAAATGAAGGAAAAATGAAGATATATTTTCTGTGACTGACATTAAAATACAACACTGAAATTTTTTAAAATTAGTTGTTTTTTTTTTTCTCTTGAGTGTTCTTCCCAGTTAAGCAGTCCAAGTACATGTGATGAGTATTGGGAACAACTCTCTCTTTTCAGAATGATCTTCCATCTATCCCACTGTCCAAAGTAATCTTTCTGATTAGCCAGCTCTTCTTTTTCAGAATGATAATCAAAGCTCTTTGATTTTTTTTAACATTAAAATTCACAGCCATGCTATAGTTCATATCAAGCCAAGAGCCTTGTTCATAGCAAGACAAGAGCCTGTCTTGCTCAGTTTTCTGTCTCCAACAGCTAACCTTAAATGGATGCCCATCAATTATATTTTCATAAGATTTTTCCAGCCTCTCTGCTTTTTAATATAATGAAATTTCTAAACCTATTTTCCTTTTTCTAATCATTAACCCTTTACACCTCTCTCTTCTAGTACTTCCTTTGTCCTCATTTGTATTGAGAAGGTATCCTCAACATCCTGCAGCAAGGAGCCACCAATCTGCCACCTATTCTGTGATACAACATCTCCTTGTACTTGTTTCAAATCTAGCTTTGTATAACAGCTACTGTTTCTTGTCTTGACAGAGGTTAGGAGCGTTTTTCACTCTGTGCACTAGTTTAATTTCTCTTTGTTGAATTTAGCCTCTCACTTATCTACATTATTCTTTCTTTCCTGCTTCATCTGTGGGCCTGAATTGCATTTCTCCCCAAAGAGTCTTGATTGAACGATGAGGATTCCCAGTCTATTGGCCTGGGTTTTGCATGGGAGCTGTCCTGTGCCTCTAACCGCCTTTGTTGTTCTTTGATTTTTTTTCATATATGCGCACACTACTTGAAGCAGTGATGGACCTCAAATTTATGCAGCAGTACACTGGTTTCTGTTTTGTTTCCTATGTTTTTTAATAGTAATTAGTAATATTTTGTTTGTTTATGATTGCTTCCCATTACTGACCTAGTGTTTTCCTGGAGTCATCATAACCCTAAGCCCTTTTTCCTGAAATGTAAGGACACATCAGAAACCATCATTTAAAAAGTGAAGCTAGGAATGCTTTTCACCCTGTAAATCAATTTCCTGTATCTATGCTGATTATGTATTCTGTCCTGTAATTTTTTGATCTCCCACTAGTTTTACCATCAGAGAGCTTCATCACTTCTCACTTTTCTATGTCATCTGAGTTTCATGTGAAACAACTGCGAAAAAGTTTGTAGTAAAAAAAAAAAATTTGCTCCACTCCAGAAATTCCACCATGAATACTGCAACCCCCCCCCCCCAAACTAGTCAGCTTTTCTACAGAGGTCCCACTTTTCCTGGGTGCCAACAAGGATGGCCTGACTGGGTGCTTCTGTGGTGTTATGGTCATGTAGCATTTAAGGACTCTCTGAAATGTGCCTTGCCTCAGATATTTTAACAACCCTGACTTTGCAATAGGAGCTTTGTTTCCCTTAGGTACTTGTTTTTCAAATTATTTTTTGGCTTCTCTGAGAGTTTATGATACTTTCTATTTTGAAAAGTATTTTAACTTTCTAAAAAATTCTTTCTCAACTCCACAAAACTCCTTTATGTAGGTGTTTACTAACACTGGCTCCTGAAGAACTGTGAAATGGAAGTACTTGGTGATCATTGCTGCAAAGTGTTCTTTCAGCTGAAAGTCTGGAGCCAGATCCTGCAAATTTCTTATCTGCAAGTGGAGGACTGCGCTCCTCTTGTGGCCTTGTTAACTGCCTGCTTCATAAGGCAGTCATGCCTGGTACCCAAAAATGTCCTCTCTGCTTCATGTCCTGATGTGAGCTTATCTCAATACACACAAGATAACTGAAGACTTTAACACACCTGAGTTCCTGCTCCTAAAGCTTCTCCCATCTCCCTCAGTGCATCTCATGCAATGCTATGGTCCTGCCTAAAAGACAGTAACACAGACTCAGTACTGTATTACTTCTACCTAGGCTTGTGGGTTTTTTTATTAGCGCAGATGCTGTGTCACATAGTAATAGGGCCAGTTCTTTAATTTGTTTTGATGCCAAGGTTTCTAATGTGCTGTACTGATTGATTTCTGGCATGACTTATGTGATATTTTCAGTATCTTCCACACTGTGATATTGCATGGCATAGACTGCCTTTCTTTGGGAACTAGGTGAACTACCATCAGACCTTCGTGACGCAGTCATCATCACCTTGTATAAGAAGAAAGGAGATAAATCAGACTTTTCAAATTACTGAGGTATTACTCTGCTCTCCATTGCTGGTAAAATCCTTGCAAGAATACTTTTGTACAGACGGATACCCTCCATAGCAAAAGAACTTCTACCTGAAAGCCAGTGTGGTTTCAGAGCCAACAGGAGCACCACAGACATGGTATTTGTTCTCAGACAACTGCAAGAGAAGTGTAGGGAACAGAACAAAGGTCTCTATGTAACCTTTGTTGATCTCACCAAGGCTTCAATACTGTGAGCAGAAAAGGTCTGTGGCAGATTTTGGAACATTTAGGATGTCCCCCTAGGTTCCTTAAAATGATCATCTTACTTCATGAGGATCAGCGTGGCCAAGTCAGATATGGCAATGTACTTTCTGAGCCCTTTCTAATAACCAATGGTGTGAAACAAGGCTGCGTTCTTGCACCAACTCTATTCACAATTTTTTTCAGCATGATGTTCCAAAGGGCCACGGCAGACCTCGACAAAGAAGATGGTATCTACATTCCATATTGCACCACTGGAAGCCTATTCAACCTCAGGTGACTGAAGGCCCATACTAAGACCTTAAACCATCTTGTCCAGGAGCTCCTTTACACTGACGCCGCTGCCCTTGTTGCGCACACAGAAGTAGCTCTGCAGTGTTTAACACCCTGCTTTGCAGAGGCTGCTGAGCTTTTTGGGCTGGAAGTCAGCTTAAAGAAGACAGAAGTTTTCTATCAACCTGCACCTCAGGAAGTCTTCCATCGTCCCCATATCACCATTGGCGAATCAGAGCTCAAATCAGTCCAGCGGTTTAGTTACCTGGGAAGCATCATCTCCTTGGACGGTAAGATTGATGGAGAGATAGACAACAGGTTAGCAAAGACATATAGAGCTTTTGCAAAACTCCATAAAAGAGTTTGGCGAAATAAGCACCTGAAGAAAAGTACCAAGATCAGTGTTTACAGAGCCATTGCACTGTCTACTCTTTTATATGGGTCCGAATCATGGGTCATCTACCGCCACCACTTGCGACTCTTAGAACGCTTCCATCAGGGCTGTCTCCGTACAATCCTAAACATCCACTGGTCAAATTATGTGACTAATACATCTGTTCTAGAACAGGCAGCAGTTAGGAGTATTGAGGCCATGTTGCTGAGAACACAACTGTGTTGGGCAGGACATGTCTCCAGGATGAAGGACCACCGCCTCCCTAAGATCTTGCTTTATGGTGAACTTACCACTGGCTGCCTCAAGCGAGGAGCCCCGAAGAGGAGATACGAGGATTCCCTGAAACAACATCTCAGCCTTGGCCATATCGATCATCATCATTGGTCTACTCTGGCCTCCAATCGGGAGGTCTGGAGACACACCATCTATAACGCTGCTGCTTCTTTTGAGACCACACGCAGGATCACTCTCGAGGAGAAAAGACAATGTAGAAAGAACTGTGTCTTGTTGATACCACCTAAGGAGTCTTTCCACTGTGCCTTTTGCAACCGGACTTGTCTATCTCGCATTGGCCTTTTTAGCCACCAGCGTGCTTGTAGCTTGGTATCATTGCAAAGTGAATAAGGGATTAGTTTTAATATTTGTAAACAGTAACCGGGATGTCTTTTTAGGAAAGGAAAGAACAGAGAATACAAAAATCTAAAAAAAAAGAAGCTGCATTTATTTTTTATAACATTTGTTAATACAGTTTTCCTCTTGGTTTTGATCATGTGCGTTCCAAAAGTAATTATTAAAATGGGATTTTATTCCAACCTTTAAACTGTGTAGTAGAGGAAGGAGACAAGGGAGGATAGGGTCTCCAAAACAAATTTGAAAATGTGAAGATTTAGTGAGTTTCTAGTGGTCAAAGTACTTTGATTTTGTATTTTTGTGACTAATGCACGTGCTCGTGATGTCAAGGAAAAATTGAAAATGCTCAAAGCTATAAAAGGTATTGTACTGGATTAGCTATAAAGAATAACAAATGCTCTGGATTTTGACAGTGTTCCATATAGTGAGTAATGTTTGCTGATTTAGAGCAGAGAGTTTTACCTATGGAAATAGATTTCTAATATGTAATGAATAGTTGACTGATGTAATGCATTTTGTTTTCTGTAAATTCCTATCTTCAAACATTTTGTTGCTTCAAGTGAGGGAGAATGTAGCATACACTATTCTGCTGCATACCTGATACTGACCACTGTTTTGGCTGAGAGGGCTTTCAGAAAGTAATACTCTAGTCCACTTAAAACTATGTGTTCCACTATAAACATAATCGTGAATAGCACACACATCAGCATCAGATACTTCTAGGTGTTTTATCATTCTTACACTGGAAATATTTTCATGGCAAGAGATACTAATTTACACATGAAGAAATGTCTCAGTTCAATGAGACAGAAGTGTCTTCTAAGGAGGGCGAGTTATGAGGAAGACCAAGCTCCTCCCTCTAAGCAATTATAAATCCAAAATTAAGAGGCTCCAAAATTAAGCTAGTTCCTGTACTCTTTATTTCTTTAATGACTCATGCATTCTAGTGCAAAACAACTGTAATAAAATACTAATTTCATTGTACAAACACAAGTGTCTAGAATCACTTAACATTAGCAAGGGCATCTCAGTCTTCTACACAGTGCTCACACATATGAGAGATATACGATAGTTTTGCACCCTGCAAGAGAGGCAGTCAGAGGCTAGGCAGTATATCCTGAAGATCCTAAAAAGCTGTTGTGTGCAATGAATACAAATCTGGCTGACAGATGTGGAAACGAGTCTTATGAAGAGTGGCTGGGAGAACTGGGGTTGTTTAGTCTGGAGAAGAGGAGGCTCAGGAAGACCTCATCACTCTCTACAAGTACCTGAAAGGAGGTGGCAGTGAGGTGGGGATTGGTCACTGATGCCGTGTCTCAAGCGAAAGAATGAGTGGAAATGGCCTTACCTTGCACCAGGTGAGGCTTGAGTTAGATATTAGAAACAAAAATTTTACTGTAAGAGTAGTTAGGCATTGAAATAAATTCCCAGGGACATGGGGGAGTCTTTGGAAGTGTTCAAGAGGCACCTGGGGACATGGTTTGAGTGTGATTGTGGTGGTGCTGGATTGACAGTTGAACCAGGTGATTTTGCAGGTCTCTTCTAGCCTTGATGATGCTATGACTATGTGATGCAGTACCTAAAACTCTGATTTCTTAGGTGGCCAGGTGAATTATCTGAGAACATCTCAAATGCATTTATTTGTGTCTTCAACTGAACTGAGTCCAACATTTCCTTTGAGTATCATAGAGGCTTTTGTACACAGCTTATGTATCTACTGAAAATGCAGGTGGCAGCCTCAAACTGGGTACCAACCTACGAGGGAACTGGGGTGAGACAAGACAACCTTCAGAGGTTCCTTCCAACCTTAACTACTCTGTGCATCCAACTGCTCAATGTCACTATTTGTTTGCTCTCACTCCAAAGAATAAGATGTAGACAATTCTGAGGAGCATGGTAAGAACAAGTGACATTTTCAAACTATGTAAATAGAATAGGTATGTGAATGAATCAAGCTTTTTACTGCAAGTCACTCTATAACAAATATCTATAAGCTCCATGGTCAAGTCAGGATGCCTTTTTACATGTAATGTAGACTATACATGATTAGGAAGCATAAGAGATAATGAATTATACTTTTTCTTTTTATGGATGGTCATGATTTTGAACAATTTAAATGAGAAATAAAGGCATTTGGATTTTCTATTTGACATTATAAACAACAGATATGTATACTAAGCTTTACCTTTTTTCCTTGCTTTTGTGCTACAGTATGAAAATTGTGTGAACAATTTCCCTTGCATTTCTGTGTGTTTTACCTTAGCATGGCTGGGTGCAGATAATAAAAAATGCTGCGCCACTAATATGGCTGCAGGCCTTGTGCCAAGGTGAAGGAGGAGTTCTTTTGGCAAGAAAACAAGTTCTATGGTCATCTGCAGTTATCCAATTAGTGCTGTACACCACAGTATGTTTTCCTTATGTAACCAATGTTGTGTGAACAAGAAACTAAGCATCATGAGCACGATATAATCTGTCTTTTTCCTAATAAACCTGACATATTGCCTGATCACATTGGTCTAAGAGCAGTCTGTCCATTCCCTTCCATCAAGACTTTTGCCAGTCAAAACAGCATTTCTTAAAGTCTTCTCTAAGATTGTCAAGACCATGTTACTTCCTTTTCCTTACATTTTAGTTAAGCTCTTACAGTCTGTAAGAATGGGATTCACAGCCTCTGCTGGAAGGAGGCTTGTCCAAATGTCTGTGGTCTTTTGGCTGGTTTCTTTTTTGTATCCACTCCCAATTCCAAAGCTGTTTTGAATTCTCTTGCAACCAGCATTGTTGGTTGCAGCAATGAAGCTGCAATCACTGGAGCTGCTCCAGTGATTTACTGGTACGGACAATTGTAGAGATTTAGTGGTATAAAAAGTCAGAGGATGCTAATCTGGAAGGGATGTAAAGGTAAGGAATATAAAGTATGTTCAGACATCACTAAAATCCCCACTCACCACATTAAACAAACCCCAAAAATGTCATTCATTTTCCTCCTCTTTTCATCCCACTGGGAACAAGATGAGTACAAATTAGACACTTTTTCCTATGAATAGCCCTCCCATATTAGGAACTTTTTTTACAGCACAGGTCCATAAATGAATACAGCCTTCTTAGTCATTGTGGTGGGGGGGAAACAGTTTTTCCCCTGAAGTTATAAAATGGTAAAACCCCAGGGGGTGGTGACCCTTGAAGTTTTGAGGTTTTATCCAATGAGCGCTTCTGCAAGATACAAACATATCACAAGTAGAACGGAAGAGAAGGTAGTTGTAACTGTTGTCGGAGAGGTAGACATGTTGTAAAGCCACGAGGAGAAAGAACAGGAGCCCACTGGGGGCTCTGGCCCCCCAGCCCCGGCTGGGGGGGCTGCAGGGACTTGGAACAGCAGAAGGCTAGGCTAAGTACCTGTGGCTGAAAGCTAAAGAAGTTTTCTCCACCGTGAGTGAACAGAGACAGAGCAGCAGCAGAAGCAGCATCCAGAGATTGTGGCTAAGAGCCAAGAGATAACTGAAGAAGCAGCAACAAACATGCAGCCAAGGAAGACACAGAGTTGTCTGAGAGAGCCAAGAGAGAGCCAGAAGCAGAGAGAGCATAACTAAGCTCTACAGAGACGGAGTTGGAGGGAGAAACTGAACCAAAAACCCCAAACTCCTTTTGTGACCTTTCCTAAGTGGAAAGGATGGGCTCCTACTAAATGGAAATCCGAAAACTACAGCAGCGCTGCAGAAAAGAGCTGGAAAGCTCAGGCGTCCTGGAAAGCGGGACCAGGACGATTAAAGGAATGCAGAGGGGGTGACCTTGCCCCCCCGCTTGCTGCTGCTGCCAAGCTAAGCTAGCAGCCTGAGACAGAGCACAGGAGCTCTGGTAGAAGTACTGAAAGCTGCCCAAGATGTTCTGACTCAGGGGTGAACCCCCTGAGGAAGGGACCTTCATGGGGGTCTTACACCCCATGATATGACCGTGGTGACGCGAGTTTTGTCCCTGCTACGCAGTCCATGGAAGAGAAGACCCTCGCTTGAAGACAACGGGCCGAGGGGCTTGGATACCCCCTCGTGTGTATTGGCAGAGATCCAGCTACAGCAATCCAGTTACAGATGCTGCATGAGAAGAAGAGAACCTGCTGCCTTAGAGATATTGCTGCTCTGAGAATGGAAAAGGATCTTTTCCTTCTTCCCTCCTGGACTTTTATTTGGAGGGGAGATTTGATCCATTGTAAATACTTATGTCATGGTAGAGATTGTATATAATGTATTGTAGTATTTATTTGTACAGTCATTGTAATATATATTCCCTTTCCCCCATTCTGAGTCTCGTGTGGTGTCTGGAAAACCCATCTCACATTTGGGTTGAGATGTGGTAGGGGGCTTGGACTAGGGAATCAAATTTTGGAGCTCTCAAACCATGACAGTCATCATGTCTAGTCACTACCTTTCAGAAGCATCACATAACATAAAGTGATTAAATGCTAATGCCAGAAGGCAATGTGAACACAGTGTGCAATGCTGATGCACAGACTACAGGGTCGGTTGTGTTTAACTGTTTATTAATTAAGATACAACAACACATTCAACTGCCTTACTGATAGAATGATCTTACTGTACTAGATAAACTATCTATGTTGTAAAGATATAAATCACAGTAGACAAAATAATGGATAGATGTTCTGGTTTTGGCTAGGGTGGAGTTAATTTTCTTCATAGTAGCTGTCATGGGCTATGTTTCGGATTTTTCCTGAAAAATTGATAGCACAGGGATGTTTTAACTATCACCAAGTAGTGCTTACACAGTGACAAGGCCTTTTCTGTTCCTCACTCCAACCCACCAACCCACCAGTGATGAGGCTGGGGGTGCACAAGGATTTAGGAGGGGACACAATTGGGGCAGCGGACCCCAGCTGTCCACAGGGATATGGTTTGGGATATATCAAACCTGGGGGGTGCAGAAAGAAGTGGGAGATGTTCTGAGTGATGACTTTGGTCTTCCCAAGACACCATCACATGTCTTGGAGCCCTGCTTTCCTGGGGATGGATGAACACAGGGGTGATGATGGAAAGTGGTGAATGAATTCCTTGTTTCACTTTGCTTATGCATGCAGCTTTTGCTTTACCTGTTAAACTGTCTGTATCTCAACCCAGAGTTTTCTTACTTCTACTCTTACTCTTCAGATCTCTACCCATCCCACCGGGGAGTGAGTAAGTGGGAGGCTATGTGTGGCTTGGTTGCCTGCTGGTGTTAAACCATGACAGCAAACTACCCCCTGAAATTACTATAGTATTTGCCATATGGTGGAGAGGTTTTCCAGCTTACTGGCAATCAATTTATGAAGTGCAGGTAAAATGGAGAGGTTCTATACTCTCAGTTTGAGAGCAGATTAAATTTAAGAACAAAACAGCCAGGCTGTTATTCCACTATATGATTGAACATATAGTGGAATAATAGTTAAAACTGAAGAACCAGACTCAATACAGTTTCTAGAGTTCAAGCTTCTTTGAGTTTTAAAGAAACAAATTTTCCTTAGATCTCTGAAAATTAACTCACTAGCAGCTCAGGGTTTCCAGTGATCTCTCCAGCAGACAGAAAACCTTTCTCTCTATTATTCTTCTCTTCCTTGGTCTCTGTAGTCCCCCTAAATCAAAGAAGGTCTTACTTTACTGGGAATCATTTTGACCTCTGTGCAGTGTCTTCTTGTATGTGCTCTCCCACTCGCACTGGGTAGATTTCACTAGGAGTAACTGCACTGGACCGTGTAACTTCACCGAAATCCTGTTAGAGGAAAACTTGTTTAGAAAGACAACTAGGCTCTATCTACAAAATTTGAAAAGCTAGGCTTGAGAAATGAAGCCTGGATTTTTGCTGTCATCATCCAGTCGTGGATTGCTTCAGACACTATATTTATCTGTAGCAGTCACACCATAGGAGCAGAGGCTTTTCGCAGCTTATGCAGAGTCAAGAACACAGTGGGAGAGAGTTTATTCACTGAAAAGCTGATTTATTGGTGAGATTGGTGTGTTTTCCTCATGCATCACGGTAGCACTTGGCAGCAGATGTGGAGTAAGAAACACTTTTTTCCTGAAGGCATGTTGCCCTTTTGCTCTCTGGTGTGCTTTCCCTTCTGATCTCTGGTAGAGGCCATACTAACAAGTTATTTGCTATTGTGGACTCCTATAACAAAAGCAAGATGTACAATTCTTTTTGTGATACACAGCTATGATTCTGGCTTTTGGTGTTTGACTTCAGGCCTTTAGGGTGCTCTGAAGTGCTGGGAAATTTTGTAGCCTGTGAGACACAGGATCATGTGTATTGTTTGTCGAGAAGTAAGTATCTCTTCCATCATTGCTTCCAGTCACAGGATATGGAGCTTATTAAACAATATCAATTCTTCCAGTTTCATATACTAGTTGCTAGCAATCACCTTATACATATCTATGCTCTGCAGCCCAACTTGAAATGGGAACTTTGATGGCCTTGATCTTACAGTAAAGTTTTAACATCCATGATCCTTCACATTCTTTAGCACATGCCTGGAAGGCAAATCCTGCTTCCATTAAGAGTTGGAGCATTCTTCCAACAGCAGCACACTTCTGCATGAAAAATCAAGGACAAATCCATTAATCAAAGCCTACAAGAGAAACAGATTGTACCTGGATAAGTGCAGCCTCCCTGTGCTATTAATATTCTAAATTAGTCATTTCTCCCATATCAAAGGGGGAGGTATAACTCTTACCCGAAATAACCTTCACATTGGTATTAATCTTACCTAAAGCTGAACTGTGAGTAATTCCCACTGTTATAACCAGCCACAAGTGACCAAGCAAAACCATTCACTATAATGTGACCAGCTCCTTCTTTGGGACTGATACTATCTGATGGTTTATTTTGGACTCACCTTCCAAGTCAGTCACTCCACCTAGATAAGACTGCTTCTACTCTGCTATGAATAGAGAGAAATAGTCTCCCTCCAAAAGGAGGCAGAGTAAAATTAAAAAGAGGTTTTAGGTCAAAGAAATTGCAAGAATTCCCAAAGAAAATGTTTAAATGTGACTTTCTTGTATTGTAGTATATTTCAGAAGACCATAAAGTATTGTGTCACTTTAAGAACAGATCGCATACCATTTCAGAGGCTGTGTATCATGACCTTACATGCTCATTGCCTGAATATAGTATATTAGTCACTGTAAACTCAGCAGTTTTGCTGATGGAGTTTTTTTTCTTTATTACAAAGCTTTTAGTTTAATCGCATTACTTTGTCCTACGGGTTAAAACACTACCCCGGCAGTCACCTCTGATGCATGTGCTAGGGGCACACACCCTTAGAAATTTGATCTGTGCAATACTCACTCATTGCAGAGAAACTTTTGGAAAGGTTTGAAAACTTCAGAAGCTGCTATTGAAAGATCTTATTTGATCCAATGTCCTATGTGTAGACCTAAAAGCATGGTATATAATTTGATAATGTAATATCTGACTTACCTGTAATAACTATCAAAGGCATTGGAAGGGGGAGGACTGATCTCAGGAAAATGGGCTGGCCAGGCAGCAGAAACTCTGTGGAACAGATTGTAATGCTATCACAGTGAGGTATGTAAATTTTGTAGCTGGGCAAACCTGAGCTGCTTCTTCTGGTCATTAAAGACTTTGTTATCAGGTGCCACTAGCAGACTTCTGGGTACTCATTACTCTAACTTTCATGGGATCATTCCGTGCAGAAGTTTATATGCAATTAGAGTCTTTGAGAACAGGTACAGTTTGAACCATTAGTTAGCACCCATACTGTTGTAGAAAGCTCAATCCTGGCCCAGTCCCAGGCTGTGTAAATGGATGATTGGCTCCTTCCTTAAAAGTCAGCTCCTGTTGGCTCCTTTTTAGCTCCCTTACCCCTATTTGCAGAGGAAATAAGTGAAGGATATACCCGTTCTATCAGCACTGATGACTGAAACCCTGTTCATACCTGGAACGTGCAACGCTGCCTCTTTCATATTCAAGGTTTGGTGCCAATGCTGCTCAGTAAATTGGCTGGGCTTTTAGCTAAGGAGATAGCTGCGAAAGTGAATTTTTGTGAAGTCACTAGAATGCAGTTGACCTCCTAAAAAAAAGCAAATACCCTGAAAGCCAATCTCAACTGTAGAATGAGATTGGTGAGTAGGATCATCTGAGACTACAAGGTCTTGTGTTCACTTGGATTTCATAGTATAAACATCATCCCAAATAATCTTCATTGCCAAAACTTAATCTGATGCTCTAAACAATTATATATCCCACTGGATTTGGGTTTCATCTCATTAATATACAAATAAAACTACAAATGTAATATATTGAAATATGAAAAATGAAGTGGGTCTTTCTTCAAATAGAAGCATCAGCATTACATTTCAGAATTTCTAGCAAATAGCAAGTTCTCTAGAAACATAAGTTATCTCTATCATATCCTATACCAGGATGCCTTCTCTAATTCTTCTTAGCTTGTTATGGGATGGTGTTGCTGAATGTCTCCCTTAGTGTCACTTTCTAGGCAGAACTCACCAGGTGTGTTTATTTTGGATAGCAGCTAGAGTTAATGGGTCATTAGGAGAGCTTCTCCTACTCATATGAGGTCTTCAGGGTCCCGTCTCAATCCTACCGAATATTAGAATTTGAGAAATTAGTTACTAGCAACATACTTGAAGGAAATCACTGGGTTTCACATGAAACAACATTAAATTAGCTAAAGAAGGAGTTATATAATGTAAAAATTAATTAGGTTAAGTGCACACATTCTGAATAAAGAGAATGTCATTATTAGACTATATTTCACAGAGAGATACAGTAAACAAGAGGTGGTGGACAAATACTACAATGTTGTGCATATAGTGTACCAGTAAGTAATGAGCTTCAGCTGTAGTAAAGTCTTTACTGCTGTCACCCATAACCACTGGGACTTGTTGCTTGCACTGAAATATAAAGGTCAGAATATACTTTTAAAATATTCCACTAAAAATGGAATCTGTTCATTTGACATGGTTTAAAAAAACATTATCACCACCAGTGGCTCCTAATCATTAGGGTCAATTTTTATTAATGGTTTATTTGACAAATTTTTGGGTCGATTTCCTATTGGTTGAGATATTTTAGTGGATTATAGTCAATTGAAAACCTGACGCGTCAGTCATGTGATTTTAAAATAAGTTGTCATTAGTCTCCCATTATTTGGGAGACTATCTCTAGGTCAGTCTGGTGCACTTAAGAGAGGAAAAGACCGTCCATCTGACTAGAGGACTACTCTAGTGAAAGGGACGGGTAACGGAGAGAAGACAAAAAGCAGAGAACTAGAAGCAGAAGCAGAGCTGCCAAATGGTTTGGCTGGAACAGGTACCCAGATCCTGTGTTTGCAGTAATGCCCACCACTTATGTGTTAATAATAACACTACATCCCACAAACCCCTGTTGTCATACCACTTCCTAGCACATAGTTTCATTGCTGACAACAAATTAGTCACTGAACTGTGTCTATCTAGAGGAATTTGTAAGTGGGTCAGTATCTGAGGTGTTTTCATAATCTCTGCATCTTGTCTCAGATAACCTCTGCTGGATCCCTCTTATCACAGCCTTGTATGATCAGATGGGTAGAGAAGACTATTAAACCACTTTTGCTTTTTACCTCTGCAGACTGCTGCCAACAATCATCACAGGGGCTCCAAAGGGCAGGCGGTTGTTCTGACAACACAGTGCAAAACAACCCCTGAATAGGTAGTGACATACCAAGAATCCTGAGGTATGTTTCCAGAAATCAGAGTTTCTGACATTAGAAGCTTTGCACTGCAACCTACCTCAAGAGAGATTAAGAATCTTTAATGTTCTATTTATACTGCTTTATCTTGGAGTCAGAGTGAGAGCCAGTATGGGCACTGGGAGCCATGAAAACCTCATTTCTAATAATCCCAGCTTTCTGCGAAGTGCTATCCACACTTCAAATAACCCACCTACAAAATGGAGATAACAGTAAATACTGCTCTGTCTTATTTGAACACACGAGTTGTGAGGCTTTGCTCCATAATATTCCAAACACATGATCTGTGAGGCTTTGCTCCACAATATTCCAAACATATAAATTTATATAGCTACATACAATAAAAATAAGACATTTAATACCGAATAGAGAAAAGGCATTAAATTACCTCCTCCATTTTTTAATGTTTTTGTTGAAGTTGTGTTTCCCCATTGTGGAAATTGCTTAAAAATTCTGGAAGCACTCAGGTTTAACTTAAAGAACTTATTGCAGAGATGTGCATTGTTACCAGTTACCTTGTTAAACATAGTAAGTTTGGGGGTTTTTCTTATTTAACTCATACATGTACATGATATGTATGGACACTATGATCTTCTGCTTTACCATGTGGTAGTTAAAACCAGTTAATTCAGTTCTAGTATAATCAAGACTGAAGTCCATATAGTTTTCACTGTCTTCTGTGGGCCAAGAAAGTCTCTCAGTTTGCTTTGAGTCTTATACTGGGAGTCTTGCAAGGTTTTTTTCTTTTATTGTTTTTAAAACAACCTATGTCCTAGGGAAAAGTAAACTCATTTAGAAAAAATTATTGATGAAACCTAGAAACAGGACTCAAGTGGATCCTGGTGGCTCAAAGATGGAAGGTAAAGAAAATATGCTTTCTATAATTTTTCTTTACAGAATTCCATGAGGTGACAAGAATACTAACTGCTGGAAACTTTCTCTTGTTCTGTGAGCCTTCCTTGTCACGTTGTTCAGACAAATCTGCCATATGACATCCCAAATCATAAGAGGAACTCTGCGTATATAAGGGGAAGACACACGCATTAAGAGATGGATATCTTTGATATTTGGAACTTCATAGGTCCCAGCTGGAGTCTCCTTCCTATGACTACATCTAACCTAGTGGACCTGAAAGCATGCCCAGGCTTCTTGACTCAAGTATGTACCTTCTCACACTTGGACCACAATGAAATGAGGGACAGGAATCCCTCTGAACTTTGGTTTCTTCTAAAGAAACCTGGTTATTCAAGTCAGAAGGAAGCCATACTATGTTTCCAACAAATTCCTTAACTGACCCTGGCATGCATTACTCACTGCACCCTTATATTCCTTAGAATATTTGAATATTAATCAGAATTAATTTTTCTTTTTACACTGATATTTCAAACAGATGCCAGGTATTTTGTCCTCCTTTCGAGCAGGAGATCTGTCATTAATTGAGCTGGCAACACTATTTCCCATAACCCCTCGCTCTTTTTCAAAAATCTTAGGAAATTTACTGGTGTTTTAAAAAATAGGTGGACACTGGAAAATGTATACCACTGGCCTATTACAAGCAGATATCAAAATGAAACTTAAGGACTGAAAATCTTTTTAGAAAAAGAAAGAGCAAACAGTTGCCATAATGACAGTCTTCATAACCATTCCTTTTGTGATACTCACATTCTGAGGCCTGAATAATTTTTCTGCCCTGTAATTTTGAGAAGATTAAAACTTCAGCATTGCAGCTGTTTTCTTCGAGAGAATCTATGGCTGCAGAATTGTAATACATATGGTAATGCTACATTAGTGTAGTATTATTCACATCACTATAGTTAAACTTGAGTCAGCACTTCCTTTTAGACTCTCTGAAGTTAGGGTTTGTCCATGGACATTTTCTTTTAACTGACTTGGAACATGATGCCTCAGCCTTACAACTATATTTGCCTATTTTTTTCCCAAAGCTGTTTGAAAAAGCTCTGATCAAGAGCTCTTAATCTTATGGCTAAATGTTACTATCTACCATTTCAAAATATGTGACATGTTTAATTGTCACCGAAACCCTTTCCTGGTTTGTGTCTTTAGAGATAATATGTTACTGGAATTAAAATCATAATGCAAGGGTTTTTTAACTTAAGTTACTCTCCACTGGCTTAGCTGCCTCTACAAATGCATCTTGTTAACACTTTAAGTGCTTGTGGAAGGTGAGGTGCTCTGCTTTTTCTCTTAATCAGCTTTATCCTATTTAGCAGCCTTCAAATATAAACCCCTTTCAACAGGGAAAATACAAACATTCAGTTATTGAATTTTGTTAATTCAAATTTATCCATTGGAGTATATCATACTTGTTTAACACCAGCCAGCAACCAAGTACCATGCAGCCGCTCACTCCCCCACCAGCAGGACTGGGGAGAAGAGTGAAAGCCAGAAAACTCATGGGTTGAGACAAAGAGAGTTTACTAGGGAAAACAAAAGCCATGCACACAAGCAAAGCAAACCCAAGGAATTAATTCACTACTTCCCATGGACAGGGAGGTGTTCAGTCATTGCTAGGAGAGCAGAGCCACGTCATGCATAATTGTTACTTGGGAAGACAGACACTCTAAACTTCCCCCCTTCCTCCTTCTTTCCCCCATTTTACATGCTAAGCTTGATGTCATATGGTCTGGGATATCCGTTAGGTCAGTTTGGGTCACCTGTCTCAGCTGTTTCTCCTCCTAACCTCTCATGCACCCTCAACTTTCTTGCCAGTGTGGCACTATGAAAAACAGAAAAGGCCTTGGCTTTGTGTAAGCCCTGCTCAGCAATAACAAAAGCATCCTGTATTATCAGCCATGTGTTCAGCACAAATCCAAAATATAGCCCCCACACTAGCCACTGTAGAAAATTAATTCTCTCCCAGCCAAACCCAGCACAATAATTTGTGACATTTCTGAAACTCCAGAGAGTGGAAACATAAGATAGAGTTTATAAAAATTCTCCTCTTCAGACACTTCTGGCTTCATTTAGTAAAATCGTTATTTATTTAAATAGCACTTCCCTGTTTCATACCTTTCTACTTTTGAACTCACTGACTTATTTTTCTGTCATAATAAGCTGTTGATACTTTCCTAAGCATCACTTTAGGGATCAGGAAGGAGAGCCAGAGAAAGATGAGCAGTGCATGACTGAATGGATAAAACATGCCCTTCACAAGCTGTGGTCTATTTGGGCCCCACAGTCATTGTCTATGCTTCCTCCTCAGTAGCAAATTTCTGTTCTTCTTTATTTGTCACTCCTAGCTGGAACAACTTTAATAGTGTGGTTTAGAAATGCATTATATTCCCATGACCCCAAAGTATGCCCAATGTTGGTGCTACTAGAAAAGTACCTTGCAGATGAGATGTAAAACCTTTTCTATAATGGTTTTCTTGCAAAATGTGATTAATTTGTGCTGTTTCTTTGATTTAGGTAATTTTAGTCTAGGTAGAAAAAACACAACGCTGTAGAACAAGCATATGTCCTGATCTTTTTTCTGTAATGTCTAGACTGTAATCCTGCTTCTTTTCCTTCAAATTGCAGAATGGTATAGGCTTTTCTAAACACTTAAGATGGCAAGTATGAAGACTCATATGGCCAGTTTACAGTAATTAACTCCTGGTTTATATTAATAGATGTCATCCTTTGGACAATTTGCATCGTCCAGATGACGAGCCTCCTCTGCTCACCTTCACTTGTGCCAGGTAGTTTAAAAATCAGCCAAAATTTCTCCAGTCACATAAATGTTGTACGTAGAGTAATACAGGGAGACCCACTTCTACCTGTTAAAGGTACGACATACATACCAGTCATGCAGAAAGATTTAGATTTCTGTGGTTTTGATGAAATGCCTTGTTTTCACATTCCATTTTACCTAATGTGGAAAGATACCTTTCTCTGAGATGTTTTAGCATACCTTTTATCCTAATTAAAATGAACTTAATTTCTCTCTCCTGCCATGTCCCTTAAGACTAGTGACTGTTGGTGGTGTTTCCACTTTGCAGTCTGCAGTTACTCAGAAGAAGTCCCATTGATCCTTAGGCTTGGCTGCATCTGACAATTAGTGTAGCTAATACATAAATGGAATAAGGAAGCTGTGCAGAGTGTGCCATAGCTGCAGAGCAGCAGAGTTGGGAGAACTTGGTATAAAAAGTGCTTGCCAAGCAAGAATTCTTCGTGCTTTATTTTTTTGAGGAAAGGAACTCTGTTTTTTTTAACCAAATTCGGAAGCTTCCCATAACTTTTATGCTTCCTCTGACTGAAGGCTGTAGCATTGGTTCTGAAGTTTCTTGAGTATAGTTTTAATCTTGTCTACTGTCAAGAGTGCTATGGATAAATATATTTGTTTTGGTTCAAGCAGAGCTCCACTATTGTCCGTATAAGATAAAGAAAAACTTGGTGTGGTTTTGTGTGTGCAATCCATAATATTTCCTACTGTCCCTTATACACTCTTTTTCTCACATTCTTTTCAACTTGTTCAGATTTCTTTTTCAAAACTGGACATCTTTGAAATCACTAACAGTTGAAAAATATCATATATAGTAGTAATTCTACATGGTACCTAGTAGGGTTTTCTTTGTACTGAACACAAGAGTTTAATTTTACACCCCCTCTGCACAGTAAAGACTACAGCAAGTCCAAGGCAGTGGCTTTCAGTATCTATACTTTTGTCCCTTTATCTTGAACATTAAATTGTCAAACAACATGTTTGTCTTCACATGAAATACTGTGATATTCTGACTGGCCTCCCACACCGATCTTCTCACTGCCTTTCTTGCCTCCTGTTTTTGTTTTTGTTTTTTTTCAGTTAGCAACACTTCTCCTGTACAGCTTGGCCTACAAGGATTTATATCTACTAGGAATTAGTGTGGCCTCCATAACAAAATCCATGGTCTGAATTTCACAGTTTGGGTCTACAATGTGTGAGAAGAGAAAACTGAGAGCTACATACAAGGACAACAGCCAATGGAAACCCCAAGCCTTCGTCAAAAACTCTGACTTTTCAGGGCTTAGATACCTTGCTTATCAGGGAGGCACCTACTCCTGCTTGATACTTAGAGTTCTCAACCCTCTCCTGAAGTGAGGCATCTAAATTATTTTTCTGCAAAAAAAGTTCATGTCATTATTTCCTTCAAGGACATGACTGGAAGTGATATTAATCTTATTCAGATATAACACCTAAGCAAAGACATTATGCACTAAATAGTTTAGAGGTGACCACATTTTCCATATAGATTAAATAGTCATTTGATCAAGTGTATAAACAAACCTTGAAAAACAGATTAGCTCCCTGTTTGCTATGTGTAGGTGAGTCCTTCGAGAACCAAGACACACGGCAATATTGAGACTTCGCTCCTTTTTGGATCCCAATTACTTTTGTTCTTTTGAGAACAGGGAAAAAGTTTCAAAGGAAAGCTCAAAAGAGGCAGTACCTTGGGGCCTTGTTGGTGATGGTTAGAGCAGTGTCTGGAAGCTGATCTGGAATGCAGTGACCAACCCATCAGT
Source organism: Pseudopipra pipra (assembly GCF_036250125.1). Classification (NCBI taxonomy): domain Eukaryota; kingdom Metazoa; phylum Chordata; class Aves; order Passeriformes; family Pipridae; genus Pseudopipra; species Pseudopipra pipra. The sequence continues at coordinate 18,224,612 of NC_087581.1, read as the reverse complement.
CCAACAATTCTGATCTCCTTCTAGGCTGATCATTTCAAAAGGAAATGCTTTGTTTTCTTGCCTTCTCTGGAGTCAAAGGTAGGAAGATAGGAAAGACAGGAACATCTAGTCTTAGTTTTTTCTCATTGGTGTATACATATATATGTCTTCCAACGCAATGTTTTTGTGTGCGGCTGCATTAATAGTAAAGCTTTCTAAACAGAGAATTCTGCCCAGCCCTTATCTCCCAAAACCAGGTTTATATGGTATTTCTCTTCATACTTGCTATGCAGCACATCCAAAGGAGTTCCCTTCTATTTCTGGGAAATGTTGCACGTGGCACTGTGAGATCCTGGATCCGAATCTCACTGAATTATTGATATGGGTCAGAACCAACTCACTGTGACTGTGTGTGCATCTGGGGAAAGGCTGGGCCTGGACCTACAGGTATATGGCAGAGCTGGAAGGTCTGCATGGAGAGGCCCATGGCAGAGTCAGAAGGCCTGCAGCCCATGCAAAGCACATGGCATCACTGAAGGCCATGTAGCCTGGCTGTCAGTCAAAGCAGACCTGCCTGGTAGCCTGCCCACACCACACCCCTCGAGCCTGTGACTGCTACAGCACAACTCACTCTGGCCTGGAAGGCGCTGACTGGGTATCCTGCCTGGGAGGGAACACTGGACTCTATAAATACACAAGACTCCATGTGGTGTCTCTCCTTCCCTCTCTTCTCTCCTGCAGACTGAACCATATGAACCATCAGATTTTGTTGGTAACCATTTTTTACTTTCCTCTCTCTCCTTTTCGCTTTCTTCTCTCTTTCTTTACCCCTTTTAATCTCTTTTCTTCTTTTACTAATTTCCTTCTCTTGTGGGTAATCAAAACCAATAAATTGTGTTTTATTAAACCTGGCATATTGATTGTTTATAGTGGGTGTTTCCTGTGAAATGGGTCTTTGTGCTGGATGTTTTAGTGAAATGCTTTTTTCTTGGTTGTATTTTACTCCTGTAGAAACCTTTTGCCAAAATATCTTCTTTTTCTCACTAAATTAAAAAGAATTTCTCTTAGAGAAGAGTGTGTAACTCTTTCTCCAGATGCTAACTAGAGGTTACAACAAACCAAAAGGCTTTTAAAAAGTCTTAAATAAAAATGTAACCTCTCTGGGCAGCTTATGGTTACTGGGGAGGAGGGGCAGCTTTTAAAGAACGTTTTTTAAAATCTTCTCCCTGACATTATCTTCTCTGCCAAGTCTACCAAAGAGAAACCTCAAGATAATACAGCCAACAGTAATATAAAGCCTACTGTCTTACTCTTGGGAAAGGCAAAGTCATAAAAAGAGTGTAAGTGGGCAGACATCACAGGATTTGTAGCTGGAGGGGCAACATGATTGCTGGTCAGCAATGAAAAACAATGAAAAAATTCCTTCTTATTCCCTGAATCGTCAAATATTGATTATTCTTTGAGGTATTCAGAACTTGTCTGTATATGACATCAAACAATATCTGTTTTTGAAGCTGGCCTTGACTTTGAAGCCAGTCCTGCTCTGAGAGGGGGATTGGACAAGATGACCTCATAAATTTCATTCCAAAGTAAGTTATGCTATGATTCCATGGTTGTACTTAATGCCAGGAAAAAAAACCCGCCTCATGTCTTACCTGCAGAGCTAACATATACAGCATTCTATGAATGTCAGCAGGTGCTTCCCAGTGCTAAAAATGGTAAGATCAGGCTGTCTTATTTGCATAATAAGTAAGACATACATGTGTTTAAATCAAACAGAAATAAGTAATCTTTAATAAATACAGATTCTGGTTTTATTGGATATGTGTACAAAATTGGCTCTACTTCATCAGTTTAATCTCTAGTTTGATCTGGTGCAAGGAGAAGCAGATTGTATTCCTAGGCTCAGTTTCTCAAGACTGAATACATTCATCAGTTCAAATTCATTTATCTTAGGTTTTTTTCAAAATATTCCTAATATAGCTTTTGTAGGCTTTAGCTGTCCATCTCACAGTCATGTGTGCAGAAGCTAAACATAGTAGTAATTTTTAAACTTCTCTTATGTAGGAAGATTCAGTATTACAAATAGTAACTCCTAGATGATATGGATGTATTACTGTAAATTCAGAAATACAGATATGACAATAATGTTTGCAAATTTCTGTTAACTGTTTAGAAGGACAAAAAGAAAAGTCTTTGCATTTAATGGAGGATAAATTCTTGCCAGTGCTGCCAAAGCAAAAGATGTTTGTCACTTTCCTACAAAAGACATATTTTCAAAGGGAATAGAACATTACCTTTCTGTGATGGTTCCTCAGAGGTGACTACAGCATATTTTCAAATGAGTACGTTTTCATGGAGGGACTTATGAATGAACCTCGGTGACTAATATCTTTATAATTTGTATAATTTTTTCCTTACCCTTTCTCTGTAGGTCAGAGCAAAGGTGCAAGGAAGGACCTCCAAGTGTCATCAGGACCACCCTCCTACCTGGAGATCTCACAAATCTTCTGAATGGGTAGAGGTCTTTATTGTTCTGTACTTTGCATGTTCAGTTCTCCTGTGTGAATTTGTATACTGCACTGCTACCTTCCGGAAACGGACATTTCACTCTCACGTTTCAGAGCTAAACATGCTGAATGAAATCAGTGGGACTCTTGCAAGTAGGAGGGGGAGGCAATCCAGTGGACTGTATTCATTTAGTATTTCAGCATAAAGACTACTGCATACTCAATATACAATGTGTATCAATATATGTGCACAGATAGTTATATAGGTAGGTAGGTAGATCATATTACTAAATAAAACAGGAACTGGATAAGGGCTGGATTGCCATCTGTCATTTGCCCATAGCAAAGTCACTGAGGTTGCTGCAGTGCCAGCTTTCCCAGACATTGTCTAAGCCCAGCCTGAACAACAGCATGTGCCAGGGATTCTTCCTAGCAGACATTTTGGCTGCCACCGTTTGGAGGGGACATGGGACAGAACATGCAGCTGTCCAAGACCAAACTGGTCATGCCATTTGGCCTCAGGACCACAAAATGATCCCTGGGTGGTTTTAGTTAATCATGCAGATGTAACCAAGGAGTCAAAATAAATGTCATAATGGTTATTCTGATACAGACTCATCCTGGTGTACTCAAGTTTGAAGCCTGAAATTTAGGAGGACCCACGGAATCTCATCCACCATGATGATATATAGATTTTGGAATGAAAATACAAAAATTAGACTATTAACTGCTCTTCTTGTTTTCAGTTAATTGAAATGGCTTAGATGCAGGTTGGTTGTTTCAGAAATGGACCATGGTCAACTGGGAGATGTTTAATGCTCATTCTGCTGGGTGCTGTGGCGGTTTATTAATATAATAAGTAATAAATCCACACGGACTCGGTTGGTTGAGAGTTCAGCAACCAAATCCGTTTATTAGAGACAAACAACAACTTTTATATGCACTTTGAAAGTACACAACGTTGTTGTTGATTGGTTGGTTGATTCTCCCAACCAATCACACAGAGTACTCCACTGCCCATGTGTGCTGGAGTACATAGGAGACTTCATTTCCCAGGATGCTCCTTGGGCATCCCTCCTGTAAAACGAATCCCACAGGGTGCCTCCAATCTTCCCTACCATCTTCCTCCTATTTCAACTTCTAGCACTGGGCTTGACATTTCACCTGAAAAATCTCATTTACTGAGGTTTAATCATTAGTAAAACTCCAGCACTTTTATTTTCAAAACATTTGGCATCCCCACATGTGATCCTATCAGGATTCTCTGAGTGCAGAGGTGGGGTGCAGCTTCAGAAGGACGCTCTGTGCTAGGACCAGTCCAGAAGAACAGAGGTACATGCCTTTAGGGCTACCAAAAATAGGTCACCTTCTGCATAAGGAGACACCAAATAAGTGAGAAACAGACTTGTCAACAAATACTTTCAAGTGGGTTTATGAAAAAAATTATTCCAACAGTTTATTGCACAGTGGAAAACATAATATATACTAAAAAAATATTCTTGGCTGACCAACATGATCTTGATCCCACAGGGAAGAGTAACAGCTAAAGAGAAACCTACTGCCTCAGTTTAAAAAAAAGGCATTGACATTAGTCTTGCCTTAGTTCTCCACTTCTATTTAATGAAGCTACTTACCTGACTAAAAAAAAAAAGCCAAAATGGCCCCCCCAAACTTTTTCTAATTTCTGTGGTTTATAAAACCTATAATATACACAATCAGGAAATTAAACATGCCTTCATAACATAGTTGAGTGCCTCAGAAAGAACATTCAAAATGAGAAATGTTTAGATATGTGCTTGAAGGGGCAGAAGAAACCCAACAACTAAAGTGCAGTTATTTCATAGCTCAATTCCAGTGACTGACAGGTAGCACCTGCTGCTTTCAGCCTTTAGGCATCGCATCAAGCCAGATGAACCACAGTGAAAGTTATTACCCAGCCCTGATGCAAGTAGTACTTAATCCTTTATCTGAGACTAGAGAGAACAGTCAATGTAATCTTCCATAAAATAAACTAAATTACTATTCTATGAGCGAGGTATGCTACAAACAATTCTATCTTAGTGTTTAAATGATGAATTCAGGAAACTTAACATTATACAGTACTTAATGCCTACTATCTTTTGCAACAGGACTTAATTACCAGGAAAATATGATCTACTACTGCATTCGACCTCCATTTTATTCATTCTACTATCCATTAAAAAGACATGACTTTCCCCGTTTTGCAACACTAAGTTTCTTTTACCTGAAATTATGTCTAAACTAGTATTCTGAAGCCATGAGGTCTGAGTTTAAAATATAGATATTTCAGTATATGTATACATATTTACCAGAAGATAGAACCCGTTTATGTTGACTTGTCTTGTGAGGGAAGGCCACCTTTTGCCATACAAAACCTTTTTGTTGTTCCAGTACTGAATACAGAGCTGTCTGACACCCTGATAGTCCAAGATGTAGAATTTTATGCTATTGCAAGGATGTTTTTTCTGCTTATTAATATTCTGCTTATTAATGGAATGAAAGCTTCCTCATTCTCTATGAACCAGAGAGAAAATATTAGAATTACTAATATAAGATGCTTCCAAAATGCTCCTGACATTTTTTGCCCAGTCCTTTATGCTTCTGTGGACAAATGCTGGCCAGGATATCAGGCCCTTTCCTTCCTTCCTTCCTTCCTGCCTGCCTGCCTGCCTGCCTGCCTGCCTGCCTGCCTGCCTGCCTTCCTGCCTTCCGCCTTCCTTCTTTCCTGTCTGCCTTCCTGCCTGCCTGCCTTCCTGCCTGCCTGCCTTCCTGCCTGCCTGCCCCTGCTCCTTCCCCTGCCCTCATTATAACTGGATAGTTGGGTCTCTGTCTTGTCAGAGGCTGTGTGGGACAAGCTGTGACATGCACGTTGACTGGCTGCAGAGTTTGGCACTTGCACTCTGTCAGCAAATGGAAGGGGTGCTGGGAATGACAGAATTAAAAGCTTTTGCAAAGTTTCAGGAGGCAAATCCACTTACTAAAGCATAAACTTAGGTGACTGTTGTAAAATATAAAAACCTCTTCCTTTGCCATGTGCAAGCTGACTGCACTGGTCTCCTGCTAGACCAACAGGCCAAAATTAACCTGTGAAAGCAGGCATTAGTCCAGGGATTGCTACTGCACTGAGAGACTGAAGGACAGTCCCATCACTGAGAGGAGTAGGCACTGGTCTGACTTGGTAGTGGAAACTGTTTTCAGACTTAATCTCCTGCCTGCTTGTTTGGGCCAGGAGTGTCTCGAGGTCTGTCTAGACTGTTGACAGTAGCAGAACCGTGTAGGTGTCAACTTCAAGCATCTTTGGCAAGTTATTAAGAAAGGCTAAAGCCACAAATACATTCTACTTTTGACTCTTCAGGTAACTGAGAAAGAGTTCCCTGTGGCAACAGTAACTATTTCTGTTGCAGCTGTAAACTAAAATGAAAACACTTTTCTTTCACTGTCCACTTCCAGAGTATATATTCAGATTCTGGGCTATTTGCCCACAAACTTGTTAAGAATCTCCGTTATTGTGAGCTATATGAAATGCTATCAGGGAATTCCCACACTTCCATTCCACAAAGAGCAAAAACTAAAGATGAGAACAAAATATCTGAAGAACCAGAAGGCAGACAACTGTCTTATTTGTATGCTCTGCCAGGCCCAAACTGAAAAGCTCTTTTGTTTTCCAAATTTCTTTTGGTTCAGAACTTCAGAAGACAACACGGGTATCTTCAGTGTGACAGCAAGGGAGCTTGTGGACATCTCCTAGTCTGTACCTTGACCAGAGCTAGGGTGCTTCAGCTGCCTCTGGTAAGGTTGTGGAGTCCCTTTCAGGCTCATTTCCATCTGTTAGGATTTCCAGCTACTTCTTTCAGCACTGTTTTTCCTCAACCGAAAAGCCTTGGTGACATGATGCTTCCCAATGCTTATGGTTACTCTATAGCATTTGTTATGGAATGAATTAATTCTGCCTAATCATCCTCCCTCTAGATTAATTTCTCCATAGAATTTCTCCATAGAATTGTATAGACTAGAACACATGGTGACCTTCTTCTGTGGTTTTCAGAAAGTTTTGGACATCTAGGAGGCAATACACTTGCTGCAGCCTCATCTTCTACTGTACAGAAAGCACAACGTTCATGATATTTATTGCCCTATTGCCCTCTGTCTTGAATGTCAGATCCTGGGGGCAAAGGTGTCCCTTCCTACCAGATAGAAAGCAGTTGCTGGCTGACACAGTGAAGAGATCACAATGGAACGCAGATGGACTGTGATAGTTCACAAGCATAACCTCTTACCTGTGCATAAGGGTGCACAGGTGCACAGGTGCAATTGGATTACAATCAAATAGCATTATAATTCTGCTGCACAAAGTCTTCAACACCTCCTTGAATAAGGAAGTTAACATGCCCCTATTCCAGCCTCTCATTGGGCTGCTGGAACAACCTGCTTAGCTTGCCAGGCTTGGATGTGTGTCTCTTGACTGTCTAGAGAGGCTCTGTTTTGGCTCACGCTCTTCCAGTCCAAAGATCTAGAGACAAACTCTTGCCCTGTTCATCAGTGAATTTTGAAAATATCTGAAAGTCATCAAAGCAATTAATGTCCTCTTTCATACTGACAAGTGGGATTGTCCAGGGTTTGCCAAGAAGCAGAGACTGCCTGCCTGGGGTGGAAGACTGCAACATGCAAGATTGTCAGCAAGAAAATGATGTCTGACAGCGTGGTAGTTGTGGTTTAATCCTGGCTGGCAGCTGAATTACCCATGGCTGTTCACTCTCTTCTGCTTGGTGGAATGGGTGAGAGAATCTGAAGAATTAAAGGGAGAAAGTTTTTTAGGTAAAACAGAAGCTTTGCATGCAAGCAAAGCAAAACAAGAAATTCATTCATCACTTCCCATGTGCAGGCAGGTGTCCATCCATCATCAGAAAAAGATGGATGCATCACATGTAGCAGTCACTCCAAAAGTGCCCCCCTTTCTCCTTTTTTCCCCAGCTTTATATGCTGAGCACAATGCCATATAGTATGGGATATCTTTGTGGTCAGTTGGGGTCAGCTGTCCCAGCAGCGTCCTCTCCCCACTTCTTGTGTACCCCCAGAATTCTCTCTGCTGGGGTGGTGCTGAGGAGCAGAGAAGACCTTGAAGCTGTGTAAACACCACTTAACAGTAGCTAAAGTACATTTCAATACAAAACTAAAATATAGGCCTAGGCTGGCTAATATGAAGAAAACTCCACCCCAGACAAACCCAGCATACTGCTTCAGCCTTGGTACTGGCAATGGAACACATTTAAAGGCTGATGACAAACTATTGGTCAAAAGAAGTGGAGGATACCTGTCTTATCAAATATTTGCTTCAGGTCCAAGGTAAGCGATGGCATCCTGTTGCTGAAAGGCAATGTCTGTTGGGAGGTGGAATCCCTCCCAGAAGGAGCTACTGGTTGTCTGTAATCCTAACTGTACTGGGTTTTTTTATAGTTTACAACTGTAACACTAAGATATGAGAACTTGCCAAAACATGTTGACCACCATGTAGACAGTTTCACTACTCCACAGTTACTATTGGTATTTAAGTCCTGGAAAGTTTCTACTTCCTTACCTGCACTGAAAATTGTAAAACACTTTAAAACTACAAGCATGAGTGTACAGCACTGATGTAACGAAGGTGTGTATTTTATTGTAAGGCATTGTATTTACACTTTTTTTCAGTAGTGGTGCTTCAGACAAATTATTTTTTCAGTGAAGATCACATAAAATTTTTTATGTATTTTCCAATAAATGTTTGAAACAAGATTGAGCTACTTAATTAGAAATAATTGTCTATTACAGACATCAGACCAGGTTCATGTAATTTGATTGCTTCATCCAGAGAAGTAATTAAAAAATTAAGACAGTACATTTTAATTGTCTCTATAATTGGTAACAAGATCTGCCTTACTTCTATGACTCCAGAAACTCTCTTGCATTTCTGCAATAACAGAGATTTGAACTTGTTGAAAAATATGTACACTTGCAGCAAAATTATGAAGATTGATTCCTCACTGATTCAAACTAGTATAAAACAGGAGTAACACTGCAGAGATCAGTGGATCAATGGACTTAAAGTAGTGGTAGGCCAATATAAACAGCTCCTGCCTGTCAGATTTCATATTGCTTTTACACAGAAGTGACTATATGAATGGCCCTATGAAAACCCAGTGAAGTATTAAAATTGCCTAGAGCCACAGCAACCCTACTGTTCAAATAATGCAGACCTGGAACTGTATCATGTCCATGTCTTTTATATTAGTTCAACCATGCACTATCAGAGAGAGTGTTATGTTTTCAGGATTTGAAAAGACCTTTTATTTTTCCTGTGCAAATATAAAGAACCTAAGTTTATTGAAGGAAACTTTTTGAACAAGCTTTCTCTTTTCTGTACTGAGAAGGAGAAACAATACTGTCTGACACTGAAGAGACTGTCAGTACATTTCATCTTCAGAGAAAATTTTAGATTAAAATATAGTAATACATTTAGTTTTCCGTGGCATTCATTTTAATCAGATTGTTACAGGTCATTGTGAAGACCTACATTTTTTCAGGCACTTTTGACAGCCTCTCATAATTGTCAAATTGTCAACATTCATTTATGGGTTACAATAAGGTATAGATATGATCAAATGAAATGTGTCAAAATTATACAAGTCTCAAGCATGTTAATGAAGTAATCCAATTTCCACAGAGTTGTAGAAACACTTGTTAAAATACATTTGAAGTAAATCCAACCCTGAATCCTGTGAGGCCTGGTCATTTGAGACTTCAGTGAGCTTGGCAACATTTCTGTTGCCAAGTGATGCCTTTAAGACAGTTGAAGTGTATGGGTTTTAACAAACCAAAAAGATACACATACATTTCAAAGATATTTTTATTTAATAGAATTCAACCACAGTTCCCGCCTGGCCCTGTTCTAATGCATATAAAATTCTCCTACAACACCTAGGCATTCTGTTTCCCAGATCCTCTGAATCCAACTTATTCCCGAACATCTGAATCAAGGAACAAAGGGCTATATCCCACACCAATGAAGACTGTATCATGGGTTCTAACTTTTTATAGCCTTCTGGCACCTGCCTTCTACTACCAACTTTGTTCTTCTATGTTCAGTTTTAAATGACTGCTCTTCTCTCCTCGTCTGACCTTGTCCCAGCATCACTGAAATCTGGCTGGTTTTTTATGACTGTAAACTAATCTACTTTACCCACTTGCTCTGCTTTTCCCTTCTCTATAAAAAGCAAAAGGTGCTTGCTTCCTTTGTAAAACACTTTAACATCTGTGAATAGTTGTTCTATATGCTACAGCTGGGATCAAGAGGAAGAGCCTAAATATTTGTCCACATCTGTGGGGTTGTTAAATCAAATTCCAACTCCATCCGATCTGATGTAGACCATGCAGTTATTAATTTGGGGATTTTATTTCCTCTTACGAAACAAGACAAAAACCTTGTATTCAGCCTTGGGTGCATTTCTCTCTGTTCACTGCCTCTGTTTCTCTCCCTCCTGTCTTCAAGTTCTAGAATAAGATATGCAACAATATCAGATAATATTTGTTACTTTTGGAGTGTTCCTTTTACTAGGTATTTCTTAGGTTTTCTTTCTATGTCATTAAAAATAAATACTTCTGAATATAGAAATGTCTGGAAACATGACTAATTAAAGAAGTACCTCAACTGAATCAGCCCGAGTAGCTCTGACAAGCAGAATAAAATATTTACGGTGGCAATTGTTACTCATGCTTCAATCCAGCCTATTCTTGACTATGCTGCAATGGTCTCAGAAAGAATAAAAGTTTTGGTTCTCTCATTGCACCAGAGTTACTTTGCAACTAGAGAAGTTATTTTCTATTTCTCAGGCAGTATTTACTGTATTTCTCAATTTCTTTCTTCTATTACTTCCAAGGAACCACATGAAAAATTCTGACCTTTGTAACTGATGGTTTCTGTTTTCCTTCTCACTTTCAGACTAATAGGTGATCAATACTTTACTGAATGTAACAATCAGTTTATAGGAGATTGGATTTCTTAAAACTAAAGACAGTCTTCAATCCTTGCTATTACTTGATTGTCACTTAGATATAATCAGCTTCAGATACAGTAATAAAAATGATAAATATTACGTCTCAGGATACCAAGCACAACTGGTTTAATTTTTCTCACAAATTCATAAACAGTTATCTTTTGTCTTACACTGAGAACTTAAATTGCAAGATGATAACCGTGACTTTGAGAAAATTGTTCTTCCTTATAAAAAACTCAGGGAAATTGAAAAAAAAAAAGGTAATCAATCAGTACTAGGTAAACAAGGGTTACCTGGACACATAGACTGCAGTTTTGACTATGGTTAAACAGGATGGGCTAGAAAAGGCAATTACAGTCATTGGAAAGCGTCCTGGGAATAAAAAGTGGTCACTCTCTGTTCTGTAGTGGGAAAAATATTGCTGCTCAAAGGGAAGGTAATCAGGACAGAATAAAAGTAGAGACCAAATAGAAGTAGAATGTCAGGTAAGGAATGAAAGGAATCCAAAACAACATTTGCAGAAAGTAGCTTTGGAACCACCTACTCAGAGCATCTCAGAGTCTCCCATCATCATAATAATGTCCCGTTTAAGCTAGGTCCCCTACAGTTTCTGAGGATCTAAATTTAAACATTCCTACTTTTCCCTGAAGGAAGAAAAGGGGGGTTTATACCTGCAAAGGGTGCCTTTTGTAACACCAAAATGTCTAGTCAAAGCATATAATTTTTTACATATATGTATATATATATATGAACTTTTTAAATTGGTGTGAGAGACAGAAAATTTAATTGTTAATGGCTCGAACATTTGGCCATTTGCAGAGGCAGCAGGGTGCTTTGATGTGGCCTGATTTGCACCCCCTGAGGGGAAGGAGAAAAGTTTTTGAGTGTGTGGTGGCAAAACCTTTGATCCACATAAGGCAGAAGGGGTGAATGCTCCGCCCTGGAGGCTTTAGGTTTTGAGCCAGATAAGGGAGAAGGCTGATAAGAAGCAGACCCTGTAGAGGCGGGATGATGTTTTTTACCACGCGAATTTTCCTCTCTTACACAAAGTGGCTCAGTTGTAAAAGTCCCCCCTGCACCGCCCAGTGAAGGTCACATTCATATATAACACATTCTCCTGTATTCGTGCTTAATTAGATACTGCTACCTTTGGTTTGTGTTTGGCCCAGCTGCCTGTGAGACGCTATTCTTTTACTGCCAAGTTATGAGAAAACAAGCAGTGATAAACGAGTACTTCAGCTTTGAAGGAAGCATCTTGTATAAACTAGAATTAATTGGGGCCTCACTATTGGCTGACAGCCCTCCAAGGGCATTTGAAGGAGAAAGTGAAGAGGAGGAGGATGAAGTAAGCCCCCAGACTCCTTTAGGAAAGACCTCTTGACGTGTAGCATGCAGGTGTGGGGAAATTCCAATGCACACACGCAGGCACAGAGGAGGTACCCCTTACATAACAGGGGGAGGGACTGAAGGCCTCTGGCTGGGCTGGGCTGGCCACATCTGCCCAGGTAGATGTCACAGGCAAATTGTATAAAAAAGCAGATAACTCATGCTGGGAGTGGACTCAAGCTTCACATTGAAGGACAATGTTGCCTTTTGTGGGGACACCCACTGTCTTGTGAGCCTGCCGACTCTCCGAGAATGCAGCTTCTGCTATGGGGAATTCTAGGCATTCTGGGGTTTGTAAGACAACCTCGTAACACCTGAGTGAGTGGGATGTTGTACTCAGGGCTTATTTCCCTCCTTTTTCCTCTCTCTCAGGTTCTTGTTTTGTTGGCCACTTCTTTGTAATAAATACTGTTCTTGTTGAGCTTTCAACAGTGTACTGGTTTCAGTTTCGGCGTTCTCCCGGCTACATCACCTAATAGGTCTGAGGGTATTCATCCCCTCTGATGGGGCATAACTGCCTCAACTGCATTGACATGAGAGGCAGCCGTCATATCTTACAAGGGGTCATAAACCATCAAAGATCCCTGATGTGCCCCCAGACTAATTTCTGAGGCATTCCACCAGAGGACTGTTCATGGTTCTCAGTGTTGCAACAAACAGTGTAAAACTCGCCTCAAGGGGAGGTGCTTGGGTGTTCCCACATATACCTGAACGTATATTAACCCACTGAGCTCTATGTTTAGAGGGACCCACACCACACAGAACACCAGAGGAGGACCAAAAGGATGCCATCTTGATCCACGGGTGGTGATATCTTTTTACTTAATCTGCCCATCTGTCACTCTCTTTCTCTCCCCCAACTCCTATTTCTTTCTTTCTCTCTGTCTCACGTTTACTGCCAAATAAAATCCATGCTATTGACTTCAGCATATTGTCACATTTGCCCCTTAATTTGGGCAGAGGCATCTCTCTAATAATCATAATAATCAGATCTTAACAGTTCGTAAGAAGAATTTCCTCCCTTCTCTTCCCCTTACCTTCCCCAGCCCTGAATTTTAGCAAAATTTCCTGGCAAGAAAGAAGATGTTCCTGGAACTGCATGCAGTATTAATGAAGACTTCTTATCTAATTTCTTGAGGACTGCTTGAGGCAGGAGTCTTGATTTGTAAAGCATTAACTTTATTTGCTGTTATTGATAGGCTATAATCCCTGTCAATGTTTTCAAAATTATCTGCAATTCTAATTCTAATGCTGGAATGGATGGTAGACTGTAGTCTGTTACAATTTGTTTTGCAATCAAATGATGTAAATCCTTAAGTGGATTAATTTACAAATAATAAATCCTGACACGATTCCAAATTTCAGGGTGTTTCCTTTATTGATCTGAATGTCAGATTGAGTAGATGAATAAAGGATTCAAGCCCAGATGTTGTGTGATTGTGTTTTAATATGGTTTTTTATTTGGACATATAGCTGACTGTCAACACTGGGACAAGTTTTGAATGCTAGACTATACATTTGGGATTTTGTTGTTTGGTTTTGCGGCTTGGAATGGAAAGAACAAGTTGGCACACTTCAAGGATCCAAGGTGAAATGGTCCCTTTATTAAAATGGCTCTTACCCTATATAGGGTAGGGTGAGAACCTACTGGAAAGAGGGTGTATCTGGGGAGGAGCAAGGGTAGAGCATGCAAAACAGAAGAATGGCATAACCATATAGGGAAGAGTACTGCAGTGCAGCAAAATTCAGCCAATGAGAGGGAAGAGTCCAGGGCCATGAGGGAGAGGGAAATTTTCCAGAATTTAGGGTACAGCACATAGAGAACCATACAAAAAACTGGGAAACAAAATACAAAATCTGAAAACTCTTCACTTTAAAACAGTTCATGTTCTCTTATATAGAGGTCTCATCTTCGTAACAAATATCAGGCTCCATGCTTCTTTTCCAACCCTCATAGCCTTCATTTTTCCCTCCTCCAACATTTGGGTTTGGGTTTTTTTCCCCAATTTGATCCAGAGCTCATGTGGTAGACCTTCTACTGTGTTAGCAATGTAGCATAGCTTTCTTCAGCCTACTTATAGCGTTCAGCTTAATACATATTTTCCCCATCAAAGACAAAGAAATTGCCTCTTCCCTGAGGAATACAAAAACATATACATTTAAGTGCTGAAGGTTCTTTTTCTGTGCTAATGTACTGAATGCTCTCTGCAAGTAGTGAGAAATCAGAAAGTACACCCTGGTGTGGTGGGGTTGAACTTTGGGTGCAGCTTGTAGAAGTCAAAAGGCTGCTGCACAGGTCAGTTCTCCATAGTAATGTGTGTGATACATCTAAATCTAGTTTTTAGACCTAAATGAGTCTGATGTAAACAAAGAGACAAAGTAGTAATCTGTAATTTCCAGTCTAGTAGTTAGAAGCCTGATCCTGCTTTGCTGAATAACTTTGTGTTTACTTATGAGCCCAGGCAAAGCTTGGGGTACCTGCTCCCATCAAGTGACTATTTGTACAAACAGACTCATGTGCTGGTCCTCCTCTCTTCACTACTGTCCCACAATTTCAAGTCATATTTGAGTCTCACTCTACAGTGCAGGGTTCCAGTAGCAGCATCTGTTTTCTGGACTTCCCTCTAGGGCCCGTTTTTAAACTCAAACTCCTCTGTTTGCTCCAGTTTTTTTATCTAATCTGCTAGATTATGGTATTCTGAAACCATCAAGTTCCAGTTTTTGAAGTACATCAGTGATGAGATGTTTCTAATATTTCTGTTGATAATTTAATTTCACAAACTTCACAATGTGTTCTGTGAATCAAATCAGCTAACCACCTATGGTATTTGTTCCTCCCTTCAGTATTAGAGCTTTCAGGCACTTGCATCAGTGTAGTGGCCAATTCAAGGAACTCTTTCACATTATTTCATGTAGGAGGTTAAAGTCTGATTTGCTCAGCCTGAGAACCTGAAAAGTTATAGCATATATGTTGTTATTAGACAAACATATAACAGGATTAAAAGGTTTTAAATTAAAAAATGTTCAATTTAAAAATCTACCAAGGCTATAAGAGATATACTCTCTCTGAATATCTATGCAATTAAGACAGACTATTCCTTTGTTCTCCTTAAACCATTGTTGGACATGAAGTAGGAGGGGAAATGAGGGATATCTAGTGGTTAGGATGCAGGACTCTCACCGCCGCGGCTCGGGTTCGATTCCCAGTCAGGGATCTTCTCCGGGCAGATGGAGCTCGTCAGCCCTGTAAGGCCATCCATCTAAGAGAAGGTCACTCTAAACAAACCTACGTCCTGAGGACCTCGTTGCCACTGTCCAAGCTCGCTCGGCCCCGGTAGATGAACCTTAGGATTAAAGGGTGGGCTCAGTTCAGCGCACACTGTGTCTCACCTAAAAAATCCACTGCACAGGCTCGAAGGGTAAAGACCTTTCCCAAATCTTCGTTTGTGAAGACTGGATTAAACTACATGAGTGACCCTTTCCAGCCTCAAAACCTTTGTCTTATATTCATCTCTCTGAATGCAGTACTCTTTTTTAAGTTCTGTTACTGCTGTTGAAAGACAGAAAATCATTTGGAAATTCCAATTTTTTGAAGTAATTTAGACACATAAACCTGTTTACAATTACTGTAAAGCAGACAGTTATTTTAAAGTTACTATCTTACAACTAAAAGACATACTTTTCGAAATTTCTTTCCATTATGTAGCTGCTGCTGATAGCAGTTAGGTTTTATGCAAGTGGATTTTTCAGTGTCAGCACTTAGCAGTAGATAATATGTTTTTCAATGGCAAATCAATGATAATGTCAGTGCTTTGTTCACAGTACTCTAAATTCATGCATGAAGAAGAAAGATAATGACTTGCAAAACATTTCTAAAATTAATTCACTATTTCTCGTTCATTCAAATTATTTGGGAATCTGCTTTAATGATGCAGTAATAGTATAGGTAAATATACTTAATCTGAAAAGATCTTTTCAGCTGCCTGAGAAGGTAAAGCTATCTGCTATAACATCCTTCAATCTCATTTCAGACATTAGGTTGTCTTCAACTGTATATTATTTGCTGAATGGCACGGACTTATTTTGTTCTGGACTTCTCCAGCAAGTTTGTATTTGTCTTTAAAAGAAAAAAAATCCTGAAAAACCACCCTATCCTCTTTCCTTTTGTGAATGTCCTCTATTTGAAATTCTCTAAACACATCAGGATTTATAGGATTCCATCTGCTATATCTTATTGTGAAAGGCTCTGGTGGGATTTTCAAAAGCCCTTACCAATGTTTTGCTCTTGTTCCATGGGTTATTCCGCTGGCTTCATACATCAAGTGTGAACATGAGGGAGTTCTGCTGTCCCACTTTTTGGTCCTCTTCCTGAAAACAGTTACAAAGTTTGGAGATTAAAGGCTTGCACAGAGCCACTAACTTAAATGGAAAATACCATTGTGTTTCTCACGTACTGATTCTCTAAAATCAAAGAATAGAGATTCAGATACTTTTGTGCAAAATTTAGACCTTTACAACTTTTGCCTACTCCTAAAAATACATAAATCCCTTTGGCACATCTGTTTGTGTCCATTCCTCTGCCCCAAAACCTCCAAAGGCCCCAAATGTCTTCTTGCAATATCTGTTTTACTGTGATATTCTTATCTGAAAACAGGAGATTCAAGGGCACGCTGGGATACAAATGCAACATACAAGATGATCTCGAGACATTATGGATTCAATTACTGTATCTTTGATGGTGCTGATGTACTTGCCTGTACTGTCATCCTCTAGCTCTTCTGGTACCCCTATTTTAAAATTATACTAGTTTTCTATAACAAAAAATGAAGATCAATATTTGCTTTTAAAGCAATTATGTTGCATGGTCTTCTCCATTTTACTGCAAAAATGTGATGGTAGCACCCCGTATGTCAAGAAAATTCTGTCTCTGTGTGAAGTTCCTCTGACATGAAAGAAAAATATAAATCGCAGCAGTGCATTAACACTGGGCACTAATATCTCTCATGCAAAACAGTTCTTTATGCCTAAATATAAAAGAAAAGACACTTGATAAAACTACTGAGAAGCTAGGAAAATCTCACTGTCTTATGCCTGTGCTCTCATTCTAGATTTGCCTAGTGGTTTAAGAAGGCAACAGAACTAACATTTTATCCTATACTGCCCCTTGTAGCTATTTGGAATTCCAGCTTATTGTATCTTTGTATGAATTACACATCCAGGAATTACACATTCATGATATGTGGATGACTCCCTGTAGACAGTACATGTAACATATTAATAGGTTACGCAGGTCAAGGGCAAGACTTCATTAAAAGAAAGTGTGAGTCATCAAAACAGGTTACAAGTTCACAGTGTAAAGAACACAAAGACAAATTAAAATTTGAAATACTAATAGCATGTATTTCTCAGTAAGAAAATTCATACTTTAATTTTTCAGGCTATTTTAAATTTACTATGTGATTTCATGCACCCAAGTTTAAGCAGTAGATTTCTTTCTTATTATTTTTGTTAATTCTGGTAATTACGGTTATCCTTTGGTTTATCTCAGATATTAAATGGTAACAGAGATGTTGAATTATTAACAGGTAATGGAGAGGGTACAATCTGATTATATGAGTGACCGAACATACATTCAATCTATGTAACAAAAACTGTATTCTTGATCACTTTATTTAAATCAGAATGAATTTCTCCACTTATGTTCTGAATTACCATTTTTAAAAATAACAATATTCCTAATGAAGCAGGAGTGTGCAATTTTCCTTTCTAATTAAATGCATTTTAGAGTACACTCTGATAAGAGAAGCACCAATAAAAACATAAACTGTCTGGGACAGAAGACTTACGAAGTCATTGAACTAGAAAGAAATAAAATAGAATTGGGCTGCTTGTACTGAACATTCAGTACAGGATCTGAATCAGTAAAGACTAAAATGTTATTAACACATGGTAATATGATTTAAATGAAAGTGCCCTGTGAAATGGAAAAACAAAGTACAAGAAAAAATGGTAAAATCCACTGTAAGAAGCAGTTTTTGCTAATGCTATGTTCAGATAATGATCACTAATTAGATGCTGCTTGTTATTTAATATTCTTTGTGCTTATCAAAATATATAAAATCATCATAATAAAAAGAAAATAAGACTCTAGTTATAAGAAGCATGTCTGGCTTGCAGTACTCACATTTTTGCTCCCTTTCTCAGAGTGAAATTGAGTTTATTAAATTTCAAAGACTGCCTTAAGGTTTGATAACAACTATCCAGAAAACAAGCATTACATCTCAACAAAAATATCATGTCTTTGGCATTTAGCATGTAATTCTGATAGAATATGCAAAGAAAGAAAGCTGACAAAATGGTCAACAACAACAACAAAATATATAAAATATGTCTTAATCATGAAATAGTCTGGCACTGAGTTTTGTTAAAGCAGATGTATTTCAATAAAGGTTCCAAACTGAGCCACCTGAAATTTTCCAATGGTAAAAAAAAAACTTTATTGAAAAGTTTCAAATTCCTTCCTTTTCTCATTCAGGAATATACTGTTTTTAGTAAATCTTGTGCATTCAATTCACAGTTACAGGGAAAATTGTATATAGTTCTGAGCAATCGGTACAATTTCTGAAAGCAGTGTTCCGAAACACAGAATTGATTTTGAGTATGCTCACAGTCCATACTTGAAAATACTCTTGTGAAAAAGCTATCCATGAAGGATGGTTAATCCCAGACAGGAGCTATGTAAATCAGAACATATGAGTTTTGATTACCTACCATTTTAGCATCTCATGTTAAAATGAGATGCTAACAAGCCCATCAGCCTTGCTGAACATTCAGAATGATGATGTAATTGAGAAGAAGATCTATTCCTCTGAAGAGGTCAGAGACAGGAAGAAAGGAAACCTGCTTTATCAATTCTCTGGGGCAACTGAGAGCAATTCGTATTCTATCAAGGAACAAAAACATGCTGTATGTCTTTTCCACTTGAGTACTCTTCACCAAGGAATTTCCTTTTTTAAACATTTCCAAACAATTATCTTGCACAACATACAAATCTCGCTCCTTTTTTATAATAGAAACAACATCCAAGAATCTTAAGTTTCACAGATCAATGGAACAGCTAAATTAATGAGAAATGAAATAACAGTAAAAAAAATTAAATGACGGGATAAGATTAGAGTCTCAAAGAAAGATTGAAAGTGCCACAGAGCAATCCAAGGACCTTGGTTTTAGGTCTTGCTGGAGAACTGTATACGGCTGTAGTGGAATGTCTGAAGCCCAATATTTTTGGATGGAGCTATGCTTCCCAGAGCTATACTTTCTGTTTGCCTCTGGGAAGAAACTTTGAACATATACTTCTGGAATGCCAAGCAAGACATAACCCAAGTGACTTGCTGCTTTTTCTGAGTGAATTCCTGTAAAAGATATTTCTGAGTCTTTTGTGTTAGCAAGAATCATTGTTACACAGGTTGAGTTAGCTGGGCTGAGAGAGCTGTAGTTGTTCAGCATGGAGAGAAGGCTTTGGGGAGACCTCATTGCAACTTTCCAATACTTTGAGTTTATAACAAATAGGGAGAGGGACTTTTCATAATGGATGTTTTACAGTGACAGAACAAGGGGCAGTGGTTTTAAACTGAAAGAGGGCAGATTTAGATTAGATGTTAGGAAGAAATCCTTTACTCAGACGGTGATGAGTCACTGAAACAAGTTGACCAGAGAGACTGTGGATGTCCCATGCCTGGAAGTGTTTAAGGCCAGGTTGGATGGGACTCTGTGTGACCTGGTCTAGTGAGTAGCATCCCTGTGCATGGTGGTAGAGTTGGAAGTACACAATCTTTAGGGCCCCTTTCACCCCTAAGTATTCTACCATTCTGTGGTTCTACGAATAGTCAGCCAGTCCTATCTTTGACCTTTATTTGTTTTTTCACCACATCACCTCTCCAAGGTCAAGGGAGTTTTAACTATGCAATGGAGTCTTGAAGTGCTACTCCACCTACAGTGCTACCAAACAGATTGATATGAGAAATCTACACATTACAAATAGTAAAAAGTCTAATTAAATACATGTTATAGGTTAGAAATCCGAGAAGGGGAATTTTTCTCTTCCCCCTGCCCCCCACTATAGGAGAGACAGCGTTTGAATGGAAGGGGGAAAGGGAGTCAATTAGCCTTACAAAAGAACTGGCTGGCCAGGCTGCATTCCTAGCTAATGGCCCATCAGAGGCTGGGGGGAGAGGGGAGGAGTTTTGGGAGGGGGTTGCTGGCTCTGCTCGGGTTGGGGGAGAGAGTCAGACAACGGAGTTCTCTCTCTCTGAGACAGAGATGGGGGTCTGCATGCGGGCATTTGGAGAGAAGGCCTGGAAGTCTGTCTTTCTGGATTCTCGTCCTGGTCAGTCCTGACTGCTGGCCTCAACTTGCCTGCGAGCTGCCTTTTGTCTCCAGCCCAGACCTGCTGCGTTTTCATCGGAGAGTCTCTGTGCTCACTGGGAGAAAAGGAGGAGCTTTGGGGCACCGTCATCTGAGAACAACAGTGAGTCCTGTTTGGGGTGAACTGTTTTTCTTTCCTCTTCCTTCCATTGGGGAAAGGGTCCCCATTTCCTTTTCGGCTTCTCCCGCGATCCAAGACCACCCCCCGGACCCCCTTCCCGTGTGGTGACCTCCAGTGACCCAACAGCGCCCCCTGCAGGCCACGATTAGGACTGCGCTAAAGGACAGAGAAGTATTCAGACTTTTTTCTTTTGTTTGAAGGGGACTTTTGGGCACAGGACTATTGTCTAGGGTTTTTTTGTGTTCTGTTACTGTTCTTGCCAATATACATATATCTTTTAATAAAGGGTTGTTATTTCTTCTGGTTTTTTCCACAGTTCCTCGATTAAAGCCCCTTAATTTTGAGTTTACAATTGCTGAGAGAGAGAAGTTTGGTCTATCTCATGGCTCATCCTCTTTAGCAAACGTTCCAGTCTCTTCAAACAGAGACAACACCTAAAAGTACTTTTGTTTTAGTGGCAGATTGTTTAAGTGTTTGCTGAGCAACAAGGAAGGACCAGGTTAGGACACTGATTCTAAAATGGTAAAAGTATGATAGCCAGGGTGTTTTCAGGTTATTATACTGCTTCCATAGCCAGGTTCAGGATGCAGTAACACAAGCAGCTGAACTTGCTCGGTTGAGGGATTCCCAAGGAGGTAGAAAGCACATCAATGGGAAAAGAAAGAATTAAATATCTAACATGGATTTAGTGATTCCCACTATAAAGCATTGATGAAAATTAAGAAAAGAGATTTTTTTGTGACATTTCAATTCTCTCATAGAAGATATAAAAATAATGAATGAAGAAAGATTTTCTGCTCTTTGCATTCAAAATTTTATGGTTGCTTAAGCAAACAACAAATGTGATTATCATGGAATGTCAAATCATACCTCCCAGGGAAATGTTTAGTGATGTAGAACTGGGTCCAATGACACAAAGGGAGAAGAGTTATGCAGCAGAGTAATATATCAACAGCAGAACAACAGTACTAAAAAATAGAAGTTAAAGAGCCACTTCACAAAACAGAATCTAAATTCTAAGATAAAAGATAACATGTACAGTAATGATAATATGTGGGTAATATTGATGACTTCCAACTTATCATTAAATCTTTCTGTATTTTGTAATTTTGAAATGAAAACAAAATTTCCCAAATATGATTCTGTTTGCACTCATTTTATTGGATTTGTTTGATAGGAAAAAATATGTCTTTCAATGGCAGAGACAACTTGATGTTTTCAAAATATGCTACCTGATAGCTAAGGTTTTAACTTATATTTTCCTGACAGTTTTTAAGAATAAAAATCTTAACTACCAAATGAAAAAAGCACACACGCCAGATGGTCCATATATTTCCATTTACAAGTTAGAGGTAGTATTTAGCCTCTAGAGCAACCCACAACTGAACAGAAGTAAAAACAGTAAGCTGTATAGAGATGAGAAACTAGTGTTACAGACAAATAATGTAGTTCCAACTGCCTCTTTCTAGATGCAAAATATTATTCATGCATTTGACACAGGTTCTGTGTATCAACTTGACGATGTGCAACTGTTAGTATTGCCCCATACACTAGACCTAATTTTTTTCTGTGTCAAGGCAACGTGCATGTCAAAGGCAATTTTTTTCTGTTAAAATCTCAGTGACCCGGATTTTTAGCAAACAAATTTTCCTTCAAGGATCCCCAAAGCAGACGAAAAAACAGCTGGATAGAGGTGTGAAGATGCAAATGTTCTTCTACAATTAGCTTAAGGAACTCAGTCATAGTTTTGGTTCCTCTCTTGCTGTGTACTTTAATACTCTAACAATAATAATTGAAATGAAAACAAAAGCCAGACGTGAATGCTGAGAAATCATTTATCTAGTGCTAAGAATCCTCTGTGCATTACATACCAATTATCTTACTTTAAATACATTATCTTTCATCCTTAATGCAATGAGATATTACTTTTTGGAAGTTCTAATCACTCTTAATGATGATTCGAATCTAACTACTGAAACGATTGCAAACCGTCTCAAGCCAGAGTAAACGATGGAAGGGATGCTTACTCCTGAGCTCCTAGCCTGGTAGACAATGAGAAGAGCATTCTTTCCAATTCAGCTTTTTTAAAATACACACATTCATTTTAATTTTGGATGCCAACTCTAACAAAAGGGTGACAAATCTCCCTTTGCCGAGACTCAACATGAAGATTATTCATCAATCAAGTTCTACTGAGCCCTACCTGCAATTCTGTTTTTTAAACCTTGAAAGCTGGGACTCTCTGGCAGGGTGGTCACCACCCTTACATTGTCGATGCACTGTCACAAAGGGCACACAGGGAGACAAGCCGAAGAGTAACTCTGAAATTTTTCCATCTGCAGGCAGCATTCAGTAGAGTCAATTGATTCTTTTAAGTGAAAATAAAAGACACTTGTAATAAAACCATGATCTCCCTACAATCGTTTCTATGGGAACCAACTTCAAATAAGGTCTGTAGCCAGCCATTTATTTAGACAAAAATATTTCATAACTGAGGCATGGAATTTCACATTATAAATGGTAAGCTGTTCTGAAGTGAAAAGAGAAATTATACTTCAGAGTCACAACCTGAGGTTTCAATTAAATAAAAGTATACTCCTGAGTTGGCTTGAAATAGAGAGAAAATGTGATTGCTCCTACAGAAGTGTGGCCATTTAAACACTCTTGCAGGGTATTAGAATTCAGAAACTTGGTGTTAAATGAACTATCATATAACTCAGCATCAATAAAATTGTATGTAAATAAGCAGTAGTAATTACTAAATGAAAAACAGACAGAAACTACTCAGTATTACAAAGAACAGATGGGAACACAACTGTGGTGCACAATTACTTCCTTTTGTATTTTGCTGTTAAAAAACAAACAAAACAAAACAAAAAAACCAAAACAAACACCATCTACTGTAAATTCTTCATTATTAAGAAAATTACTGTGTGTCTCTAATAATTAAACTGCACACCAGAGCCTAGAAAAACCACAAAAATATCCTGGAATTTTTCAACATCCAGAGAGAAATTCTGTTAATATAAAATTATATTTTTATGTTGTTGTATATAAAAGCAAATAATCCACATTTTATAAAGTCACTTGCTGTTTATAGTGTTATTCATTCAATTTATTTCTCACTGTCACCATTTTTAGTTTTCAATGAACTGCTGGTTTATGACCTGAAAACTTACTGGAAAACCATAATTAACTGAGGCTATACATTGCCGTCTCCCTTCCAGAATACAGTTCAATATTTGAAAAGAAATAAACGAAAACTTAAAAACATATATGTTCCCTTAACCTTGACCTCTCTGAGCTGTGAGTTGCAAGTAGCAGTGCCTACACCTGTAAGCAATTCAACTGTGTTTGCTGTGTTAGATTTAGCTTCTGATTTAAAAATATTTGGAGTTATTTGTGATGAAAAGGCCGGTGCTGGTAACGTTATGAACTAGAACTTAGTTTAGTTTAACAGCACAATTGCACAAGTACACATAGGTAGTACAGCAGTCTTGGCAAATACGGTCATGGAGAAGAATTAGAAATGAATCTTAGACATTTGAAATGCATCTAGCTTCAGTAGGATGTCACCTCTGTACATTGGTTGGGAAGAAATCAGTGTTACTTTGATGTCTAAGAAATTCAAACCATTTGCAAAGTTAGGATTTTGAGGAAACTAAAATTAAGTCTAGTGTTTGTACCTTGACATATTTTATCAAGTTCACATCTTCTACAAATCATTAACTTCTTGCAAGTTTGTTCTAAGGTCAAATATTTTTAATGAATATGGTAAGTGAAGAGCTGAAAATCAGTTGTATAGACTCAGACAGTAATAATTAATATTTACAAACATTTAAAGCAGTGCTTGTGCGCAAAATTGTGCACACAGGCAATCATGGACAGATGCTGAATGAGTAAGAGTGAGCCATGCTTACTCCCTCAGCCACTGCACAAATTTCTACCCATCTATTTCATGAGATTGTGCATATAGTTGAGGTTGATACCCCATCAGTACTAGTTGATATAAACTAATAAATTCTTGCTCCAATTGACCTGTTGAAATATTTTACAAGCTGATACAAACTCTGGGAGGTCTTCAGCGTACTCAGGGTAAAACAGTCACAATTATCAGGAAATCTCTAAAGTTTTTATCCTACTTTTCAAGACATTCCAATTAAAAACAAACAGTTTTTATGAAGGTCAGTGGAATAGGACATATAGCAATCGGAAAGAAATGAGGATTGAAATTGGAAGGGTGAAGTCAGTGATCTGAAATACAGTCGAGTTTTATTTGAGGAACTTTAACAGTAGATTTATGACTCAAACATGAATCAAATTAACATTTACTTACATGTATTCCTGTAAGTATTATTAAGTATTAAGTATTTGTTCTTACTTTTTTGTGGCTTAACCCTTGAGGATGTTCTCACAATAGTTTGTTAAAATATCTGACACAAAGCATAAAACCAAAATTTTAAAGATGTTTCAACAACCAGCATTGTGCAACTGGAGTTACATGTGTGTAAAAAATTAATTATTGTGACCTCTTCCTACACATTTTATAGGTGCAGGTAAGGATTCAGTGTTTAATCCTGATTTTCTGTGTTAATAAAGCTATTTAACTCTGCTCTAAATCTAATAAGCTTTAAAGCAGTTCATATTGCTTTCAAATGGCCTCACAGTATGTCTGAAATAAACTCTCATGTCTAAAGGAATGAACATTCTAACAACTTATGCTGGTTGTACAAAGCAGAATTTAGTAACAGGTTGTTCAGTCATCATCAACTGAGGTTTTAAAAATTTGCTACTGATTTAAAATATTAGAAATTACTCTAATTAGTAGAATTGTTTCCACTCAACTACATCATCACTGTTCTGTGGCTGAGAAAGAAGATAAAGTTGCTCGGGGGTGTGGAGGGCATTAGACAATGGCAGAGGGAGGAATTCACAAGGAGAAAGGACACTAACCCAGGAGGTAAGCAGGCTTTATTAGCTCTGCCTTTCCTTATGCCTGTCATTTGCAAAACTGGCCATACTGGATGTCTCCTCTGCTGACTGGTCCACAGGAAGGAGCCAGTTCCTATGTGGAAAGAGAAGCAGTGTACAGGACAAGGAGTGGGATACAGAAGGAAGGAAAATTAGCTTAAGTCCAAGGTGCCTGTTTGCTATCTGCCACGTCAGTGTAACTCAGTGTGCTGAATGGGTAATATTTGAACTTTCATGAATATGAGTTTCCTAGTCTCTTGTTACCTGACAGAAGGAAGTGAAAATAGCATGACTATCTAAAATGAAAAGAACTTGACCTCTTGACCCCTGAACAGCTTCTGGTATAAAGCCCATGGAAGCCAGCATTTATGCAACCTGCTTGCTGGTTGCATAAATTTTTTTTAGCTTCGAATATTGAAAAAAAACCTCAAAATAGCTCAAATTTTTTAACAAAACATTTTATTGTAGGTTTGCTAACATCGAAGTTAAAAGCTTTTGTAGGGCATTTAAACAGATGTTTTCCCATTAATATTAACTGGAGTTCAAGTTAGTGACATCTGACTATTTCACACACAGAAAAGTCCCAGATTCTATGTACTTTGACTATGGTCTAAGGAGATCTTCTCTGCTGTGGGTTGGTGCCTGAGTCCTAGGGCAGCTCAGAGCTGGAGCAGCTGAGGGCAGATCGCAGTCTGCTGCAGACACAAGTCAGTACCTATTCCCAGAACATAGAAACACAGGGTGGATGTCTCCCAACCACAATATTATGCCAGAATGCTAATACATTAAATGCAAGGACACAAGAGATATTTAATCTTTATAACTTATATAATAAATATAATATAATTCTTCTAGGTCTGTGCTAAAAGCAAAAGCAACAGTCAGGCTAAACTTAGTTTTTGCTTAAAATATCTACAATTCATATGTGGGAGATATTTGATTCTCCAAAAAATTTTCTGAACAAAATAGTTTCTTTGAAGGAGAACATTTAGCTGAATAATTTTTTTTCAAAATGAAAAAAAATTCCCTGCATGCACACTCACACAAATACATATATACAGAGCAAAAAGAAAGCATTATTTGTAGGTATTTGCTCAATTATTGAGCTGAAAGTCCTCAGCACTCATATGTTTGAAAAAGTGTGATTCTTTCATTATTTGTGCTTTGTGCAGCTGAATTATGTGTGCTCATTAATTTTAAGTGAACACTGAGAAGGGTAATATTGGCAGCGAAAAGATAAAACATTAATGATCAGTAAACATTTACACAAATGCCTAGTAATCACTCTCTTTTCATAGACAGCACAGTAATGACTGGATAATTACAATAAGCACTGCCCTGCTTTATGCAAAAGTGTTATTTGTTTTAGTTATTCAACTTGAATTTTTGTTCCCTCAGCATTAGGGCTGCTGTTAATGCAGGTTGGTCTGTGCAGCTGTTGCATGGGAATAGACTAGAAATTACAGTGGGAAATAAGAAAAGGAACACAAAATTAAGTTTAGGACATAGATACACCTGTGGAGTTACGATTATGAATTAAATTTTTTTTTATTTGATTCTGAATGCATTTATGTTAATCAAAGATTAATAGTACTATGTAAAACACCATTAGTATATGCAATCTAAAGATACATAATCTTGGTTAGTACAAGTTATTTCCATTGTTGAAAATTTATCTAATAGACAAATAGATAAATACACACATGCATATACTCACTTACATGGAGTCACTTTCTTTGTTCCAAAAGCTTTGGAGGGAAGCTATCTCTCAGTCTTAAGTGTTGGACAGTTTTCCTGCCTGTCCTCACTATGGCCTGTTTAGAAATGTCACCAAACAAACAATCCTGGCAGTAAAGAGCAGAGCTAGTTTCTCTTTAAGCCTGTGCAAGCAGCCCCACTGAGACCAAGTCTAATTTAGTACAGCAAATTTTATGTAGTCCAGCCAACTTTATGTATTCCAGCCACTGCCTGAGATACGCAGTACATTTTTGGGGCCAGCAAAATCTGGTCAGTAAAGCCTGGCAGCTTATGTTACAGGTTGTCACTGACAGGTTCTTTTGCCATTGTTTGCTTTCTGATTCATTATTGAAGCTGCATAAAAGACCATGGGAAAGCAACTACTCTTATAAAGCATCCATAATCAGTCAAAATATCCTGAACTCACTCAAAGGGCATTTTTTAAAATACAAACCATATCCTAACAGATACAGAATACACAGATCTATAGATCTCTATATCTAGATGAGTGTACAACTTAGATCCATCAGTACTCTGTGTTTTACATTGCTGCATGGATAAAAAAGGCACTATATGCCTCACTTAAATACTATCTGTAGTATTGTGCCACTGGAGCCACAAAAAGTGTCCAGATAACCCACAATATGTTCCTCAGGTATCACCTTTCCTTAGTAAGTCTGCCCAAATACTGTTTTGGAATATGTATATAATCTGGGAAATAATATCAGTTTGTGTTGAAAGAAGATTATTTGCTGTGGTACAATCTTTTTACGCAGGGAAAACTGTCTTCTGGGAAAGCACTAAAAAGCACTGATAAAGAGAGGCTGAGATTGCTTTCCTGTTGAAGTACTAGTGACTGGCCAATGATAGTTCAAACTAGAGTTGGAATTCTGAAGATTACCTATGCTAGGAACCGACATGGGAAGA
The DNA here is from genome assembly GCF_036250125.1 of Pseudopipra pipra. NCBI lineage: Eukaryota > Metazoa > Chordata > Aves > Passeriformes > Pipridae > Pseudopipra > Pseudopipra pipra. Next base: position 18,196,509 of record NC_087581.1, on the reverse strand, counting down.
ATGATAGACTAGAATCACTAGGTAATTTAGGTTGGAGTAGAGTCTTAAGACCATCTACTCCAACCATAAACATAACACTACCATGTCCACAACTAAATGATGTTCCTAAGAGCCAAGGAAGAAGTAGGGTGGCTTGCCACAGGACTGTTCCCAAGGGCAGGAAGGCTAGTAGAATACTGAAAAAGAGAAATGGACGTAAGCAATGCAAAAAGGAAGAAGGCATTCAAAGGACCAGAATAAGGCAAAAGGAAATAGGCTGAGGACAAGGGTAAGGATAGGATGAAGTGGAAGCAGAATTGAAGAGAACACAGAAAAGTAGGTAAATACAGTGATAAGAGAAACAGAAATAGTACCAGGCAAAAGTCTGACTGTTACTGAATCGTGAGCTTTTTTTCCAAGATCTTGAATAGGTTGAGAGAATATCAGAATCAACAAAAAAGTGCAATGACATGCTGGAACAGGAAGAAAATGACAGCATGATATGTGGAGCAACCTACATTAAGGAGTTCCAGGTCCCTCCAGTGAAATTTGAGAGGAAAGCGTTCACTTTTTAAGTGGTAGAGAATAACCTACCACTGGTTTCAGTTATGGTAGTAACTCAGCTGGTGGGCATCTACAGATGAGAGATGGCTTATAATATGTGCATAAAATCTGCACAAAATTTCTAGCATTTTTTTCAATTTTCTTTTTAAAAAAGAAACAGGAAGTGACACACAAAACACTGTTAAAGGGAGCACAGCATTACAAATTCAAATGCTTAGAATCTGGAAAATGACAGAAGTGAGATTTATGGTGTAACTTCGGTTTGCCTCCTCTATGTAAATATACTATTTCATCATCCTCATGCACGCTGACAACAAAATTTTCAGAGATTTATACCACCAACATTAAAGATGGAGCAGCTTGACAGACAGATGTTTTGTTCTTCTTGATAATATTAATTTATGAGCCTTATCTTCCTTGTTAAGGAAGGTCTAGAAATGCAAAGAAGACCTGTGGTTGTCTCTTCTCTGGAATGTCTCTTTTCTGCCTTTTACTATAGAGGATAAATGAATATTTAGGAGTTTTTCTTTACCAAGTATAAAGGAAATCATATGACAGATTAACCTCATTATCTTGCTTTAATAAATGCCAAACCTTGTCAGATATTCTTTGACGTTTTTAATCTTCAACATAATGGCAACAAGCATCATTTGTTTTGTTCCAACATAAATTTGTAGCTTGCCCCCTCACACTCTTGTTCAGTTCCACATGAGTTTAGAACAAAGCATTCACATAATCTAACTACAGTAATACTAATTTCAAATACAATAATAATCTCATATTAGTATAAAAATGACTCAGAAAGGATTTGTCTTAAAGAAGTAAGACAATTTTGAACTAGAACATTTGTGATATGAGCTCTAGAGAAATACATGACTTTTCAGGTCCTGTACAACCACATGTGAAATAGAGCTGCATTGAGTTAACTGAAAATGCAGCATGCATGCTACACTAATTTTTTCTCTGGGAGTGGAGAAACAAATAGTGTGGAGTAAAAGTTCACAAATAGAAAAACAGTCAGCTGCAAACCAAATGTTTGATGTTGCCAGATTTAGAGGAACAAGAACACTGACAAAAATAAAGAACAGCAGGCAAATACACAATGTGTAAGGATAAGAGTATGAGTTCCCAGAAGATACGTTCCTGAGAAGAAGAGCTGCTAATGTGCTGAATGAGCTGCCACTCCAATACAACTCCTCATCCATCCTCTAAGCTTTTTGACTCCGTTAGCCAGTATTTAACTCCTTACATGCAGGAGTACGAAAAAAGAGAGGGAGTGGACCACAATCAGGTATTTCTGATAATTAATTTCTTTTTTTATTCTTTCATTCAAAATAGGCTCAGAAATTGGTCTACAGATTAGTTTAGTACATGTAAGCACTGTGATAGCAAGAACAAACTGGAAAACAAACAATATTAGAGCAACTGAAAGTTAATCATACTAGCATGAATAAATCCGAACTAGGAATTAATCTCTGCCAGTGTTCATATTTTAATACTTTGGTCAAGTTTGCACCATAACAATGGTATAAGTTTTTAAAAGCATCACCATTTCTGTATACTTTTGCACACAGCAGTTCACTATTCCTCACTATCATAACAGTAAAGACAATAAGTGAGTGTTTTTGAAAATATAAAGAAAAAAAGTTTTTATGGTGCTTGATACAGAAAAATAAGCATATATAAATAAATATTAATTTCTTGTCAAATATATTAATAATTATTTTTTATCAAACATATATGAACGTGGTATTAAATCAACTCTTTAGTTAGGTTATACAAACCAGTTTAGAGGTTTATTACAATTTTTTATTTCAACTGCTGGATAATCACATAAATATGTACAAAATTTATATCTGCCAAAATGAAATGAAGTTATTTATCTCACTAAATAAAATCAGTGCTATTCCTGTGGATTCATTACAGTCTCTCAGCAGAAAAAAATAGAGGAGCCTTCTGCTTAAGCAGATTATACAAAACTTAAGAGGTCATATCAGCAATGTCAAGGGTATTAGACATTTTGCTAAAGATGTTATACGTAGTAATGTTGAAAATAAATATATTTACTACAGCAGCAAAACATATCAGGAAATGCATTACATATGTACTTGTATAATATGCTTTTTTTAGTCCTGGCTAAGAACACTCTAATATTTGTCACCCAATATTCTATCATTTTAATACTTTTTAAAATACGTAAGTAACAATATTTAGTGTAATTTAAGTCTTTTGACTGAAAATATGTTCCAGGTAATATAAAAAAACATTGAACCTTAAGGTAGAAGGATTTGTTTGTTAGTGTTTGCTAGCAGTAGCTTTGAAATGAAAGAAAACTAGCATCATGATCTAATTTTAGATAAATAGGCCATAATAGAGGGACAAAAAATGCTGTGTTTGTGATTCACCCTCACTCAATAAGAAGTATTTTTGCTTCTGATCCCAACTCACTTTCAAATAATGGCTTGAAAGACTTAAATTTTCAAGAAAAGCAGGCAGTAAATCCAGCTTATTGCCAAAGTAGTATCAGTTTGTGTCTCTACTAACTTCTAAGCTGCATAGCTATCTGATAAGCTACAACTTTACAAGATCTAAAAAACAAAAAAACCCAACTTTTTATGCTTTATATCATGATGAATATTATTGTGACCAGAGGCAAAGTAAAAAATTTTCTTAGCATTTAATAGAAATGGGTTAGTATTGTGGGTGACAGGCATTTTAATACCTACAACTCTGTGAACTGTGGTGCTATGAAAACTAGTAATTTAATTTAGAATTTCATTTTCACATCAGTTTGACTGGATCCTGAAGCTACTCATAAAAGCTTGTTCTGTGCTCTACTAGGGCAGTGTGACTTCACTGTAATATGTTTTTCTAGTACATCCTTGTGTGGCACCAGTACCTAGGAGTCAGTGTGATCTATACATTTTTGTCAGGCCATATCTTATCTAGGATAGGATAGTCCTATCTAGGACTATCTAATCTAGACTTTCCTAAGGAGATGGCTTTTTAGCCTATGTACAGACTTGAATATAGCTTTCAAGTTTACCTGTGGATGCCTTGAGAGGAACATGTTATTGCAGTTCTTTTCTTTGTAAAAGAAAACGTAAGCTGTGGCTGCAGGGAGCTGGAACTCTTGCTAGATGTTGGCCTTTCTCTCAAGCCAGCTTACCTGCAAAATGAATGATTTGCGACTAACTGTGAAGAAGATTGACAATCTAGCACTGCATCACTGTAGGCTCTCTTCAGACTACAAAAAATCTGTAAAAGTCCCTTGACCGGTAATGACTGTGCTTTAAGAGTATTCAAGATTTCTTTATATTAAGATCACAAGACTCAGTTTACCTCCTTACCACAAATGGTTTAACAAACTCAGCAACTCACCTGGATCAGCAAGAAACATGAATTGTCCGCAAATTCACAAATTATGTGACTGACTTTCTAATAAGTGAGATTAGTTGAAATATCCATCACTGTATAGGCTACTTCCGAAAATTTCCCCTCTTTGGTGCTGCAATTCTCACATACCCCAAGGTTACAAAAAGTCACATGAATTTGGTCCCTACTTCACAACATTGCCAAATGATTGTTGGAGAAAATAATTTTTGCAGCATTTTACATTCTGTGTGCCTTGTGGGCCATCAAGAACACAGGTGCGACTTTACCCTGGTTGAGTTAACAAATGGGGAAAAGCTCTGAGGAATGAGCAGATTCTTGCAGGTTATTTTGTTGGTATCTTCCCTGGATTTTTTTGTGCACCTTCTCTTTTAATGCCTTATCTGCAGAGTCATTTTGGAAAGAGAGAATTGACTAGATAAAGTTTTGAGCTCTGACCTGACTATTGCTTTAGTGCTGTCAGACTCCAGGAACATACAGAAGTAAATGGAGACTATACTTTACCAACACATAAGCCACATCGAAAAAAGTTATATGTGAAAGTATTTAATCACTGAAACCCAGATATAATAAGAGTGTGTTACAATACTCCAGCAAACCACAAGACCTCTCTTCAGATACAAGGCATTAATCTTAGCTTTCCAAAGTAAACAAGGCATTTAAGATATGTACTACCTATTTTTACACATGTACAACCTTATGTACCTCAGTGGTATTAAAATGTTAAGACAGAACATTTGTGTATCTTTAAAAACCCGCAGTGCAAACCTGCATGTCTAATAACTAATCTCTTGCTTGAATATCTCTGAGAAACAAGAGATTTAGTGTAAGGATGTTTGTGCTCCTACTTTTACACTGCAATATACAGTGCACAGGTATAAATAATACAATGCCCTCATTTCACATAACCTATTTATAATTGCTGTTATAGAAGTTACTTGCAGTACAGCAATATCCTGGCTCTTAACATGAACTGCTGTGTACTGCAGCCAGCAGTACAGTGGTTTGTGGAAAGTCACTCATTAAAATGCAAATCATGTCTTAAGCTGACTTTTTTGGCTCTGGTATGTCACCTCATCTCCGGTGTGACTCCATAAAAACCCAAAGCAGGACAGGATAACAGCAGGAAGGGTGCCACAAATGCAGTGTGCAGCTTCAGAACTGTCCTCTAAAAAAGCATTCTGAAAGTGCTGACAATAAAATATTTTAAAATGTTGCTAATAGCCTGACTTAATTTTATTTGTCACTTGAAAAAAGTATTGATCTCAAATGACATAAATATTTATAGACTGGTAGGATTCAAATAATGTTTTAACAACTTTTAGTTAGAACTGCAGAAAAAGGCACATTCTCTGCACTACTCTGAACATGAAATATTTTGCATTTGAAATGCTCAAATAGATCAAAAGTCTCTGTATCAAAGTCAGGATTTAAATAAAATTTGCAATATAGTTGGTCCTGTTCATTACTACAAATACAAGTAATAATGATGGTAAGTCAGACTATTAGCCTGTACAAGGATCAATTTTGCTCAAGGACTGCTTAAGAAAACATAATAGGCCAGAGAGACATAAACATGAGGTAATGAAGGAATTTTCAACACATTTTAAATAAACACTTAAATCAAAACATGTAGCTGAATTCACTACAATTATTTGTCTAGGAAAAAATCTGCTTTTTTTTTAGCACATACTCATTTTTGACGCAGAAGAAATTTAACATGACTACACACAATACAACTCCAGAATGATACATAAATTACATAGAAAAATAGCATACATTACTTGCATGACAGTAGAAAATTATAATGATGGCCAATGTTGTGTCAATTTCAATAAGTAAAAGTATTTACTACTGTAAACTGTAGGGTTTTAAAGTCTAACATTTTTACCAGAGAATGTTTTAGCAAACATTTGTTTGTTCAAAGAGACAAACCAGTTAGCTCTTTAAGCACACATTGCAAGAGTGCGATAACCCAGAGGAATTTGGCGGAATGGGACAAATGCTTTGACTGGATGAATCTAGATTGAAGGCAATTCAATAGATTCTGTTTGTACAATTTAGTAGTTATTGTTGCTGAGGAACAATTTCTTTAGGGATGAAAGTCCTTCCCTCCAGAAACCCTCTGTGTATGCCTCTCAGGGATCACCATTAGTAGGAATGACCGAGACAGGGTGTCTTGGCTTTCAAAGTGGACACCAGAAGTACATGACACAACTTTGCCCAGTGCTGCTTGTCTTGTATTGGTTTAGGCATATGAGAAAGATCAAAGCGTGTGCTTTGTGTTAAAAAATTGAAACAGAAAGACAAGAGATAATTCCCAAATGCCAGCGACTGGGTGGGTGACTGAGAACATATGAATATAACCATAAGAAACTTTTTGAATGCATCCATTTTAAGTCTTTACCTCACTCATGATTCTGCAGTGACTTTTACTTCCTTCAATGAAGTGCAGTGAAATAGAAGTACTTTAAACAAGGACAGCTCCCAAATTTTTCTCTGCATCCAAGATTCTTGCTTCTTTCTGCAGCTCGTTTGTTGGCCAGGAGAGTTCTTTCCTCTGTAGAGTTAGCTTGGACCAAGAATTGATTCCTCTCAAGAGGAAAAACAATTCTGTCCAACAAGGAGAAACGTCAAAATGTCCAAACTATGATATACGATGATTAGGTTCCTTAGGTATAGGTCCATAGCATCTCCACTGAAGCACCCACTCACCCACTGAAGGGTTTGCAGAAATAAGGCTTTTGGTTGGGGAGACACACTACATATGGGGCAAAGAGAATGGCAGGAATTTACCGCTGGGACTGTTCTCTGTAGACCAGCAAGGATGAAGACAGCTATTCATGATGGCAGAGTAAAAGCTTTCATATGAACCTGTTACTGTTTCTTTCAGTCTTTTGATCTACAATATGGTCTGATCTCACAGAAAATACCCCCAAGAGCATTTTGGCTTCAATGCAGGATGAAGGCCTCTGAATATATATTACGTCAATCCTAGGGTTAGAGAAGTGTACTGATCTTATATTCAATTTTCTATTTGCAACAGCTAGTGGTTCACCAGAGTTGTGGTTGTCCAGAAGTGTGTTTAGGGAGAAAATATTTTGATCATTTATTGCTTCTTAGTGTTCTTTTTTGGTACATTGAAAATGATGATGGCATAAAACCCAGCAACTTTCTTGTCATGTTTAAATCCTTGCATTGTTGTTCTTTTTCTTGATGTGTCCTTAGTCCACACTTTATCTCTGGCAATTTTTTCTGAATAAAGACTGCTCCAGCAAAAGTGATGTTGATGAGAAACTGAACATTCATTAAACACCCACAGTGGCTACATTTCAAGGATGAGGATAGCACCTGTTGCTTCAGAAAGATCATCAAGGTTATTTAACATCCTAGTGCAGCAGGTGAATCTTTCTGATGACATATGTTAGCTTCAAAAGAAAGTGTTTTTCTGAACTTGGAACTGAAAAACAATTTTTCTGTCATGTTGCTTAATACATTGGCAGTATTTAACTTTTCACTCATTCCTTCACTCTTATTTGTGTTGAATATACTAAATCATATGTTTCCAAAACATATTTTATTCTATTACATTAACAGCACAACTCAAGTTGTGGTTCAACCAATATCCTGTCATATTCAGCCAGCAATTCCAAAGTGACACTAGGTATCCTTACCCTGAGCTGTCTTTTTTAATATTTCCTGATCAGTCGAAGGGCAAGAACAGCTCTTGAAATCTGTCTCATGATAAAGCTGGGAGAGCTAACAAAATATTAAGTTTAGGCCATACAAATATCCATTTAAAAATTGAGAATATTCTACCTTTCTCAACACCTATGGAGTATGAATCACCATGAATTTCAAGTACATTTTATGACGTCTAGGAGGATTTTGCATAAATTCCCATGAGATTTGGCAAAGTGCTAGCATATTTAGAATTCCTTGATATGTTGAATTAGTGATGGTACAGTTTTTCTTGATAATGTTGTATTATCATACTTGAAAAAATACATTAAATCAGAAGAGAAGTTTACTTATCCTTCTACAGTAAGTCATGTTAAAAAGCAACAACTGAAATATCTTTCTCTATTTCTGGGCAAAGGTCTGATTTAGAATAATGTATTTGCCAAGAAGTTAGTATTTGTGTTGAAATAGTTGAGAACACTTTCTCACCTCTAAATGCACAAAGAAAGAAATGGCTGGAGAGGCACTGTTGCCCCTCATTTTGACTGTCAAATTATCTCTGATTTTCCATTATCAATCACATGTAAAGAAACCTAGGAATGGACTTTGCTATTTGCAAACTTCAACTACTTATTAAACTGTTATTCATGGAGTTTACTAAGAGTTTCTCCCTATCATCACCATCCTAGATTTTTTTTCATGTAAAAAAAAAAAAGAAAGAAATAAAGAAAAACTGTAAGTTGGAAACTATTTAGAAAAATTAGGAAAACCTGAAAGGAACTGACTTAAGGAATTTAATCCTTTTCTGCAAAGTGAATTTTGCAGGTGCCCCACCTCTACTGAAATGAATTTTGAATGTTAATGAATGCAAATAGCTTAGCAGGTGTTAGAGTTTGTCTGTTTTAAACTCTACCACTGATGAGGTTTTATTTTTTTTCCTAATGACATATTTGTATGCTTTCAGAGGCAAAAAGTATTTGAAAATACACCTGCTGATGCTGGCACCAATTTGAGCTGGTTTGATTACTGTGTAGGTGGGTTAGCTTTGGTAGTGCATTATGAGGCTCCACCTCACTTTCATGGGCTTAATAGAACTCTCTGTGCTTTTGTTGAAGTCCATGAAATGAAACAGAAATCCACAGTTCTTGAAACAAAAGTCTTTCCTCCAGTTTCAATAGGCTTTGAATTAGGGTCAAAAGTTGGCATTTGGTATCCAGAAGCAGCAGCAGAAGTTTGCTTATGAGGGAGGATTTGCCACACCACCTGCAGGAGGTCAAGTCTGCAAGAGAAGAAGTAAGAGCTCTAATGAAGATTTCTGTGTCCCTAACCCAGGTGGGTCAGTGATCCAAGTCACAAAAGTTTAGTTTTGATTGAACTGTTACTCTTTGAATGAAATTTGTGGAAGTGGAAAATGTCTCTTGGAATAATTCCCTACCCTGTTACAAGTTATTTGAAGGCTAATCATGGTTTTCTGACTTTGGTTCTCCCTGTTATATCATGAGTGAGAAGTGCCTAGAAATGTGGAATACTCTGAAGGAATTTTAACTATGGAATGTGCATAGAGAATGGCAGCACAAATCTACTGATCAAATTTATCAGTAATTCTACAAATAGACAGAAACTACATGCACTTCAGGAAACCAAGGATGACGGGAGGGGGAAAAGCCGGGATAGAGGGGTTACAAAGAGGAAAGGAGCCCTTGGAAGTTAGTATTCCCTAAGAAATGAAAACATAGGTGAAGAGAACCCCTTAAATTTTTCATTAGGAATCCCTGCATCTTGCAAGCCACATGCATCACCTTTTATAAGAGGAAAACCAGGAGTCTCATTGCAAGAACATGCCCAGATGAGTAGTTTTGTCCCTACATACAAAATATTATATGTAACTTCGTTATACCAGGAACCTTAATCACCAGATGACACATATGGCATATTTTCTTCATGAGTTTAATTCCTTTTGGGACAGAAATTCCTTGGAAAACTGATCAGAACTTTTTTATTATTTCATTTTACTTTATTTTCTTTTTTTTTTTATAATATGGTTGTAAAAATTATTATAGTTTATTTATAAGTTATGGGGTTATATTCCTTTACTGTTATTTTTTCCCAAATATTAATTAATAAAACCTGTTGCCAGACAATGGGCTGCAATGATTCAAGAGCAGACACTGAAAGAAAAGCAACTATATGTGAAAAGTCTGGTCAAGATATCATTTCATCTTACTCCATAAAATGGGAAGCATCAAATTTCTAGAAGTCTTTGTTTGCATTGTTTATACTGCCACATTGGATAACTGCCTTTCTAAAGGATGTAATGAATATGAAATAACATTTCTGTTTAATTTTCCTATTCACAGAAAATATTTCTACTAAAATTATACCTTTTGGGATTCATGAATATTTAAAAAAAAGAAGAGCTCTTCTCTGAGTTTTCTCACAAAACTGCAATGTCTCTGCAACTAAAACACAGTAATTGGATACTTTTATGAGCAGAAGACAGTCAAACTGTTTTTGTTATATGATCTAGCTAGTTGAAGTGGAGACTATGACAACACTGACACTGTGATTGTCAAGTTACAGCTCAGAGGTGATTCCTCAAAAAGACATTTGGAGATGTAAAAAGAATATCTGGTACTGCAGAAAAGAGGAGGAGTAACACGGAAGAGAAGGACTGAGAGAAAGGTAGTGGGAGATGAAATACCTAAATCTTCTGGTAATTAAACAGTCTTCAGATTGTGTGAAATAAAAAGTCGTATCACCCATCCTCACAAAACTGCTTCGTCTCTCTCTTGTACCGTCACAGTCTCTTGCACCTTCCTCTGCAGAAGCTGGTGATGTTCATGTGCTCCATTGCCTGAGACAGCACAGCATATCCCTCCTCTGCTCAGAATGGTTTCAAGTTTGGCTTCCTGCTCAATATTTTTCTAGTGTACCACACTAGAATGGTGTGTAATGTAATGGATTGCATTTGAAACAAAATTCATCTGATTTCCTTCCAGTTTATCCCTTTATTTGTTCTGATTTTTATAAAAGAAAGTCTCAGGACAACAGCTGTGTGGTCTTTTTGGTGACTGCAATAAGACAGCTGCCTACTACAGATGCTACAGCCCACTATGATGACAGACTCCGTTTTCTTCCCCGGAGTGTGTGAATGTGAAATATTCTTTATCTGGTAGATTAATTTTGCATTAAACTTACAGCCTCAGTCCCCATGAAGACTGTGAGTATAATAATTTAATGACACAATAAGAATATATCTGATGAAAATAACACACCAAAGGAAAACAATCTTGTATACTGCTAATCTGAAATGGTAAGGATTAAAATATTCATCATGTCAGCACCAATGTTGAACCCTGCTGTTCCTTCTCAGCATCTTGACCCTACCATTTTCATTCTGCTGCCAAATAGACATGTATAACTGTCCTAGTTAGGACAGCTGAGACCAGTTCATCATGGTATGGGTGTAACCCAAAACTGTGTATTCTATAGCCTTCCATGCCATTTCCCAGAAATTGTTAGCAGAAGAGGCCTGCAAGACAGGAAGATGTTCCTGTCCTCATACCCTTTTATGGAATTCCCCACTCTGAGGGAAGGACTGAGCATTCCTGCCTGAACTGGAGAATATATAAACTTGGAGTTTTGGAACCTTTTTACCACTCATGGGATCCAGAAGAAGACTGCAGATCACCGCTCTCAACCAGACTGAGACCACCATCCTCAACTGGACTGCAATCACCACTTTTGACCAGACTGCAACAGCACTCTCACCAACAGGTTTTCCCCTCACTTTTTTTTTTTCCTTTGGACTCAGGGGGCCCAAAGAACACCACTCTGTTCATGCCCCAGGGTGCTGGGTTATATATTTGGGTTTTGTGGGTTAAAACCTATTGTTTGTCTGTATAATTGTATTTATTGTATTATTTTATTAAATTGTTATTCTGACTTATAATCTCTCTTTTGAGTTGAGTTCGTTTCCCCTGCTTGTTTACCTTTAAACCAGCACAATAACCTACAGCAGGAAACTCTGGATTGATCAGAATGGATTTGTATATTTATACAAGAAACTTCGTAAAACTTAAAAAGTTTTGGAAATCTACTGTTCAAACTATCAAACTACTAGATTGTCCCTGACACACACTTAACCTGTGCTTAATAGCATTTTCCCAAACAATTCCCAAGTCACAGTTCAGGAATTAAGAGGAAATACAGACAATTTGCACAGAACTATTCTTCTCTGCCAGGTGAAAGTATTTAATAATGTGGATATCGTTTCTCTATGATACAAGGGCAGGGCCAGAGATTGGTTTCAGATGTACATTAAATCACAGATATTGTTACAGCCAAAGAGAATATGTTATGTTATTCTGAATACAGATACTGGGAAAGGGCTATTTCTATGCCAAACTCAGACTCTTGCTGATGAGTCTTTCTTTTTTGTACTTTTCTTCTTACCTTGTTGCTCAGCTTTGATCTGTGTGCCAGGTGTTCCATCCTCTTTCACAGAATCACAGAATCACAGAATATGCTGAGTTGAAAGGACCGACAAGGATTACTGAGTCCAACTCAGTCCTGCACAGGACTATCCCCAGGAGTCACATCAGGTGCCTGAAACTATCGTCCAGACACTTCTTGCACTCTGTCAGGCTTGGTGCTCTGACCGCTGCTCTGGGGAGTCTGTTCCAGTACCCAAGCACCCTCTGGGTGAAGAACCTTTCTCTAATATCCCACCTAAACCTCCCCTGACACAGCTTCAGGTCATTCCCTTGGGTCCTGTCACTGGTCACCACAGAGAAGGGATCACTGTCTGCCCCTCGTCTTCCCCTCACAAGGAAGTTGTAGACTGCGATGAGGTCTCCCCTCAGTCTCCCCTTCTCCAGGCTGAGTGACCTCAGCCACTCCTCATATGGCTTTCCCTTAAGGCTCCTCACCATCTTTGTTGCCTTCCTTTGGACACTCTCTAACAGCTTAATGTCTTTCTTATACTGTGGTGACAAAAACTGCACTTGATATTCAAGGTGAGGCCGCCCCAGTGCAGAGCAAAGCAGGATGATCCCCTCCCTCAACCAACTGGCGATGTTTTGCCTGATGCCCCCCAGGACATGGTTGGCGCTCCTGGCTGCCAGGGCACTGCTGACTTATATTCAACTTGCCATTGACCAGGACCCTCAAGTCCCTTTCCATGGCACTGCTTTGCAGTCTCTTGTTCCCCAGTCCGTACATACCTCCAGGGTTGCCCAATCCCAGGTGCAGAGTCCAACACTTCCCACTGTTGAACTTTACATGGTTGGTGATTTCCCAGCCCTCTCTGCAGGGCTTCCTTGCCTTTGGGGTAGTCAGCACCTCTTCCCAGTTTTGTGTCCTCTGCAGACTTGCTTAGTATCCCTTCCAGTCCTGCATCCAAGTCATTTACAAAGATGTTGAAGAGCACAGGTTAAGATGCCTTAAGGTTTATAAGTATATAGATTTTAATGCAGCTTTTAGCCTTTTAGTAATTTTAGGATAGAATTTTTAACTGAATACTTTTGTACCAGATTCCAAAAGATTGTTTTATATTTCTCATCGAGGATTTCAACAGATAGAGAGTTTTTAGCCATTCTATGATTATATGAGGAGTCATTTATGTGATGTGGCCCTGCATACCTGGAATATTGAAATGCAGATATAATCAAAAGACGGTATTTAACAAGATGCATACAACTCATACTGTCTTACTATCCTTGTTATTAGTGGATAAACATTACAAAAGAATTTCAATAACTGTTATTTACTGAATGCAAGCATAACACCTGGGGAAAATGCTTTCAGTATAGTGCAATTCTATCTACTTACATGCCTTTCTGTATTGCATCATACACTCTCATGTGTATGACTGATACGACTCGTATCTTCATTCTAAAGCATATAGATCCCTAAATTGTCCCATCTCAGACCTTCCTGGCTCCATGCCAGCGGTAAAAAATAACTGCTTTGCATAGAAGCTGAAGTAATATTGGAAATGAAATGGAAAAAGCAGGAACACTTCTAGCTGGTAAATTGTCTGAAGAGCAAACTGATGCTATTGTTTTTGTATCATCATCATGGCTGGGCTTCACGAACGAAGATTTGGGAAGGCTCTATCCACATTTGTTACAGGCATGCTGGTGGCTTATGAGGCCAATACGAGACAGAATTGTTTTTGTAAGGTGAATATATATCAGTGATCTTTAATAAATATCCAAAAGTTTTATGTGTCACAGAGCAGACATGGTTGTAGAAATAGGTCTTTGCTACTGCTATGGTCTAAAAGCCTTTTGTCCTTAGGCAACAATGAGGAATAGAAAAAGTATGCAGATTTTTTAAAAGTCAGTCCAAAATACCATTATGCTTATGATCCAGATATAATTGCAGTCTGAAATTATCAATAAGAAAAGATATAAACACTTCTTTAGAAGGGCAGCAACGTTGGGGATTTTTTTTTTCCTTGATTTTCGTTTTACTCTTCTGTGTTTGCTCTCTCTTTACAGCTGCTGAATGTTTAAACAAGCCAAGATCTCTATGCATACAAAGGACTAGGTTTTTTCCTCTATACACAATTTTTTGCACAGGTTAATAAAAAAGGACATGGATAGTTTAGTATTTAGAGCAGATTTATATACTCGGTTTAGTGACCAAAGCAAGATTTACCCTACCAGAGCAATTTATCTTTGGCTGAAATCACATGCAACAGACAGACTTTCTGTGAAACCAGGCTAAAAATACTCATTAGCTATTTCACAAGACCATGAGACAGCTTTCTTTCCCACTCCTGGGGTGCACTCATAAATGCCATTTTTTTTGATAGTGAGGAAGGCCATGAAAACCATTTTGAATTCAAATATGATCATAAGAGCTTTATAAGAGAGCTTACCTTTATTTAAGTGTTATACGTGATGGGATAGTCCTCCCACTGAGGACACTCATGGTGGGTTACTAAGCCTTACTGAACTGCGTTACAGATTACACAGCCTACTTCAAACCCCTGTGCAGATCAGCTTTACCTAAAACATTTATTTTGTCTGAACAACTCTGACTACCCTACTGAATTTGACTACCCTTTTAGTTAGAAGGATTGTGGTGGGATTTCCCTTGCAGTTCACTCTTTCTGTCATTCAGTACACTTTTTCTGTCATTTAATCTCAAATATTTCTTGTCTTAGGCACTGTCCCTTTGTTTTGTGGAATGATACCTATATACAGAGTCTCCTAAGCTGGCCCATGCTTCTAGCAGTATTAAGCACCTTTCTTCTTTCAAAAAAACAATCCATCCACTGATGGGTTAAAGATAGACTAATTCTATGCACAGTTCCATAGTTTGGCCAGTGCCCATGGGTCTGGGAGTGCCTCATGTGCTGGCATTGTTTTGCTTGGTACCTAGTGCCAAAACACCTGCAACCTTCATGCTGCCATGTACCTGTCATTCCCAGTTCTGCAAAATCAGCTTGCTCTCCTTCATTCCAGGGCCAAAGGGCCACGTCACATGTTGAAGTCTTACTGCAGGGCAATGCAAGGATGAAGACAGGTAGCAGAGTGCCGCACTACTGACTGTGCACGTGCTCTGGTCTCTACTGCTTCATGGAGTAAAAGTATCTAAACACAAGGAAAATATCTTCATTCCCCAGGGAGAGAGTGTGTGTGTCAAGCAGCTCAGACCCTTGGGTCCTGACACCATTCACAGCAATTCCCCCTTCCCTGCACAGACTCTGCTCAGGTTCTTGCCTCTCTGCAGCATGGTCTGCTATGAAATTATTATCTATCTTTTAGATTTCCAGGTGTCAGAGAGAGATTTCATAGTTCCTTCTCTAACTGCTTTAGGGCAAATAGTTCTGCCTGCACTGGTTAAGAAAGTTACATCGATATTTAATAAGTAGAAAAGCAAATATCCGTGTCATTTCAGCCTACAGTTTGGGCCAGTTGCAATGGACAAGCATTAAGCTGCATAACATATAAAGCTCTCAGGAGGAGATCTCTTTTCTTCTCTGTGAGAGGTCTACAGAACTGGGAGGAGACTTTGGTTTAGCTTTTAAATAGAGAGAAGAGGGGACAAAGATTCAAATTGCCAAGGCACTGTCACATGACACATATACATTACAGAAGCAGCTAAAGATGCATTATGAGAAAATCTATAGGCTCATTTTTTTAGGGAGGTCTTATACCTGTGTGTTCAGGGCTGTAATGTCCACCTCGCCTCTTCTGCATGTGTCTAACCAATTTGTACTCCTAAAAGTCCATTTGCATTTGCAAATATGAGATTTGTATGCAGAACTTTAATAACCTTTTTTCCTTTGGTTTCACACTCAAACTATCACATTCCTGTTGTGT
This sequence comes from Pseudopipra pipra, assembly GCF_036250125.1. Lineage (NCBI taxonomy): Eukaryota > Metazoa > Chordata > Aves > Passeriformes > Pipridae > Pseudopipra > Pseudopipra pipra. The sequence continues at coordinate 18,180,553 of NC_087581.1, read as the reverse complement.
ATTTAAGTCTGTGCTTGTGTATCTGGTTATAAAAGGATACAGGATTTAAAATATTTAATATCTTAAACATATTTTACCTCAGAATAAACTAAGAGTGGCAAATAAGGCTTCTTTGTTGATCCTCTTCCATTTATAAAAGTTCCATGAGAAAAAAGTTTCCATCAATGATACAAGTACACCAGATCCAAGTAATAAGAATGTTATGAGAGCATGTGAAAAACTGCAGTGCACATAGTGTCCATTTTTAGGGAGATTCTGCATCATAGTTTTTACCATTCAATACAGAATAGGGTTTTATCATTCATCATTCACAGAGAGCAACAGACTAATTCTCTCAACTTTCTGAGTAGTCTCTCGAAACACAGTGAAACTTGGAGTGGTGGAATGCAGGTATGGTGAAAACCAGAATCTTAATGCATTGCTTTGAGATAAGAATGCATGATTGTGTCTCACTGGTGATGCTTAAAAGTAGAATCACATAATTTCCCATACCTGACCAGCAGAACACTATGAAATCCAGTATAATAATGTCCATGAAGCTCAATCTAGAATTTCAGGGGAAGGGTTTGTAGTCCTTTAAGAATTAACTACAGACTCTTTGCTTGCAATATAGCAGGAAAACCTTTACAAGCAGATGTCTTAGGGCCTGCTCCAGGTCTTTTCTCTTTAGCATAAATATTCTTAGTTTTCATTTCCACATGAAGGTTTAACACTGGCCTAAATCTTTCCAAACTAGTAGTCACCCTGACATTCACAGTTCTCATTCCCATAATCAAATCCTCACTTTGAAGAATTTATCTCTGGAAGATATTAACCTTTTTAATTCTCTATATTACTGTTCTTTATCTGATTAATCTGCTGGCTTCACTTTGCTAATTTTCCACTTTCAAGCTCAGCTTATGTGTCTCAAATAATTTAATGCTGAAACATTTAAACACGAATACCTTTTCTCTTTTCATGTTTGCTTAAGGGAAAGGTTGTCTTCTTTACAACATTAGCATAAAAAAGTAGCTAATGGGAAGATAGTATATTCTTAATTTTTCAACTCTATCATTTTTTAAAGAACTTTTCTATTGTAAAGTGTATTGATAAAATGTTAGCTTTGGCACACTCTATCCACTGTGGATGTTGTTTTCAGGAGCTGTGCTTTATGGGTTGTATTGCTCAGTTAGTTGCATTTGCTTATTAGTACAACTGCTACATGCAGCCAGATGATTTTAGTTAGTATCAATATTTTTTAGGAGTTGGTTTTGATTTCATCTGCTCCTTTTAGAGTATTTAATACACTTTTATTGACAGTGAACTTGTCAATTAAGCATTAATAGCTTAAAAATACTATTCTGTTTGTATCTAATGATGGGAAATATTTAAAAGTTTTAAACAAATATTGCCAGATGGATGAATCTAATTAGAAACTATGAACCGGAATTATGATAGTGTTATGTATCAAAGGTAGATTCCCTGTAGTATTTACAAAATCGTATGACATTTGCCAATTTTGAAACAGAAAACATGGTCTCCAACAGGCTTAGGAGTCTGTTACTTGCCTTATATGTCTGTATATATTTTGAAAATATATTCACGTACCACACAAGATCCTATTTCTCTCCTTGCATACTACACTAATACATCATCTGGTCCTGGACATGACATGACAACCCAACAAACATGCATTTGTGTGGTTTTGGCAGTATTGGATCTATATAATATTTCTTCTATTGTTAGACAGCTTAATTCACCTTATTTCACTTGGCAGCTTCTCAGACTGGCATTTGAATTAAGGTGTGAGTACAGGAAAATCACACTTTTTTTCATTCTGCCAACAAGAATTTTTTTGGTTACAAAAAATAAAAAGTAAATTAAACCCAAGATGGGGTTAATTTCTCATAACTTTGGTGTACTTACATCTAGTTAGGTGTTTATGATCTCTTCACTGTCAATAGAGTCTGGGAGGTGATGTATATGGCTATATGTAGACATTTGCAAGAGGATGAGAAGAATATGTTATACTGTACTGATTGTTAAGACAAAATTCCCATCAACTATAATGCAATCTTAACACCTGCCTCATAAGAAGACATCTAGTGTTAGGAGAAATGCATCCCACTAAAAGTAGAAAATATTTTTCCTTCAGAAAATCTTGAAAAACATAGCTTCCAGGCAATTTTGGTTTAAAATTGTTAGACAATTTATGGGTGTTTCTAATGTTATTGGGCCCATTGAAGAAATCTTGCAGTATTCATCTGCTTTGAAATATGATCTTAATAAAGTTTTCATAAGAAAAAGCATAAGAGTATTGCTTTTCTTATGGGTAAGTATTGTGTGGCAAAGTCCCAACCACAGGTCAGAAAACACTTTTTTTATTTTTCTTTTTTTTTTAAGAACAAATGGAAAAAGATAAATGTTGGATTCTTTAAAAACACAGATAAGAACATCACTACTACAACATGCATGAAAACTAGATTAGGTATACTAGCAGTTTCTGAAGCACTTAAAACTATTTCTCTTTTGCCTAGAAAACTGAATTATCTAGAAGGAAGGTCAGCTGCCCAGGATAAAGAAAGGTGTGCAAAAAAGATTTGTGAAGAAGTTTGGGTCAGAAGAACTCACTATATTTCCTGTTCTTTTTTAAGCCCTGATGTCTACAGACAGATCGGGCCGCACACACAGAAGACGTGTGTTGAGGTGTTACATACTCATCCCATTTAATATATGAATGATGAAAAAAGTTCTTACATATCATATATAACAAAGAAAACAGACAAGAAAACAAATTAAAACTTGTCTCAAATGAAGACGATTTCTACTAAGTTGAGGGCAATGGTCTTCCTATCATTTCTTTGTGTGACAATGGTTTAATTGTTAGATGTAATTATTTTCTTATTACTCTGCAAAGGAAAACTGCTGTACTGTAACTACCCCTTATACAACTGTTAAAGTCTGTCTTTTGTAGCTTTTTCATAGCATACAGACTAGCAAGGAAGACACTATGTTATAGTGGAGCAGCAGAAACACCACCCTGCTTTCCTTTACTCAGTGACCACACATGCTTGGCTTCATCTCTGCAAAAACATCAGCCTCTTCATCCTCAGTACTGCTTTTGCAGCTAATGGTAAAGGCAGACCTTTTTTCCCACAACTATAAACATATCAGTGAAATGTCAAGCACTAAGCAAGATTCAAAGGAAGTACGTTTATGTGTGCACTAGAGAAGAAGTATTCAGAGTTTGTTATATACTTCTACACTGTTTACAGATTTCAAAAGTTTCATTTAGTTCCAAGATTACACACACTGCTTTTTCCCAGCGTAAGACTTTATGAGTTTCCACTAATATTCATTGTATTACCAGACACCTACCACTTAATGAGACAGACTTCTTATTGTCCTTTTATGGCTAGTTTCTTTTTGAAGATTTTATAAGATTCCCATTCAAAACTGTTCTGGAGACACAAACACACAATGTCAACCATATCAACATTATCAGCACACCCAAGACCACCTTTAAACAACTTCAGTAGTTATGCTGATTCTTCCCATTACATTGGATTTAGCCCTGTGTCTGCTAATTCTATTTATTTCAGTGTCTAGCACTTGATTAGGCAAGTAGTTTTCTACAGTTTTTAAATCTTCCTGAAGCTATTTTTAAAAATTCCTTTCGTATTTGCCACTTTCCATTCCTCTAGTGTGAAATAGCTGAGCCATGTTTTAACCGCTTAGTGCAATCACCTTAGGACACCTCCTGAGTGACTAAATGGTTCTTTGGTCATGCTAGTGATAACTACATATTTTATGAGTAAGTAATCATAAATGATTTAAAAGATGGTTTAAAGGATATGTCTCAGAGTTTCACTCATAAAGAGCAGTTCAGATGCAGAACTTGCTCTGTGTTCTTCCATAGTGACACTAACATAAATAATTTATTTCCTTTTCTGCTACTGATTCTTCTTTTCACATATTTAACTGCATCAGGCTTTGACACTCATTCAGAGGTCTTGTTTCCAATGCATTTGAAAAGCTGTTTTAGTAGTTGGTTTTAACTTACTTCCTTATCTAATTGTACCTCAAAATCTGTCTTCCACATCTTTACCCTTTTTTCAGAGTCAAATACATTAGAAAGATTCTATATTTCATGTTTCTAAGTCTGTTGTACCTTCAGGCCACTGTTATTGAGTGTCCCTTTTATAATTATGTTCTGGTCCAGATCCTGTTCACTGATCAGTACTTCTTTCTTCTTATGTAAGTTTCTGACTAGATGGGTTTCCAAGAAGTAATCAGTTCTACTGTCTAAAACCATAATTTTTTTTCTTGCTATAAAAGCAGCCAGTTCATGAAGACGGAAGTTTCCCATACTGTTATGTTTTTGACTCTCCTTCAGCGTGTCAGTCACCATGTGGGCCAGTATTTCTACAAGACCATTACTACTCTTCCATTTAAAAATGAAGGGTTTTCTGAAAATATTCTGTGGTTCTTATTTATGTTTTTAACTACTTGCTTTCTTTAGATCTAAACTTTTTTTCACATGAATGTATCAGGAAGTGACACAAAAAGTGTTGTTCCTTGGTTAGCGCACTTGTTCATTCCCATTTATTCTGATTTTATTTTTTTCATTCCTTCTTAAGTGTTTATTCTATCAGTAGCCATTTGAAAACTAAACATTGTTTACCATCTTCCTAGATTCCTAATATTGTCACAGAACTTTTCTATTTAGTCTTGGGTTTGATTGTTATTTTTTGATGTGTAGTAGAACAGGACTTACAGAATTTCATTCACAAAATAAATGCTGGAAAATGTGTTTTAATCCCAAAAAAATTCATGTCTGTAGTCTTTGGACTTAAACATATGTAATGGTTTGAGAGCCCCAAAATCCAGTTCCCAAGTCCTAGCCCCCCTCCCACATCTCAGCCCAGTGTGAGATGGGTTTTCCAGACACCACACGAGACTCAAAATGGGGGGAAGGGACTATATTACAATGACTTTACAAATAAATATTATAATACATTACACACACAATCTCAACTATCTCTTCTATGATAAAGCAGTATTTACAATGGATCAAATCTCTTCTTCCTCCAAATAAAAGTCCAGGAGGGAAGAAGGAAGAGATCCTTTCCACTCTCAGAGCAGCAGTGTCTCTAGGGCATCAGTCTTTCTCTCTCTCTCTCTCTCCTTCCATGTAGCTGGATCACTTTTCATTACACACAAGGGGGGGGCTCCAAGCCCCTCTCAGCCCTTCAACTCCAAGCAAGGGTCTTCCTTTTCTGTGGGCTCTGCTCACTGGGACAAAGGTCACTTCACCATGTCATATCACGAAGTGCAGGAGCCTTCGTGATGGTCCCTATCTTCAGGGGATTCAAGTTCCCTTACAGAGCTCCTGTGCTCTGATCTCAGGCTGCTAGCTTAGTTTAGCAGCAGCGAGGGGGCGAAGCCCTCCTCCACATTCCTTTTGGCCATCCCAGTCCAGCTCCGGGATGCCTTGAGCTTCTCAGTTCCTCTCTGCGGTGCATGCTGCATTTTAGGACTTCCATCCAGTAGGAGTCCACCCCCTCCACTTTAGGAGGGATCTCAAAAGGAGTTTGGGGGTTTTGGTTTTCAGTTCTTACCCAAACTCTGTCTCTGTAGAGTTTAGTTCTCTCTCTGCTGCTGGCTCTCTTTCTCTTTCAGACAACTCTGTGTCTTCCTGCTTGGCTGCAATGCCTGTTTGCTGCTCTTTGCCACTGTCCCCTGTCCACTGCTGCTCTACCGCTGCTCTCAGTGTCTCCTGCTGCTGCTTACAGTGGAGAAACATCCCCCAGCTCTTAGCTACGGATACTTAGCCCAGTCTAACACTGTTCCAAGTTCCTGTAGCCCCCCAGCCAGGGGCAGGGGGGGGCCCAGCCCCCAACGGGGCTCCTGCCCCTTCTCCTCATGGTCTCAGAACATGGCCACCTCTCCAACAACAACTACTGCAACTACCTTCTTTTCCGGTCTGGGTGATATTTTTATATTTTGCAGAAGCGCTCATTGGCTCAAACCCAAGGGTAACCACCCCTTGGGGGGGTTATCATTTTATAACTTCAGGGGGAAAACTTTTAGTAGGAATCTATCAAATGCTCTATGGAAAAAAACCACCCTAATTTATAATTTAGCTAAAGAAGTTTGTGACTTTGCTTTAAAAGAGGTATAATTTGCATGTAAAAAGAAATAAAGTGTGTTCTCCTTTTCATTATGTGTAGCCATTTTATTGACAGCTATTTTGTGTGATAAGTTCAGTGATGAAATAAACTACTCACTAGAACAAGAGGCTCCATACCCAGATGCAGACAAAAAAAACGGTGATAAAAGCCTATGAAAATACAACTTCTTGAATTGTAATAAGATCAAAAATTCAAGTACTGTGTTAAAATGAAATCAACATATAGAGATTATTTTTTCCTAAATTATCTAATCACTGTGTCTAGGCACACATGCACATAGGAGAAAGAGTCTGAAAATAAATTACACTCAAATATCACTGGAACAATCTCATTCTAATGACACATTCACTGTTTAATATTCCAGCCAGAAGGAAGATGACTGTAAGTCTTGACTACTCATTTTCCAGGACGAATTTTGTTTATTTATTATAAGATACGGTCAAAGAACTGCACATTTTGTACAGCGTATCAAAGGAGTTGGTCACAGACTGCAGCAAGTGTGACATAGCACAGACTAAGTTTCTGTGAGACTGTGGCAAAAAACTCATCACAGTTAGAGTGTGAAGGGGAGCTGCTCGCTTCACTGTCTAGGAAAAAGGAAAGGAAGAAAAGCCATTCTGTTCAGAAAATCATGGTTCAGATCCAACAGAGTTGTAGTATTTTAGTTCTGTGCAATCTTAAGAAAAAAATATACTGTTTGAGAAATTACACAGCTATTTTCAAGCTTTATTCCTGTATTTTTAGGAAACCATTATATATCTTTGTATTTATGTGTATATATAAAATACATACATATACATACAAAATAGACATTGTCTAGAAGTTATCAGGCAAAATCCTCTTGAAGGAAACAGAGGCTGAGGATTTAAAGGTCATTACCACATTATTAAAGTTCCTTTTTATGGTAAAAATCTACTTGCTCCATACAAATACAAGAACATGCTGTTTGAGAACAGCCATACCTTTAATGTTTCTGGTTGCTCCCTCTACTGCCAGGAAGACTGATCCTAACCAAGAAAATCTGTGCATATCTGGTATACATAGGGGACTCCAGTGATGTACATCTGCTGTGTATACAGAATTTTATTTTCTGTATATATGTGTCACTAACATATTATATATTACGATGCTGTTATTTCAGTCCTAAGATTCAGTACTGTGTATGAAACTAAGCAATCACTTTGCTCTCAGTTTTATGAGGGTTTTGGGCAGCATTTTTTCTAAGTGCTTCTTGCTTGAAATTGTACAACATGGGAGTGAATAGAACTGTTGTACTATAGGTATCCATCTGAAATGCTACACATAAATATATGAGAGCACTTTCTGGGACAGAAAGTGACTCAGGAACATCCGCAGAGTGCAAGAAATACCACTGGATCTCACAAAAGGACAGAGGAGGGATTTTAGGGATTCATAGCCTCTTGTCTATGAGGGTACAGAGGTGCATGGCTCCATCAGGAAGGGAATAGGGAGGTCAGAGGTTTGTTCCTCAGATGAAGGAGACACCAGTGCCACACAAGTGCTACAGCAGTGAGTCTGAATTGGTTTTTGCACTACTGCTGAGAAGTGTGTTCAGTGAGAAAGTTGTATTTGCTCCTCATGTAGGGAAAAATGCTTCACCTCTTGCGTGATTTACATTGACTCAGGCAAGCTCTACCTACTCCTTTGAGTTTATAAGTTCTAGGCTAATATATCCTAAAATAAGTTGTTCCTTGTACAATGCATGTACTGTTCCTTGAAGTCCATGCTGAAGAATTGCCCCAGCAGACTGTCTATTCTGGACCTTGCCATTAGAACACTGCATTTTCCCAGGGCTCTCTGGCTCAGCAACTTTATACTATAAGCAGCAATTGAAAGTATTAATAAGAAGTAAGCAGAGTGCCTTGGCAGCTTTTTCAACACCAAGCCAATATCTACAGATGCAAAACAAGCCACTGTAAAACAGAGCTGTTTTTTTGATTTTGGTTTGGTTTTTTTTTTTGTGCTTCTCCTGATATGTGAAATGAGAAACCCACTGCGGTGTTTAGGAAGCAGACAGGATGCTTGTTTTATGACTACAAGCTCCCTTACTGAGGGGACTCACAGCCTGCACCTTTTTGATGTGGGTGCCCTGCTCCAGAGCTGGCAGCAGAGCAAAGACAACAGGCAGAGCCCAGGGACCACAACAGGGCACAGCGGGAGGGTTTGTGTTCAGCTGTCCCTTCACTTAGACACAGAAAACAGGCAGTCTGGCTCTTGCTACCAAAAAAAGTTCTCGTGGCACCAGCCTTTTTTTCTCCACCTTCTCACACCCTTCTGCATTACAAGGACAGAGTTACTGGATGGGTCAGGAGAGAGTTTCTCCCTACCCAAGCAAACCAACGTACATAACTACTGATTGGAGAACTCTTGATGGCAGTAATGGAAACTGTAACTAAATTCATAAGTGTTCTGCCATTCTAGCACTATCTAGCTTCAATAACTTCAGCCTTTACCCAGGACAGATTCCCTATTGACTTTTGCCAAATACGTACCACTGGTCTCCATCTCTTTGGAGAAAGTTAAAATATACATTTAAAATATTGCAACAAAATCTGCTTTCCCCCTCCCCTCCACCTTTTTTTTTTTAATTATTGTAAAATATTGATGTGGATCACAAACAAAGATTTATTTCAGCATTTCTTTGTATATGTCGAAATACTCACATTCTTACCCAATGAGTTTACTGTTCCAAAAATAATGTGTATTAAATTCACAATGAATTACTGTGATTATAAAAAGCCTTTCAGGAAAACTTTGCCTAGACAAAGATTTGTCTAGGCATAACCAACAGTAATATTTCATTCTTCATTTTAAGACATTAAAAAGTTCCTTTCTTGTTACAAGAGTGTATGTAGGCTGAAAAAACATATTTTCATCTGAAACTAATGAAAAGGAGATCTCACTTCCCCATTATCTAAAGCCACATTCCACAGCCACATTCTGTATATTACTGTTCCATAATTTCAGAAAGGATTAACTTTGCACAACCTGTTTCACTAATATCCATATATCAACTTTCAAACTGCTACAGTATGAAACATCGTGGATAACAAACCTTAAGGTGTTTGGGCTGTAACTAGAAGAGCCAGCTCAACCAGAACCACAGTTGTGCTGCTGGAACCAGAACAATAAATACAGATTGTGCCTCCCTTGAATTTTTTTTCCCTTGAATTCACTTTCAAATTTCACAAGGAAATTTGTTGATCTAATAATTTAATTCAACTGAGTCATATTTTTTCAAAATTTTGCCCATTTAGATGTGCTATCTTTGTGCTCCTATATTTGAGTCCTATTCTAAACAATACCTCCAGTCAGATTCCCATGGGCCAGGGCTCCTGAAATGCATATATTTGTGATGGATACTGTTCATAGGGGTAGTGTAGCAAAATCAAGGACTAACAACCTCTGTTTTTTCCACATTCACATCCTCAAAATACAGCTATTCTATAAACCTACTAAGATATTTTCTTGGTGTTTCATACATCATTTAATGTCCCATTGCAGTAATTGTGACCTTCACTGGGGTGGGACATCAACATTAACATAAATATTTTTCTTTTCAACATTATTCTTGTAAAAAACTCTTCCCAAAGTAAAAAAATCAATGCTTTTTTGATTCCTTCTCCTCTAATAGATTTTAAGAAGGAGTTCATAGCTGATATCTCCTCCAACTATCCTTATTTTCTTAAACATGCTTCTGCTTTATGTTTGTATATATCTAAGTACTAAACATTTCACATGGGAACTGGCTGAGTTAGCAATGCAAGTTCACAACTTGTGTTCAAAATAACCTTATGATAGCTGTTCTAAAACACTTTCGGATTTGTGTTACCCAATGAGTAATGTTGTTATTCAGATAGTTCATGGTAAAAAAAGATGATTGTGCAAAATAATAGCACATAAAAAGGTGGTCATGCTATAAAATCCAAATTATGTGCTTGAATTTGTATCAGGGATGCTCTGGACTGGAATGACACCTCTGGCAACACGGAGAGAGGTTGCTGCAGTACTTGCCATGAGGGAACACATGCTGAGGGTAATACAACCCAAGAAGAAAAAACAGTGAAAGCACGCCAGCAGAGGAAAGTAGATATGGACCTTCTCATCCATATAAAATGAGAGTGCTCCCCTTTCTTAAGCACACCTTGAGAAAAGCTCCTTATCAGTGGTTCCTTACCAGCTGCTCCTTCTCCAAAATGAGCTGGTGATGAAGATTTTGCCTAGAGTTAACAATGTTTCCTGTAAATCTCTTAACAACTCTGTCAACATTTGTGATGGGGTGTAGGCAACCTCAAACCTCTGATGCTGAAACGCCCAATCTGGAGAAATTTAAATTAGTGATTTTTGACTTCACTGGCCTTGTTTGTTTGCATTGGTTCTTAGAAGTGCAAAACAACAGTAAAGAAAATGCTGGCAGATGTGAGTTGCAGGGACACATTGAGTCATATCATCCACACCAATCTAAACTCTGAACAAAAGGTCATAAAAAACTGAAGCATATAGCAAACACAGAAGAATCACTGTCTACTAAAGACAATGAGTACAGCTCCACCTGACATAGCCACAACAGTATGTCTCATTTCTCAGGCTTCCCTTGGAGAGGGTATTCCTCCCTGTGAGCTGCAAAAAGAGATCAAAAAGAAACTGAACAAACTTCATCGCACAATTAAATCTCAAAATCTGTAAACCTAGAATCAATAATAAAGTAGCCTTCCTAGGTTTTGTTTAGGTCCGTGTTCCTCCCCACTGTGTTACAGTGAGGTTATGAACTGACATCAGGCACTGGCATGAGACAGCTCTGAGCCAAATTGTGAGAGGAGCAGTGGAACAAGGACTGGGACACTGACGTGTAGAATGCCTACAGCTGAACAATTTCTGTGGTGTCAAGTCAAACATACAGTGTGCCCTGATCTGACCACACCCCCACCAACCCTCATAGCAGTATTATTTGGCTTTGCATAACCTGGGCCATATACATCCTGCAGGAGTAATACGTACCTGGATCTGGGAGCACATTGAGCTCTGTGCATTCCATAATGCCAGTAACTCAGCTGACTTGAGTTACTTTAATGGACTTTTGGAGTGATTTTCCCATAACAATAATATTCTCTAACACCTGGCCTAGAGAAAAAAAATAAGTAACCTTCACACTATTGCAGGTATTCCAGACTGAACAAGAGGTCGAATGAAAAAGAAGAAATTTTGTGAAACAATATAGATATTCAGCAGCATCTGATGTTACAATTCCATCCCTTACGTACCAATTTTCCACAAACTGGAACTATCAGCACACATTGCACACTTTTTTATTATTATGTGTGGTGTGTTTTGAGTATGAGAGAAGAAAATTCAATATTTGTAGCCTAGGAATTTTGCATTAGTGTATTTGTTCTCACTATTATGCCAATACTGAAGACACACTTGTGCAACAAGAAATTCTTCAGAAGGTTCACCTGACAGTGAAAAAATGGTAAAGGAACTTCTGATGGACTGCACTCACAGGCTTCTTCACTTCAGAAAATGCTGTCAGTAAAACTGCAGCACCACCTCTGAGTTATTCCAGTTATCTATTTTGCAATTTTTCTTAGGGAAGAGTTTGTGCAGATAGTGCAGTTATCGTAACTAGACTGTGTGACATCATTCTTCCACTCTGAAAGGTTACAGGGACAAAACAACAGAATACAAACACCAGCACAACCTTTATACACAGAAAAGGAACAAATGCTCTAACTTGAACTCATTGCACCCAAACTGAGATGAGAACATCCAAGTTAAAGTGATAAAATGACAAGTGAAGCCAGCTGGCTTTAGAAATGTCAGCACTGGTAAGCGATGCCAAGCCTTGCCACTATTCACCCTTAAAAAAACCAAGCTGTATTCAGAGGTATGATGTGATAGATCCCGAGATCCTCATTTGGTCCCCTAATAAGACAAAGTTGTAGCGGCAGACAAGGGGATTTTTTTTTTTGTGCTCTATTTTGAGTAGAATAAAGAAGCTATAAGATTTAACATTAGAATGTATAAATTGGAGAAATGACTGAGCATTTTGTGAACCAAAACAAGGCAGAAGCCTGGCTATAGAGGACTGGTTTTATACCTGTACCATACTTTATTCAAAATGCCTACAAGTACGTATAGGCATTTGTTAGTTAGTTTCTGTGCCTCATCCTCTGACTGTTGCAGTAAAGCAGCCCAGTAAGTGGAGCAGGTGAATCCTGGTATTTGATGGACTACTCCTCTATGAGCAGCAGGGAGGCCAGGGCCGTTTCACCTGGACATGGATCCTAGAACTCACCTGGAGTTTTTAGGAAAAAACACTTGTTTAACCCAAAGGGAACATCTCATGTAAATACTCGGGATTTGACAGTAAAGTTGGTGTCCATGGAATCCCTGGTTGCAACTTGGTTGCTTCTTGACTGGGACTTGGATGTGGTTTTGGAAATCCCAGAGGAGTAAGGGACCTCCTGTTAGGACTACCCTGCCATAGTGTAGGGGATTTCTTGCAGGGAACTCACAGTAGCAAGTGACAGAATAAATTAACTCAGGAACTGTCAGTTAGGAGTAAAATTCCTTGCAGCAGATCAGGTAGAGAAGGGGCATTGTACATGGCTCTTTTGCACATTATTTTCTCAGGTAACTGCCTTAGTTAGCAGGCTATTGAACTGTTGACAGCTTTTTCCTTTTTTTCTTTTTCCTTTCTTCTACCATATGTTGTCATCAAAATTCATGACTTCTAGTTTTCATGGTAGTGTAGACTGTCCTCAAAGAAAGAAAATCTATTTTTAAAACCCTGAATTTCTCTATTCCAGCAACAGGTCTCATTTTTCTTCCCTACCCTTACTCATAAATGCCAGCTAATGGATCCACATGAAGAAACAAACATTCAGAAAGTTCTGAGTATTTACCAGAGGTCTTAGTTTTCTTTTTCTGGTCAGAAGTTCAGCCCTCATGAAAATATCCCTCATGAGAATATCAGAGACACTTTGTGATGAGAAATCAGCAGAATTACTAACATCTCTCTCCTTGAAAGAAGCATTTTTAAACATTTTGCATAATTCTTCAGAAAAAACTTATATTCCATTGTTGGTAAATCTGTAATTATTATGCATTACATTTTCTGGAAGTTAATTTAATCAAAATCTGTCAGCCTTTGGAACAAAGACTCTGCACTCCTTTCTCTGAGGTACTGCTTCTGAAAGCACAACAACACTCTACCCTTCTTCTTCCCATTTAATTCCTTCAGGCACTCTGTGAATCCCTACTCATATCCTGTCTCATTTACTGACAGATTCTCTCATCTATTCTTATTCTCCAGACAGACAAAAAAATCACTGATGGCTTTAAAGGTGATGCATGTACAAAAAAACAACCAAACAACCAAACAACAAAAAAACCCCACAAAAAACCAAAACAACAACACAAAACCCAACAAAACAAAAAGCTGCAAATGACTTATACATCTTCATTCATATTAACTAGTAAGGTGCTTAATCATCAAGAACATAAAGCAGAAAACTGGAAAACTCTATAGATTCTTGCTGATAATTCAGTCCATTTTTTTAGTGCCTTCTACTTTTAAAATCTGACTTTATCTGTATAACATTAACTTTTCCTATCTTAGTCTTATCTTCCTCTGAAGTGTATACAACTCTACATACAGTGTTACTCTAAGCTTAGATTGTGAGGTGCAAACATAATAGAGCTCTTTTGTCGTCTTCTTCTTGGTCTTCCTAACTCTAAAACATGTTATGTCTTCAGTAGATGTAATTGCTTTCCTCATTTCAGTAGAACTATAGTTTACACTGTACCATTCCTACCATCTATTTCCTTTTAATTAGCTGAAAATATTGTTGACAATATTTTTTGAAAGGGAAACTTGCCAGATGCTACCTTGATAGAAATTTCCAGTGAAAAAGCAATCTCTTGCAGATTTTTGGAGAATTAAATTAACCACAACTTCTTTATTCTCTGCTCTGCCCTACTCTTAAAATTAGGAAACTTCAACTAATTATTTCATAAAATAGCTTATAGGCACGATACGTGTTTTATCTTCAAAAGGAGTCAGCAGTGGTGTTGCTTGGGCCTCAGTTCACGTTCTGAGAGGGGTTTGGAGTACTTGGGTAGTGTGTTACCCATATGTGACAGCTCCTGTGTTTTCGGCTCAGATCGGGAAAGGAGAATCTCTTATCTCCTAGTGCTGAAAAGGATGATATGCCAGGGAAGCTGTTTTATTTCATTTTTTATTTCAGTCATTCAGGCCAGGTCTCATCAACACTCCTACAGTTAAAGGATCAGGTTTTTCACTACCTCCTCAGCTGAAAGGTGCTCACAACCCAAGAGTGTGACAATTCACTGAGATCAGTAGCAAACACTACTAATGTAATAGTAAAGAAATACATTTGTTTTGATAATAAACAACAAATCGAAACTATAGATGTTTAAATACTACACATATTTTAATACAAAGAATCAAGCAAACTGATGCATTTTCATGGCAAGACAAAAATAAATTCTCAAATATCTGGTTAAGAACCTAAAGTTAACTTACAAATTTTTTGTAAATTCCTTTCACCATGAACAATTAGAATCCTTCCAAATGCTTCAGAGAATATTAAAAATAAATCTGCTAATTTGCTAAAGATATATTTGCTATATGTAATTTTAACAATTATGAGATATATAATTCTGTAGATTTACAGCTCTTGGAGTATAAAATTATGATGAGCATTGAGTCAGAACCTCAGTATCACATGACCTGGAAAATGGCCCCATCTTGATATAAAGAGGTTAGCAGACAGTGTCCATCACATCCCTTGATGAAACATTTCACTATTTAGCTATGTATTCCTTTACAAATGTTAGCTTTTTTTCCCAGTGTGAATTTCTTTGCCTTCAACCTCCAGCAAATAGATTAGACTGTGTTATTTTCTGCTCAATTAAAGAACTGTTTAACAACCATGAACTGTTACGTCAGCCCAGAGGGAGTTCGGCTATGGAAGAACATATATTGAAGTTTTGATGTGTCTTAGATCATGTTATTTTTTCCTATGGCATCTGTCCACATGGTGAAATCAAACTTCATGTCATGAAGGGAAGAACTATGTATTACTTCTAAAGTAGCAAGGGTCAAGAAAATCCTCCTAGGAAGGCAGAAACCCAATTCAGCTCTGCTGTCAGCAAGCTGAAACAACAAACAGGATACTCCGTTTCTGTATTTTGGGGCAGTACATGTTGGGGAAATTTAAAGCAGTGAAACAGGGCACTGCTCTTCTCCCTCTTCTAACCCTTGAATAAATGAAGGAAAAAATTCATAAGAGGATGGAACTTTTCTTTCCACCTGATTTTCTTTGCACTATAGGGGCATGTCAGCTTTCATTTGTAAGTTCTTTCATACGCTGAAATCATAATAAAGCTTTTTATTTAGTAAGGAAGGTGAAGATTCTCATTGTATCACAATCCACATTTTCAAAGTCTAGTCTACTAAAATCCCAGAGGATGAAAAATTATTGAGAAATCTCAGGGAACCAGAAAATATAAGAAAAATATACTGAATAAAATACATAAAGACAGTTCTGCATTCTGTGTTTTGTATTCACTTTATCCCAGTAGATTTGGGGTGAATTATTCCATGGGCCTATATAGTATATATCCATGAGAAAACCAGATACAAGTGTTACTGTGTTTCTTTTGGCTAGAAATGCCAAAATAAGGATAGACGTAGTACTCCTCCTCATGTAAGTAATGCAGAGACACAGTTACATGAGTCATTTGAGATTTTTCAAAAGCAGGATGTTAGATTGCTGGATAGTACTTTCACTTTTTGGACCTTTATGGCTAGTATTCAACAAATGAAGTATTTCATTCATTCATATGTGCTTTGCTTTCTCTTCTGCCAAAATAGTATTTTTCCTATTCCTATTTCCTAACATTTTCATCATTAACATTGAATCTTAAAAGATGTGTTTATAGAGTGTCAAAAGTCTGGGTTTAATTTTTTCATAAAAACAGAAAAAGTATTGTGTTCATCTTCCAACAGCAGTGCACAGAGCCAGGGTGTGCATTGATACTGACTCTTGTCTACATGTTTTAAAATATGTTAATTTTTAAACAGCCTTGAAACTCATACTTTGCTATTACCTATTGCCATATTTTCACAGTATTTCCCCCCAATAATAGTCATTCCTTTAATTCTCTTTGCCATTTGTATAAATCAATGCTTTTCTGGTTGATTTGCAGCTAGTAAAAAGAGGACTTACTAATCAAGATTTTACAACTAACATGCTGGTGGCTTCTGCTTACTTCCATTATTTTTAACTAGAAGAAAAATTTGTTTTTTGGGTTTTTTGGTCTATACAGAGACCAGTGTCATGTCAAGCCTTGATAATAATAAACGAGCCTGGTTCAGGAGGGCCTTGCTCTCCTAAGACAGCACTTGAGTTATCTTCTATTTTCTAATTTTTCACTGAAAATGAAAACAAGTGGCATGCTCTAGGGAGAAGAGAGTAGGACATGAAAAGCAAATATGTTTCCATTATTTTGAATTACTGCCATGGCTCGATGGCTTGCTTATCTCATTACCAGTTGTCAAAAAAAAAATATTCTTGGATAATTTCATTTAGTGTCCCTTACATTCAGTACACCAGTGATTAGAAATGGCCATGCGATTAAATACTTCCTCTCCTCCTCACCCTTCCTTCTCCCCCCACTATTGTTCTATTTTCATATATACAATAGTGTATCTTTCATTGCCACATTATCTGTTACTTCCATCTGTGAGAGACTTCTATGTAGTTATCTCAGATCTAGTGAGACAACTAACTTCCCACCACTTCCCTGGGGAGATTATTCTGACAGCCAATTGTTCTCATTGTGAATTTCTTTCACTGAAGTGCACCCCTCTCTGAATATGCCCACTAATTAGGACCTTGAAATAAGATAAGGTGGCAATATTGTCCAATTATCCCAGATTGCTAGTGATGCACAGAGCAGCCTCCCAGTTGCAGAAGGGTCTGCATACGTGAAGTTACAAATTGGATTTCCAGATAAGAGAAGAGGCTGATAATAGGCAAATCCTGTGAGGTAGGATAGTCTTCCCTTACATGGTGACTCAGCTGTGAATACCCCTCCAGGGAACATCAAAGACATTTACACATGGCCCATAATGTACCATGATTGATTCGACTATGCAGAGAGCTGCAACATCTTAGAAGGTATCACATGAAATGTCCCATGGTCCAGTATTACATCATCCAGAGGAGGTACAGCTGGCATTTCTACCTAGCCTTTGCACAATGTAAACCCCAGGAAACAGGATTTTTTTTGTGAACTCTTTCCCACCATCACTTGGCAGATACAGTGTGTAACCACCAAGAAGACCAGAAGACGATGACCAATGGGATGCCATCAAAATCTATGGAGTGGTGATATCTTTTTTCTACTTAATCTCTTTCTCTGTTACTATCTTTCTCTTTCCCCCACTCCCATCCATTTCCCCTATATTTCTCTCCTTCCTTGAACCCCTCATTTATTGTTAAATAAAATTCTTACTATTGACTTCAGCATATGGTCTCGTTTGCACCCTAATTTGGGCAGAAGCATCTCTCTAATAATTTCAATAATCTGATAATAACACTCTTCTTGTAGATAGGGTGCCATTAGCCTTGCTCTAGTCTTATTGGATATTCCCCAATATCCACATCTTCTTGAAGAGTATGGAGAGTGGCCTCACAATGACATCAGCCAGCTCTCTTAATACCCCTGGGGCTCATCATATTGTAGGGGTCAAGTTCCTGTAACAGCTCATACATCAACTCTACCTTCATTGACAGCAGCTCTGGGTTTGCATCAGCATGGAATTTTGTTCTCAGCACCTGGGGCCAGTGCTGGTGTTGCCTTAAGAGACGGCAGAAAAACGGACTCCAGAACAATTTAGTGCAGGAGATAAGATAAAGAGAGTAGGTCCTTTAATTTCAGGCCTGAGGCCCAGGGAATACACATGATGCACGCCGTGTCCAAGAGGTTCCACAATTTAAGGTATTATCCCAACCAATCCCAAATCTATCCACCCCCAGATCCTCCCCCTGGCACGCCCCTCTGGAAATTGAGGCAGGGGCTTCTGGGACACCCTCTTCCCCATCTTCCTCTTCGTCACAGCACGTCCAGTCCTTGGAGCTCCTCCAAAATTCTGAGTTTTGAAGGATACTTTGACTATGACATATCTTGTTGTTCAAGCTAGGGTACAAATGTTCTTAAACAGAAAGAAGGCCTACCTTGAGGGAAGTCTAAACAAGCTAAAGGAATTTAGAAAGTTAGATATGAAAGGGGATAATAGGGTTGGGTATATGTGTAAACTACTGTGCTAAGGGTAAGGGATATAATACAGCTACATTAAAATCTACATTCACTACAAAACTACTTCTAAAATATATAAAAATTAAAAATCAAAAAGCTGTGAGGCATCATGGTAAAGACAAAGGTGAAGAAAGTGTTGAGAATCTCTGCCTTTTCAGTAACTAATTCACCTCGTCTGTTAACAGGCAGGTCAATATTTTGGAAGTTTGTTGTTCTTCTATATATACAAAGACAGGTGCTGTTCTTATCTGGGAAGCAATGGCAGATATAGCTATAAGCCTAAAGAAGTGAAAGATATATCTTTTATAAGTTTAATAAGATAAATAAAATTACAGTTCAAGGACTATGCTGATGATAGCATCACCAAATGAGTTCCTGTTGTCACTCAAGCATCAGACAAGCCATCTCAGACCAGAGGTCCACCTGTATCTGCCCTATCTGGGTGTCGGTCCTCTTCCCACGAACTTAAAAAGCAGGAATATGAGAGGGAGGGAACAAAAGTTCATACTCTGATGTCAGTGTCATTGATCTCACTGCTGTCATGTGAAATGCTGCTGGCAGTGACACAGGCATTGAGGTTGTGGGAGGGTCACACCTTCCACATCTCTGCAATCTCCCTTAGCTAATTCCATTCGCCCTTCCTCCCAGCCATTTAGACTCACTCAGAAGGATATTCTGCATGCGATTTTAAGACTGCAAACATTTGCTGATGGACTCTTCCTCATCTGCAATGCCATCAAGAAATCCCTGGGTGGACATCTGGAATGGTACTTGGATCCACAGGGCCCCCACAGCTGCATGCTGAGAACTTACATGGTCGCTGTTTAATAAGGGTATAAGGAAATGTTAAACCAAACAAGCTAGCTGTGTGTACTACTCAGCAATGGACTTAATCATGTGCCAAGAACAGATAATAAAAACTTTAATATAGCAGAGTATCTGTCATTGATATACAGATATTGTCAATATAGTCGCATATGATAAAACTGCTATCCTAGTGCAAACTCTGCCCAAGAAATGAGACAAAGGGAAGTGCCTATCTCTCTCCAGACAGAAGGAACACAGAGTTCTAAATATTTTTCTTGTATCGCACTCACACTTATAGCCAAAAGTAAAAATATGAATATTTCTAAGTGTACAGGCTAAATTTTGAAAAAATAATCCTCCGCCTTGGAAGTAGAAATGCTGATGTGATATATAGCACATGATGTCTCATGTGCTATATATCCTGCAAAAGAACTGATGCCTTCGAACACTTGGTATTTCTGCCAGCTAAGTCGCAAAAGGCAACTCAGCAGCAAGCTGTCATTTGTTAGAACACCTGTTCTATTTTCTCCTTCTCTTCGGGCAAGTAATTTCCATTACCCTGGAGATGAAATTTCACAGTGCTCTCGACTTCCAAGCCATGCACTGTTTTACTAAATGTCTATATTCCAATCTTCTGATGTAATTAAGCATCTACCTGTGAGAAAACCTGCCCAAATTGCTTCTAGAATTTCTTCAAACTTTTGTAGTCCTTCCTGATGTTTCCATGTCTCTGACAAACTGTTTTCCTCCTTTTATTTTAAATTAAGTCCTTCTTACATCCTATCAAATAAAACAATTCATTATTACCAAATAAGACTTTATGCTGAGTGACATAGAGAAGTAAAGGTCGATCTCAGAAGAAGTCATGTATGACAAAGCATCTTGAAAGGGTGAAAGCAAACTGGAGGGCAAGATTACCTTATACATAGAGAAAGTATTCAACGTAGTTAACAGAAGACATCATTGTTTCTCAGCAAGGACTGTGCATGTTGCTAGTGCAGTTAATTTGCACCAGATCTCTATCTGGAAGTTTTATTTATTTGTTTAAACAAGTGGCATAAAACCTACAGGCATCTTCAGAAGTTTTACTAAATGCCTTCCATGATTCTTTGGGAATTATTTCTCAATCAATACCATACTAAATAATGCTCATATAGAGTTCTAGTAACCTTGTAATTCCTCCTCTTGTCATAGTAAGATTTAACCACTTTACAGAAAGACACGAATTTCATCAGAGAGAAAACAGCCAGGCCACATTATAGTGACTCTTGGGAGATAAAGCATTGACTGGAAAATTTGAGGCTCAGATAGATTTTAGAAGAGTTTTAATCATCAAGGGCTTTATCTTCTATAACTTTTGGAAACAACTAAGATGAAAAGATGTGGTGTCCCAAAAGGGAGAAAAAAAAAGGGAAAAAGGCTATTGCAAGTAATACTGATTCACGCTGATAGTGCTGAGAGATAGCGAGACACTTTGAAATGTTTTGCTATAGCTGTAGCAATTTAAAGCTGTGAGACAGAGAATTGTCAGGAATTGCAGAGACATTCTGGGTGGCCATTGCAAAGCTTTGCAAAACTGCACCTTCAGGATTTCTCTGGTCTGTTTGGGCTGGAAGTGACCTCAGTATTCCTGGTCCATGTAATCCATGCCAGAAGGAGACACGGCAGCACTCCAATGCCCTGTTCATCTAGGTTTTTCTTCCAGGAAAAATCTGTGGTCATGAACAGAGGTCTGCTGTGGGCCCTGAGCAGGGGGGTATGTGCAGAGTGCATTTTGGGGCACATGTTTCTCATAGTAAATGTTCAGTGTGAGTGTGTCCCTTCCACAAAGCAGACATGTGTCTTCACTTCTTAGAGAAAATATGTTCCTTGATATAATCATTTCCTAGGAGGAGATCGAAATTGCTTTCCCCATCATTCCAACCTTTGCTTCTTGGTGTCTGTAAACTGCTTCCTGAGCAGCCTATGGAGCAATGATCACAAAATGGTATATGTAACACTAAGTGTGGTGCTTTTTTTCCTAGGACATATAGCACTCACAAAATAAGTTTAACGTAAGAGAACTCTAGATACTTAGGAGTTTGTCTCTGCTCCTCTGACTTGGCAATGGCTAATTTCAGGCTCCAGGCTGCTCTTGGTCAGCCTATCTGCCCATCATCACTAGTACAGTGCATTTCTTCATTCAAGTGTTATTTATTTGTCCTCTTCCCTGCCTTGGCAAAGGAACCTTCTCAGAAGAGTCAGGTTACAGGACAACATATCCTACCTGTGAGGAAGCTGATTTATCTATATCATTCTTCTAACTTTCCTAAATATTCAGGAGAGCTGATATTACACACATATACGAAGGGACTTTTACATCTGTATTTCTTAGATGTCTCTTTCGAGAAAGAGGAAAAGCTTTTGCAACTCATTAGGCTTACTGATGTTTGGACTCAAGTTGATACAGCCCTAGACTTGCAGTAAAGCAAGACAAATCCCCTAGTAACTAGTAGTTCCTTTATAGTGTGACCCTAGTTAGCACTGTTTCATTATAGTTACATTAATAGGAAATACTGCTCATAGTGCTGTATATTTGAATAGCATATTTGGATAGCATAAGTACCTTGTAATCATATCAAATGTATTCAAGCTGATTTCATTTAAGGCCTAATTGTTGATATTATTTCCTACCTCCTTATAACTTAACAGAGATTCAGATGAGCTGGACTGGATTTCACCAGCCCTAACCTCTGGCCTGAGTACAGGATTGACTATACCTAAAACATCTCTGACAGAGAGCAGTTCAATCCCTTCTTAAAGACCTACAAAAAGAGTGTTTTATAAAGAGAATAATAGAAGCACTAAAGATGTTAAAATAGCTGACACCTTATTATTTCCCCTCTGACATCAAAGATTTTTGCTCTGGCAAAGTAAGAAATTAGATGATTTCATACAGTTTCTTCTAGAGAAAGCCATCTCATGGAAGATGTGTGTTACTCATTTTCCTACTAAATTTTAGTTATCTACAAATAAACAAACTATTTGCTCCGGTACTTTTCCAGGAGCTGAAGCTAAGCCTATCATTCAGTAACTTCCAGGTCCTGCTTTTCCTTCAAAGAAAGGCCCATTATTGCCTTTTCTAGTAATGCAGTAGTGCTCCCTGTAAACGCTCAAAGATAAGCATAAAAAGGCCTGTGACTTCATTGATTAGCTCCTTAAGCATCTCAGTATTTCATCAAGCCCAGCCACTGTGTAAACATTTCATTACTAGAGGGTGAGCTATTAGCTTTTTCACTGGCTATCAGTGTGTGTTATGCCATAGCTAACCTTTTAACATTCTCAGTGTTATCTGTCAAAAACTCACTGGATTTGATGAACAGCAGAACAACTCTTTGCTGGCTCTGCCTTTTATTGACAGCATCGTTTATAGATGCTTTTTCCTACACATGATTTTCCTTGCAAGTTTTACCTTATTCTTCGTTTCAGTCTTTCTGATTTTGCTCCTACAGTTTCATCTTTATATTTTCTAATCATCTAGCACCCTGAACTACTTCCTTTTGTAGAATTCTCTTGGGTTTGAGGTCAATGAAGAGTGCAGGGTTTAATCATATTAATCTATTTTCCCTCATTACAGCTGGGAGGTTGGCATGCCTGACTCCTTGCTGTTCACTGGAGGAACTGCCAGTTCTCTTTCCCCTGACACCATTTTTCCAGAAAATGTAGAAATTCTCTGATGGCTTGGTTTGGGGAGATGCAATGATAGAAATTAATGCTTCAGAGCTGCCAAAGTAAGGAAATACCATCTCCTGAGTTTTCATCTTACCTTTTGTCTGGCCATACACTCTTGTTATGGATCTCATGCCAGCTCTGGCAGCCATTCAACCCTGAAGTGCTGAACTAGCCAGCAGGAAAACTGAAAAGGTTTCTGAGGTTTTACTGAGTTTGTGAGGGAATTTTACATTTGCCTGAAGGGGCAGATTTTTTAGTCAGGACTGGAGGGAAGGGAGTGTGTGAAGGAAAGAACTGGAGGGCACAACACATGTTGGGAGGGGAGAAGTATAAGAAGACAACCATTATACCATTGAACAATGTATGAGTTGATGTAAGTCATCTTCACAATGTTCCTAGTCTTCTCTGTCAGAGTGATACAGTGCAGATTAGGAAAAATTGAAATAATTTAACTTTTTAAATAAGTGAGTTGTTATAAGTAAATATAATAGCCTGGGTTATCTGCATCTGTTTCCTGTTTTTAACTTGTCGACTGATGGAAAGCAGTCTTAAAAATTTTCATTTATTCATCTGCAATTATGCTTCTGTGAACCTCAAGTCTAACATCTAAAATTGTTGTTTGCTCTTCTACAGTGGATTTCATCAATAGAGCCAGTGTTACATTCTCTGCTTTCCTCAATAATAGCATTAGAAGTATTACTGATAACTTCTGGAAAGAAGTCATCAGGAGGAAATAAGACAATTTTTTTAGTTTTTCCACCTGGAGGAAATTAATTACTGTATTCTTTTCAAGGCATTGAAAGTGATACTGTAAAACACTATGCCTTCCTTTGTATCACCAAGAAATTGCAGAATGAAAAACTTTAAATTCAAATATGTTTGCACTAAAAGACAATGCTGATTGGGACATATTAAAAAAAAAGTCAGCAAAATTAATCTCTTTTAATATCTATCATGTTTCTAACAGAATTTATGACTATTGAATCTATTGAACACTGTAAATTAGTTCTGAAAACCAGAAAACCCAAGGGTATATATGTTCATTTTAAGGTAATCACATCACCAAGATATAAACAGACCAGGGAAAAGAAAGATGATTCTTTTTACCCAGAACAGAATGAATAATATAAAGATGAAATATTACCTTGTATGTGGGACAACCCTTATTTTCTCCAAAGAGTTTCCCATAAAAGCAGTGCTGAGACTGTCCTCTGGTGTATGTTAGGGTAGATGTATTGTGTGCATTGGAAATGTGGCTCATATGCTGTGCCACTGTCCTAAATTATTTTAAGCTCTGTTTATCTCAGCCTTGTAAGTACACTTCTTATTACAAACATACTTGGTTGTATCTTACATAAAACTGAAATAAAGGAGTTTCTGTTTGTATATGAAAAGCAGAGGAATAAAAACATCCCTTTCATTACCCATACATGGAATTTAGGCCTCCTCTGTGATAATGAATGAAAAATAACCCAACTTCACAAGCCTGAACAGGCTATCTCAAACTAACTCTTAGTATAAGATTAACAACAACACTTGCTTACAAGGGATTCTGTCAAGAGTTACAATACTGTAGTGGCTAACAAATTGATACAGGAGTGGAGCAAAAAGATTAAAATATCCTTTTAAGCAGTCTTAGACTTAAAAGGAACTGGTTTACTGGTGTAGAACAATATTATAAAAAAAAAAACCTTGGATTTTTCTTAAATGTTCAGCTGTTAATCAAAAAGTTGAACACTGTTCAATACAACCCAAAGAAGAAAAACAATACCAAAAATAACCAACCAAATTCTGGAGATCTGCAAGCAAGTCAAAAAAGTCTCCTCCTGAGATCCATGTCTGGGATCTTGGTCTGTGATGAGGCTGAAAGAGATATTAATTTATTTTTAATAGTCCTTCGACTGACTTGTTAGAGCCAAACAGGTCTAAACAATACAGCAGTCCCTCTCACTTACAAACATCAAAGTCAGGCTTTGAATCTGTAATATGAAAGCAAAAGAAGGCTTGAAATTATAAATAAGTCCATTCAATTTGACCTGCCTTAACATTCAAAGGAACTCATCTATGATTATGTGTGTGTTTTCTGCAAATGTTAAGATATTCTATTCAGTACAAGCTAAATAACATTGTCTCAAATTTATAGGATTATTCTTTAAAATGAAAGAAAAATAATTAAAGCTTACAATCCATCATGAAAATAACAAGGGACTTTGTAATAAATTATATATGGCAAGATCAGCCCTGGAACTTTATTTATTATCTATTTACAGGCAGTTGGAACATAAAAATTCCACAGAGGACTTTCTTGAACCCCCCATTACAGGCATCCTTTGTTCTTCTGGTTTGTTTGTTGTTATTGTACTGTCAAAAGAGCAATGTCTTTGAAGTGAAGCTAGTAATTCGAACAAAGTTTTCACAAGTGACGTTTTCTGACAAGAGATACTCATCTGCTCAATCTGAGGTGGCACATAGAAGAAAAAAACTAGATGTAAATTTTACCACTGATACCTAATCATATTTTACATAGAAACTTGGACAGTGGTTTGTATTACTCTTGTTTTGATGAGAAGAAAGTATAGAGACAATAAAAATACCAAGTGCAGCAAAGGCTTTTCCATTTAGAAATTTTTGTAATAGGGAAACAGCCAGAAGGATGAAGAACCATTTCCCCAACCATTTCAGCTTGCTGACAGAAACATCGAAGAAGAATTGGAACACAGTAAAGACTGCTGCCTAGGAAGAAAAGAAGTACAATATATACCGCAATGTTGATATATACATCCCTAGAATGTCAATAAAACAATAAGAAAAATAAGGACTGTATTTTTTTCCTTGAATACCTTTTGGACTTTCTCTTGTGATAATGATGATGATATATATTTTGTATACTCTGTCTACCTTATTCCCTGAAGAATTCATCATTTACCAATGAAACAAAAACTGTGATATACTGTTTAAGGAAACAAGAGATTTTTCTCCCTTTGTATGTTAATTCTTCTCTATACATTTCAGTGATCCTTTGATCACTAAAACAAATTTTTCTTGCTAATATATTTTCAAACACAAGGGAGTTTGTAAAACTCAACAGCCTTATTTAGGGGAAAATCTTCTTTTATTTATCCCAGAGATCCAGCAAAAATACTTTAGACTTCTAAAATCTTCACACAGAAAAAATGCTTCATACGCTGTTGCCAGCAACAATCAACCATTTAAAAAATAAGTCCTCAAGCAACGGCCAGTCAAAATAATATTCCAACTTTCAGGAAAAGTTTGGTGTCGTAAGGCTGAGACAACTGAGTAGAAGAGATTGCTGCTATTAGTTTTTGAACTAATGCCCCACACACACTTGTGTATATTTATCTTTTCATTTATGCTATCAAAACAAATTCAGCTCGGCCTAAAAAGACTCTGCAGTGACACTGTCAGGGCAGCCAGCACATGATGCAGCACTTGCATTAACTCTTGTTTATGGAGAGGATGCAGCCC
Source organism: Pseudopipra pipra (assembly GCF_036250125.1). Taxonomy (NCBI): domain Eukaryota; kingdom Metazoa; phylum Chordata; class Aves; order Passeriformes; family Pipridae; genus Pseudopipra; species Pseudopipra pipra. The sequence continues at coordinate 18,154,004 of NC_087581.1, read as the reverse complement.
TTCAGTCCCAGAAGCTCATACACACACTCAATGCATTAAAGAACTTAATATCCTAAATAAATTTGGCATCTGAGTGTAATTTATTTTTCAGACACGTAGAAAAGAAGTGGATTGTCAGAATAGTAAGGCTAGCTGGTTGCTACTTTTCAGTCTAGAAACACATGTTTTTCCTACTTCAGGCAGGATACTTAAAAGAAATTTGTTGGTCATGAATGCTGCAGAAAGCCTAGATGTTGTGCCACAGAATACCACAAGAATTAGTCTAATCAGGAAGTCATGAAGTATATCAAGCAGAATATCTTTTGAGGAGACCTAGACAGTGGCAATTACTTATCAGATTCAGCATGTTTTTAGAGATGCTGCATATTGTATGGGATAGGACAACTCCAGTTATTTCAGGTCAGAGAGTCACTTAGCAATTTTTATGCTAATAATCTGCATAGATGTTTGTAAATACTGATCTTGGATATTCTCAAAGGTGACTTGAATTTTGGTATGAGGTCGCTTGCATATTGTCTGATTTTAGATATTATTCATAAATAATATATTGCTCTTTATGGTTTATAATATTATAAATTAGTATCTATTGTAATGTGGTTCCTAATAAAAAGAGATTGATCCCAGAACTCAGAAAGTAGAAACAAAGAGGAGATGGTTAGTTCCCATCTGAAGATCTACTGAAGTGATCCATGACAGCACACCTCTTGTGCCACATTGGGATTGAGCAGCTTGTCCCTGGTCTTGAAGATTGTTGCTTTTGCTGCTTTTGTTTCTTGAACTATGTTAGGTCTGGCCTCACTTGTCCTCTTCTATAAAGCGGTAGGAAGACTCTGCAGATGGATTTGGACAGGCTGGTTCGATGGGATGAAGTCAGTTGTATGAGGTTTCATAAGGCCAACTGCCAGGTCCTGCCCTAGAGTGGCAATAACCCCAGGCAGTGCTACAGACTGGGGGAAGAGTGGCTGGAAAACTGCCTGTCAGAAAAGGACCTGGGGGTGCTGATAGATAGTGGCTGAACATGAGCCAGCAGTGTGCCCAGGTGGCCAAGAAGGCCAAGGGCATCCTGGCTTGGATCAGCAATAGTGTGGCCAGCATGACCAGGGCAGTGATTTTCCCTCTGTATGCAGCACTGGTGAGGCTGCACCTCAAGTATGGTGTCCAGTTCTGGACCTCTCACTACAGTAAAGTCACAGAGGTGCTGGAGTAAGTCCAGAGAAGTGCTACGGTCCGCAGGGGAGGGGAGAAAGGCCACGGCACTGCACAAAGGGGTCTGACGAGGTTTGAGGTTTGCAATGCAATGCTACTTTAAAGGGGGTGCACAAGAGTTTTATGAGTTCTGGTATGGAATGCACCAGAAAATGGGGTGGAGCATGAGACCGACAACCAGGGAAACAAATAGGGATAGGGACTCAGGTGAAGAGGGAGGAACTGAAGAGGAACCGCAGAAGGAAAAGACGAATGGTAGCTCTCTCCTCTCTGCAGCCTCTTCAGCCAATCAGAGGGAGAAGCAGGCAAGCAGGGAACAAGCACCACGAAGCATGTTCGGGTAAGCCCGGGCATTACAAATCTCAGGGAATCATACAATGAACATATTTATAAACACATAAGAACTGTGAAGTCCGCATAACAAAGTCCTTTCAACTGCTGTATATCCTTTTCCATTCCTGAAACCGTTCCCATTCTGATTCTTGGTAATCCACAGAGAAGAGCACTGGAGCTGATGAAGGGTCTAAAGAGCAAGTCATCTGAGGAGTAGCTGAGGGATGTGGGGTTGTTTATCCTGGAAAACAAGGCACATGGAAGACCTTATCGTTCTCTGCAACTACCTGAAAGGAGGTTGTAGCCACGTGGGGATTGGTCTCTTCTCCCAGGCAGTAGTGACAAGATGAGAGGAAATGGCCTCAAATTCTGCTAGGGGAGGTTCATCTTGGATATCAGGAAGAATTTCTTCATAGAAGGGGTTGCCAAGCTTTGGACTACCCAGGGAGGTAACGAAGTCACCAATCCCCAGAGGTGTTCAAGAAATGACTGGACATGGCACTGAGTGCCACAGCCTAGTTGACAAGGTGGGGATCAAAGGTTGGACTGGATGATCTCAGAGGTCTTTTCCAACCTAAATGATTTTGTGATCTCTAAGCATAAACTAAGCAACGGGGCCATCTGTTCAGAATAACAGGATGCATCTTCCTGAATTTTCTGGGGCCGTTGCAAAAAAAGTAATCACTGCAGCAGAATCATTCACAAAATATCATTAAAGTGCTGTCCTCAACTCAATGGAGACACCAAGAGCTTAAAAGAACATTGAAAGAGAGCTCACATTAGCAAAGACAAAAATGATTGTCCAGGCTAAGGAGTTGAAGGAGAAAAGAAGACAGAATTGTTGGCATCGTCCTAAACCAAATTGGTATTGCTGAAAATAAAAATGATCCAAGGAAAGCTAACTGTTTTATTAATGTAAATACATCACATATGGACAAGAAAGATGACAGAAATTTGCCAAAACCTATGGAATAAATGGAAATGTTTAGTTTCATTACAATTAATGTAAAATCAGTCCAAATATTAAATTTAATTGAAAATAATAATAATTTTGAAATATGGAGTAGTATGCCAGATCAGCTCTAACACAGTGGTAGTTCAAATCTGAGGAACTGAGGATATGACGGAGAGCAGCCTTTCTGTGACAATATCACAATCAAAGGATGTGATGTCCTAAAATCACATATGCCATCCTGGTTTTACTCTGGTCCATAATGCTGTCTTCTTACTTAGACCAGCACCTCCTGTAATCGTTGTAGCCTTCCATGTCCTGTTCAGCTGGGAAGTAAAAAAATCAAGATCAAATGCACATCCCAGTTCAGGTAGACATGATTGAATCTCTAACTGCTGTCAGCCACCAAACAACAAGGCAAAGAATGCATTTCTACACCAAAAATTGCACATCAAATGTAACCAAGTGATAAGCACTGGAGACCTATTTCAGAATACAACTGATGTAATCATTGCAGCCCTTTGGTTGATATAAATGCAACAGCCTAAAAAGCCTAGGAAAGAGAAGCCTGAGCAAATAAGTCTTTCAACTGCCTGGAATTGTCTGTCACTTCTGAAAGAAAGGCATCTGAGGGGCAAAACACAATAAATCATTTGTCTCTGGAGGATCTGTTAATAGCAACACTGGTAGTGCCATTTGTGATGATGTTTTTTGCGGGGAAGTTACAACTGAACGTTAAAAGATTAAAATCTTCTCTTCATTTGAATGAGTACTGAACAGGTAGGGTGATTGCTGGGGCGCAAGAGTGCACAAATATGTTTGGCATATCATGAGAATGGACTTTAAACAGAAAATATAAAACACTGAAACTTTTTGCTTGGACAGGCTAGTTGAAAGCACCATCAGGAACCTACTAGTGGCATATCAACATTTCAGTAGTCAGTGACAATCAGAGCCAGCAATTCTAGTAATTACTGTAAGTAATATTTTTTTTGCATTACTGCAAAGAAGGTGTAGAACTCCACTCACAAGGCAATATATAAGAGTAATGGAAAAGGAATGCATACATAATTTTAAAATATCATTTTTATTCTTCCTTCACTTGCCTGAGACATTTCAATATTTGGTTTCTTGGCTTTTTTTTCCTGATTTGAATCTCAAAAGGATTTATCAGTGTGGTATATGGTTCTCTTTTACTGCCTTTCACTGAAGGGTGCATGAGAATGGAGAGGAGCTCTGACAGGAATTCTGCCCTGTTACCCAGCAATCGTACATAAGTTTGGAGAGCAACTGCAAGAAATCTGAGGATTGCTTTAAAAGCTACCCAGATAGATGGGAAAACCAGAATAGTCATAAGTAAATAACCAACTAAGCAAATATAAAAGAAAATAAATATTTTAATGTTATAAAATAATGGAAGATATTCATAAAACAACATTAGTAGATCCATACATCTGAGAACCAAACATGTTTTGCTGTATATTAGTGAGATACAATTATGTAGTCTGTGAAAAAAAGAGAACAATTTATCAGGCTGGTTGTACAGTAAATGATAACATATTTGCAATAAAGTAGGAATTACAGAGAATAAGTGCTCATAAAATTTCTTCATGACAAAAAACTGTTATAATGATTCTGACTCACTTTCCATAAAAAAAAAAAAAAAAAAAGGACATTCAGGGAAGATGTGGGAAGCAAGAAAGATTCAAGGGCACCTCCACTGAACTATAAGCAGCCCAGTGCAAAGGCAGACACTTTGATCATTTGCAGAGGGGTTTGGCATGGCACAAGAATCTGAAGACTTGTACAGTACTTAGGGGTCTGCTCACTGACATCACTGAATTTACATTAATCTATTCAGACACTTGGAAAATGTCTTTGCAGACCGCAGATGATGGTGAGACAAGGAAGTCACCTTTAGAATCTCCCAACATAGAAATCAAGACATATGCTGTATGAACAAGAGACAGAGGTTCAGATGTACCTTATAGTTTTTATGTCAGCTAACTCCTCAGCTGATATCTGGAAGTAGAGATAAAATATTACTACCATAAATGTGGTCTTGTGAAAATTGTGTTTTACTAAATGGTTCTTTCTTTTTCAAAAAGATTTAATTTTAACTATCTTCACATTTCAGTCCCTCCAAATGATTTTTTCATTGTACATCTGAAGTTAAAAGAAGATCTGTCAAAGTCAATGTGAGTTTTCAAGTGCAGAAAATCCAGGATGCAGTCTATGCAGTTTTACAAGTTTATAACAGAGTTCTTTAAAAGTTCACTTGTGTAACTAAATAGGCATCAACTATGCATGTCATTGACATTTGACTGTGTCTGCATGGGTACCACTAAGACTGGAGAAAAGAGCTATGTTCTGCTTCAGCTCCAGCCACAGTTCTGTTCATGGTGGGACTTGGCTCTGGTCAGGTCGACAGCATTGGGTTCATCTTCATATAGATATAATGAAGTAAAAGGAAGAAAGGAAGCAAATTTTCCTGATAATCTGTTCCTGTGCTTCTAGGAGTAAAACAGACACAAATTTTTAAAAGGCAAAGAAACTAGTCCAAATTCTTTCTCATGTCCTATGTTTGTATGGACAAGCTGTCACTTTCCCAAGTGACAGAAGTTTGCAACACTGAAAACACAAGTACTGGTCATTAGACTTTTCCAGGACTTTTAGTGATTTCTCCTCAGTTCAGCAGGTCTCCACTGACTTCGCTGATGGGTCTTTCTATTGCTTCTTTAAAATATCTCCATTTCTTCATGCTTTCACTCATGCTAAAGGTTCAGATTTTATTGTTTCTTTAATGGAGAGGCCAAAGCTAAAGTAAGTCCTACCTTAGCCCCAGCTGCATCATCTTCATAGGAGTGCAGCCCTCTCCCCTGATACAGCAAGGCTTTCCCTGCTTTTCGTCACACTCCTTTTTTTTCTTTCTTTCTTTTTTTTTTTTTTTAAGTGGGCTTACAGTGATGTTCTGTGACTCTGACAGATGACATGTCTTCTTCACTTGATTTAAGTATTTGGGCAGATAAATTCGTACTTCTAGCATACCAGAGTGCCTGAAGCAGAAGAGGACACAGATGCTAGTCATCTGCCTGGCAACATTGCCACTTAGGGTTAGAGTCTTTTCTTCTCTGAAAAGATACCAAGACTGCTCAGTGTATATTAATTTTTTATTGCACACTATCTCTGTGCTTTACTGTACAGAAAGAGTCATATCCTTTTCTTCTCCTTTCAGCTGCCTCCATCTGTCCTGGAAATTGTGCCAACACAAGACAACAGTCAATGAAAACCTGAGTATTGAAGCCAAAGTGCTTAAAACAGCTGGAGAAACTGCATACTAAAGCATCCACTGCAAGTAGCCCTGAGGGAGAAAAAGGCCAGGAGAGTCTCCTGGAGAATCTTCACTACAACTATGCCCACATCTGTTTATTTTAATTAAGAACTTGCATATTCTTGTAGTCTGGATAATGGCATTCTGGTATTCTTCTGAAGTACTAACGTGATTTAGACTCAATGTAAGACTAAATAAATCAATGAAGACTGCAACACAAAAATGACTGCACCTAGAGAATGCCTATGTCAATCCTGTGATAATCTGAGATAATTTTTAGAAGAATATCCTCTACGTTGAGGGATTTTTGTGCAGTGGTTCCTATTCAGCTCCGGTGAAATTTGACTGAACTTGATGAAATCTGGGCAGGGATACTTTAGTCCAGTCATCCAGTGAGCTGTGTGTGCACTTTCTCCCCTTCTCTAATAGCAATATCACTGTGCTGTTAGAACAGTTAGTATGGGATAGAATAGTTAGTATGTGCCGCATTTTTCAGTAATGACAGTGCAACAGTATTTTTCATGTAGTGTATGTCAAAAAACATGTTCCCTCCAGATGCTGTCAGATCCTGTATTCCAATTGTGTCAAACCGTCATTAAATATTGAAGTGGCAAATTGCAAAAAATAAAAGCAGTCATTTCCCATCTTGTGAGTAGATATAGAGTCTTCTCTAGTGGTACTGTCTCTTAGAGAAACATGTAGATCTACACTAGAAAGACACTTGTACTGTGTCTTTCCCTTCTGATAGCATTTGCAGGACATGGTTGGAATTCAAAAATGTTGGTGAAACCTTGCTTGCTACAGAAACAACTCAGAAGTAAGAGAAACCTATATATTCTACTTACACTAATTGTTATATATCCTGCAAAACACAACTGAAGAGGTTTCAGTGATCTCATAACATATTATATAAGGCTGGAACTACATTTTCTCTTACTCTAATAAATTATCCCATTAAAAACCAAAAGGCATGCATGGGAATATTTTACTATGGATCTGCCTGTATATTCAGATGTAACCTAGCTGAAGCAGTCTGAAAGCTTGCTTCATTGAGGTCTGGAAGCCTTTAATTTTTTCTCTTGAAGCACTGCATATCAATTATCAGTGGCATAGTCCCATAAACTTAGCTTCCAAGCTTGGGATAGAAATCCCATGGAACAATCTTAGCTCTTCCTTCCTCTTTGCTTCTCATCACCAGCTATGGATCCACAGGTGGATTTTGCGATGGGTTTTGAATTTTCAGAGCAGATGCAAAAACTTTGGTCACTGAAAACTCAAATCTGTGCAATTGTGCAATTGCACAGCTTGTGTAGTTTCATAGTTGATGTTTGCACATGATAAACTACTGCTTAGCTTCCTGCCCTGCCACTGCAAGAAAGCATTACAGTGCTATTTGCAAGGTGTCAGTAGAAAAATTTATTCGATATGGTAACTGTATCTAATTACCTAATCAAAGGTAAAGAGCTCAAGGATCTTCAGTAAGTCATTTATCACATTTCTCACAATTGTTATCCCAAGCTTTTCGAAAAGACTTCCAACGAAGAATATTTCACAATATTCCAGCCAGTCAGTCAATCTTGTCCAAAGTCCACGAACAACCCTTTTCATTATGGAGTTGAAATGAGAGAGGACTGCATCATAACGGAATGGTCCAGCTATGTAAACCCTGATAAAAAGCCTGCAAGGTTCTTAGCTGGAAAATTCCTCTGACATCAGATAGACTTTCTGGCAGACATCTACTGGTCTTTCACACCACTGTATTTCTCAAGGCTATATATTATTCTACCTTTAAAAATAATGACCATTCTATCAATATGCATTGTATACTTTGCTTTATGTCCTTAAAGAAACAGTAGTACAGACAAAATGGGGTTTTCTCCAGTTCTATTAGAGTTTTCTATTCAATGCAAACATTCTTCCATCTTTTTCTACCAGTTAATTAAATTTTTTTTCTTTTCTTCTATGTTTTTGACATACGTGCAAAAGTTTGTGGGCAAAAGTAGCTGTAAACACGCTGAGGAGTATGAACTACAGAAGACTGAAACCCCAGCTTAACAGATCAAAAAACACTCTCATTATATCTGAGAAGAGAAATTATTAAAAAGACATTTTTACATATATGAACCTAATAAAATGACACTAATATTTGTCACAGTCTAAATGCTCAGTTGTGTTCCCCAGCTTTTAGGAAATACTCAGTTTCACTCAATAGACAATTTATTAGCTAATTAGGTAATTACAATAGAAAACACCAGACTTTATCAGGAAAGAGTACCTTTTAATAATTTGGTATTCAAATTTACCTCTTTCTTTCTTTACAGGAGACATGGTCTCTTACCTAAGCAAAAAAAGTTGCATGGCAATAATTAGCTATTGTACAAATTGAACTGCTCTGTTAACATATCTTGACACCTAATACTGCAAATCACCTGAGAAAGCAGTCTTGCTGAGACTGCATATTTAATGATGAAGAGTTAAAAAGAAACTATGGCATTTTTGAGCATGCTAATGTAATGTAAGACTATTCAGAAAATTTTTCTTTATTGTTAGGACTTCAGTGTCTCCATTATTATGTTTGCGAAAGTATTTACTGATTACATATGCTTCAAATGTTAAAGATAACCGAGTATTTCAGGCTGAGGTCTCCAAAAACAGAGAAGTTGATAAGCTGATAGTGAAATACAGACAGAGCTTATTCTGATGCAAAATTTAACTTACTGTTTCTGACATGCATATTATTTTGCTAGAGAACATTGAAACATATAGGAAAAAAATCAACAAATCGATTAAAACAAACAAACAAACAAACATTTACAAAAAGGCTTTTCCTTTGTTTTGAGGCCTGACACTTCCTGCAATGCAACTTAAAGAAGCTGTTGGAAAGTGCTTCTACCACAAATTTTGTGACATTGAATTTATTGCACATCTGTCAGAACCACTATGTACACAGGGCCTGAACACTTGTCCCCATGGCCACCAAGAGCATTTGTCTTGGTCCCATTTTGGCAGCCAAGACAGTGACTGATCCAGGAGATCATAGGGAGTGCACCAGGATGGGACAGGATGCCCAAAGGCTATCAGAAACATGGAAGAACAGGAGAGGAAAGATGTTGCTACTTCTAATCTCAGGAGGTTGTCTCCATGACATTAGGATCTTAGGCAAATTTAGATCAGCAGAGGATTTCCTTGATCAGCTCAGTTACATTATGATTCTTTCCTTAAATGGGGTATTTTTATCTCCCTGGTATGTTCCTTTGCAGTGCTATGATTAAGATAATATTACAGAGAATTTCACTTCTTCAGGAAACATTAATTAGCAGGATGGAGCAAAATTCCTAATAATGTTACTTAAACAATTCTGAAAAATGCTTTATTGGAAACATAGAAATGAGCTTATAGAAATGTTTTGTGCTAATAATGCTTTGTTTATTGTGAAATGTTAACTATATGCTCTTATAAAAGATAAGATCAAAATAACAATATTATAAAGGTACAAAAGATGGCAGAGGAAAATTAGCCTGCAATATCTGATTTTAATCCCAAGTGGTTCAAAATAAAATCTTCCTTAGAAAAAGACTGAATTTGCTGACACATTGTTGAACAGCTCGTATTTGAAAATTAATAGGTGAATCTGACTTAAAATTTCAGAATGCACTAAGTTTTACACACATACTTTACTAATAATGCTGTTGCAATGCAGCAAATTCAGAGTCATACAAAAGAACAATACTTATAAATCATATTATCAAGTAAAGGAAATATATAAGCCTGAAAACTACACGGACATCAGTCTGTCAAAGAAATTTAAGACACTTTTCCATTCTATGGGCTATATCAAAGCAAAATCTTCCTGACATTTTCATCATTAAATAGTTCATAGATTTAATGTGTACATTAAAACTATGTTAAAACATATCACTAGTGGAAAATTGATCTTGATTTCAATAAGATACTTTTTTTCTTTTTGAATTCCAATTTTAACATTAAAAGTCTTGTTAATTACAGCACAAACTTTTTAAGAACTAGAAGTTCTCCATTCCCTAACAATTCCTAATCAATTGCTGTGGAGATCCACGAGCAAGTGTTAGTATTTTGTCTGCTTTATTATTACTGTATTGATAAGTTTTATCACCTCCTGGGATCCAGACACAGAAGTTTATTGTAATAGGTTTACTTGTTTTAAAAAACCAAGCAGGGAATTACTCTTTCCCTGCATTGCCGTGAAAGAAAGATGTTGAATGAGAGAGGGAGAAGAGGTTTGCCTAGGGAAATTGACACATACTAAAGAACTAACTAGCAGGCCTGCATTCCAAGCTGATGGCCCTCCTAAGGCTGTGGGGAGGGCTGATGAATTTTTTTTTCTTCTCTCCTCAGAAACAGGGTCACTTCATTTTTGCCTTAACTCAGGCAAGGTGTGTGTTTGAGGGGTCAGAGGTTCACTCTGTTTTCGGCCTGATCATCTGGCTGTTTTCTGGCCCTGGCTTGCCTCTGTTTTCCTGTTTCCTGTTCTGTCCCCAGCCCGGACCTGCTCAGACTTCATTGGAGAGGCTTGACCCACCTGCAGAGGAACTTCTGGGGAAGGAGGTTGCCCTCTCCCTCCTCCGCTCCCATGTTGGGAGCAGCATGTGTTCATCGATAAAAAGGGGGAATTCCCAGCCACAGCCAGCTGCAGACAACATGAGTTTCATGGGAAGAGCCTTTTTTCCCCTTTCCCCCTTCCCCTTCTCGGTGGTGGGGGGAAGACCTCCATTTTCGGCTTCTCCCGTGAACTGGGGCCTCATGTGGCAACTGCCAGAGCCCAACAGAGCCCCTGCTGAGCACCAGCAAGCAACTACAGACTCTGCACCTCCAGTGATCCTGCCAATTGTGTTTAGAATTGCGCCAAAGGATGGGAAGTACGGAACTGTTTCCTTTTTGAAGAGGACTTTTTTTTCACTACAGGATTATTGTTTAGTTGCTTTTGTGTTCCTTTTGTTGTTCTGACAATACACATATATCCTTTAATAAAAGGCTGTTATGTTTCTTTCTCCATACTTCCTCAATTGGAGCCTCTTACTTTCAGGTTTACAATTGCTTAGAGAGAGAAGTTTGGCCTACCCCATAACTCATTCTCCTTAGCAAAACACTTCAGTCTCATTAAACTGAGACCCTTATTAAATAAGCTTTCTTGTTGAAGATGTTCATAAATGCCACATTTGCCTGTTTGTCAATAGTTGTAGGTGTTGCAACCCTTAATAAATTGGGAAAGGATGTGTCAAGCTGAGGTTTAGCAAAGGATTAACATGTATCTAAAGTGAGTTACCTTTTGAAGTCTTGTCAAAACAAAAAAAAAAAACCCTTTTATATTATGAAGTGTCAGCAAAATGTGCCAGCACACATCAAGAAAAATTATGTTTGCTATAGAAACTAGATATCTAAAATCACTGGAGTCACAAATAGTTACTGACATGCTTCAAAATAAGTTTATTAAGAAGTGCAGTCAAATCAGTGCAATGATTTACATGCTTCAGATTAAGGAGCAATAAATATTTTTTTTTTCTGGTCTGTGGTGCAATGGTCTTTGGATGACCTGCTAATTGAGTGGATGACCTGGTGATTGAGTTATTGTTTCAGGGAGACTGAGCACATTACACTTACACTCAGTAAGCACAGAACTAATTATGCTGGCCAGGCAACATGCTGCAATAAAGTATGAACAAGTTACACCAAGACCGTCTCTCAGTCCTTGACAGAAGGCCCCAGTGGCAGGAATCTGGCCTCATCCCACTTCCCTTAAACCCATGCTCTTTTCTCTCCTGCCACACCAAACACTGCCACCAGCTTTGTGCTGACCATTCTTACATCATGCAAGACATCAGCAAGAAGAGACCAAAGCCCATCTTTCCAGACAGAAAATAGAGGAGTAGAGTTTAGAAACTGACACACTGATGTGGGTCGCACTAGTAGCAAAGGAAAGCTTGTGATGAAACACAAGGAAAAAGCAGACTTACCAGAGAAATGTACACACAGTCTTATCAGTGCTGTGTGCTCCTTTCCCCAGCAAAAACCAAACAGTGCTCTCCACCAAAGCCAGGTGGGGCACTCCTGGGCTTCCTATAGGCTCCTGCAGGGGCATACACTCAAGACACTTTGAGGGAAGATCCTCAGCTTTGTCCTTATTTATTTCTTGAATTTGGTGTGAAGCAAAAATACTGAATCTCTATGAACTTGCTTTGAAGTCATCAATAAACAGACATTTTCTAAACTCTGTGAACATATGGGTTTTTGCAACATCTAATGGAAGGCATCTGGATCCCATTTCAAAACAGATTTCTACGACATTTCTGAGTTGTAGGCAAGCAATACAAGGCTGCAGTCTATGAGTGGATGTCTAAAACTTTAACAAACAGTTTGTATTCTTTCTGTTTTAAGCCTGACATACATAATTAGAAAAGCTAATTGAACTCATCTGACCTCCAGAAAACTGGTGTTGCTCTGGCATTAGTAAGAATGACCCATTTTGTCATGGAGATTTTTAAATTAAATACTTTATTGAGAATGGATTTTTCTAAGTTCTGCATCTTCACAGATACACAGAGGAGCAGCACAGACATAGTCCTATTAATATTCCACGTACTACTTTCTAAACAACAACCTCAGTGAAATTACAAAGCCCTCCAATGCTTGTAATACTTACTTTGTTCATGTTATGAGATCCCATTCTTTAAATTATTAGAGGGATGCCTTACAGTATAATTGAGAAATTTAAATAGATTGCAATAGATTTTTTTCAGATGAAAAATCTGAAATGTCAATGACCCAAACTCTAATTTGTAATATCATTTTCATATGATTGTGGACATTAAGTTTTCTCACAAATGATTCCTGTATCAAGCTTTATGAGGAGAGTAGAGGTCTGCAGGAAAAACTGCAGCAGACAGATAATTTGAATAGTTTAGAAGTTAATATTCAAAAGTTACCAATTGGCATTTAAAGCCACCTTATGCATAATCATGACTCTTAAGTTACAAAATTTTCTTTCTTCAGAGAATATTAAAAGATAATGTCACATACGTAATACCAGTAAAATACTCCACACTGACTTTCAAGTGATTTACTATAAATGTATTTTAAATCAAATTTATGTATCAGCAGAACCCCTAATTCCTCGTAGCCACATTAAAAAACCCCAACTTTTTTCAGTATATCTCACTGTATAAATGAAAAAAATATCAGAGAAATGTGTTTGAATAAAATTCCTTTTACAATATCCAAGTTGCAAATGCAGAACAGACAGGTGCTTTTGAGCACACTTAATCAGCACCATTTGCATATGAAGAAATATTCATCCTCCACACCCTGCTCTCAAGTCAATTGCAACATCAGCAAAGAGTTGCCATCACCCCACTGATGGCTTTCAGTGAGGTGTGGGGGCCACCCAACTCTCACATGTAACCTAAATAATCATCTCTGCTCAGACTTGAGTACTGAGACACCTACAAGGGTGGATTAAAAAGTAGCCTGGTTCCATCAGGATTTGTAGCTCTACTTTGGTGCTGCAGCTTTCAGACTCCAAATCATCAGCTGGAAGCACAGAGCTCCACAAGTGTGTTAAAGTAAATGCTTTCTCCAGCAGAGTTGATGTGATCCCACTGGTGTCCCAGTGCCTGGGAGCATGGTCCTAGATGCAAAGGGGACCCATATATGAACCAATTTGTGACTGATGTGAAGGTAGGGCTAATGGACCTTTGTGACTGGGTGGCAGAGAGCTGCTCCCTCTAACATGCTCCCAGTCTTGTGTATTTCTACTGCCGAAAAGTCACAGTTGTGGTACTCCCTGAGGACTGAGTGCACATTGCATGAGGAATTTAGACAATTTCACCAAGTAAGCTAAGCAGATAACCAAGTTCAAGGCTCAAGGACCAGATGCCAGGATGAACCTTGAAAAGTATTGATAAACTCTCCCTGTATGTGTGTATCAGGTCTGGGCAATAAGTTTTCAAACAATGGGGCCAGCTCAACAAGGATCTTTTAATTATTCAAAATCAATTGTTGCATCTTCAATTTTTTTCATTTTATTAATAGCTGAGTCAGGATTTATTACCATAACTATATAAAGTATGAAATCAATAACACACACTGAGCTGTGGAAATTTAAATAAAAATCAGCATCTCTGAAAGCTTCAAACATTTGCGTCATTCATCAGAGACTATCAACAAATTTATGTAAGAGCTTTTCTTGTGGTGTTTACTTTTTGACCACCTGCTGCATATCAGAACCTACTTTCTCAATGGGAGGAGGTAACACTTGTCTCTCCAGTCTGCACCTTGGACAGTGTCAGGAGCAGGTTACACTGTTACACTACATATGGCTGAGGAACAAAGCATGTGGAACTAGCACTCACATCAGTCTTCCTTTCTGATTCATCTCTAGCTACCAAAGCAAATGAGAGAAGCAGTTCTAGCCACTAAAGGCACCAGGGCAGATTATCATCTACTGCAAAGTAGCAATAGTTGTGCTAATTTTGAAAACTTGGCCTTAATAAGAGTGCATTGCAGTGATTGACACCAACAGTCACTGCCCAGGAGTGTTGCCCACTGTCTGCTTTAAACAGCAGACCACAGTGACACCCAGCACAGCACAGTACTGATTTGTGCTGGTGTTTTATACAGTTCATCTTTTCCAAACCACCATCCTCCTTTTTTCTTACCTGGTGCTGACACAAAGCAGTGCAGTGAGAAATGCCTTACAGTTGAAAAGGGGAACATCACTACCTTAATGTTTCACATCACACTAAAATATGGCACAAACCTTTACAATGCTCTAATTTCAGCACCCTGGAAAGTCTAGGACTCGTACCAGCAAGGTCAGTGCTCAGAAAAGCAGGAGCAGAGCTGCAGGTGCTCCAGGAACTTCTCAGATGAATCCAAAAAGTACAATGGCACACCTGGTCACTGACTACCAAATAAAGATTTTCTAGCTTATAATCTTTTTACTTCCTCACCTACAAGACAATTCAGAGTTCTAGGTAGCAGCAGTCTCTAAGATAGACAGAAAAGGAAAAGGATGGCAGATGTGGATGAGGGGATTAGTGTGAAGAAAGAAGTTTTTTCCAAATAGGCTTTCTAAGGCTTCTTGAAATTTTTTTGTGTTCATTTCAGATATCTTTTTCTTTATTTCTTTTTTAAATTCAAGAATTTTAAATTGATTTTTTGTGTTGATTTCCAGGCAGGAAAAAATTGAGCACCCCACCTGCACTCCTTTTTGCCTCAGCTCAAAAGGTTTGGGGATCTTAGACCCAGCATGTCTTCTACTGAAATAAATTCTAGAACCTACTTGACTCAGAAGGAGAAGAGTTTGCTAGAATACACAGACCTAATTGGTCAGCTTAGTGATCTGCATACTTAGTAGCTATCAGCTGAGTGTGATCTTTAGATTAAAAGCTGTCTAAACTAATCATGTAGACTAAATTTCCCTGAACACATTATTAATGTACTCACGGTGCCAGTTTTCTATCAATTCACAGCCTTGAACAAGATTATCTACACAGCGTCATTCTGTAAATTTAATCCCGTCCTGTTTAAAAATGTGAGAAAATAATGTCATTGTTAATGCTAATAAAATAGATAGAAAATATGGTATATGAGTCAGTAAAGAAATAGCATATGTCTTTCCTTCTTATTGCTTCTATGAAAAATTCATAATTCTTCTGACAACATGCATGTTCACTTAGTAGCTTATCTGATGATGCAAAGGCATATTTTTAAGATCAGGTTCAAATTGTGTTCTTGATGAGAAGGGATTTTCCCTCCTTAATATTAATCTACAAGAAAAGCATTTCAGGAAAAAAAAAAAGAAAAATCAAAAATAAATTTATCTTAGGAGAATTCTATCAATAAATGGAAACAGTGATTTGGGAAGCACAGAGAGTGGAAGGACAGAGAAAAGAGAGAAAAAGAGAGGATAGAAATGTGACAGAGGAGAATGTTTTTTAGCTGAGATCAGCGTTATAACGGAATTTTTCTCCAAAAAATTTGCTCTCCAGACTCCTGGAAATGTGGTACATCTCACCATGATTTCCCCCTTTTCTTCTTTTGTCTTTTCTGAGTAATAATACAACACAATCTACCAGATCTGTCAGAGAAAATTAGCAAAGATTGATTGGTTCACATAATATTTTCTTAAAATCCCTGAAAGCTGAGTTCAGACTCACTTGTTTAAATTCTTCAGCTTTCTTCTATTTCTTTTCTTAAGGACTGTGTTTAGTAAATCCCCACAAAGAAGAAATATTACCAGAAATATGTCACCTTTTTAAGCCATAGTACTTTGCTTCGCCTATCTCAATGATTTTAGCTTACAAACTACTTTTTCAAAAGCAATTGCTTATGCCTTTTATTTCACACTCTTCTGTAACACTGGACCCCATATAGTGTCAGGTGGCACAGTTTCTTCTGGTATCAGCAGCAATTTGTGTCATCTGAGGGCTTGGACCTTTCTATTTCTCATTTCTTATATTTATTCATTTCCCTTAACCCACAGGGATAACCCTTTTATTTTAAATCCTATGCTGTTCTTTCTGCCTATTCCTTTTATCCTCCTTATTTGCTTTATGAAATATAAATTACATTCTTCTTTTTATTTCAAGCGAAAATATCGACAAAATTTAACTTAAAATTGCAAACATATTAAAAAGAATAGAAATATACAGGATAGATAGCTGTTGGATGTTGCAGTCCTTTTACAATGGAATCAAAATAAACATTGGCCAGTGTACGTGTCTCTTTTTTTGTGTGTGTGTTGGAGACAAAGTTAGTTAAAAAACATGTCTTTCACCTCTCAGCAACCATCTTCACTTGCTAGCTCAGTTCTAAAACTGCAAGAATTACCCTGGAGATCAAAACACTGGTTTTCCCATCAGTGTTTTGGATGCAGTCTGTGACACATAAATTCAGAAGTTCTTGTTCAAAACTGTATGTGACACAAGTACTTTGCTGGACTGGGCTGTGCAGTTGCTACTCACTTCTATCCTCACGTACATCAAAGACATCAGTAAAGAGATAGAAATGTCGAGCATCAGTCTGTCTTTCAAAAATGTTGATTCAATCCCAAAAAAGGGGGTTTGAGATAACTTCAATAATAGGAAAACTTCACACCAAACATGCAGAATCCCAAGGTGGAAAGGGAGACGGTGGAATCTCCATCCTCAGGGATTCTCACATGTGAATGGGCGAATTATTTCTATACACTTGTACCAATCATTTTGTATCTCTTTGAACACAGATCAAACTAGTAGTACATGACAGAAATTATAATCCATCCATTTATTCTTCTACTCTTAACATACATTTAAAAAACTCCTAATGATAAAAACATTTTGAGGTAAAAATGAGAAACACGCAACAGTGACACTTATACCTTAGGTGGTTGTAATACAGCCATAGAAGATCACTATGACCAAACAGCAGCAAGAAAATAAGATCTTTAAGCAACACAGTAGGTAACAAATATGTTAATAAATAAAGGGAAAACAGGCAACTGTAACATTGCTGAACTTCCCAAATTACGTAGTTCATAGGGATTCTTATATTGTGGTGGTGCGTATATCACATATTTAGCACTTCTGGAGAAACTTTTTTCTTATTTTACCCTTAATGATACTCATATTCTGTACACATCTAATTTCTAACGCTTTGGGCCACCATGTCTCCTAAGCAATGTTCTAGTGGGTCACTGAAGTCACAGCTTGATTGTTGGCAGGCAGCCTGTGAGTCTAAAATGAAATGACTACAGCAGCAGGTGAAATTTTCAAATTAGCAGCACTAATGACATGCAAATCTTGCTAATATTACAGTCCCTAAGATGAGATATGCAGAAAGGAAAGTTATATACAACCAATTCTTCAGGACTTAAAGCACTTTGATCTACCTGCATTTGCTGTGGCCAGCAGAAACATGCGTTTCAGCCAACAATGACTGTGTAAGTATATTTCTGATTAAAAAACATCTGAGCACATGCTCCTGTCTTGAGAAAGTGAACAGGAAAGAGATATACCTCCGTGTCAAAAGCTTAATCTGGTCAATTTGCAAGTGTAGCTACAGTAAGCTTGAATGTAGGAGGCTGTATGGATGTTTTCCTGAATTAAGATTCAAAACATGATGAAAGCATGGATCTGTACACCACTCAGCCTTCATATATTATCAGTGCAAAAAAAAAGTAGGATTAGAAAAAGAATGCTGTTCCAGTATGTCTAATAATATATGCAGCTATAGCTGACAAAGTAAAAAAAAATCTGGAAGTCAGATAACTGCTTCAGTTTGGAAAGGACCTTTTTTAAAAAGCAAGAAAATGTGTACTTCAATATAGATTTTCTTGTTTTGTCAATGTTAGGGCATGTGCCAGTGTAAACACATGCTGCTTGAAATTTAAAAGATATGCAGAAGACTGGCAATATCATCATAAATTAGAACAAAGAAGTTTGTTCAATCTGAAGCACTTTCAGATTAACATTGTCAACTTAGAAACAGATACTTGGTCTTAGAATAGTTATGTCTGAAAATTTGTAGACAAAGACAATCAACAGGCACCAAAGCAAAAATGCTTCTAGAGACCCAGTGAAGAAATTACATTTCATTATTTTAATTTTCCAAAACAAAATTAACCTTAGTTATAACTGGTGTACCACTGTGATTGCAGGTCTAATTCAGGTGCAATTGCACCTAACCTTTTACATTAGCATCAAATCACTTAGCAGCAGGAAATTTGAAAATCTATGCGAAAATGGAGTAAAACGAGCACAAAAAATGAGCACTCTTTAGAGAGATGCAGCTGTTTCTCTTCAGAAGATTTTATATCACATTTCAGTTAAACAGTACAATTTCATTTAAGATGTAATATTTTCATTTACTTGTCAAAACTGAAGTCTGTAAGGAGACATTTTTCAAAGAGATATAAAAGTTTAAAGGATGATAGAAGCAGGCTCATGGGGATGGAAACAGGTATGCATGCAGCATGGGTAACATGAGCTAGATCTGTTGTCTTTTGTAGCACGCATCTGCACTTGAAGTCAATTGGAAACTCAATAACCGTGTGAGCATTACTTTAATCCCAAATTAATTGACTCTGCCTCTCACAGTAGTGATTAGATTGCATGCTGTGCAAGTTCTTATGCATGGCCACAGTGTTTCTGATCAAACCATAATAAGTATTTTTCTCATCTACAAATGGTCCCTAAGTGAGTGCAGCTACATGATTTGCAGTGTCTCATTCTGTTCCCTGGTCTGGGGAGCAGCCCACTGAAGGTGAAACTTTTGATGTGTTGGACTCCCCCCCCTTTACTTATGAATATTTGGAATTATTTCAGACAAGCAAAAGCTTTCTGACCATATTTTCTTCTTTATACTTTTCCCCTCATTCTATAATTAGAAGTATCATCCTTCACTGGTTGCTCTAAAGATTCACAAAAACCGAAATGCCCAGAGTCTTCCCTAGACTAGATGGCAATAATCTTGTTTTCCTAATACAGCAATAAACAATGTAGTTCCAGCTATTTTTCTATCAGTCTGGAAGCAGTCATAATAAACTGTTCACAGGAGCAGAATTTAGGGTGAACTTTCATGCATTAGGACCCCTTTATTTACTCAAATTTTCAAACAGCACTGCTTTAAATTTTGCAGTGAGGGACAGCAACATAAAGTAGTAAAAATAGATCAGGTTTGCTAAAAAAGGCAAAATGGGTAGGTATTTTTGTTCATAATCCTTTTCGTATGTCAGACAGACATGGACAATCTTATATGTCCTCAGTCAATTTGCCAGACTGAAACTGAGCCCAGTTCCCTCACCAAATACAAGAGGTGATGTGAGGTATGGGATATACCAATGTGTGAACAGGCTGTTTTATTGTGAGTGTAAAGCAGAAGATCAGGGAGCAGTAAGGCTGGAAAGTTGCTGATGTTGGAAATTCTCCCCTTTGGATGCTGCTAGCTCTGTAACAGGCTGTAACTGTTCCTCTTACTGGCATGAAGGCAGCCAAGGACTTTTCCACTGTCAGTAGGCCAGGAACGGAAGAAACTGTACTAATAGTATGATAGAAGTCACTTTTTTTCATCAAGCAAAATGAGAATATGCTAGGGTTATGTCATTTTTCTTCCTTTTTTTGCTTAATTATCAATGGCAGCTTGAGGCAGGAGAAACACAACAGTGACCTCCCTAAATATCTACTAAGTAAGCAGTGATGTGAAACAAGTGAGAAAACTGTAGGTTTTGCATTTGTTACATGACAAGACAGGCTGTTAGAATAATCCTAGTGGATGGTGGATGGTTTTTCCTATTAAATTAGTCTCTAATTAATGGTTGAGTGCATAGTCTCCAAACTGACACAAACAAAACAAAATACTGCTGCCAAATTGTTATTACTACTTCACACTAGTTGACCTAAAACATGACTAGAATCTTTAAGTCTTCCAAATGAATTTGTTTTGAAGTTAATTTAAAACAATATGTGTTTTTGCATAGGAATGCTAGGGAACTGGCAGTGCAAGCATAGTTTTGAACCAGTTTGCTCTCAAGATTTTAGTTATGCTTTCTTGTTCCTCTTTTCCCCTCCCAGAAGTTATGCAGCCTTGCAGCTATTCTGTCAATTGGCAAAAGTTTCCTTTGAAGGGAACTTACTGTAAGACCACAGGCTCTGAGCTATGAGTTCATTGAAGATGTTTTACTTTAAAAATACATAGGGCTCCAAAAATTTGCCCACCAAATTTACTAAAAGAGCCTTCAGTTCTTTTAATACCTTAAGAGAGAGTGCAAGTGAGAAGTACTGTACACGTTTTCTCAGGAAGTACTTTTACTGGTAAATTTTAGAAAACAAGGGAACTTAGCAAGAGTTTAATGGGCAATGTCCAACCAAAATAAAGCATTTCACAAAGCATTGACTTCACACCTGTTAACCCATACAACTCCACAAAATCCAAACCATCCAGCTGAGTTACCCGAAATATTAAGAAAGGAGATTTGGAGAAGAAGTAAAGAGTGAAAAAGAGAGAATTATAGCTACCACTTGGAGTCCTGTGCAAATCTGGCTTCCACGTGTCCAGATGGCAGAATCCAAACAACATGGAGAGCACATGTTGCTGCTTTTGCTTGCTTTGGCCCACCAACAGGTATGACTTCCAGCCCACCGGCCATTCTGGACCTCTGAGGTGTGCTGCGGGGCAGCGCTCCCAGTGTGCCAGCCATTCTGAGTCTGGGTTAAGGGCTCATTGGGGTGTGTTATGGGCAGTGGTCCTGAGCTGCTTTTGACTGACAGGTGCCCTGAGGCTGCCCAAAGAGACTCCAAGGGGCTGAGCTATAAGGGCATCACCTCACTTTCATGAAATTTGGCCTGTCTCTTCCCCGTCCCCCCCCCACACACACACACTTGAATTGGTCTGAGCCAATAATTAATCCAGTAGCTCACACTTGCCAGAGCACTTCCCACTTGCCAATAATTAATGCAGTATCTCACACTTGCCAGCACCAGGACACCCCCAGTTGCCTCAGTAGCAAAGAGGAGGAAGCAGATTAAAGTAGGAAGGGGGGAAAGGTAGGACAGAAGAGTGGTTAAAATTAAAATGTATTTTAAAAAATGCACTGAGTTGTCACAAGCTGCTGCAAAGTTTAACATTAGGATCTGCTCATTTTTACATGGCTAATCTAATTAGTGACACCATGTTTTCAAGATTCATGTGTATTAATCACTTTTCTCACCTTCCTTTGTTGCAGTCTTCACTGTTTCTTGTTTCACTGTACCAGGGCACCACACAGCTCTAGTCTCCCCACTGGTCAAAGCTGTGTTCTTCATAGAATCATAGAATCATAGAATTTAAGGGGTTGGAATGAACTTTAAAGCTCATCTAGTCCCAGTCACCTCTGCCATAGGCAGGAATATCTGCCTCTAGATCAGGTTGCTCAAGGTCTTATCTAGTTTGGCCTTGAACACTGCCAGGCCCTCACAGTAAAAAATTTCTTCTTAATATTTAACCTAAATTTCCCCTCTTTCAATTTGTATGCCTTACTCTTTCTCCTATCACTACAGTTCCTAAGAAAGAGCTCTTTTCTGACTTCATTGTAGATTCCCTCCAGATATTGGAACGTTGCTATGAGGTCTCCATACAGCCTTATCTTCTTCAGGCTGCACAGCTTTAACTTTCTCAGCCTGTTTTCATCACGGGGGGATGCTCCAGTCCTCTTATCAACCTCCTCTGGACTCGTTCCATATCCTTCTTATGTTGAAGACATCACAACTGTACACAGTACTCCAATTGGGGTCTCACAAGAGCAGAGTAGAGGGGGAGAATCACCTCTCTGGACTTGCTGGCCACAGTCCTTTTGATGCAGCCCAGATTTCGTTGGCTTTCTGGGCTGTGAGCTCAGACTGCCAGCTCATGTTGAGTTTTTCATCTACCATCACCCCCATATCCTTCTCCACAGGACTGCTCTCAAATCACCCGTAGGTATGCCTGGGATTGCCCTGACCCAGGTGTAGGACCTTGCACTTCACTTTCTTGAATTTCATACAGTTTGCATGGGCCTACCTCTCAAGCCTGTCAAGGTCTCTCTGGATGGCATCCCTTTCCTCCAGTGTGTCTTCTGCATCATAGAGCTTGGTGTCATCAGTGAACTTGATGAGGGTGCATCAATCCCACTGTCCATCACTGAAAAGATATTAAACATTTCTTTTGAAAATGTGTGAGAGATGGAAATGGTCATTGGCTTAAACATTGTTACAATCACTGAAAGACTTTAGTCCACTGTAGCAAATTATGCAAAGAAGCAACTGCTCAGTGAAGTAGTTCCTTCCCCGAATGTGCTTATTAATTTGGACTGTGATGGGAACTTGAGATAAAATAGAGGTTGTACTACTGTCCAATTATCCCAGGAGAAGAATCTATCCACAAGTGTGAGAGACTGGAGTGCTAATGGCTCAGACAATCAAGGTGCAAGCCAGTGATGTGCAAAGCAACCCCCCCAGGTCCTGAGAGTGTGCAAACCTGCCACATCAGAATACAATCTGGGTGTTGAACAAGGTAAGGAAAGAGGCAAATGCTGTGAATTGGGGTAGTGTTTCTTGGTCCTTACACAGATGACTCAGTAGTAATGACTCTGCCCTGGGGAACTACCAGAACAATTCACAAAAGGGCTCAAGGTATCTCTGCTGATGGGCCATAATGGGCCATAATGGACTCAACTGCACTGATATAGCAGGCAGCTGTAACATCTTAGAAGGCGTCAAAGACTCGTGAAATGTCCAGTGATCCAGTATGATCATGCATCTCATGATCCAGTGTCAACATGCATCATCCATTGTAAAATGCCCGGGGGGAAACACACTGTAAAACACTGGGGGTGTTTCTACCTAGCTTAAGGATAAAAAACCCCTCTGGAACTTCCCTCACTTCCGTGGACTTCTTCCCACACCATGCTGGACTTCTCTTGATGGATCCAGAATGCAATCATCACTTCATCAAGACTGGGACTCTCCACACAAAGAAGACCAAAAGAAGAGGATCAATGGGATGCATTTAGAATCCACAGAGTTGTGACATTTTTTATACTAACTCTGTCTCTCTGAATTTCTTTTTTTTCCCACCCAGCTCTCTTTTTCCTATTCTTTCTGTCTCTCTCTACCTCACATTTACTATTAAATAAAAATCCATACTACTGACTTTGGCATATGGTCTCATTTGCAACTTAATTTAGGCGGAGGCATATCTCTAATAATTTTAAGAACCACATCATAACAAAATGTTTTGACTTTTTCTAGCATAACAACATTTCTTTCCTATTAGAACCAGGGCAAAGATTTGCAGTATTTGTTACTGCAGCTTGGAGTTTTGACGCAGCTGCGACAAGCAGAAGTCTGGGGAGTATTTTCAGGTGACGCTGCAACCATAGGCTTGTGCCATTAGACTCATCAGCCCCCCCATTCATCTGTCCTGCCTGTACGCAGCACCCTAAGACTGTTCCTCCTATTTGCATCTCTACTGCTAAGGCCTTGTTCTGAACTGAACAACTTGCATTCGGTTAGTCCCTTGCCATTCTTCAGTTCTTGCCTTGACCTCTCCAGCTGTCTTAAAGATTGTTTCACTTTGACTACTTGGATAATCTCCCCACTGATTTGAAACCCTCTGTTGCCTGCATCAGAGCAACAGGAGGACCTATAGCACCTGACCAGGTAGGCAAATGCATCCTTATTGCAATTCCAGAAAACTGTGGATGGAGAAACCTCATTCCATTTGCATGAAGATATCAATTATTTACTGAACAATAACAACATATTTAGGGAACACAAAACACAAATCTTCAACTACATTAAAATCTTTGTCCACTAGCAGCCTTTCCCGGATCTCCATTCATGTGCATGTGTTCTCTGGACATTGCTTCCCAAAGAAGCTTCCAGGCTGAGAGACGAGTTGGCCCTCAACCACTGCAGACCCTCCTTCACACCAACAGCAGACAGAACCTTTCAGCTGAGATGGTCAGGAATCACCAAATAAAACAATAAAGAAACCCACATGTTTTCTTGACTTCATCTTATTTTTTCTCCATTATATTTTTTTAATCTCAAATTTTATTCTGTAGTATCCTCGTGTTTAGTGGAAGAGCTTGGTTTCCAACACTGATAAAAGTCTCTTTCTTGTCAAAAAATCATGCTGGGAATCTATGGTTTAATTCAAGACAGATCCTTTAAGAATATTGTGATTCTGATGTAACTCATCTCACAGAATAGAAAATATTGAGGAATATGAAGAGCATTCCAGCCATACAATGAGGTTTGTTAATATATACCTGTTAAAAAATACCTGTTTTGAGAAAAACAAAACAAAGCCAAAACCAAAAACAAAACAAAAAAAATCTCAAACCATTTGGACCATCTATCTGATAAAATCAAGCTAATGAAGTATGTCTGTCTGTCTGCCCATTTTTATGAGACATTCTCTATATCTCAGCTATTTCCATTTTCTGCAGCTAACTCAGCATCTCATCTTTCCTCCATTCACACTTAAAGAAAAAAAAGGAATAACTGTCCATATGCTGCAATTCAGCCAAAATACTTTGGTGCATGTTTTTTTAATATACTGTGTGAGCATATAGCAGGAAATTATCAAGTACATGCTCACTTCCAACATTTCATTCCTGATGTGACAACAGGTATTTAAAGCATAGCCCACTAATCCCAAACAAATCCTTTAAAATTTGCTTTCTCAGTTATTGTGAAAACAGGTATTTTGGCTTCCCTTTAGTTGTTTTTATACCTATTTCATTCTCTCTCACATTGCTTCAAGCCTCCACACACCGCAGATTGTTAGAGGCAACTCTAGATGTGAAGGCAAGATACAGGCTCTGAGCAGGCTGTGCGGGAGAGCCAAGGTGGGGTGTTATGGAATTGAAGATTACCTGGGGGACAGCAGGAGATCAGGGGAGGCGGTGAATAGCCAAAGAGGTGTTCAGAACTGGCCAGAGGAGGATTAGCAACCCTTGCCCATGCCTGAGCTTCATTGTTCCTCAGAAATGTCGAATTTAACTTTACTGCTCCTCCACAAGACAACAGTATCCCCCGTGCCCAGTACCTTCACTTTGATGTCTCTCCACTAGGGTGCAGGAGTGGGGGCAACAGCTAACGAGAGCCAGGCTTTTCTTCCCTCCTACCTTCCTTTGCCTTTTTCCTTTCTCATCTAATATTTAGCAGAGGTTTATGCTTGCAGATAGCAAGGCTGGCCAAGAAAGGAAAAGCCAGGAAATTTGTATCCATTAGTGTCTGGAGTATTTCTATGGCTGGTGAAATGAGCTGGGAGATGCAGTACACATTTAAAACGAGCTAAGAGTGCAGGAGAGGATGAATGTAAGGGCTACAGAGCACCCTCCCTCTCTGCTGCTTTTAATTCATGATTTTCTAAAGGCGCAAAACCTTTCAACATGCTTACACAAACCCCATGGGCCATCTTACAACTGCACAGCTGGTGGGGGGCTGCTGGCTGCTCCTCCACTTCCACTGTACTGTATATTTATGTGGTGGCTGAGTGAGGTGAATGCAGTGGCTCTGATGAGCATGTTCCACATCCTGCTTGCTTTTAGTGTTTTTGTGACACCAAGTCTGTTATTTACAACACCTATTCATCTGGGATGGATTAAAGCAAAATGAATTATCCATTCTCAGAAATAAACAGAACAGCACAAATGTAGCATAAACAGAAAGGACTTATATGAACAGAATAAATGTTGTGGAATATATATCCATATAATAGGACTGGAAGCTGTTAAACATACCTTTATCTGTACTTAGCAGAGCTGTGACAATAGTATGTTTTCCTCTTTTTCCATTTTGTTAATGAACATATGATCAATGTCTCTTCAGCATACAAAGTAGAACATTCCTTAAAGTGGAATGTGAAAGGATTGTACTGAAACATCCCCTTAATAAAGATTATGAATAACAAAATACAACTGTTCTGTAGTGGAAAGGGTACCCTACATGACAATTACAGTTGCAGGGCAACTTGATTGACACCAGTTCATTTCCATGGGAAAGTTAATCTTTACTTAATGCAGTTGTCACAATTGATTTTAAATTCTAATGCATCTCTTGATGGCGTGTTTTCAGTTAACTGATTTCACTTACAGCTTTCACATTTTTACTATAAACACTGAGAGAATATTCCAGGATCCCCCTGTAAAGCAAATTTATATTCCCATTATTTTTGGTACCTAGAGGCTTCACATTAAATATCACTGAGGGCTTATTAATTTAAGGATTGAATTATTCTTTGAGAGTAGATTTCATGATTAGAGACATACAAGGTCTTTCATTCACTTTGAACTTTCAACATAGCTCAGGCTTTTAATGTCACTGGAATATTAGTGGTACTGAAAAGGGTTGTGCCTAAATGGGAAGTAAAACCTCCCACTGATGCTGTCATGAATGTCTTCTGCGGACTTTGTAGGCCACCTTGAAAACAAAATGATCAAATTCACCTCCCACTGTTATTGTCAGTTGATGATGAAGTGCTGCAAAGGCATTACTGTGGGCAAAACAAGCATATTAGTAAATTATCCAAGTGTACTGTTTTTCAAGCATAGATAGTGTCTTATGTAGTCCTGAACAGAGACAGTATCGCACAAGACAATAGAAAACAACATTTGTCCATGGTCTATTTGAGCTTCAACTACATAAAATGGCAATTTAGGAGAGCTAATAAAATGGACTTGTTAAATCCATGCTCACAGGTGAGATTATTGAATGTAATATGCAAAGAGTTATTAGATACGAAGACTATTTTTAACTACCTTATTTGTATACCTTGCTAAAATTTTATGCATTATTATATTTTGATCATATTCCTTTAATTTTTAAGGGAATTAGACTTTTGTTTAAAAAATCAGTGAGAGTATATACTATTTTTAATGTGACTATTTGCATACATGTATGAGTGTTTCGTGCCTTTGATGTTGGAATGTTTCTTATTGATAACTATACAAAAATCTCATGTAATTTACTTTCAATATTTTCATAACAAATACTCAGGGTTCTTTCTATCTTTTTTCGCTGAGCAAATCAGATACATAATTTTCACACAACTCATTTGATGCTACAGAAATATTTAGTCCCTGAAAGTTTCTTGAGGCATCTACTAGTGTATTTGGAATGGAAGTAGTGCAAAATAGTTGCTCTAGTGCTACAATTCAAAGTGAAGTTTAAGGTGAGAGGTATTGTACAACATTTTCTTATCTGATTTTCCAACAACCCTCACTAAACCAGTAAGCCCCAGACTTGTTCCCATTCTTCGAAAATTTGTATCCTAACTAGCAATACCCTCCAAAACATTTTCCAGCTAAAACTTCATTTTCATTTTGTGAAAGAAAATTAAGTGAGGCCTAGCAGAAACTGGGACAGGAATTGCTTTGTCAGAACAGCTTTAACCTTTCTGAGAAATGAATAAGCTGAAAACATTCAGACATTTAAGTGGTTATGGATAGAAAATGGAAGAGTAAGAGACACTGCCAAAACTGGTCTGTCAAGAGGGCCAGCAAGGTCTCCCACTGAGCCCTCCCACTGCCTCTCCATCTTGCCATATGTGAAACCTACTATTTTCATTTCTCTTCCCGCTGAGCCTTGCAATTTGCCCTGGCAGTGGGGCTCACTCGCCAGGCTGCCGTGCTGACCTTGTGTGACTGCACTTCCCAGGCTGTCACTATTGATGTCACTTCCCAGGCTGACACTATAGATGTCACTATTCTCCTAGAGGTCTCGTCAGGAGCTGTGAACATTATGAATGTATAAAGACTTCTGGAGGAAGTCTTCATGCACAGCACTACAGCCACTAGAAGTGCTACTATAACACAGGTCTGCACACAGCCTGTCATACAGTACTTTTTTCAACCTTATTATTTTCAAAAACCCACAAACTTTCCTCCTATTCCTCTGTCTCCTAGTAGATGGCCTTCTCTAGGTCTTTGTTAATTTATTTTTTTTTCACTATTTGATTTTCTTCCATTGCCACAGGATAATTCACCTGCCAGATGGCATGGAATTTCTACGGTTTAATGCTGAAGAAAGGGTTGCTGAGATCTGGGGAGTGGCACATTTACAACCATCAGCTCCAGTTATGGCAGATCTGTGAAAATAAAACTGAGACTGGACTTATTAATCACCTTCACAGTCACAGGAGTTGCTATATTTAAGTAAAATTGGTTACAGACATTTAATGTTGTTTTCATTATTCCTCATCATTTTGAGGGAAAACTGTTCCAAAAACAATGCCAAGAATCAAATTTTCAATGTGTCAGGTATTTTCAGCAACATTTTTCTGGTCTTTTTTGGCTCTCAGAAAATTCTTATACATTTACATACAGATAAATTACAAATCTATTGTCATATTTTCTGCTGCCATCCTCAAATGGCAAACATATTGGCAGCACTATGATCCCAAATACCTCAGAGATGACATATCTGCCCTCCAGAATTTCCAGGACTAAGCTCCTGTCATGGAGCATGACCACATGCTCAGCTTGGTGAGAGCCTGTTCTAGAAGACAGTCTAACATATTTGTTTCAGCAAAATATTAACAGATGAGTGCCCATGAGGAGGCTCTGTCCAAACTTTGGCAAATAGAGAATTAATAAATACAGAGTTTGAATTCCCTTTACACATACACATGCTGACGCAGATATCCATATGCCATCCCTATCAAAGGCCATAAGACTAGCCTATATTCATTAAAAGTAACTTCCTTACTCTCTTTTCACAGGATTTTATGTCTTGTAGCATTTTCCCAATGCCACTAGCAATTCTTATATAGTCTGTCTATTAACAGTCATGACTTTTATGAAACCTTTCTTCATTAATGCTTTAGGAGACTCTTAGATGATTAGAACCACTAATCAATCAGCAAATCCCACAGCACCATATGTGTGAAAGATATATAGAGAGCTATAAAGAGATGTTTTGGTAAGTTTAAATGAGACGTGCACAGATGTTAACACGACTACAGCACTTAATTAAAACAGTTTCTCATAGGCTCTGAAAGCTGTTGAGCTCTGGGTAGGATCCAGAGCCTTGCCTAACTTAATGGTACTGTCAGTGAACTTCAGTTTAGCTCTTGCTGAGTAATAGACAGATACAGTGAGACTGATGCAAGTTGCTTATGTTTAGTGCCTATCAAAATGTAACACAACATAAAATGGGAGAGAAAGCAAGACATGAGTGAATGAAAGAAAGACGGAGAGGCACAACCTGTGGCTGAAAAAACAAATATGTGAAGCAATGAAAATTAAGAAAAATGTTTTCTTATCTTCTTCTGTTAATACTATTGCAGTGACTAAGGTATTAGAAAGAGTTTAGAAACTAATATTCTTTCATGATCCATCTTGCATTACATTATTCCCTGTCATTGCCCCAGTTACTTTACAGCTGGTTCTACATTTTTTACCTTTTGTTTCTCACAGAATTACTCTATGATTTCTTTTGTTTTTCTTTCTGCTTACTTCCGAACTGACTTCCTGCCCACTTTACTCAGACTGTTCCTCCTGATTACCAGAAAGATCCCCCAAATTATGCCTCTGAGGCCAAAGTGAACACATTAGAAACTCTCCCTGAATTTAACAAAATGTCAGTACTCTTCAACTGATTCCAATGTAGTGCTGATAGACTCAAGAACAAAACAGGAATATGAAAGGGTGACGAGTGTGACAATCTCAGCATGATGCACTTGGTTTCACCTGTTCCATAGCAGGTCCACTTCGTTGCTTACCCATCTGGTCCACAAAGCATTAGGGGCTAAAAAAAAGCAAAGAGTATGGAGAAAGAAGGATAAGGCAGAGACCCAAGATGACAAGCAGGGCTGATCCTCAGGCCTTAGTCAGCTTCTTGAGAAAATGTCTTTGCAATTGTCACCACCTGATCCACATTTGTTATCCTCTATCTGAACTGGCTGGGAAACATCCGTTCTTTTATTTTCTGGCACAATGGCAATAGTAGGCAGATTAATCCCCAGACAGGAGAGGGTGAAAAAAAGAAAATGAGGTAAGTAGCATAAAATACACACAGTTTGGTGGGCAACTAAAAGACTATGTCAGCAGGTGGCCTTGAAATAATCTGCTTAGCCTTGCTCATGTGAAATGAGGAGCTCCTGTCTGACTCAGCTTCCTTTTAGTTCTATAGAGAGTCGATCTTCAGCAGATCCCACACACAGCATGAGGCAATGCTGGCAGATCCTTTCACATCTCAGAGTAGAAAGAACAAGGAATATAAACCAGCTGATGGTGAAACATTATCAAGGTTAAAGGCTTCTCTTGCAAGAACAGTGTTCAATTTGCCAACAGGCATTGAAAGCACTTCTCATCTACCAGTCAGTTTACTCTTTTAGACAGAACCCTCATTTATCTTGTATGCACAAACTTGCTCAGTACTACAAAATTGCATCTGCATGTAGATTACTGTAAGGCTGTGTTAGTCTTCAGTAACACAGAAAAATACAGCTTCCAACATTTCTACAAGCTCAATAACATTTTATGTATTATCTCTCTTTGTTGTTTTCTTTCTCACAGTATGTGGAACAATCCATCATGCCTTATTGTACTGCCACAGGTAATATCTGATACTCAGACTTTATGTTGAATATTAGATAAGTAATTAGGAAAGTAGAGTAAAGATTAGAGAAGGAATTCAGCGCTACATTAAAAATTTGGCACACATGGTAGTAAGAATTAGGATCTTATAGTTTTTAATATGCTGACCTTACACTCATAATTGTTGATTTTATGGATACAAATTTCAGAAAAGAGCAGTTCACATTTATTCAGAGTTAAAATTTGATGTCCACAAATGATGCAGTTTTCAATACAATGTACATAATGATTCTCTAGGACAAGAGAAGACCTATGGCCTGTGTAGTGAATCCATCTATAATAAACACTATAGAGCAATGATTTGTATTGCTTTCCTAGAAGAATAGGGTGAATCCCTGACATTAAAAAAAAATATGATCAGCTCATCCCTGACTATGTCAAGACCTACTGATGTGAGCTATACCTACACTGTCAAGCTTAATATTTTCCATTTCTTTGGCTCTTAGTAACAAAACAGCTGAATCAAAACTGTGCATTCCACTCGTACTAAAATTTAACTGTTTAAAACACATATATAAGTTTTAGATGAGCAACAACTTATTTTACTGACACTCTTCTATAGTGACTGAAAAGACAAAAAATACATATATAAAAGTAAGGATTGATTCTGACTCTACAGGACTAATTTTTTACTTGCTAAGTAAAAACTTGATTCAATTTCTAATGGATTGGTTCTATTGGAAGAGACATCTAACAATGATTTAGTCCAAATGCCTGATGACTTCTACATTTA
This sequence comes from Pseudopipra pipra, assembly GCF_036250125.1. Taxonomy (NCBI): domain Eukaryota; kingdom Metazoa; phylum Chordata; class Aves; order Passeriformes; family Pipridae; genus Pseudopipra; species Pseudopipra pipra. The sequence continues at coordinate 18,122,311 of NC_087581.1, read as the reverse complement.
ATATGGAATTATGTGTAATATCCAGAAAGAGGGAATCACTGGGCAACATCAACAGAACCCATTAATTTGGAAAAAGAAATCCCTGTCATCTTGAATGTCATGAAAAGAAACACAGATTAGACCTCATTGAAAATCATTGTGTCCTGAAAATAAAACTATTAGGATCATTGTTATGCTTCAATATGTCTAGCAGGCCACCACACACCTTTTAGATATAGCTTTAAAAGAAAATTCAAGTGAAATTGTTTAGTGGGTCACTGGGTACCACCTGCAGGAAACATAGTCCTATAGCCCATTCAGCTTCCAGGCTATGGCTGGAGAAGAGGGACATTGCCGCACCTTCAACAGCCTGACAAGAAGAAATACCCAGCGTCTGACAGGCATTCAACTCGTTGATTCCTGCTGATACCGATTTATGTGTTAGCTACATATTGGGGCTTTTAATTAATTTATCCAAGGATAAAAAAAAATAAGTGAAAACTCAGTTCCTTTGGCTGTTTGCCCTAACTATGAGTCATAATAAGTTATTAATTGTTTAAAGCAAAACCTTTACTGTTATGGTAAATATTTCTCAGATCTTTTCCCACATTTTTAATTTTTGACAAATTAATAAAAGTGGACTCCTGATTATTTAAAATATGAGCACAGAATTGCTGCTGTTTAGTGAGTCAGTTACGCATAAAGAAGCTAATAACATTTTGGCTTAAAAATGAAGACGTAAGATTAGAGACCAAAATAGTATCTTTTTCACTGCAAGAGTATATTCATTTGAAGTCTTAGATACCATCTTTTTAATTGCAAATTGCTCTAAAGCATTTTAAAAGCTGAAAAAGGTGTATGACACTCATAAATATGCAGAACTGCAAGCAAATGAAAGTTTAAAATCTCCAAGATTTGAAAGCCTTTTTCACAGATTGGCAGAGCAATACAAAGGATAAGTGTACTTTAGAAAGGGTAAAGATGACTCCAATTTTTCTTCCATTTGAATACGTCTTCTGGAAAATGTTCAGCAATAATCTCTGATCTCCAGGTACATTTCTGGAAGGTGTGAACCAGTAGAAGATTTTAGGGTTTAAAACAAAGTAGCAAAGAGGAAATGTGGACACAAGATGAACACAATAGTGAAAACCAAAACCGGCTATCAATATTTTCTTTTCTAAAATACCCGTGGGTGATATTATAATTTAAATATCAAATTTTATTTTTCTACAATAGTACCTTTTCAATTCTATAAATATGGTGGACTATATTTTTATATCTAATTTTTTATTCCACTACAACCTATAAAGAAACTAGGTTAAATGCTACAAGCATTTAGATTCAAATCAGGTGCATCCATGTTTTTTTACTAAAAATAGGCTATCAATTTTAGAAAAAGCAGTCTGGATCCTACATAACCCATACAAAATATTCTCCTTTTCCACTGCAGACCTCAGTTATTCTCATGTGAATAGGGAAACCTCCATTAAGCAGATCAGTAGACTGCAAAATAGGTATAGAATATGTTAGTTTTCAATGGTGATACCAAGATTAAATTTATATAGGTAGGGAGACAAGAGAATTTAATTAGAAGTCACATTACAGTAAAACAAAATAATAGTTAGCTTGGACTGGAGCTATGGTGGCAATTAATCTCTAATTACTCTGCTCTCTAATAAGCACTGCATCTCACAGCTGTTCAAAACATAATACCTTTGCAACTGAAAGGGATTTTTTTTAAAAACACAAGTTCCTTTAGGGGTAAAAAGTTCATTTTGCAAAACATTTTCACCTATTTCTTAGGACAAAGGTAAAGCAAACCTTATGTTCTGCACAATCCTTAATGATTTTGTTTTAGATGCAGTTAGTTCTATATCCAGTCTGTAGATAAACGAAACTAGTCAAGATCAATCTAACTATCAAAGCTGGAACTGATCCTGGCAAGGGATGTAACGAGTCACAGGAAGGGCTTCTATAGGTATGTTATCCAGAAAAGGAACATGAAAGAATGTGTAGTGCCCAATAAAAATTGAGGAAGAGGCTGAGGTACTCAACAATTTTTTGCCTCAGTCTGCAGTGGCACACCTCATGATTGGATGGAAACAGGATGGGGACTGGGGGACAGAAGTCCCTCTCACTTTAAATAAAGATCAGGTGCATGACTTGAATGTACATATGTCTGTGAGACCTGATGAAATGCATCCCGGAATCCTGAGAGAACTGGCTATCAAGTCACTCTTCCTGATATTGGAAATGTTTTGCAGTCAGAATTCCCAGGCAACTAGAAAAGGAGAAACATTGTGCCCATCTTTAAAAAGGGTAGAAAGGACGACCACAGGAACTACTGACTTGTTAGCCTCACCTCTGTGCCTGAGATGATCATGGAACAGATCTTCTTAGAAGCTGTACTAGGGCACATGGAGGATAGAGAGGTGATTTGAGACAGTCATCACGGCTTCACCAAGACCAAACTTGTGACCTTCAATGATGGAGTGACTACATCAGTGTGCAAGTGAAGGGCTACAGATGTCATCTAGTTGGACTCTGTAAAGCCTTTGACACAGTCCCCCTTCTAAAGTGGAGAATGGAAGATTCAATGGGTGGGCTGTTGGATTAGGAAAGTGGTTGGATGATTGCATGAAGAGGATAATGGTCAATGGCTCAGAGTCCTGACAGACACTAGTGACAAGGAGTGTCTTTCCAGGGTCCATACTGGGACCAGTTTTATTTAATGTCTTCATTAATGATATAGATGAAGGGATCAAGTGCACCCTCAGCAACTTCACAGATGACCCCAAGCTGAGTGATGTGGAACCTGGACAGGCTCTAGAAGGGGGCCCACAGGAATCTCATGTGGTTTAATGAGACCAAGTGCAAGGTCCTGCAGCTGGGCTGGGGCAACCTGTGGTATCAATACAGGCTGGGGGATGAACAGATTGAGAGCAGCCCTGCCGAGAAAGACTTGAGGTGGTTGAAATACTGGATATGACCCAGTAATGTGCACTTGCAGCTCAGAAAGCCAGTTGTATCCTGGGCTGCATCAAAAGCAGTGTGACCAGCAGCTCAAGGAAAGTGATTCTGCTTCTCTATTCTGTTCCAGTGAGACTCCACCTGGAGTGCTGCATCCAGCTCTGGGGATTCCAGCACAGGAAGGACAGTGACCTGTTGAAGAGAGACCAGAGGAGGGCCAGAAAAACTGTCAGGGGATGAATGGTTCTCCAACAAGAAAATGCTGAGAGAACTGAGGCTGTTCAGTCTGGAGAAGAGAAGGCTTTGGGGTGACCTAATTGTGGCCATCCACTACTGATGGAACTTTCAGCAATATGTTCTATTGGAAGGTAGCTCTGCTCACGCCAGGAGAGCTGGAACTAGATGATCTTTTAGATCCCTTCCAACCCGAGGCATTCTATGATTATATGATTCTACCTAGCTGTTTTCCTGGACACAGTAGAAATCTCCTACGAGTCCTGAAAAACACTTAGTTGATTTCCTCTCCTGATATACCTTCTACAGCTTTTGCCACATGAATGGGCAATTTGGCTTTGGTTTATAATGTGAGAGCACAAAAACATTTCAGAATTGCAGCACTAGCTATAATCTGAAATTATCAGCTTTAAACAATATATAAAACAACAATTAAATAATTGTTGTAATCCAATTAATTATTGGTGATGTCACAAGAGGGAAATGTCAACATTTAAAAAAAAGCCATAGCTTTATTTTTTCATGCAGAACCATTTTATCAGGATTGTATAAGGTACCAAACACTCCAGAGGTTGACCGTTACCAAGAGAGATGTGCTGATGTTCTTGAAGAGATACAGAATTCCATATTAAAAAAAAAAAAAAGCTCATCAGACAATCCTCAGAAAAGAACACTGAACTGAGTACAAAATGAATCAGCACTCTCCAATATTAAAATATGCATTAACAAATATCAAGATGTCAGTAAATCCATTTATATGTTATGAATAAATGTAGCTGAGCTGGCTCAAACCTGTCCTTCCTGAGAAAGAGATGGAATGGGATTCTGTTAATGAGTTTTGAAATAAAGCTTTATTTTTATTCACTACATGTCAATAAGAATTCAAGTTAAGCCTCACACAATTAAAGCAATATAATACTGCACAAGTTATGGAAATTGTTCAGGAATACTTAGTAGTTTATATATTACAGTACAGAAAGTATGTAATGTATCATATCATTCCAAAGTACAGGCAAATTTTAAAGGGCATTATTTCTGCAAAGAGAAGTGTAACTATTTTTTTAACCGCAGAGAGAAAAGTAATTTCCCCTGTGTGTATATATATATGTTATAAAGTATGTTTCAATGAGTATATGACAATTATATTTTTCTGTACTATTTTTTATAACCTAGATCTACACAGAGAGTTCTGTGGGAAATCTTAGTGGATTCCTGCTAATAGTCCTGATCATCTCTGTACATAAGAAATTCTGCAAAGTGGAAACATTCGCTCCTCTCTATAAAAGAGTATGTTCTGAAGCACTTATTTCAAGTCTAAAGACAAGATTCATGAGTATGATACTGAAGTTGATTCAGGGAGAGGAGGAGTGAGAAGGATTAATGAAAATAATAATGTTCAGCCTTTCCAGTTTAAATTGTATTGTGCTACAGACTAACACAAAATCTCTGGTACATATTGAAATTAATTTCATAGATAGAACAAATTACAAGACTGCTACTGTAATGCAGAATTAAAAAAAAAAAAAAAAAAAAACAAAAAACAAAAGTACCACAAGAAACACTATAGAAAGGTTCAACCAGAAAGTAAAATTGCAGGCAATAAAGATATAGGTGTATCAAACACTTTGCCTGATTTTCAGTCTCCTATTCTCCACTCAAAGAAGAACAGCACATGGGCAAGTGCTGGAGGGCTACAGAGTACTGAGGTAGGAATTGTTAAGTGTCATTCTGTAGTCACATCAATCACAACAAAATTCCACAGATCAAGGAGAACTCTTCAGAAATTGTGGTATTTGCTGTTCAAGGCTAAAGTAAACCAGATTCCTGAACTGAAACTAAGAATTAGAAATGATAGTTTTTCAAAGTGCTCAGCTTTACCCAACAGAAACATACAGATGTAGAAAAAATTTTACAGATGTGTTGTCAAGTCACTGGAGGTGTTCAGTGTGTGAAATCCTTTTGCACACAAGACAGCACATGTGCTTATCATCTGAGATCTCCTGGGCTAGCGTTAATACCTCTCCATGACTTGGTACACAGGCTAGGGCAAAATCTTCACCTTCTCCTCCTTTGAAGACTCCAGGAGACATTGCCTGCCTTCCTCATGGAAGGGAAAGTGGGAGAGCTAGGACAGTTTTATAGGCAGTCTGTCCTACAGAGCCTCCAGATCAAGCTGTGGGGAGAACACAATGTTTCACTCCAAATATCTCAGTCAGGCAGACTTAGAATTCTCCCAGGAATCTTAGTACTGAGCCCACAACCCTTTTGAGTCTAGCCTAAAGCAAATTTTCTGTGTGATGGAAGAGGTGGGAGCAGCACTAATCCACGAGACATAGGAAGAAGTGCCTACTTCACAGGAATGAATCCCAAGCTGATCAATAAGTTCACACAGACAGAAACAGTCTTTTGGTTGTAAGAGAACAAGTCTACACCAAGCTGGGTGTGAGGATCAAGTGCTCTGCAATTTACACCTCCTGTACATGTTGGGCAAGTACAAGAACACATCCTCTCCAGGCAAATAGTTTTAGTCTTTGTGTATATGTACACTGCACAAAAACCAGGTATGTTTTTCCTGCAGTTCTTGCAATTATTTTAAAAATTTAAAATATGTATGTGTTGCTTCTAGTGAGATATTTGATCTAGCTCACCAGAGACTGAGAGTACTGAAAAACAACTGCAGCCACTTTTGACTAAAAATGAAAGAAACAAAGAACTATCATCATTTAAAAAACAGTGAAGAGATCACATGGTAGCCGGAAGTAATCAGTAACATTTGTCAGCTAACTATAGACTTTTTTAATTTAATATGCCTACTGGTTTTATATGCTATGTTCATTTCCATAAACTTACTTTTTTTTTCTCTATCATATTTAAGATATTTTTCCTGACATTCTTACAGTTATTTTAAAATTTTTCAGGGCATTTTAAGGGATATCCAACATTAGCCTAAATGTAAGCAGACATTAAATAAGCCTCCAATAATGTAAAAATTAAATATTCCATTTCTCATTTTTAACACAATTAAACTGTGAAAATTTTAAATTCTAATAAATATTTGATGAATTAAATATATAATGATTCTGTATAAGCTCATGCTTAACAGAAATTACTGCAGTGATTATAAAGTATATAATCATTCTCTATAAAATTATGTTTACCAAAAATTGCTACAATTATTATAAAGGCAGTATTTAACTTGCAACCAATACAACTCTATAGCTATCAATCAACATGAAGCAACTTTTGAAAGCAACCACTTAAAAAAAAATGAAAAGCAAGATTAAAATTGATGTTGCTGATGTAAATCAGTCAAAGACTGACAAAATTCTCTTGGCAGTGTTATTCACCAATCACTTGTGTAACTCCCTCTGAGTCTTTCTGCAAGATGAAGCATTTGGTGCTGATTTTCAGTGCTTGGTCATCTTTCCAGAAGGCACTTAGGAACAGCAATTGGCTTTACAGTTATTTCCATCACTGTCTTTCAAAGTGATCCAAATGGTCCACATGCTCTCAGTAAAGGGTTTATTTCTCTTCTGAATTCCTCTGCATACAGAGGAAGGATTATCCTGTCACATCACTGGGAATTAGGAGAGTCTCATAAGCAATCAAAACCCAGGTGTCTCCAATATTTTCTTTTCCATACAAGAGACAAGGCCATGTCTGCTGGATTACACTAAAGGAACCTGCAGTGGGGCAGCATTGCTCCTGGAGTCCCTTGGTCCCAGGTACAGAGCAGTACCATAGCTAGAGCTCTGCTACCTGCCAAATGTAACCCTGAAGGACATATTTGGCTAGTTCAGTGAAGCTGTCCCGCTTTGAATATTAGAAGTAATATGTTCCTCACCAAAACCAAATTTATTTTTACTTGGCACAAAATGTATTGACTTCTCACGTAGGTTTCTGCAGCGTTTTTTGCTTCTCTTGGTCTTAAATGTGGCTTGGTACCTTTCCTCTTCTCCAAAACTTGCCAACAAGAAGCAAGATCCTACCCTAACCAAAGCAAGCCCAAACTCACACAGATAGGAGGCCAGCTACAGAAATCATGTCTGCAAAATGCCACATCTTGCTGGTGGTTGTAGAATTTCTCAACAGGCAACAGTGTAAGTCTCTAGTGGAACCCTAAATTACTGTCTTATTTTCTAACAATTTCAACTTATCTGTAACTTATCTCCTTTCTAGAGTTTAGAGAGCAAATGTATATATTTAATCACCATTTATATATATTCAGTTGATAATTTCCTGGTTTATGGTAATTTTGAATATGTTGACGACATCTGTAAATTTCATAACAGACCTGAATTAAGAAAATCTACTTATACATATTTATGGTGCATAATTCCACTCCCCAAGAGTGGAAATACTGGTCTAATGCAAAAATATCCCACACAGACATAATTTGCATATTTGATTATACTTTTGCTTATTTTATTTATTTTTTTAAGGCAGAGGCTTTTCTTAAGCAATCTGCTTAAAATATTTCATTATCCTTATTGTGATAAAAACTTGATTACAAATTTCACATGAAATCTGTAGCACCAGAGGTGTGCAAATTAGAGTCAGTGTCTTTATCTAAGCCTTCCAGAAACCCCAAGGATAAGGTCTTTAAAAGTTGCTTCATTCAGGGCAATGAGATGTGAACTTCTGCCCAACTAATGCCAAAAGGCACTTTCCCTACTGGGGAGGCTCCATTCTCTGGCAAGCCATGGGAAGAGGGAATCACAGGCCGCAGCAAACCTGACAGCAGGGAGCTGCACAAACAAAGCTCAAGGGAAGTCTTAAGAAAAGCATTCAGGCATGGGCAGGGCACACTGGATTTCAAGGAAGGAAGATGCTCAGCAGGCAGGTTTCAGAGGACATGCACAGCCTGGGTTTGAATGTCTGCCTGCCTGGCACTCCCAGTAATGCATCCTCTGGAGCAGTCAGAAACTGGAGACATTCAGGAATAGCCAAAACACCCTCCTGAGAGTAGCTTTACGGCCCTTGGTAGTGTCTAAGCAACGGAAAAACACTTGGCTCTTTCATGAGGAATAGAAGAAAACTCCTGTGGGGCTTGACAAAACCTCTACTTTTTTGACTTCGAATTAAATATTTTATTACTTGTTTCAGACTTTTTAATCAAAAGGGTTTAGGTTTTCCTTCCTTTTTTTTTTTTTTAAATGGTCTGCATTGCTCAGCCCAAGTTCTAACAGGTCGAAATAGCTGAAAGAATTCTTCAGCAGTGGCAGGGATATTAACAGCAACAGCCCAGAAAGCAGTGGTATACCTGTGATGCTATGCTACTTTGTGAGGATATGAAAAGAGAGGAAAATGCCTACAAGGTTGCGGTGGTGCTGAAAATGCAGGTAAGGTTGCAGTGGTGCCTAACTTCACAGGCAGTGATGACAATGAAAACACTTGCACAGGTTTTCCTTCTACCAGCAGATATTTCTACCTTCTTCTGATTGTTTGGTCTCCTGTTGTATGTGTTGCATGACTTTATCAGCAAGTACTCACCCTACATTGCTGTTTCTTTGGGGGTATTCTTTTATTCAAACTAAGAGAATAAATTTGCACAAGCTGGCTATCGTGACACAGATGATATCATGTGCCATTGATCTAGTTATTCTGCCTCACTATAAAGCCTCCTGGATTAACTCACCTGACTTATTCCTCCTGTCTCCCAAGGGTACTTTTGCAACTAATTACTTAGGGTTTGCAAAAGTTTTCGCCACCATTTTTGTATTATTTATGAAGGAATTGCATATATGTAGGAGAATCTTGCAGTGCATGCAAACCCTCATCAATGCTCTGTTTTGTGTGAACTGCTCAATACCATGCTTACCGTACAGGTACCACGATCCTACTTTTCTGAAGCAGAAGGATTGATGTTGCAAGGCTGAAATAGGAATTTGAAAAATATTCACTTATCCTGTCACAGCACTTAAACAGCTGTTGACCACACTCTTCACTATACAGATTTCAACAGTTGTGCTCTTCAGCAAGCAAACTCAATAAGCTAGAGATATGCACACTCTTTCCCTTTAAGTAACAGGACACTATGTTGTCTCATGCTGCAATAGCAGTGATCTCACTTTGCACCCCCTTACCAGAGCATACCTTGTTCAGATCCAGATCAAATAGAACTTACATCTTTGGAGCACTATGTTATATTTCACTGAGTCATATGGTTCTTAAATCCTTCAAATATTCTGATAGGCAAGGTGTGAGATGTGGAGGCCATCTGCCTGAAGAGCCAGATGTCTGGAAGAACAAAATAACGTTTCTGAGTACAGACTTCCAGAAGAGGCAAAAATACTGATATATACACTTAGAGAACTACTCCAGTTCCACTCTATTGCTTGCAAATCACTTCCATGAAACAGGATAACAAGGGAATATTGAAGAGTAATAAAGAAAAATTAAATATTTCAGTTTCTTAAAGCATATCATTAAAATCAATCATTATTTAATACAGTTTTATATCACATTAGCAGTCTGCAGTCTTTGTCAGGAACAACTGTTCATTATACTAATTGCTGTACCCCCAAAGCACGGCTAAAGGAGCTGCAACTTGAAGGCATTTTGAAGTGCTGATGGGGAAAAGGTGACTCTAGTGGAAAATGGTGGTAGTATCAGTGTTAGAGAAGTTACCACAGTCCATTTAGTATCTGATATTTGAAAAAAAAAAGTATATGGAATATGCAGCCACATGCAAACAACACATTCTGCATTGCAAACAACACACCCCACGCATCCTTCTCAAGTACTCCTGGAGCTCCCTTTTACAAGAAGTCACAGGAGTCAGAATTTGAAAAAAGCATTTTGGTTCCTATTTTTATTTCTTATTTGCTTATCTATTTAGCTATTTTTTGTATGTTTTGAAAAAAACAGAAAGCATATATGGTCATCATCATCATCATCATGAATGAAGATTTGGGAAGGACTCTACCCACACTTGATACAAGCGCGCTGGTGGCTAAATAGGCCAATGCGAGATAGACAAGTCCAGTTGCAAAAGGCACAGCAGAAAGACTCTTTAGGTGGTATCGGCGAGACATGATTCTTTCTGCATTGTCTTTTCTCCTCGAGAGTGATCCTGTGTGTGTTCTCAAAAGCTTTACAGATAGTGTGTCTCCAGACCTCCCGACTGGAGGCCAGAGTAGACCAATGATGATGATCGATATGGCCAAGGCTGAGATGTTGTTTCGGGGAGTCCTTGTATCTTCTCTTCAGGGCTCCTCTCTTGTGGCAGCCAGTGGCAAGTTCACCATAGAGCACGATCTTAGGGAGGTGGTGGTCCTTCATCCTGGAGACATGTCCTGCCCAACACAGTTGTGTTCTCAGCAACATGGCCTCAATACTCCTAACTGCTGCCTGTTCTAGAACAGATGTATTAGTCACATAATCTGACCAGTGGATGTTTAGGATTGTACAGAGACAGCCCTGATGGAAGCATTCTAGGATTCACAAGTGGCAGGTGGTAAATGACCCATGATTCAGACCCATATAAAAGAGTAGACAGCACTATGACTCTGTAAACACTGATCTTTGTGCTTTTCTTCAGGTGTTTATTTCACCAAACTCTTTTACGGAGTTTTCCAAAAGCGCTATATGCCTTTGCTAACCTGTTGTCTATCTCTCCATCAATCTTACCGTCCGAGGAGATGAGGCTACCAAGGTAATTAAACTGCTGGACTGATTTGAGCTCTGATTCGCCAGTGGTGATATGGGGATGATGGAAGACTTCCTGAGGTGCAGGTTGATAGAGAACTTCTGTCTTCTTTATGCTGACTTCCAGCCCAAAAACCTCAGCAGCCTCGGCAAAGCAGGAAGTTAAACGCTGCAGAGCTGCTTCTGTGTTGGGAATGAGGGCGTCATCGTCAGCATAAAGCAGCTCACAGACGAGATGTTTTAAGGCCTTCAGTCACCTTATGTTGAATAGGCTTCGATTGGTATGATAGCGAATGTAGATACTACCCTGATCATCGAGGTCTGCCGTGGCCCTTTGGAACATCATGCTGAAAAAGACTGTGGGTAGGCTTGGTGCAAGAACACAACCTTGTTTCACACTATTGGTTATTAGAAAGGGCTCAGAAAGTGCATTGCCATATCTGACTTGGCCATGCTGATCCTCATGAAGTAAGATGATCATTTTAAGGAACTTGGGGGGACATCTTAAACGTTCCAAAATCTGCCACAGACCTTTTCTGCTCACAGTATCGAAAGCTTTGGTGAGATCAGCAAAGGTTACATAGAGACCTTTGTTCTGTTCCCTACACTTCTCTTGCAGTTGTCTGAGAACAAATACCATGTCTGTGGTACTCCTGTTGGCTCTGAAACCACACTGGCTTTCAAGTAGAAGTTCTTCTGCTATAGCAGGTATTAGTCTATTCAAAAGTATTCTTGCAAGGATTTTACCAGTAATGGAGAGAAGAGTAATACCAAGGTAATTTGAACAGTCCGATTTATCTCATTTCTTCTTATACAAAGTGATGATGACTGCGTCATGAAGGTCTGTTGATAGTTCGCCTAGTTCCCAACAGCACACAACAAACTCGTGAAATTTACAGTAGACGATATATATATTTCTTGCATAGAAATTAAAAGCATTTTTGGTATTTTCTACGTATTATTTGGTTGCAAAGCCCAGCTTTGTGATTCCAAGTTGTTTCTACTTGCGTAACAAAACTTTTTCATTTCCCTCAGCTACTCTTTTACCTTCTCAGGAAAATGCTTTGAAACCAAACAAAAATAAACAATTATTTTTTTCTTCCTCCCATGAGTACAGTGTACAGTGTAATGTGCAGCACTAAGTCACAGCCTTTCATCCACTCTGTTGAATACTTGTCCTTCAGCAAAGGCAAACATGATATTGCTGGCTTCTTCTGGGAACAACATTTGATGCTTCACATAAGGCACAAAAATTTCATTCTGCCAAAACCAGAGTGATCTCCTCAGATTTGATGGCACACTTATAGATAGAGTTGGCGTTTTCCAACTTTATCCAGCATCCCTTAAGAGCATCTAATTTCCCAAAAGGTAAAGTTACAAGTGCCAAGGCATTATCATTCATTTAGGCTTTCTCCAGCCACAAATATTGCTTTATGGAATACAGATGAGTTACTACAACAGTTCAAAGAATGTTAGTTTGGAACATTCTGTGGCATCTGAATGCAAAATGTGTCTCTATCAAAGACACACATCCTACCTAACAGGGCCATGGAAACACAGTTCTCATTATTCTAGTAACTAGGAAAAGAAGCAGAATTTCGGTGTTCTGTTTTTCTGGCAATACAGAACTAAAAAGAATAGCTTAAAAGAGCTAGTGTATTTTCTTAGTGCCATGAATGTTATAATAATCAGATTACGCCCAAAAAAATCACTTTATCCAGCCTGTAATTTTCTATGCCATTTTGCTGATAATAGAGACTGTAGGAAAATGCAGTTAATTTTAGTTTCATTGCCACACTTCAATGATGTCAGAACAGAAAGGAAGGCCAGCATTGCAAGAGGGAATTTAAATGGTCTGGATACCTACTTCTCAAATCTGAGGTATATTGTGCTCAGTTTGTCGAATTATTTCATATCTAGTGCATTGCTCCTTTTCATAATGTCCTATAAAATTCTAACCAATTTAAAAAACATACAAATTATTCATCAACAGTGACGTAAGAATAAGTTCATGAGGGTAAAAAATCATTATCATGCTATTGAAGTTGAGATTATGTGGCCTATGGGAATCTTCTGGATCAAACATTTGATTGAAAATCGCAATAGTCAGTTCTTAACCACCTGAAAGTGGTCTGTTCAGGCTGTGGACATACAGCCAGTAGAGACACATCAGATCCAGGCAAACTGGAGCCAGAAGGGTCATCATTTCAAATACTGTACTGAAGCAACTGTCTTGCCTCTGGAGCCACCTCCAGAAATCCCAAAAGAAGAGGCAAAATGGAGAATGGTGCTCACAGGCAGGAAACAGGAAAGGGGACGTTTGTATATACATGTATGTTTGGTATAAGCTAGATCAGACTCAGGGTCCAAGGAGGTGCTTGGCGGATGAGCTAATGAAGAGAGGGGTGATTGCCCACTGGTGGAGAGGACAGTAGAGAGCATCAGACCCAGTGGGGAAAAGCCACCAGACAGGCCATGAGTGCTGCAGAGCACCAGCCCAAAACTAAACCCAGCTCAAGATTTGATATTCAGTCTCTGTACTGAGTTGTGGTATAGTGACTGATATAATGATGTTCTAGGGATTTCAGACCATTTCCAGTGTAACACTGCATGAGTGAATATAAGGAAGGTTTACCTGAATTTTAAAAACAAAGTAGTAAATGAAGAGAAAAATATTCCCTCATTAAGGGAAGAGTAATAAACCTGAATCCCTACAGAAAGCCTTGATTAGATAAAGCAAACAATAATCAAACATCTTTAACCACCCACCCACTGTTCACAGACTTTAATTTGACCCTTTGAGAATGACTGAATTTGTACTTATGTCCTTGCTGAGAGACTGGAAAGCAACTGCAGCAAGAAAAGCAATTAGTAAGATGACAAAAACCCCAGCCTTTAATTTATTGGAGGGTAATGTAGACTAATTCAGAGTGGAAAAAAATCACAAATGGAATAAAATAAAAAATGGTATTTAGAGGAAATTAGAAAAAACCCCTGCACTTCCTCTCACACTAAAAGTTGAAACCAATAGCAATAAAGAAAATTCTTATAAGCACTTGACTGCATCTGTTGGATGCCATCCTGATCTCATCTTTATCAATAACTGGTTTGACACTGGCACTCAGAATTTTGCATGACTCTGTCCACAGGTAGACAGTTCTTTTGTTCTTAATTCTGCAATCTTTCCTGCTTGTTTATTTACACTGGGAGAATTCCATAGTCTCTTTTTCCACTCATTCTGCAATGATTTATTGTTCTTATTCTGGAAACTAAAACCTATCAAAATCAGTACCGTATGAAGAAAAGTTATTAGTTGACAAAATCATAAGGAGTAAAGGATAAGGCAAAGGTAAAGTATTTTAAAGTATGCTAAGCACTCAGCAGTCCATTAGCACATGCTTGAGAAAACAAACAAACAAACAAAAATAATAAAAGAACCGATTGCTCTCTTGTTTAAAAGAAGTTTTAAACTATAACAGACGTTGAATATAACTTATTTTCACTTTATCCAGAGCAAATAATTTATCATCCCTGGAATATATCAGTTAAAAATAAACAGTCTCAACACTTGCTCAGAAAAAATGCCGATAATTCAGCAAGCAAAAACATTCTGGGTACTATCAATAAAACCATAAAAATCATAAAATTGAACATGATCACTGGGTTACAGAAGAAGTGAGATTATTTTTGAAAAACCGAGGCTTCTCAAGGATTTTTCATGTGAAAATTTTCTCTCATTGAGAGAGAAGCCATGCCAGAAGAGGTAGTTGTTCAGCAGTGTAGGAGAGCAGGTAAGTTGGCTCTTTCTGTATGGAAGAAAGCCTCCTTGTGCCATAAAATGGTGTTCTTCTTTTTCAGCCAACCTTTCTCCTGAGAAAAGTATCAAGTGAGAGACATCACGTTAACTTTTACTAGACTACTGTTACTTTTAGATCAAGATCAGGATTCCAGTTGAAAATATTTTTGAAGATTATATGAAATTAAAAACCTTTGAAAGTGGTCAGAATTGTCCTGTGTTGTAGGAATAATTTGAATTATTTTATTGAAACAGAGCATGAAAATATCATATCCTGTAGGAACAGGAGAAAAAGTGACGTCTTTCCTCCTCTATCAGGCAAATCTCAGAGAAAACAATTTCAGAAAAAGAGATGTTTAATATTGAAAAGCTTCCTCTTGTTTAACCTTAAATTCTAGTGATTACCTAGATGTTTCTAGGTGTATTTGAGCTAAAGATCACAGCAAATAGCACAGTGCTACCCAATGGGCAGAAAAGATGAGGTTTTTTTCATTTCATTTATAGCTTGCTTCAGAGATTCTACAAAGAAAGCTGCTCTGGGTATCCATGTTGATATTCAGAAGAGCAACCTCCGCATTCCAGGCTCTGTTATTGACTTTGTAATCCAGTATCATAAGCTGCAATGACTTCTGGCCTTCGTAGAAAATAAGAAGAAATGGAGTCTTAGATCTGGGTTGTTAGCTGCTACCTACTCACAAATTGCAAGTGTGTTTTATTCGACTTCACCACTACTGCCACAACAACCCTGTCCTTTTTCTCATCACCCTTTGTGTGTACAAAGCCAAACACCTCTGATACTGCTGTGGTGACCAAAACTGTAGCAAAGGTCAGCATGTCAGAACAGGAGAAAACAGTACCAAGAAGATAAAGCAACCTCCTCCAGAACAGAAGAGGCAAGACCTGATCTCCTCCACAGTGTACAACCCAGGGGCTTGGCAGCTGCTGAGGGACACAGAGGTGGGAGAGTTGTTCAGTCCCAGGAGCTGAGGCTGAAAAGATTCTTCTTTCACTCTAAGCAATGCCAAACAGTCCCCTATAGATCTTTTCTGTGGCATTTCCAGTCAAAAGGTGTCACGGGACTTCCAGTGGTTGATTATTCTACTTTTTTAGGTGCAAGATTAAAAGCTGGGGGCAGAGGAGGCAGGCAGAGTAGGTTTCCAAATCCCCCTGTATTTGACAGGAAAGTGTCTTCTGTCACTAGTGTTCATGTGCTTTTTTTCATGTCCCTTTTCAACAGTTTTTTTCCAAACCAACCTGTTTGCCCATATTTTTCTTGGAGTGTGCTCCTCAAAACTCAGGAAGCTTTTTGAAATAAGGATTCCCGGTTTCCAGGATAATGTTGTATGGGGCCCTCCACAGACAGTTTCCTGCTGGACTCCTCTCTACCCAGTTATTCTCAGTTCTACACCTGCAAAATTAATTTTTTGTCTTTCAGTACCACACATTGCAGTTATCCTCTCTGAATTTCATCTTCTTCATGTCAGCTCTCCAGTATATGAAGCTTATTGGTCCTGTTCCTTTTCCTGCTTTAGAAAGGCTCTCACCTTGGTGTCACCTTTCAAGTCTCTCTGGACACAAGTCAGGGTAGATAACCAGCAATGCCCATTTGAATTCTCCCCTAGACAGCTCTCTTTAAATATTTTGTCTTTTAACTTGTGTACTTATTCTTCCTAATTTAACTTTTGCATCTGTTTTTCAAGACCCTCTTTGTTACAATATCATATGAGACCTTACGCATATCCTTGCCAGTTCCCAGTTCTGTAAACCTGGTGGGCAATATTTTATTCTTAAGCAATTTCTCCAATTTTCAAAATAAAAAATTAATATCACAAGACCTGCCTTGCATGAAGAAAAATGGACTATCAAATTCCAATGAATACATAGCAAAAAGTGCATTATATTACTCCATACTGTGATAGTTTGAAGATTCTATGCACAAACTATGAAACAGATTTCAGTTTATGAATGCTATGCCTCAACCAGCAGTGCAATAACCTGCACCATACATCCACTGAAGTGAAGCTACAGAAAAAAAATCAGTTAACAGAAAAGATCCTAATTTCGGTGAATCACCAAAGCCAATGAAACTTTCAGAGCAAACATACAAATTTGATGGAAAGAGTAAAAATCATTATGAATTAGTGGTTTAATTAGAAAAAGTAGATTCAGAAAGATGGAGAAAGATGGCTACAGAACAAGAAAACATTGCCAGAAAAACCATAAAAGATAATTGGAAGAGGCTAGCGTCCAAAGCATCTGTAGAGCGGAGTGCCCAGAGTCACTCAATACCAATTACATTGTCTGGGATCTCCAAAGTCCAAGCTGCAAAGTTAATACATACTTTAAAAATTATTAATGGAAATTAATTGTCTTAACAAGACAAAGATAGCATTGGAATTTCATGGGTGTTTGTATCATAGAAAGCATTCGCCCTTTTATCTCTTTTGAAACACTACTTTGATACATCATCCCAATTTCTTCCCATTTTCTACAACCTTGTGATGTCATCTATCTACCTCCTATAGCTTACTTTCTTCAGGCTCTCACTTAAGGATGCACAGCAAATCAAACCTTCTCTTCCAGCCATCAGTTCTTTTGTACTTGACACACAGACATGTATGACTTTGGATAAACAAGTTAGACATCTTCCCCCTTACTGAATGTGAAATGAACACATAAACTGTGAATTAACTGACTTAGGATAAACTGAAAACATCATTTGCCTATCTTAAAAAAAAATATGTCGAACAAATTCAGTGCTATTTGTGCTCTCGTTACTACTTAATATTTTATATTCTCATTCTAGTAGATGGTGATGATCACATTCAGTCTGCAGTTGCCCCACACTAGAAGAAGTTTCTCTGGTATCTTCAAGCTTCTCTGAGCAGCACTTTTAGAGAAAGGAAACACTTCAGTACTATTATGGAGCATTTGTACTAGAGTTGTGCCCAGAAGTTCAGTCACAAAAATGAGCCAAATCAGTTTTCTGCACAAAGATTTTGTTCCATAAAAGGAAGAGGAACAACGTAGAAAAAGGGGGATAAGATAACAGAAGCAACTGATACAGGACTCTTCCTAGCTGAGCAAACACAGGAAAGTCTGTAGTTTTCTGTGGATAGAACAAAGAAAAATTAAATTAGTATGTTGACATGCAAAGCACTGGAGGATAGTGGAACAGCCATTTATACATGCTAATGTAACACAGGTGAAAATTTATTCCACAGTGTGGGAAGAGGCAGAATAGACAGGGAAATTACACAGGTATTTGCGTGGTGCATATGCAGTTAATTCACAGGGTCCTAACAGCAGAACATTTATATTCATGTTTGTGCATATATGTGCGCATATATATATACAACTCCATATCATTTAATGATATGATTTTCCGTTTAAAATAGTAGTCACACAGAAGTAAGAAAACAGTAGGCTCATTAATCTGACAGTGAAGTCATATCAGATCTTCACTGTCCCTTTTTGGTTTGGAAGAGGCAGTGTCTCTTCACTAATCACCATGATAGACCTGCGGCACCACTGAGGAGGTGGTGACTTCTACTCCAAAAAATCCGTCACAGCCCAGTGCACTTTTGCAGGCTGCCTGCTTACCTTTTGTAGGGGCGGGCCAAAGGTGGCACAGAGGATGTGCCAGGTACAGAGCCCAAGGAGCATGCCCCAGAGTTAGTAAACTGGTTGGTTAAGAAAGTCACATGATCTGTAAGGATAAAAGGGCGCGCGAGTTCGAATAAAATCTCTTTGTCTCACCACCGCACGAGGAGCATCACTTATTCCTTGTTATACAAGGGTCACATGCTACATATGGCGCTCGAACGGGACAATTTTAGCTTATATTAAGCGAGATATTTCATCCTGGATCAGGAGATTAGCCGGTGACTCCGGGATCGTCTCGATTTTTCGGAGATGGGAGTCTTTACCGCAAAAAACCTTGACGTCAGTAAACCCCATGGTCTTAGTGGCATCTAAGAGACGGATAGTTAATTAGCGAGCTCAAAAAAGATTAGGTAGTGCACGGAAGAAGAGAAGAAAGAGTTAAGGAAGAAGCCGAGAGGTCAGAGCAGGCAGCCGGAGAGAGCGGAGAGAGTCCATGCAACATCAAAGGCGGTGAGTCTGTCTGGAGCGAACCCGCACGTCTAAGACTGATCCCTGGGCGAGACGTGGCTGCAGCTCGGAGCCCCGAGCTGCGGAGCACCTTAAGATCGTCAGGGAAAAGCCTGTTGATTCCCTAAGTGTCGGTCGTTTGGTAAAAGCGGTATTCCGCTACCGACTGCTGCTGGATCACGTGCGAGAAGCTTTCGCTGCCGCCCGTACCATCCCAGCCCCACCGCGCGACCCCCGCATTGCCTTTCTGCCCAGCGGAAAGCGCAAAGCTCCGTGCCGCTGCACCGCCGGCCGGCACCTAGTGCCTGTTGCCTAGCAACTACTAAACCCGTAGTTTGAAAGTACCCAAAAAGCGGCCGAGCCAAGCAGTGTGCTGGCTGGCCCTGCGCTGTCTTGCGCACCGGAGGAGACTTGGCCAAACTCCTGCCGGCCCCTGCCTGTTAGTGACGATAGTGTAGACCCTTCAAGTTGAGGAAAAACCTTTCAGAAACCGCGGAAACCCCAAAAGAACTTTCCGCCGCTTTTCGCCGCTTTTCGCCCCGCGCGGCCCCGGCCGGCGCTAGGACCGCGCGGCCCCAAGCACGCCGCCGGAGCCGCTCGCGCGGGTCCTAGCCCCCCCGCCGCTGCCGCCGCTGCCGCCGCTGTCCCGAGCCCGCAGTTTGCAGCCTGCGCCTGGACACCAGCCACCAGCGCCGGAACCCCACGGCCTGCCATCGCCGAACCAGCATCTGCCGAGCCTGCCCCCGCGCCGGGACCTGCCCAGAGCTGCAGCTGCCCCCAGCCGTGCGCAGAACCGCCCACGCCGCCGGAGCAGCACCCCCCTCGCCGCAGCCGACACAGCCCGGACCTCCCAAAAGCCGCAGATAAAAGACTGCAGTTAACCCAATCTGCTACAAAAAGACTCAAAACGTGTGCTCCCAGCCGCTAGAAATAAGGTAACATAAGACACCTGTTTCCATAGAAACCTCTGATACATTGAAACAAAACTCAGACTCTAGGGTTTTGCTAAACTTTGCAACATAAAGCAGTTTTACTCTGATAAACTCTGCCTGCACGAGGCACACAGAGAAAGACAAACAACCCACACCACACCCCCCCCGCACACACTGCTGAAAGCAAGCACAGCACAACATGATAACACAAACTCAGAGATCATACCGGGAGACACGTGAGCCACGTAAAACAAGTCGCTGGGAAGAGACAGACACTGCCATGCGAACTTCTGACCCCCGGGTCCACACAACGCAGTCCTGTTACAGTGATGGGGAGAGTAACTTAATGTATTCATTCCCTTTCGCTGCAAATGATCAGCGACCTCGTGCACAGCCATGGCCGCAGCCATTTTCCTCCCCCACACAAACTGTACTCCAACCTTTCTTTTCCGGCCGAGAGCCCAGCCCCGCCCCCCACTCATCGCCTGTACCGACCACCATCCCCCCACAAGGAACCGGTTTTGCCGAAACCAAAAGGGGGGAGGGATGGGAGAAATGGGGGGAGGGAGAGAAGGAAGGAGAGAAGGAGGGGGAGAAAGAGCTAAACATAGTTCCAACGGGAGGGATCAATAAGGCACAGGAGAAAATTTCAGCTAACATGTGGGAACAATGTCTGGACGAGGCAATACGAAAGGAAAACCTGAATATTATTTAGGCTTGCCCAGGCGATATGAGCCTAAGCCAGCCCCCTCAGAGTCAGGCCTTGTATGAGGCCGCAGAAACCCTGAGGCAATTGATAAGTGGTTCTGGTCTGTCCTTAACCAATATATTTAAATATTTGGAGGCATTGAGTTACACCTACCCACTCACTACATCTGACTGGAAAGAACTGATAAAACTAGTTCTCAGTGACACCCAATATACAGTCTGGTTAGCTGATTTCCAGAAAAATTGTTCTATTCATAGGAAATACCTACAGGCAGACACCACGGCACATCAATCAGGCGGAAAAGCAAATTATAATTTAGATTCACAATCAAAATACCATAAAGAGATAGCCAGGCAAGCCCTAAAGGCTATGAAGAACATTATCACTGCAGATCAAAATGATTATCTATCCAACAGTGAAGGGTTACGAAGTTATACTGAGTTGAATTTAAGATGTTTGGACCAGCTACAGTCGACTTTAAATAAGCAAATTGAATACAATGAAGCCAGAGAGATGCTGTACAAGCATTTGGCTTTTGAAAGAGAAAATGCAAGAGCCTTGCAGAGCTCTCCTGCAAGGGAGAACTGTGACTTTACTGAGCTAGTGCAACCCTATCAAAAGGCTAGCTCTGAGAAGCAGCTACCTGCCTCTCTAGCTGCAGCTTTAGATGCCCAGATGAGAACACACAAAGAAGTCAGACACACAACTAGTTGTTTGAGTTGTGGAGAAATAAATCACTATCAGGAGAATTGTCCCTGGAAACCCCTAATTGCAACATTCCATAAACACCCTAGCAGCAGAGAAATGACTCAGTTGTACCAAGGGTGCCATACGCAAAACAAAAGATATGCTACAAGTATTGTATTGCTTGTAATAGCATTGCTAGCTGTACTCTTTTTTAGCACTACTGTTCATGTGCAAAAGAGAAAACTACTTAAGGCAAGCCACACACCAATAACCAGCCCCCAAAATAACCATGTACCCTGTACCCCAAAGAAGGGTGACAGGTGGAAAACATTGCAGATGCTAACAGCAGAACACGCAGTCAAAACACATGCAGAAGCCTTGCAGATTGGACTGCCTCTATTTAAAGGGTTTCTAGCAAATTTGTCACAAGTGGTAACTGATTCAAAAAAATGTTCTTTTACCATTCTCTGTCACCCTGAGGATGCCCAGAAACCCCTCTTTCCCATCATGGTTTTAAGCAGTGCACAAACTATTCAAACTCACTGCTGGGCTGTACCTCCTCAGGAGATGCAAAATACCTCAATGAAGTATCAGACAGCCATAATACATCATTATGCAGAGGACACATTAATAGCCAATGCTACAAGAAATGAACTGCTAATTGTTCCTGCTGTTTTAACCAAAACTGCCCAAAGTGCAGATCTTCAGTTTGTTTCAGGAAGAATCCAACAGCCACAACTCTAGACTTGCCATGGAAAAGACAACACAGCAAAAAAAGCTCTACACAAGTGACGCAGCTCGAGGTAAAAAACATTTGTATTTACAGGAGTTGCAGAAACCTCAAAGGGCTACCAGTTGCTTAAAACCGGTTTTAGCCATAAACAGAGGGGACCTACAACCTCTCTTTGTGTTGCTAGGGGAGAACTCCAACTTAAAGTCTGACAAATTGTTGATTACAGAAGCAAACCAAAAATTAGAGAATTATACCAAGGTAACAAAGAGCAAACAAAACAGGGGAGATCCTGAAAAGCAAATCTGCCTAGTTTTTGTTTCCAGCAGGTATGAAGCATTGCAGCTTTGTTTCAGTGAGATCAAACTGAGAGAAGCCGCTGTTAGTTCTAAAACAGCTCTTTCAGTCATACCCCACCACCTAAATCTGTGTAAGTTGCTATTGAGTTTGTAAGCTTGTCATTTAGGGCAGAGCACGACTGAGGATCTGGACGGAAGAAATCCTGCCTTTACCAACATTCCAGCCTTGAAAGGACAATTGGATAGGATGACAGCTGAGGACGCTGGATTTCAAGATGCCCTGGCAAGTTTTGGTAGTAATATTTTAATCCATCTCCTTAAGCACAGATTGTGGCAGAAATCAACAGTTTACCTTTAAAAGCCACACCAGATGCAATACTGAACCAATGAAAGGCCTCAGGGCCTTCACATATGCATCTAGGAAAACACAATATGCTGCAATAGACTTAAATAAATCCTGCCACGGAACAGTGAGAAAACTACAAGCCATGAACTAAGCTTCTGTATAGTTCTGGACTGATTGTCATTACCTTGAGAAGAATTTAAAACAATCCTTTGATGTTATAATTGTGCTTATTATGCTATGAAGTTGATAATCTGTTTTGAAAGTTAATTTCCTTGAGATATTGTTAACCCTTACCTGTTTTTTGAAATGCGTTCTGATTGGTTCCTGTGAGTTACAAAAGGTATGATTTGTATACAAATGCACGCAAAATCACATCCTGACCTGCCACAGCCAATGACTGACAGAAACTGAAAAGCTGCTAAAGCAGCAATGTTTAACACTATACCCAGAGTTTTAAAGCAAACAATTGCTTCATTCATTCTCCATCAGAATACAGGTTCTCTAAGAGACCATTCAAATAACAATCAATAAAGCTACATCATCAAAGTATGCCACACTGTCAGGAAACCACCCTAGAGAGTTAAATGCAAATGAGGCTTGGCGATCAGAGATATACATTTTGAATTGGACATATTGAAATTGTACATGCAAATAGATATACATTCACAAAACATAACTGCCACTACATTCACTAGACAAAACACAAAAGTGTAAAACACATGAGTTAGTTGCTTAGCAAACCTTTGGTACTCTAAAATGGATTAACATTAAAATTAAGCAGTTACTTCCTATGAAATAGGAAAATTCTCATGTCAAGCATTTCACACTGATCCATAAAACAGTAAAAACACATATTGAAAAACGTGCTAAGTTTAAACAAAAGGGGGGAGAACTGGTGTAACCTGTAAGAACATCTGTATAAAGCCATATATGTTATCAATTTTTGAGTTGTGACAGTGCTGAAAGAAGCAGGTCTGAAAAGCAGCACGCACCTCAGGCGTTTGTTTCTCCAAAGTTGCTAATCATAGTAAGATTTGATTTCAGGACGATGGATGAGATACCTAGGTTTGTGACATGGAGAGAAAGCTATGCCTAAAAGTTATAAGAAAGAACTCAAGCAGGTTTCTTCCAGGTGTGTAAAACCCTATTCAACTACGTGACCACAGCAGCAGGAACCAGAGCAACGCAGAAGTTTGGAAAAGAGTTATGTTATGTTTTCAAGTTTACATTAGGAAATGACCAACGTGGTGAAAAGCAGTCTCTGGAATGTGTGTGTGTGTATGTGTTCATGTGTGTGTTCAGTACGGTGGCCACCGATGTATGATATGAGTGTGTGAATGAAAATAGTTGTGTGACTGGTCAAATAATAAAAACCAAACACCTCACAAATAACACTACCTCAGCCACAGGTCGCTTTTGAGAAATTGTAGTTTGCTAAGATTACCCTGTTCTTAAATAAAGTTTGAAATCCCCAGTTATAAAAACCCTCAGATTAAAAAAGTTATAAGTTTATAGACAGTTAAGATAAACCCCAAGTTAATAAAGTAATTATCCAAGTTGCACTACCCTATAGGAATATAAGAAAGTTTTAAAAAGGTTTACATTAGAGTTAAGCAACTGAGCAAGCAATGTGCCGGATCACTGCGAAGCTTAGTAGTTTTATAATGTTTTGATTGTTAAAATTGTTGTTTGCATTGTTGTTTGCATTTTTGTTCATACTGTTTTTGTGACTTCTTAATATAATTAAAAGAGGGGATGTGTAGGGGCGGGCCAAAGGTGGCACAGAGGATGTGCCAGGTACAGAGCCCAAGGAGCATGCCCCAGAGTTAGTAAACTGGTTGGTTAAGAAAGTCACATGATCTGTAAGGATAAAAGGGCGCGCGAGTTCGAATAAAATCTCTTTGTCTCACCACCGCACGAGGAGCATCACTTATTCCTTGTTATACAAGGGTCACATGCTACAACCTTTTACCAAAATTTCTAATATGCACAGCACCACAGTAACTACTCATTGACAGTTTAAGACGTGCAAATGGTACTAGCTGCAAGGGCCAACAGACTTCACATTTGGGACCAAATACGTATTGAAATCCAAGAAAAGGAATTTAAATAAGCAGATTCAAGCTCTGATCCTGCAGTGCATCTCAGTTCTGCTTAAAGGCTACAGGAGAAATCCTGTGGCAAAACAGTGCAGTACAAAACAGTAGGAGTCTTTTCACTTAGGAGAGAAATTTTGAGAGACACCTTTCAGATCCTGTTATACAAATCTCACTCCCTGTCTCACCTTCCCTGCTGAAAGCCTCTGACTGCTTAGGCAGCAGAAAGAGGAACAAAGGCAGACTCCCCTCCTGCTGCTAAGCTGATCAAGAGTAAAAAGACATTTTCCCCCTTCCCTTCATCTACAAAGTAATAGCTGAGATTCAACAGAGCTTTCAGATGAATAGGGATTTCCAAGGACCATAACTTGCAGTAAGGCAGGGCACGGGGAGTGTAACTGTGCTGCTCTAAAGCTATGAACTCTATATGTGAACCCAGTGAGGGTCTCAGAGGGCCCTGTTGTAACCTACTGGAGTCTACAGCAACTGAAAGCACAAGAAAAAACATCATGCATATCACAGGTATGGAAAAGTAAACACACAAAATGAGAAAGACACAAGGAGATGAACTGTTCACCCTTTTACTTGATAAGTTTGGAAAGCAGAGCATCTACTAACACAAGCAAGCAGGTTCCCATATCAGTGCATAGTTCTGAAGAATCTCACATAACTCCAGATGAGGCTGAGGAGGTCTGAGTGTGCTCTTCATACCCAGATCACCCCTGGAAGCTGAGTGTGCTCAGAATCAGAAAGGTTAGTTTCCCCCTCTATTCCCTAGGGATGCAGGCTTTCCAGGCAGTCTTTGAGTTGTCTGTTTCAGAACAGGCATTTTTACTTAACAATATAGCGAGCTATCGCACAAAAGCACACTCTTTTTTCTTAAACGTGGTTATGCTAGATAAATGTTATTAAACCCTTATCTAGTTGAAGCTAGGAACAAATCTGCACAACTAGTGAGCCGGGAGAAAATAGTTCAGAATTGTGCATTACAAGACTACACAGAACATTACTCTTTCTTATCACACATGAAGTTCCTTTTTCTCTGCAAAATTCAAGGACTAGTGCTTACTCTGCCTGCACTGCCAAAACAACTTCATATATTGACATGTATTTGTTACTTCCCAGAGCTTATAGCTGATATAAAGATAGGTTAAAAGTTTTGAATTGACACACTAGAGGTGAGAATGAATGACTGGATCAAACAGCTAATTAAACTCTTTTGGGAAAAGTGACAACTTAAAAGGGAAAATGATAATTTTCCAGCAATTTTACAAGCTACTGTGATGAAAATTGCGTTCTACGTAAAATGAGAGAAGTAATTTTCAAATAAAAACAGCACTGAAGTATCAAAGCTTTCCATATGTGAAAAGTAATTTATTTTTTCCTATCTGATAAGAGGGCTTACTTGATCTTCTTGTTTTGAATATGATTCTATCTCAGTTAAAAACATCTTTTTTAGGAGATTTATCCTCAAATCATTAAGGAGATTTCAATGAGTTTTGTGGCAAATATTAGGACTTCCTTCTTTTCTTATCAATATGGGCAACATCTGCTCTGCTCATATCTGCATGCCTGAAGACACTGGGTTCTCTGCAATGCTGTCTCATTATCTACATTTAGCTCTGAGAGAGAATATCCACCTGTTGATCTGTCATTTAGGCATGGAAAGAACCGTTACAATCTACGGGACACCATCAACACAGAGGAAAACGTTTATTCATGGAAATCTGGTTTAGGCTAATGTTACTGTTCCCTCAAAAGATGTGGTTTCCATCTGTTCATTCACAAGGCTGCTATGCTTAAGGAGACTGAGCCACCACCACCCTGAGCTACCTAGTAAGGCTGAATTTCACCCTCTTTGGAGCATGGCTTTTGCTAGATACCTCCAACAGAATTTCCTCCACAAGTTTATAGCATCACATACACTCAAGTTCACAAACTGTGCCTTGAACCTTTGCAGACCAGCAGTGAAAGTCCAAATACCTAGAGTGAGCAGCAGGAATCCATTTACCATCAATAAACATTACAAGCCTCTTGTGTATCTCTATCAGACTACACCGAAATAACACAGCTGGATAGCTTGGGAAAAAAAATTGCTGCAAGTGTTCGTTGCTATATTTATCTCTACACGAGCAGAAAATATTGGGAATAAAATTTTCAGACCTGTTGAATAATTTTAGTTACACTACTATCTGGTGTCATTTTTATTAAACTTTGCACATTTGAAAAATTTAATTGCTTCTCTTAATATAACCTCATGTTTACACCTGCAACCCACTTTTTAAATTTGTTGGACAAAAGTCCACCTGTAATGATAATACGTTTAATGGGAATATTTCTCTTTTTCTTCAATGACACCCAAATTAGACTAATTATTGCAATGTCTGTAAAAAAATAAATGCATTGCCAGAAAAATGGACAAAAGTTTGATTGTACCAAAGAGCATACTTAAAATATCTTAAAATTTATTCATTAACACACTTCTAAATATTACTATTTATATTTTTACATTTCAGAATGTAATCAGGGATAAGTCAGTGATTTTACTATAGATGTGAACTATTGTATTTTTGTTGTTCCTGAATTACTGCAGTATGAACACCATGTGGAATTAATTGCTAAAAAGTAGTATTTTTCTGATCTGGTTTTAGTTTGTGTGTTTGTGTGTTTGTTTCCTTTCAGAAATTACTCCAGCTAGCAGAGATCTGACTGGACCAAGCTGAGCTCCAGACTGTGCAACCAACAAACACGGTCCAGATCTATACGGCTTGCAGCAGAGTACTAGTACATATCTGTGCCTGAATTTCCCTGATAAGGACACTGGAGAGAGTCCTGAGTGGATACTAAACCATAGCCACCATAGGCACATAGCCACTAAAGAGAAACTAAAAGAAATTAAGTACTGAGTTCAAGAGCAGTATTTCTCTTAATATGAAAGTCTACTTCAGTGGTAGGATGTCTGTGCAAAACAGAAGTTTAGAGCTTGAGCTATCCATTGCTGAAATTTCCTGCCCTTTCTGAAGTCATCCAGTGAAGATCATTCTGCAGTAGTAATTATATTTATGTGAAATAAGGAAATTTATTTATGGGTGAAATTATAATTTATGAGTAAAATTAGGAGTTTAGAATAAGCATTCCTAAGAAGTACTCTAAGAAACAAGAGGTGCACTTCTATCAAATCTCCACCACATTATTAATCCATCCTCCCATTTTGCAGCTTTATAGGATCAACAGAATAATCTCTAGGTACATACAGAAAATAACCTGCAGTACAGCTGCAGCAGGACACAAAATAATATGCTACATTACAGTCATGTATTAGTAAGGTCCTTTTCTGTCATTCTGCACTACCGGGCAACACCAGTACATCCCATATTATTCAGAAAACATGCTGCTGCTGCTGCCAAATTGGTATATTTTTTTTCAATACAGACAGGGCACAGCACATCAGTCATGATGAATTCTAAATTTATTTTTCTCTCTGTGTTGCTGATGACTGTTCACATAAGAGTATTTTGTCTTGAGTCATTTCTCTGAAAGGTCCTGGGGCCTTGCTAATTTTATTTAGTGAATTTAATGCCAGCTTCTTTTGATAGCAGAGCTATTTTTAGTGGTAAGATATTTTCCTGAAAATTATTCCTTTTAACTCAGAAGTTCTCCTTCAAGATGGATAAGATAGTGAAACATCAAATGAAATTGTTATAATAATGCACTACTTTTGGGGAGGGGGGCAAATATTTCAGCAATAAAGAACTTAATTTGAAAAATAGGCCACTCTCACCCTCAATAACTGTACAAAAATTCAGGGTATTAGATTTGCAATGTACAGGATTCACAGATTTTCAAATAATCCCCATTATTAAAAAGACAGGAAAAAAGTCATGTTTGATCTCATGTCAACACAGATAATAAGTTTGCAGGAATAATTTGTAATAATGTAGCAGATTGTATTATATTATCATCTGATGTGTTTTATTTTAGTATAATTATACGTTTCAGGAAGAGCTGTTGAGATTAATCAAAAAAATGTTCACTGATGACAACAGATATTATTTTACATAATATTAAGCACAATGCACTCCTTCAGGAGCCTCCTTGCAAATGGAAGTTTTTGTGATTGGCAGTAAATACATAAATATTATCACACAGAAGAAAGAGTACCAAAATTGCACAATACATACATGCCTGTGTTTGCTTTCTGGTTGAATAGCAGACCTTGTGGGACTGAAATTCATCTCCCATTTCACTGATTACTTTCCAGTTGCTTTACAAACAGAATGAAATAGAGCCTAAATCAGGCAATCTGTTCTTCTTTCATGTGGAAGCTATGTGTATTTTTTTCTAGACTGCTCTTTTTTTTTTTTTATTAGTTTCAGGCTTTGAACTGCCTGAAGCTGACTAAAAAGTACTCCTAAGCACACCATTTTATCTCAGTGTTCACTTCTGATTCAAAGCAAACTATCCTGATAAACAAGTGAGAAGTGATGGAGAATAGGAGGAGAAGTTCCAGGTTTTAATGTCACTGTCCGAAAACAGGTTGGTTTTGGGTGTTGTCAGAAAACATGTGCAACTGGATCACCTTCTGCCATGATCATTATATTATTAGTATTTAAATTATAATGTAACTATAATCTACAAATCAAAACATAATTTAAAGAGTTAATTTCCAAACCATTTCAAGCCTCCTATTAAACACTATTATCTCTCTCTTTTGTTCATCTACAGTTCAATGACTTCAGCTTCAGTCAAAGATCAAATGATATGCTTCACTCCTATGAAACCTTCTCCTGAATTTAATAAATTCCTTCTGAAATGCCATCTCTGCATCTGTGTGCTTCATCTGAGTAATTCCTTAGTACAGCTGGGTGACTAAGCCTGAATACCAGGCTACAGGATACCACTTTATCCCTTCCACATTAGATATGGCTGTAACTCTTGCATACAACAACAGTTTAAAAAAGCACCACAGAAACAGGATATTTCTTTTTCTTTATCTCTGAAGGGTACGTAAACATATTATATTGGATTTATGTGGCAAGCCTTTAGTAGCAAAAGGACTACGGCAGTGACTTCTGTGAGAAGATTCCAGAAACTGATCCCATGTTGAATGGAGTGAGTTCCAACCGGTTCCTGCAGATGGCCAAGGCTGAGCCCATCGGTGACAGTGGCAGTGCCTCTGGGACCCCATTTTTAAGAAGGGTGGGAAAAGAACCTGCAACTACAGCCTTGAGAGGGGATTGAGAATATGTGAGAGCAACAACTCTGCAGTCACCAAAGCCAGTGAAGAAGGAAGAGGAGGAGCTGCTCCAGGCACTGCAAACTCTGGTGAAGGTCATGGCAAAGAAGGTTGTCCTCATGCAGCCAATAGACGTCCATAGCGGAGCAGAGAGCCACCTGCAGCTTATGGAGGACCCCACACTGGAGCAGGGGGATGCCTGAAGGAGGCTGTGACCCTGTGGAAAGTCCATGTTGCAGCAGGACCCTGGCTAGATCCATGGCCCCACGGAGAGAGGAACCCATGCTGGAGCAGGTTTGCTGGCAGGACTTGTGACTCTGGGGGGGACCCGCACTGGAGCAGCCTGCGACTGAAGGACTGCACTCCGTGTAAGATACCCAAACTGGAGCAGTTCATGGAGAACTGCAGGCTGTGGGAAGGTCTCATGTTAGAGAATTATGTGGAGACCTGTCTTCCATAGGAGGTACTCCATGTAGAAGCAGGGAAAGCATGTGAGGAGGAAGCAGCAGCAAAGAAAACATGTGACAAATTGACCACAGCCCCCATTGCCCATACCATGGTGCCACTATGAGGGAGGAGACAGAGAAACTGGGGGTGAACTTGAGCCAAGGAATAAAGGAAGGGATAGGGGGAGGTGCTTTAAGATTTGGTTTGATTTTTTCTCAGCCACAGAATGAGTTGTCAAGGAGCTATATTCTTTTTACTTTCTTCACACTTTTTAATTTCAAACATAGAAATAAACAATCTTTTGAGATTCTTTTTACTTTTCACCATCTACTAATTCAAACAGCATCTTTTTCCTAGACTCCTAGCTAAGCCTGAGTCTAAAATGTATTTACCAGATTTCCAGTCTTATTGTAATGAAAAGTCCAATGCTGTTTTCTTCCTATTGTTGAATGCAGATCACATTTCTTAATATGTAATATGGAGCTTTATGCAAGACTGCTGTTTATTCCACATCAATATATATATATTTCTAGTAAAGCTTTAAATGATGGCTTGCTGACTGTCATATAAAAGCATGCAGATTGGTTATTGAGAGTGTCTAATACTTTGCCTCTGCTCTGAAGAGAACAAAAGGCTGTTTATTGGAGTATTTGCTTGGACTGGAGCTCATTTTGATAGGATTTGCCAGATGATCTAGCACATTCTTCAGTATCACATAACTAACGAGGTCTGCAGTGAGACTCTAACTCATGTACTTCTGTGTCTGCAGCAGAAGAGCACAACTGCTCCTTCACAGATCCTCGGGTGATCTCAGTTAAATACTAAAGGCCAGATTTTGTCATTAAAGGAATGCTTATATTTTCCCTTGGGTTCAAGAAAAAAATATTTGAGACCAGCTGCTGCCATGGATATGGGCAGCAGCAATGCATTTACTCAAGGTGAAAAGAAGCAAAACCGATTTGCATGAGTATTGCTAACATGTTCAAAATGTTTTCATCTGGTATAGAGCACTATATCTTCAACTCCATGGAAAAGTTTAATCAATATAAAAGAATCCAGAAAAGAAAACCTGAAGCTCACAGGATTTCAGGTGAAGACCTGAAAAAATCAACAGGTTTTTGTGAGGTGTGCAACTGATTTAATAATAGGGATTAAGTGCATATCGAATACATTTAAAAGCAAATAAAAAAAATCATGGTACATAAAACATAGTCTTAATTTTCTCTGTCTTGACAGATATTAACTGCTAAATTTGGAGGTCTGAAATGGTTTTGTTTGGAACATAAATTGTCAGTTGGCGTTACACTTGCATCTAAAACCAAGTAATTTCCTAGAAACAAGCTATCAGTTATTCTATTTCAAAAGTTAAATTTGACTGTGATCCATTTTATCAGAAAAGTATTGGGAAATATGTACTTTAGGGCTATTTCAAGAGGGCTTTTCTCCATAAATCTAAACGCCTAAAAATCTCTAAAATCAGAAAAATTAAAATGGTAATATGAAGGTAAAGCACAAGAAGCAATTAAAAGTGCACTTCTATGGAGTCCTGAAATAGACATTTCCAAAGTTCAGAAGCATGCCTAAAGAAATGCAAAGCAAATGGGTTTTGTTCCTCTTGTGCAGAGAAGGAATACAGTCACAAGATATCTTTAAAAGATTCAAACCAAATGAAAAATGTTCAGGAGCACATACTGTCACGACTTGAGTTACAAACATGAGTAGTTACTGCAATGCAATATTTAACACACTCTAGGAACTGAATGACTAGACAAAGAAGCTCTGAGGAAATTTCACTGAGCTTTTTTGTCTCCTCCCTTGAAAGGGCAAAACTGGCATTCTAAAAATTGTTCCACATATTTTGGTGCCAGAGAGAAATGAAACAACTGCAAAAGGGAAAAGATCATAGACAAATGAGTAGGAAACGTGGGGTTGCAGCCTTAGTGAATTTTCAAGAATATATTTTGGATAAAAATATACTTTAAATGGAATATGGATAAAAAATGGATTATGGCTAAAAATTAAAATCTGGAGTCATATTTCTGGATAGTTTATATCCAGTATTATCCGGATGGGATACTGAGTATAATTTACCTCCGCATAGACATACTTCAGCAAGGTTACTCAGTAAGTTGAGTTGGACACAATGATCCTTGTGAGTCCCTTCCAACTTAGAATATTCTGTGACTCTGTGACTCTGTGACTCTGTAAGTTTGGTTTGTTCTATTCCTGCCTCAAATTCACAATCATATCAGGCCAGTTTCTTCACATTCTGCTCTGTGACAGTCGCAGAAACAATTTATATTCTATCTCATTTCTATTTTCTTCACATATCCCTGCTTGATGCAGTTATAAGATCCTTAATGATGTGGAAATATTCATGCCAACTGAAGGAGGAAACAAGACATTAGGCTATGTATGAATAATGTGTGAAGAATAAGTAAAAAAAAAAAAAGGGTAGAGCAGAAAAATAATGATGCATTCTGAAACAGTTTACTATTCACTTTTCTGGTTAGCTGACAACAAAACCTGAAAAACTCAGGAAAACTTGTTCGTCACCACTATCAAAAGGATCTAAGTGATGCATGGGCTGAAATTCCATTTAGACATAAAAGATATTTCAATGTCCTTAGATGCAGGAGCTTAATTATGTCAACATGTGACCCTGATTGATTTCAATAATTTTCAAGAACACAGTCCTTTTGAAGCATGACTAAACAACTTCATTCAATAGTGCCATGTAATAGCTACTGATTTTGGATAAGACATGTAAGACATATAGGACATATAAGATATATTAGACATTTAAGAGATTAGGAATAGTATTTAGAGCATACTTCAGAGAAAGGAAATTGAATAGATGACATAAGGCAAAGTCATCGCTTCTCTAGGGTAAGGACACTGAGAATTGTTAACCTACTAGTGTCTTCTGATGTAGAAATGTATAGAAATACAGCAAATTAAACACAGTTTCAAAAGTTCCTCCAAAAGGTTCCATGCTCACTCATGGTACTTGGTATTCCAAGTGGTAAGGCAAGTTTTGTTCATCTACAGAGTCAGTCAGTGAATTACCACACTAAAAGTGGGGCAGGCTTTGCCTGTGACAGAAGAAATCACTCTCTTGATGTTGAGAAAACTGCTTTGCAGACGCTGCTGAGCTCTTTGGGCTGGAAGTCAGCATAAAGAAGACAGAAGTTCTCTATCAACCTGCACCTCAGGAAGTCTTCCATCATCCCCATATCACCATTGGCCAATCAGAGCTCAAATCAGTCCAGCAGTTTAATTACCTTGGTAGCATCATCTCCTTGGATGGTAAGATTGACGGGGAGATAGACAACAGGTTAGCAAAGGCATATAGTGCTTTTGGAAAGCTTCATAAAAGAGTTTGGCGAAATAAACACCTGAAGAAAAGTACCAAGATCAGTGTTTACAGAGCCATAGTGCTGTCTACTCTCTTATATGGATCTGAATCATGGGTCATTTACTGCCACCACCTGCGACTCCTAGAAGGATTCCATCAACGCTGTCTCTGTACAATCCTAAACATCCACTGGTCAGATTACATGACCAATACATCTGTTCTAGAACAGGCAGCAGTTACAAGTATTGAGGCCATTTTATTGAGAACACAGCTGTGCTGGGCAGGGCACATCTCAAGGATGAAAGATCACCACCTCCCTAAGATCTTGCTTTATGGTGAACTTGCCACTGGCTGTTGCATGAGAGGAGCCCTGAAGAGAAGATACAAGGACTCCCTGAAACAACATCTCAGCCTTGGCCATATTGATCATCATCACTGGTCTACTCTGGCCTCCAATCAGGAGGTCTGGAGACACACCATCTATAATGCTGCTTCTTCCTTTGAGAAAACACGCAGGATCATTCTGGAGGAGAAAAGACAATGCAGAAAGAATTGTGTCTTGCAGAATTTACCACCTAAGGAGTCTTTCTGCTGTGCCTTTTGCAGTCGGACATGCCTGTCTCGTATTGGCCTTTTTAGCCACCAGTGCGCTTGTAACAAACGTGAGTAGAGTCCTCCCCAAATCTTCGTTCATGAAGCCTACCCATGATGATGAGTCTTTGGTTAGAATTAAAATTCATGACTGTCAATACTTTATTATAACAATAGGCCAAAAAATTCCCTAAGAATCAATGAAAAAGCTATGCCATGGTCACAGATACTAGCATCAAACAGAACAAAGAAGGTATGCCAACTGCAGATTAAAAGATAAACTCCTGAGATGCCACAATTTTGTCCAGATATGTCAACCAAACATCAGATAATGTAACAAAAACCTTCTTACCACAAGGCCTGATTTTTTGTTTTTTAATAGTTCTTTGATGGCAACTAGCCCCTTGTCAGAAAGTTAGTGATTAGTGCATTGAAGAGAGATATTGACTCCATGAATAATTTAGTTGAAATACATTACTTTTTGTAAGTCCACAGCTTTGCAAGGGAGCAAAGAAATCACACCAAGACTCTTGATAATTCTTATCCTTTGAATAAAAATCAAGACTCAGACTGAGTTTGTAAAAATCAATGAGCCTTTTTACAACTGAAATTGAAGAGTTATTATGTAATTCCTGAAAATCTAGTTTACATAATAGCAAAATCTGAATTGGAAAGAAATAGAAAAAGAATCACCTAAAGAGTTAAAGGTCTTGGGTAATACTGGTATCTACTAAATCCTTTTAGAGTTTTCCACTCTTTTAGTTCTACAGCAAATCTATATCACTCTGTGAAACTTTAAGCTATTCTCTTTTTTTTCAAATCATATTCAACAGGAACAACTATACCCTGCAGTTCTGAATTCTCAGACCATCTGCAAGTTCAAGTAAATTGAACTGCACCTACCAGATTTCACTAGAGGTATTCAATAGTTCTAAAAATCAGACCCTAAAAAGGACAGAGGTAAACACAAACAGAGGATGCTTTTATCATGCAACTGTTTCTTTCAGAGATTTCATCAAAGTCTTCCTATTTAAGGAATCATTTCTTTATTTCCAAGAAGGTCAGGTCCTTAGGAATCTGCAGTTCTATTGCATATAGTATTCTTTCTTCTTCTTCTTCTTTTTTTTTTAATTAAACCTGCTTCATAATTTTTTTTCTGTATTTCTAAGGCATACTTGAATATTGCAACAAAACATTTGCTAGATGATATCAAGATTATTTTTTGCCTTAATACAGAAATGCATGGGAATGTGTTTTAGAAATGAATACTAACTAGAGTGATCTAAGTATTTGCACATTATGTTTTTATGATAAAGAAGACCTGTTTCTGAGTTCTTCAAAAGCACATTGTTCCATAAAGATATGATGCTCTTCTCTTGAAGAAATACTGAGCCCTGGGTCATTCAAGGACTGATCTTTTTTTCTCTATTTTTTTTAGTAGCCATAAAAATTTAGATTTTTTTGGAGCTCTTGTTAATTTAATGATTTTCTACTCCTTAGTGCTGCAATTTAATTAGCTTTAAATTTGCTTTGTAATAGCACTGCCATTAAGGTCTAAATCAGTCACTTGTAGGGATAGTGTTATGACCCACCCAGGAAAAGGGGGAAGGGGAGGGGGGGTAACTCAGGTTTTTATCAATAATTCCCTTGGGGTGGATTAAAGTGAAATGACACTAAATAATCGGTGTCTGAATACAAAGTTTATTTCAACAATTTTGTATCAACAGGTATGCTAATGTTTTGGTGTTGTCATATAACAATGCAACATAGAGATAACCTTTGAGGGGGGAGAAACTGCTTGGGGGAGAGAAAAAACAGGATGAGAGTAAGGGAAAAGAGAAGCTGAGAGTGCAAAAGAAATGGATACAGTCACCACCCACA